>NC_092334.1:460730000-461451250 GCF_046630445.1 Rutidosis leptorrhynchoides
ATAGTTTTAGTTAAGTATATTTTTATATGACTAATTTTTATTGTAGTAATGATAATAATATTAGTAGTAATATTGATAATAATAACAATAATAATATGGTTTTGATAAAAATAATAATGATAGTTTTAAGGAAAGTAAAATGATAATTTTAGTAAAACAACTGATAATTTTAATAAAAATGATACTTTTAATAATAAAATAATAATTTTAATAATAATAATAAGGATACTTATATTACTAATAATAAGAATGACAATCTTAATAATCATAATAATAATAATTAATACTTATACTAGTAATAACAATAATGATAATACTATTTATTTGATTAATGATAATATTGATCATACTTCTAAATATTAGGAGTTATAACAATTATCATAATAATAATAACAATAAATAATAATAATAATAATAATAATAATAATAATAATAATAATAATAATAATAATAATAATAATAATAATAATAATAATAATAATTAATAAAAGAAGACTACCTTAAAGAGTGAGTTCCTAAAAAAATATGTGCCTTTGCCCGGGCTCGAACACGCGACCTCTCGCTTATCAAACACACACCCAAACCATCCCAACTACTCTGTTTTCCTGATAATAATCGTACCTACATCTAATTAACTTGTTAACAGCCTGTTTCTTCTTCTCCTTCATCTATATAAAAAAATGCCACAAGTCAGGATTGATCCTGTGACTTTTAGTTTAACACCCAACACCCTGAACCATTGAGCCATTGCTTACTTTCTGATTTATTTATGATTCTAAATCCTTTTAAAATGTTTTCAGTTTCCATCTTCTTCTTCTTCTTCTTCTTCTTCTTCTTCTTCTTCTAAAACCCATTTAATATCTCCATCATCATCGTCATCATCTATTATCATTATCTTAACTATCATTCATTACTGTATCCGTAATTCATAAACAAAATCACAGATTCGTAATTAATGTTGTCTTAATAACTTCTTCTAATGTATCATCGTTACACTAATTATCACAGACTTAGGAAAACTTCTATCAGATTTAATAGCTTAAGAACACCATTCATCCTCATAACCTTTATCATGATTATCATCGAATTATATCATCATACATATTGACATCGAATCAGATAGCAGCTCGATGGGCTTGAAATTCATGGCCCAACTTGTTAATAGTTTAGTGAACCAGAAAAATAAGTGGGCTGTACATTTTTGAAGCCCATCAGGAATAACGAAAAAAAATAAACGCAATAGCTAATTCATTCCTCCGTATTGTTTCATCAGCATGTCATTTTATATTGATTCTAGGATTCGATTTAGGTAGAAAAAGACACAGATAGAGGAGATGCCATCTGCAACATTCCAAGTGACCCCCCCATCATACTAAAAAAATAAATAAATGTCACCTTTGTGACTCATAGTGTCGACCAACTGTGAAGACCCATCCTAATCCATCCGGACGAAGTCCATATCGATTATAAACGATTCACAACAGTTGATTACATCGCGAAGTACTTGACCTCTATATGATACATTTTACAAACATTGCATTCGTTTTTGAAAATACAATCTTTCATTACATCGAAAGTTGACGGCATGCATACCATTTCATAATATATCTAACTATAATTGACTTAATAATAATTCTGATGAACTTGATGACTCGAATGCAATGTCTTTTGAAATATGACATGAATGACTCCAAGTAATATCTCTAAAATGAGCAAATGCACAGCGGAAGATTTTTTTCGTACCTGAGAATAAACATGCTTTCAAGTGTCAACCAAAAGGTTGGTGAGTTCATTAGTTTATCATAAATAATCATTTCATAACTTTAATAGACCACAAGATTTCATATTTCCATTTCTCATAAACATACGTCCCATGCATAGAGACAAAAATCATTCATATGGATTGAACACCTGGTAACCGACCTTAACAAGATGCATATAGAATATCCTCATCATTCCGGGATCCTCCTTCGGACATGATATAAATTTTGAAGTACTAAAGCATCCGGTACTTTGGATGGGGTTTGTTAGGCCCAATAGATCTATCTTTAGGATTCGCGTCAATTAGGGTGTCTGTTCCCTAATTCTTAGATTACCAGACTTAATAAAAAGGGGCATATTCGATTTCGATAATTCAACCATATAATGTAGTTTCAATTACTTGTATCCATTTTGTAAAACATTTATAAAAATTGCGCATGTATTCTCAGCCCAAAAATATAAAGGGTAAAAAGGCACATGAAACTCACCATACTGTATTTCGTAGTAAAAAATACATTTAACGTCATTGAATAAGCGCAAGGTTGGCCTCGGATTCACGAACCTATATTAAGTATATATATTAACACCTCTAATTAACATGTAATTGTAATCCAACCACTTTATATGTATTAATTATATAATATATTACTTATTTAAAATAGTAATGTAATTATTATTTCAAATGTGATGTATATTTATATATGTTATAATGAATCTAGATATACTTATGATATATGTAATATTTATATCTTTACATAATTATCTTTTGTAAAAATATTATTTATAATAAAAAAATATGTTAATAATACTAATAATAATAATAATAATAATATTTAAAAAAAAATATTAATAGTGATACTAATAATAATAGCTACACTAATAATATTTATAATAATAATCTGTTGTAATGATAATGATTAGGTTTGATAATAAATATGATAATAATAGTTTTGATAAAAATGATAATTTTTCTAATAATGATATTAATAATAAAAATGATAATAATAGCAATAATAATAATAATAATAATAATAATAATGATAGAAAACTACCTCAAAGAAGTAATCCTTTTAAAAAAAATACTCAAGTCCGGGTTTGAACCCGCGATCTCCCGCTAACCCAATAATACCCTTAACCATTCTTCCAAATCTGCTTTCCTAATCTAAATCCTTGATTAATTATATTTAACTCATATATTTAACTGCTTCCATCATCTTCTTCTTTTTAAAAAAAAATGTCACAGTCAGGGCTCGAACCCGAGACCCTTCGCTTAATCCCAACATGTGACAACCCGGAAATTTTCAACCAAATTTAAACTTTATCTTTATATTATTCCGACACGATAAGCAAAGTTTGTTAAGTTAAATCTCAAGAATTTTAAATTGTGTTCATACATTCATTATAACCTCGACCAAATTCTGACGATTCACGAACCGTTATATATAAATAAATGTATATATATGTATATATATATTATAACTTGAGAATATTAATAAAGTATTAAACGTATAATACTTTACATGAACGTATTTGTTTCAATATGTTTATCGATGGAATTAGAAGATAATATCAAATGATTGATTTATCAGATACATTATGATATGATTACGGGTCTATGTTATGAGGTCTACTGTGATTTAAGAAATCTATTCTTTTTGACAACATTCGGAAAATGGTAAAGTGATTTATAAGTAAGAACGTGAAGTGTAAATAACTTAGATGTTGGATATCGACAAGTTAAGTAACTCGACATTTTTCATTAAGATGATTTCATACGTTTATTTAATCTTTGAACTTTATCCCATGCTTCACCAACAAACTGTAATTTAAAAACTTGAAACCTATTATGAATATATATGATTCTACTTTTCTAAAACATTTTATGATATAACGATTTCTATTATTTTAACCTTTAAACAAAATGATTCTTAAAAATATATTTGGTTTTGGAAAACAAAATTATTATATTTATTTGATTTAGTTTCAAACGTACAAAAACGCTTTCAGTTTAAAAAGAACTTTATTATTAAAACTTTTATAAATATCTAGAACCACTATTGACAACTCATTACTTAACCAGTATGATAAAGATAACGATATTTATATTTTATTAAATATATATAACGATTTAAATTAATATTATATATATTTATACGCGTATTATACGTACATAGTTTTATACTTTTACTATACTTAAACTTTATCTTTACTTTATTTTTACTTTACTTTAACTTTAATAATTCACTTTAATAATTCATACTTTAATAATTCACTTTAATAATTCATACTTTAATAATTCACTTTAATAATTCATACTTTAATAATTCAAAAATCTATTATAAATAGAATTCAATAGGTTTCATTATTTCATAGAAACTTGAAAATATTTTTCTCTAAACTCTCTCAATCGATTTACATATATATATTTACTCCGTATTATTTCAAGATATTATTAGTATACATAAAATATTACGTCAGAGTGCTGTCCGAGTGATTTCGAAATTGTTTTTCGAGTGGGATTGGATTAAGAAAATTATGGGTTATAGCTATGGAGGTGATTGGGTATGGTTCATGGGTATGCTCGTGAGGTCAATATAGTGTTTATCATCTCCTTTGCGTTTACGTACCTTTCCTGCAATATTGAATCTCAATATTGATACGTGAGTACTCATAATTTAACTTTTACATACTAATAGTGTATCCCTGACTAGTGCTCGAGTATATAGGATTATGCATGTTTGTACTTTTGATATTGCCTTTAGTTAGGTTATGTTGAATCTTGAATTAGTTATATATGCGACTGAGATAAGGTATAAGATATGCATGTCGTTGGAAAGGTAGCGAAAAATTAAGAACTTTTCATTTAGATATCGAATGATTTCGATGAACGGATGTGAAGTTATAGTCCATCGAACTTTTGTATTATTATTAAAATTGATTATTATTATCGTCGTTATTATCGTCGTTCTAGTTTTATCTTATTATTATTATTATTATTATCTTTATCAATAAAAGGATTTATCATTAAAAATTGTTATTTTGTTTTATTATTACTATCGTTATTATCGTTAAAGTTATAATTAGTATTAGTATTATTATCCAATTATCATTATTATTATTATTATTGGTATTATTATTATTATTATCATTATTAATATATATATCATTATTTAAAAATGGTTATTGTTATTGTTATTATTATTATTACTATATTATCATTAAGATAATTATTAGTATTATCGTTAATAATGTTATAGTAACTATCATTATTAATATTAGTGTAATTAAAAAAAATATTTGTAACACCTAATTATTTTGATTACTATTATTATCATTATTACGAACACGATATAAAAGACGATTAAAAGCTATTAAACGAAACGATTAGGAAATAATGGGTAAGAGCATCATGATGAAATTAAAATATCATAAGATATTGATTTAGATAAAATTATCGTTCTTATTATTTTTATCATTACTATTATTATTAAAATTATCGTTAGTATTAAAACTATCATTTTAACAAAAATTATCATTTTAATAAAAATGTCATTGTTACTATAAAATATCATTATTATTATTATTTTAAATAGAATTATTATTTTAAAGATAATATTAAAAATTATCGTAAATATTAAAGTTATCATAATTAGAATTATCGTTTTATCATAATGTCATCTTAGTAATTATAAATATTGATATTTTTATAATAATAATTATTATTACAAAATAATACAACTTTTACTTACTATCATTATAGATATTATTTTATCAAATAAATATTTGATACAAACATATTTTACTACGTGTAATAACTTACTTTAATAATACCTATCATATTATCTTTATAATATTAAATGAACCCTATAAATTTTATTACTTAATATATATAAAAGTATATTTTATTATATAAATATAATATAAAATTTTATTTATTAATAAATAAATTATATTATTTACTCTAATAAATCTTTTAAAAATATTTAAAAATATAAAATGATGATATTTAAACTATATATTAATCATGTATAGATTTTTGGAAATTATTTTGAGTCAAATTTACTTTTGTTGACTTTTGCATATTAGTCTCGAGCATTAGGATTGTGGTACACTATGACTTGACCTAATTTGTTAGACAAATATTGACCAACACATAAATATATATAATTAATTTAGTTTCGTGAATCCGAGGCCAACCTTGCACTTGTTCAATGACGTTATATGTATTTTTACTACGAAATACAGTATGGTGAGTTTCATTTACCTTTTTACCCTTTATATTTTTGGGACTGAGAATACATGCGCTTTTATAAATGTTTGACGAAATAGACACAAGTAATTGAAACTACATTCTATGGTTGAATTATCGAAATCGAATATGCCCCTTTTTATTAAAGTCTGGTAATCTAAGAATTAGGGAACAGACACCCTAATTGACGCGAATCCTAAAGATAGATCTATTGGGCCTAACAAACCCCATCCAAAGTACCGGATGCTTTAGTACTTCGAAATTATATCATGTCCGAAGGAGGATCCCGGAATGATAGGGGATATTCTTATATGTATCTAGTTAATGTCGGTTACCAGGTGTTCACCATAAGAATGATTATTTTTTTGTCTCTATGCATGGGACGTATATTTATGAGAACTGGAAATGAAATTCTTGTGGTCTATTAAAATGATGGAAATAAATGATTATGATAAACTAATGAACTCACCAACCTTTTGGTTGACACTTTAAAGCATGTTTATTCTCAGGTGTTAAAGAAATCTTTCGCTGTGCATTTGCTCATTTTAAAGATATTACTTGGAGTCTTTCATAGCATATTTCGAAGAATGTTGCATTCGAGTCATTGAGTTCATCAAAGATTATTATTAAATCAATTTATAGTTGGATAGTGGATATTATGAAATGGTATGCATGCCTGTCAATTTTTGATGTAAAGAAAGATTGTCATTTAAAAACGAATGCAATGTTTGTAAAATGTATCATATAGAGGTCAAATACCTCGCAATGTAATCAACTATTGTGAATCGTTTATAATGTATATGAACGGGTCCTTTCAGTTGGTATCAGAGCGGTGGTCTTAGCGAACCAGGTCTGCATTAGTGTGTCTAACTGATAAGTCGTTAGGATGCATTAGTGAGTCTGGACTTCGACCGTGTCTGCATGTCAAAAGTTTTGCTTATCATTTCTAGTCAGAAATCATCTGCTTATCATCCATAGGAAATTACCTGCTTATCATTATTAGTCTAGACACGTCTTGCTACATTAATTACATGAGTAGTGTATAGACAAAATTCATATCTTAGCGTATCTGCTAAATCATATCTTATCGTGTCTGTTACTTTAAACTTTGCCTGACATATCCCGCAAATTCCTCCGTAATCTTTGAAATCTTTTGATCTCTATATATAGATATCCTATGTAAATAGAATACCACCCGATAGCCGAAAAATCATTTTATATCGAAAATCCTTTATCCAATCGTACGAAATGGAATTTGTCATCAGTTCAAGTCACTCGGATTCCGAAATGGAATCTCACTCAAACTCCGAAAGCAGTGTGACCGGAATGGATCAACCAATCAGTCATCACCTATTCTGGATGAATTGGGGATGGGTTCGTAGCCTCCTCAATCATTGGAAACAAGAAGAAGGCGATCCTTTCCATCCACCACATTGCCCTCTTGGCGAAGAACCTGAAGCACTTACCGGCGAACCTGTTCGAGACACCATTTTCTCTCTCATTTCCAGGGTATCTCGTCACGATTATATACTACATCAAATTCTAGATTTTATTTATCCGCTCGTTCCGACCGACAATCATCCTGGAATAATAGAAGAAGTCAACAAACTTCGCTCTCGGGTAGTGGCTTTGGAGAATATGGTGCAGAGATTACAAACACCAGCAGCAGCACCAGCAGCATAACCAGTACCACCATCATCAACGCCAATAGTACCATTACCACCTCCAACCACAACCGCGTTGTAAACCTCAACTTCACAATCTGTCCCACGAGCATCAACGTCACACGCACCATAGATACCAAGGAGTACCAACAACAATAACTGACGAAGTATTAATTCATAACTTCATTGGAGAAACATTCTGCGGTGATTATATAATCTCTAAAGTCTTAGAGATTATCTAATCTAGCCCTAACCATAAATCAGTTAAGCGAACCAAAATGATAGAAGGAAGAGTAGAAACCCTGACAAAAATGGTGTGTGATTAACAAGTTAAACTTGTTTTACCAACAGCATCAACAGTACCGTCAACGTCAGCAGCATCGTCAGTACAGTCAACATCAGAATCAACAACACCTATAACATCATAAACTCCGTCAGTTCAAGAATCACTGTGGACATCATTACGAATCAATAACGTGTATATTGTATCAACAAGTTATGAAGAATTAACTCATTCCCTCTGAAGAAATTATATATATATTTTATATAAATATATATTTTGAAATAAAAAATAAATCTTTCCGTGTTAAGCTATTGTGTGCGAATCTTAACTACTCGGTTAATTCATATTACAAATATGCAATAATGTACGTCCCTCGCCCGCGACTTAACCATCGTTAACTACAATCTCTGTCTCAATTCAACAAATTCCAATTCCTAATAAATCAAGTATATATTTGATTTTACACTTCATCATTGATGTAACCGAAACTTTTCAGATAACATCATTCGTACTTTGCGAAGTTCACAAGAATTTAACGAAAACCAACATCACATCTCAACAAATAATGAAGTATTGATTCATAATTTCAATATTATTGAAGAAATACTTATGTAACCTCTAAAGCCTTCAAGGAATTATTCAATTCTAGTTCTAACCGTAAATCGAATGAGTTTAATTTAGTATTAACTCATTAAAATCTATGTTACATCTGAGGAGAATATATACATATATATTTTCATAAAGACTGTAATAAAATTCTTATGTACAAAATATTAATTGTGAAAATTTTTTAACGGGTAGGTAATACCCAAGAGATATATATAAATTCACAATTAATATGTTACATTCTTCGAATCAGATTAAGAAAAAATATAAATTATACTTCCTACTTTCACAATAATATACATTCTTTCATAGAAATCAAAACAACCATACTCATTCAAACCCAATTACATATTCTGATTTTAAAATCTCAGAATTCAATTCGAGATATAACCGGTACCATCACTTTTAGATTCCTACATCTTTCAAAGCTATACTTTGACTTCAAAAGTGTGTTAGAACATCAAATGTATACAAACGATTACAATATGTGTTCAAACCCTTCGAAAATCTCTGAAGACACTTCAAATAATGAGCAATCGAGATGATGATCCAACCACATATTACCCACAATTATGTACTTAAAAAGCTCTTGAAACCAAAGTCATAATTCAACACATATCTGTGTCAGATCTTTTGGCATTTATTAGAAAAAATAACCTTGCAATTCCGTTGCAAAGTAGCAAATTATATCACAGCTCCAGCAAGACAACTGAAATGTCCCGTTCTTATTGATTAAAAACGTTCCATATTAATTGATTTCGTTGCGAGGTTTTGACCTCTATATGAGACGTTTTTCAAAGACTGCATTCATTTTTAAAACAGACCATAACCTTTATTTCATAGATAAAGGTTCTAAAAAGCTTTACGTAGATTATCAAATAATGATAATCTAAAATATCCTGTTTACACACGACCATTACATAATGGTTTACAATACAAATATGTTACAACAAAATAAGTTTCTTGAATGCAGTTTTTACACAATATCATACAAGCATGGAATCCAAATCTCGTCCTTATTTAAGTATGAGACAGCGGAAGCTCTTAATAATCACCTGAGAATAAACATGCTTAAAACGTCAACAAAAATGTTGGTGAGTTATAGGTTTAACCTATATATATCAAATCATAATAATAGACCACAAGATTTCATATTTCAATACACATCCCATACATAGAGATAAAAATCATTCATATGGTGAACACCTGGTAACCGACATTAACAAGATGCATATATAAGAATATCCCCATCATTCCGGGACACTCTTCGGATATGATATAAATTTCGAAGTACTAAAGCATCCGGTACTTTGGATGGGGTTTGTTAGGCCCAATAGATCTATCTTTAGGATTCACGTCAATTAGGGTGTCTGTTCCCTAATTCTTAGATTACCAGACTTAATAAAAAGGGGCATATTCGATTTCGATAATTCAACCATATAATGTAGTTTCACGTACTTGTGTCTATTTTGTAAATCATTTATAAAACCTGCATGTATTCTCATCCCAAAAATATTAGATTTTAAAAGTGAGACTATAACTCACTTTCACAGATTTTTACTTCGTCGGGAAGTAAGACTTGGCCACTGTTGATTCACGAACCTATAACAATATATACATATATATCAAAGTATGTTCAAAATATATTTACAACACTTTTAATATATTTCGATGTTTTAAGTTTATTAAGTCAGCTGTCCTCGTTAGTAACCTACAACTAATTGTCCACAGTTAGATGTACAGAAATAAATCGATAAATATTATCTTGAATCAATCCACGACCCAGTGTATACGTATCTCAGTATTGATCACAACTCAAACTATATATATTTTGGAATCAACCTCAACCCTGTATAGCTAACTCCAACATTCACATATAGAGTGTCTATGGTTGTTCCGAAATATATATAGATGTGTCGACATGATAGGTCAAAACATTGTATACGTGTCTATGGTATCTCAAGATTACATAATATACAATACAAGTTGATTAAGTTATGGTTGGAATAGATTTGTTACCAATTTTCACGTAGCTAAAATGAGAAAAATTATCCAATCTTGTTTTACCCATAACTTCTTCATTTTAAATCCGTTTTGAGTGAATCAAATTGCTATGGTTTCATATTGAACTCTATTTTATGAATCTAAACAGAAAAAGTATAGGTTTATAGTCAGAAAAATAAGTTACAAGTCATTTTTGTAAATGTAGTCATTTCAGTCGAAAGAACGACGTCTAGATGACCATTTTAGAAAACATACTTCCACTTTGAGTTTAACCATAATTTTTGGATATAGTTTCATGTTCATAATAAAAATCATTTTCTCGGAATAACAACTTTTAAATCAAAGTTTATCATAGTTTTTAATTAACTAACCCAAAACAGCCCGCGGTGTTACTACGACGGCGTAAATCCGGTTTTACGGTGTTTTTCGTGTTTCCAGGTTTTAAATCATTAAGTTAGCATATCATATAGATATAGAACATGTGTTTAGTTGATTTTAAAAGTCAAGTTAGAAGGATTAACTTTTGTTTGCGAACAAGTTTAGAATTAACTAAACTATGTTCTAGTGATTACACATTTAAACCTTCGAATAAGATAGCTTTATATATATGAATCAAATGATGTTATGAACATCATTACTACCTTAAGTTCCATGGATAAACCTACTGGAAAAGAGAAAAATGGATCTAGCTTCAACGGATCCTTGGATGGCTCGAAGTTCTTGAAGCAGAATCATGACACGAAAACAAGTTCAAGTAAGATCATCACTTGAAATAAGATTGTTATAGTTATAGAAATTGAACCAAAGTTTGAATATGATTATTACCTTGTATTAGAATGATAACCTACTGTAAGAAATAAAGATTTCTTGAGGTTGGATGATCACCTTACAAGATTGGAAGTGAGCTAGCAAACTTGAAAGTATTCTTGATTTTATGTAACTAGAACTTGTAGAATATATGAAGAACACTTAGAACTTGAAGATAGAACTTGAGAGAGATCAATTAGATGAAGAAAATTGAAGAATGATAGTGTTTGTAGGTGTTTTTGGTCGTTGGTGTATGGATTAGATATAAAGGATATGTAATTTTGTTTTCATGTAAATAAGTCATGAATGATTACTCATATTTTTGTAATTTTATGAGATATTTTATGCTAGTTTCCAAATGATGGTTCCCACATGTGTTAGGTGACTTACATGGGCTGCTAATAGCTGATCATTGGAGTGTATATACCAATAGTACATACATCTAAAAGCTGTGTATTGTACGAGTACGAATACATGTGCATACGAGTAGAATTGTTGATGAAACTGAACGAGGATGTAATTGTAAGCATTTTTGTTAAGTAGAAGTATTTTGATAAGTGTATTAAAGTCTTTCAAAAGTGTATAAATACATATTAAAACACTACATGTATATACATTTTAACTGAGTCGTTAAGTCATCGTTAGTCGTTACATGTAAGTGTTGTTTTGAAACCTTTAGGTTAACGATCTTGTTAAATGTTGTTAACCCAATGTTTATAATATCAAATGAGATTTTAAATTATTATATTATCATGATATTATCATGTATGAATATCTCTTAATATGATATATATACATTAAATGTCTTTACAACGATAATCGTTACATATATGTCTCGTTTAAAAATCATTAAGTTAGTAGTCTTGTTTTTACATATGTAGTTCATTGTTAATATACTTAATGATATGTTTACTTATCATAGTATCATGTTAACTATATATATATATATATATATATATATATATATATATATATATATATATATATATATATATATATATATATATATATATATATATATATATATCCATATATATGTCATCATATAGTTTTTACAAGTTTTAACGTTCGTGAATCACCGGTCAACTTGGGTGGTCAATTGTCTATATGAAACATATTTCAATTAATCAAGTCTTAACAAGTTTGATTGCTTAACATGTTGGAAACATTTAATCATGTAAATATCAATCTCAATTAATATATATAGACATGGAAAAGTTCGGGTCACTACAACAACTTCAATTTTTTCATTCGGAGTAGCCTTATCATAATTTTGATATATGTGATTACCCTTTTGTTACCGGAGAACCTTTCATATTCCAACACATTAGCAATAAACTTACCAACAACTTCACTGATCTTGGCCATTTCGAAGAATCTTTATATTTATCGAAACCTCATCATTTACTCATCTGCCTCTTGTAATGAGAATTGCCATACGAATCATTGGGAATTAGCAATCAGTATTTTGAAATCTCACAGCATGTTGACGCCAACAGTTATACATAACGTCTATTTCCAAGGCTTACATACTTCGAATGTGAAGTTTCTGAAAAACACTCTGAACCGCGAACTAGTTCTCGAAATGCTGATGAAGCAACAAAAACTGTAAACGACCTTAGTAGTAACAAGTTTTAACGTTCGTGAATCACCGGTCAACTTGGGTGGTCAATTGTCTATATGAAACATATTTCAATTAATCAAGTCTTAACAAGTTTGATTGCTTAACATGTTGGAAACATTTAATCATGTAAATATCAATCTCAATTAATATATATAGACATGGAAAAGTTCGGGTCACTACAGTACCTACCCGTTAAATAAATTTCGTCCCGAAATTTTAAGGTGTTGACGAATCTTCTGGAAATAGATGCGGGTATTTCTTCTTCATCTGATCTTCACGCTCCCAGGTGAACTCGGGTCCTCTACGAGCATTCCATCGAACCTTAACAATTGGTATCTTGTTTTGCTTAAGTCTTTTAACCTCGCGATCCATTATTTCGACGGGTTCTTCGATGAATTGAAGTTTTTCGTTGATTTGGATTTCATCTAACGAAATAGTGAGATCTTCTTTAGCAAAACATTTCTTCAAATTCGAGACGTGGAAAGTGTTATGTACAGCCGCGAGTTGTTGAGGTAACTCAAGTCGGTAAGCTACTGGTCCGACACGATCAATAATCTTGAATGGTCCAATATACCTTGGATTTAATTTCCCTCGTTTACCAAATCGAACAACTCCTTTCCAAGGTGCAACTTTAAGCATGACCATCTCTCCAATTTCAAATTCTATATCTTTTATTTTAATGTCAGCGTAGCTCTTTTGTCGACTTTGGGCGGTTTTCAACCGTTGTTGAATTTGGATGATCTTCTCGGTAGTTTCTTGTATAATCTCCGGACCCGTAATCTGTCTATCCCCCACTTCACTCCAACAAATCGGAGACCTGCACTTTCTACCATAAAGTGCTTCAAATGGCGCCATCTCAATGCTTGAATGGTAGCTGTTGTTGTAGGAAAATTCTGCTAACGGTAGATGTCGATCCCAACTGTTTCCGAAATCAATAACACATGCTCGTAGCATGTCTTCAAGCGTTTGTATCGTCCTTTCGCTCTGCCCATCAGTTTGTGGATGATAGGCAGTACTCATGTCTAGACGAGTTCCTAATGCTTGTTGTAATGTTTGCCAGAATCTTGAAATAAATCTGCCATCCCTATCAGAGATAATAGAGATTGGTATTCCATGTCTGGAGATGACTTCCTTCAAATACAGTTGTGCTAACTTCTCCATCTTGTCATCTTCTCTTATTGGCAGGAAGTGTGCTGATTTGGTGAGACGATCAACTATTACCCAAATAGTATCAAAACCACTTGCAGTCCTTGGCAATTTAGTGATGAAATCCATAGTAATGTTTTCCCATTTCCATTCCGGGATTTCGGGTTGTTGAAGTAGACCTGATGGTTTCTGATGCTCAGCTTTGACCTTAGAACACGTCAAACATTCTCCTACGTATTTAGCAACATCGGCTTTCATACCCGGCCACCAAAAATGTTTCTTGAGATCCTTGTACATCTTCCCCGTTCCAGGATGTATTGAGTATCTGGTTTTATGAGCTTCTCTAAGTACCATTTCTCTCATATCTCCAAATTTTGGTACCCAAATCCTTTCAGCCCTATACCGGGTACCGTCTTCCCGAATATTAAGATGCTTCTCCGATCCTTTGGGTATTTCATCATTTAAATTTCCCTCTTTTAAAACTCCTTGTTGCGCCTCCTTTATTTGAGTAGTAAGGTTATTATGAATCATTATATTCATAGATTTTACTCGAATGGGTTCTCTGTCCTTCCTGCTCAAGGCATCGGCTACCACATTTGCCTTCCCCGGGTGGTAACGAATCTCAAAGTCGTAATCATTCAATAATTCAATCCACCTACGCTGCCTCATATTCAGTTGTTTCTGATTAAATATGTGTTGAAGACTTTTGTGGTCGATATATATAATACTTTTGACCCCATATAAGTAGTGCCTCCAAGTCTTTAATGCAAAAACAACCGCGCCTAATTCCAAATCATGCGTCGTATAATTTTGTTCGTGAATCTTCAATTGTCTAGACGCATAAGTAATCACCTTCATTCGTTGCATTAATACACAACCGAGACCTTGCTTTGATGCGTCACAATAAATCACAAAATCATCATTCCCTTCAGGCAATGACAATATAGGTGCTGTAGTTAGCTTTTTCTTCAATAACTGAAACGCTTTCTCTTGTTCATCATTCCATTCAAATTTCTTCCCTTTATGCGTTAATGCAGTCAAGGGTTTTGCTATTCTGGAAAAGTCTTGGATGAACCTTCTGTAGTAACCAGCTAGTCCTAAAAACTGGCGTATGTGTTTCGGAGTTTTCGGGGTTTCCCACTTTTCAACAGTTTCTATCTTTGCCGGATCCACCTTAATACCTTCTTTGTTCACTATGTGACCGAGGAATTGAACTTCTTCCAACCAAAATGCACACTTTGAAAACTTAGCGTACAATTCTTCCTTCCTTAATACTTCTAACACCTTTCTCAAATTTTCACCGTGTTCTTGGTCATTCTTTGAGTAAATAAGTATGTCATCAATGAAAACAATGACAAACTTGTCAAGGTATGGTCCACACACTCGGTTCATAAGGTCCATGAACACATCTGGTGCATTAGTTAAACCAAACGGCATGACCATAAACTCGTAATGACCGTAACGTGTTCTGAAAGCAGTCTTTGGAATATCATCTTCTTTCACCCGCATTTGATGATACCCGGAACGTAAGTCAATCTTTGAATAAACAGACGAGCCTTGTAGTTGATCAAATAAGTCGTCGATTCTCGGTAGTGGGTAGCGGTTCTTGATGGTAAGTTTGTTCAACTCTCGATAGTCGATACACAACCTGAATGTACCATCTTTCTTCTTGACAAACAAAACAGGAGCTCCCCACGGTGATGTGCTTGGTCGAATGAAACCACGCTCTAAAAGTTCTTGTAATTAGCTTTGCAGTTCTTTCATCTCGCTGGGTGCGAGTCTGTAAGGAGCACGAGCTATTGGTGCAGCTCCTGGTACAAGATCTATTTGAAATTCAACGGATCGATGTGGGGGTAATCCCGGTAATTCTTTCGGAAATACATCGGGAAATTCTTTTGCAATGGGAACATCATTGATGCTCTTTTCTTCAGTTTGTACTTTCTCGACGTGTGCTAGAACAGCATAGCAACCTTTTCTTATTAGTTTTTGTGCCTTCAAATTACTAATAAGATGTAGCTTCATGTTGCCCTTTTCTCCGTACACCATTAAGGGTTTTCCTTTTTCTCGTATAATGCGAATTGCATTTTTGTAACAAAAGATCTCTGCTTTCACTTCTTTCAACCAGTCCATACCGATTATCACATCAAAACTCCCTAACTCTACTGGTATCAAATCAATCTTAAATGTTTCGCTAACCAGTTTAATTTCTCGATTCTGACATATATTATCTGCTGAAATTAATTTACCATTTGCTAATTCGAGTAAAAATTTACTATCCAAAGGCGTCAATGGACAACTTAATTTAGCACAAAAATCTCTACTCATATAGCTTCTATCCGCACCCGAATCAAATAAAATGTAAGCAGATTTATTGTCAATAAGAAACGTACCCGTAACAAGCTCCGGGTCTTCCTGTGCCTCTGCCGCATTAATATTGAAAACTCTTCCGCGGCCTTGTCCATTCGTGTTCTCCTGGTTCGGGCAATTTCTAATAATGTGGCCCGGTTTTCCACATTTATAACAAACTACATTGGCATAACTTGCTCCGACACTACTTGCTCCGCCATTACTCGTTCCGACACCATTTGTTCCTTTCGTTCTATTAACCCCTGGTCCGTAGACCTCACACTTCGCCGCGCTATGACCATTTCTTTTACACTTGTTGCAAAATTTGGTGCAGAACCCCGAGTGATACTTTTCACACCTCTGGCATAGCTGCTTCTGATTGTTGTTGTTGTTGCGGTTATTATTGTTGTTGGGATGATTGTTATAGTTGCTGTTGTTGTTGTTGTTGTTGTTGTTGGGCCGTTTGTTGTAGTTGCGATTGATGTTGCGATTGTTGGAATAATTGTTGCAATTATTGTTGTAATTGCTATTGTTGTTGTATTGGTGATTCTTATCACCGTTTTCCTCCCACTTTCTTTTGACTTGCTTCACATTGGCCTCTTCAGCAGTCTGTTCTTTAATTCTTTCTTCAATCTGGTTCACTAGTTTGTGAGCCATTCTACATGCCTGTTGTATGGAGGCGGGCTCGTGTGAACTTATATCTTCTTGGATTCTTTCCGGTAATCCTTTCACAAACGCGTCGATCTTCTCTTCCTCATCTTCGAATGCTCCCGGACACAATAGGCACAATTCTGTGAATCGTCTTTCGTATGTGGTAATATCAAATCCTTGGGTTCGTAACCCTCTAAGTTCTATCTTGAGCTTATTGACCTCGGTTCTGGGACGGTACTTCTCGTTCATCAAGTGCTTGAATGCTGACCACGGTAGTGCGTACGCATCGTCTTGTCCCACTTGCTCTAGATAGGTATTCCACCATGTTAACGCAGAACCTGTGAAGGTATGCGTAGCGTACTTCACTTTGTCCTCTTCAGTACACTTACTTATGGCAAACACCGATTCGACCTTCTCGGTCCACCATTTCAATCCGATCGGTCCTTCAGTTCCATCAAATTCCAAAGGTTTGCAGGCAGTGAATTCTTTGTAGGTGCATCCTACACGATTTCCTGTACTGCTAGATCCAAGGTTATTGTTGGTATGTAGCGCAGTCTGTACTGCGGCTATGTTTGAAGCTAGAAAAGTACGGAATTCCTCTTCATTCATATTCACGGTGTGTCGAGTAGTCGGTGCCATTTCCTTCAAAATAGTCAAATGGAACAAGTTAATCATACAGAATATTAAGAGTAGTTAATAGTATTTCGTAGCATAATATGAACTCATTTATAAAAGCCTTTTCTTCATATTAGCGTTTTATAAGTTTAAATTCGGGTAGTACCTACCCGTTAAGTTCATACTTAGTAGCTAATATACAATTCAACTACTACAATTCTATATGAAAAACTGATTATAATAATATTTCGCATTCAAACTTTTACACAATATTTTTCAAACTTACAATACCGCTTATTTTACATATAGCATGAAATATAGCACACAATAAATTTGATACAAGATGGTTGTGAAGATAATTCTAGCTAGTACACAAGTCGTTCAACAAAGGCAATAAAGACACGTAATTCATACGTCCAGAAACAAGTCATGCATTCTGGTTTTACTAAGATTACTTCCCATCCTTGGTCTTGTGGAACATAACCGTTATGGCCGTTGATAAGACAGCGTGTTGTAACATCGTCAAAGGGATGAGGGTTACGTAATGTCCAACAGTCCCGTAAAAATCTAAAAACCTCATTTCTTACCCCAATTACCGACTCCGTCACTTGTGGGAATGTTTTGTTTAATAGTTGTTGCCCGATGTTCTTGTTCTCACTTTGGTGAGAAGCGAACATTACTAATCCGTAAGCATAACATGCTTCTTTATGTTGTATGTTAGCCACTTTTTCTAAATCACGAAGTCCAATATTCGGATATATTGAATCAAAATAATTTCTTAACCCATTGCGTAAAATAGCATTTGGGTTCCCCGCAATATATGCGTCAAAGTAAACACATCGTAACTTATGGATTTCCCAATGTGATATCCCCCATCTTTCGAACAAAAGCCTTTTATAAACCAAGGCATTCTTGGAACGTTCTTCGAATGTCTTACAAACTGATCTTGCCTTAAATAGTTGTGCCGAAGAATTCTGACCGACTCTAGACAAGATTTCATCAATCATGTCTCCGGGTAGGTCTCTTAAAATATTGGGTTGTCTATCCATTTTGTGTTTTTATACTGTAAAATAGACAAGAGTTAGATTCATAAAAAAAATACTTATTAATACAAGCAATTTTTACATATATCATAAAGCATAAGCACACTATATTACTTATATTACACCACACGAATACAACTATCTTATTCCGACTCGCTTGTTTCTTCTTCTGCGGTTTTGGTTCGTTTTGCCAAGTTTCTAGGGATATATGATGTTCCCCTAATACGAGCCGTCGTTATCCACATTGGTTTAGAAAAACCTGGTGGTTTAGAGGTTCCCGGGTCATTGTTACAACTTAAGGACTTCGGGGGTTGACGATACATATAAAGTTCATCGGGGTTGGAATTAGATTTCTCTATTTTTATGCCCTTTCCCTTATTATTTTCTTTTGCCTTTTTAAATTCAGTTGGGGTAATTTCTATAACATCATCGGAATTCTCGTCGGAATCCGATTCATCGGAGAATTGGTAATCCTCCCAATATTTTGCTTCCTTGGCGGAAACACCATTGACCATAATTAACCTTGGTCGGTGGGTTGAGGATTTTCTTTTACTTAACCATTTTATTATTTCCCCCACCGGTTCTATTTCTTCATCCGGTTCCGATTCTTCTTCCGGTTCCGATTCTTCTTCCGGTTCCGACTCTTCTTCCGGTTCCTCTTCGGGAACTTGTGAATCAGTCCACGAATCATTCCAATTTACATTTGACTCTTCATTATTATTAGGTGAGTCAATGGGACTTGTTCTAGAGGTAGACATCTATCACATAATATCAAACGCGTTAAGAGATTAATATATCACATAATATTCACATGTTAAAAATATATAGTTTCCAACAAAATTTGTTAAGCAATCATTTTTCAATTAAACACGGTCGAAGTCCAGACTCACTAATGCATCCTAACAAACTCGATAAGACACACTAATGCAAAATTCTGGTTCTCTAAGACCAACGCTCGGATACCAACTGAAATGTCCCGTTCTTATTGATTAAAAACGTTCCATATTAATTGATTTCGTTGCGAGGTTTTGACCTCTATATGAGACGTTTTTCAAAGACTGCATTCATTTTTAAAACAAACCATAACCTTTATTTAATAGATAAAGGTTTTAAAAAGCTTTACGTAGATTATCAAATAATGATAATCTAAAATATCCTGTTTACACACGACCATTACATAATGGTTTACAATACAAATATGTTACAACAAAATAAGTTTCTTGAATGCAGTTTTTACACAATATCATACAAGCATGGAATCCAAATCTCGTCCTTATTTAAGTATGCGACAGCGGAAGCTCTTAATAATCACCTGAGAATAAACATGCTTAAAACGTCAACAAAAATGTTGGTGAGTTATAGGTTTAACCTATATATATCAAATCATAATAATAGACCATAAGATTTCATATTTCAATACACATCCCATACATAGAGATAAAAATCATTCATATGGTGAACACCTGGTAACCGACATTAACAAGATGCATATATAAGAATATCCCCATCATTCCGGGACACCCTTCGGATATGATATAAATTTCGAAGTACTAAAGCATCCGGTACTTTGGATGGGGTTTGTTAGGCCCAATAGATCTATCTTTAGGATTCACGTCAATTAGGGTGTCTGTTCCCTAATTCTTAGATTACCAGACTTAATAAAAAGGGGCATATTCGATTTCGATAATTCAACCATATAATGTAGTTTCACGTACTTGTGTCTATTTTGTAAATCATTTATAAAACCTGCATGTATTCTCATCCCAAAAATATTAGATTTTAAAAGTGGGACTATAACTCACTTTCACAGATTTTTACTTCTTCGAGAAGTAAGACTTGGCCACTGTTGATTCACGAACCTATAACAATATATACATATATATCAAAGTATGTTCAAAATATATTTACAACACTTTTAATATATTTTGATGTTTTAAGTTTATTAAGTCAGCTGTCCTCGTTAGTAACCTACAACTAATTGTCCACAGTTAGATCTACAGAAATAAATCGATAAATATTATCTTGAATCAATCCACGACCCAGTGTATACGTATCTCAGTATTGATCACAACTCAAACTATATATATTTTGGAATCAACCTCAACCCTGTATAGCTAACTCCAACATTCACATATAGAGTGTCTATGGTTGTTTCGAAATATATATAGATGTGTCGACATGATAGGTCGAAACATTGTATACGTGTCTATGGTATCTCAAGATTACATAATATACAATACAAGTTGATTAAGTTATGGTTGGAATAGATTTGTTACCAATTTTCACGTAGCTAAAATGAGAAAAATTATCCAATCTTGTTTTACCCATAACTTCTTCATTTTAAATCCGTTTTGAGTGAATCAAATTGCTATGGTTTCATATTGAACTCTATTTTATGAATCTAAACAGAAAAAGTATAGATTTATAGTCGGAAAAATAAGTTACAAGTCATTTTTGTAAATGTAGTCATTTCAGTCGAAAGAACGACGTCTAGATGACCATTTTAGAAAACATACTTCCACTTTGAGTTTAACCATAATTTTTGGATATAGTTTCATGTTCATAATAAAAATCATTTTCTCAGAATAACAACTTTTAAATCAAAGTTTATCATAGTTTTTAATTAACTAACCCAAAACAGCCCGCGGTGTTACTACGACGGCGTAAATCCGGTTTTACGGTGTTTTTCGTGTTTCTAGGTTTTAAATCATTAAGTTAGCATATCATATAGATATAGAACATGTGTTTAGTTGATTTTAAAAGTCAAGTTAGAAGGATTAACTTTTGTTTGCGAACAAGTTTAGAATTAACTAAACTATGTTCTAGTGATTACAAGTTTAAACCTTCGAATAAGATAGCTTTATATATATGAATCAAATGATGTTATGAACATCATTACTACCTTAAGTTCCATGGATAAACCTACTGGAAAAGAGAAAAATGGATCTAGATTCAACGGATCCTTGGATGGCTCGAAGTTCTTGAAGCAGAATCATGACACGAAAACAAGTTCAAGTAAGATCATCACTTGAAATAAGATTGTTATAGTTATAGAAATTGAACCAAAGTTTGAATATGATTATTACCTTGTATTAGAATGATAACCTACTGTAAGAAACAAAGATTTCTTGAGGTTGGATGATCACCTTACAAGATTGGAAGTGAGCTAGCAAACTTGAAAGTATTCTTGATTTTATGTAACTAGAACTTGTAGAATATATGAAGAACACTTAGAACTTGAAGATAGAACTTGAGAGAGATCAATTAGATGAAGAAAATTGAATAATGAAAGTGTTTGTAGGTGTTTTTGGTCGTTGGTGTATGGATTAGATATAAAGGATATGTAATTTTGTTTTCATGTAAATAAGTCATGAATGATTACTCATATTTTTGTAATTTTATGAGATATTTTATGCTAGTTTCCAAATGATGGTTCCCACATGTGTTAGGTGACTCACATGGGCTGCTAATAGCTAATCATTGGAGTGTATATACCAATAGTACATACATCTAAAAGCTGTGTATTGTACGAGTACGAATACAGGTGCATACGAGTAGAATTGTTGATGAAACTGAACGAGGATGTAATTGTAAGCATTTTTGTTAAGTAGAAGTATTTTGATAAGTGTATTGAAGTCTTTCAAAAGTGTATAAATACATATTAAAACACTACATGTATATACATTTTAACTGAGTCGTTAAGTCATCGTTAGTCGTTACATGTAAGTGTTGTTTTGAAACCTTTAGGTTAACGATCTTGTTAAATGTTGTTAACCCAATGTTTATAATATCAAATGAGATTTTAAATTATTATATTATCATGATATTATCATGTATGAATATCTCTTAATATGATATATATACATTAAATGTCTTTACAACGATAATCGTTACATATATGTCTCGTTTAAAAATCATTAAGTTAGTAGTCTTGTTTTTACATATGTAGTTCATTGTTAATATACTTAATGATATGTTTACTTATCATAGTATCATGTTAACTATATATATATATATATATATATATATATATATATATATATATATATATATATATATATATATATATATATATATATATATCCATATATATGTCATCATATAGTTTTTACAAGTTTTAACGTTCGTGAATCACCGGTCAACTTGGGTGGTCAATTGTCTATATGAAACATATTTCAATTAATCAAGTCTTAACAAGTTTGATTGCTTAACATGTTGGAAACATTTAATCATGTAAATATCAATCTCAATTAATATATATAGACATGGAAAAGTTCGGGTCACTACAACAACTTCAATTTTTTCATTCGGAGTAGCCTTATCATAATTTTGATATATGTGATTACCCTTTTGTTACCGGAGAACCTTTCATATTCCAACACATTAGCAATAAACTTACCAACAACTTCACTGATCTTGGCCATTTCGAAGAATCTTTATATTTATCGAAACCTCATCATTTACTCATCTGCCTCTTGTAATGAGAATTGCCATACGAATCATTGGGAATTAGCAATCAGTATTTTGAAATCTCACAGCATGTTGACGCCAACAGTTATACATAACGTCTATTTCCAAGGCTTACATACTTCGAATGTGAAGTTTCTGAAAAACACTCTGAACCGCGAACTAGTTCTCGAAATGCTGATGAAGCAACAAAAACTGTAAATGACCTTAGTAGTAAAAAGTTTGATGATAAAGATTAGTGTATTAATAAAGCTCAGAAATAGAGAAGTTTTGGAACTGGAAAACGGATTGAGCAAAGTATGAAGGAGGCTGTGGACAAATCACCAAGACTGAACCTGCCTTCAAAGAATCCAAATGATTCAGTGTCTGCTGAAGTCATTAACGAATACCTTGCTCCTGACACTAAACCCTTACAGACAATATTCTTCATCATCCTCTGATATTAGAAATTCTAAGATATCATCGTATCTTTCATTATAAATATCCTCCATATTTCTGAAGATATTTCCATAACTATTCTTATCTGGAATCATTTATCTCTTTGCGCTATCTGTATTACATCAAAAAGGAAACTGTTTAGTTCCTATACTCTGTAAACCTTTGAGTTTAAAATATGAATGTTTTTGAAGTAGTGTTGGAAACTGAAGCATGAGTTAGTATAATATAATGACACTTGATCAACGTGATTATATTACAGTAATTCATGCTGAGTTTCTAAATGGAACGTGATGATTCACAGATCATAACATCATCATGTGCCATGTTATACGACTCTTGTATTCTATTTAACCTCTAAAATATCAAGAAAATATTTCTTGATGATTCGGCCTTTTCCAAGGTATTTTAGTAATTTGACAAGTCAAGATCGTGCCATCACAATTTCCTTCCTAGAACATTAACAATGTTCATTCCGAAATTCATATCTGTGAATTCTGGACCATTACAAGTGGTGCTTAATCGCAAGAAGAAGAAACGAAAGGACAAAACTCCGAAATAGAAATTGGGGTATAAATTGCAGCAAATAAAAGAGAGCATTAAATGTGGATAACAATGATTATAGAAGATAGAAACAGAGACTTTGAAATATAAGGGAAGATATAAAGCCCAACGACAAATCAAAAATTATAAACCATATATATCGATGCATATAGCAATATAAAGACACGGGAGAACTAGAAACACTATAAACCCAAGAGTATAGTAGAAGTAAATAGATTCTTCCGGCGGTAGATGAAAAAGAAGAATGACCGATATGAAAGTTATAAGTATATCGAGAATCAGAACTGGATGGAGCATATTGATGAATACTTTAAAATATGAGTTGAGGGGGAAAGAATAGAAGGTGATGAAACATGACTAGGAACTTAAAAATCAACAGATTTAACTCACACAATGACGGAATAAGTGAATCAAACCCTCTAGTGAATAGGTTAAGCTTTTTGGGATTAATTTAGTCATACCACAACTAAATCAAGTGTGATTAGATCAACACCTAGAGCTATTATTCACCACCTGGGTGATTTGGGTTGAGAGAGAATCGGAGGAGCTCACCAGATCTGAGTGTGTGTAACAAATGAGAGGCTTAACCTAAAATGAAGAACATAAGACCTTATATACCCCTGCTATTGACTCATCCGTACTATTCATCCATCACACATACGAGTTAGCTTCATCAGCCGTACGGGTGATCACTCACTCGTGTCTTCTCATTTAGGTTGTAATTGTGACTTAGCTCAGCATCAACCGTGCGTATGAGCCTATCAGCCGTACGAGTGAGGCTTCACTCGGACGTCTGACTAAGTCTAACATAGTCAAACATCCAAATCTCATTCCTGCAGTTGCTGTAACCACATACAAACACGGATAGGATAATAACGAACGATCATGGTGGCCTGTAAACTATTGTACCTGCAATGGACGTGGGTAGATGTCTAGGGACTTGCATAAAATGCATCAACAGAAGGTGTGAGTTGTAAGAAAATGAAGGAGGTGAATTTATAAGAAAATCTCCGACAGAACAATTAAAATGGACGATCGCATTTAAAGCGGATCCTAATTCCTTTTGTTACCGGAGAATCAAATCTTATTACAAAGATTTTCTTCAAATCCCTTGAAATCTGGAAATCAATCATATCTACGTCAAATGATAAGATGAATCTACACTTACTCATTTCACTCTTCTATGTTAGCTTCACTCGTACTCTTCATATAAATGGATTGTTTATCCAAATTATTCGCTGATGATAAAACTCTAATTTTCAGCCTGTATGCATCATGAAAACATACTTATTATCATTCACGACCTTTTCACTCAAATTTCGGGACGAAATTTCTTTAACGGGTAGGTACTGTGACAACCCGGAAATTTCCAACCAAATTTAAACTTTATCTTTATATTATTCCGACACGATAAGAAAAGTTTGTTAAGTTAAATCTCAAGAATTTTAAATTGTGTTCATACATTCATTATAACCTCGACCAAATTCCGACGATTCATGAACCGTTATATATAAATAAATATGTATATATATGTATATATATATTATAACTTGAGAATATTAATAAAGTATTAAACGTATAATACTTTACATGAACGTATTTGTTTCAATATGTTTATCGATGGAATTAGAAGATAATATCAAATGATTGATTTATCAGATACATTATGATATGATTACAGGTCTATGTTATGAGGTCCACTGTGATTTAAGAAATCTATTCTTTTTGACAACATTCGGAAAATGGTAAAGTGATTTATAAGTAAGAACGTGAAGTGTAAATAACTTAGATGTTGGATATCGACAAGTTAAGTAACTCGACATTTTTCATTAAGATGATTTCATACGTTTATTTAACCTTTGAACTTTATCCCATGCTTCACCAACAAACTGTAATTTAAAAACTTGAAACCTATTATGAATATATATGATTCTACTTTTCTAAAACAATTTATGATATAACGATTTCCATTATTTTAACCTTTAAACAAAATGATTCTTAAAAATATATTTGGTTTTGGAAAACAAAATTATTATATTTATTTGATTTAGTTTCAAACGTATAAAAACGTTTTCAGTTTAAAAAGAACTTTATTATTAAAACGTATATAACTTTTATAAATATCTAGAACCACTTTTGACAACTCATTACTTAACCAGTATGATAAAGATAACGATATTTATATTTTATTTTATTAAATATATATAACGATTTAAATTAATATTATATATATTTATACGCGTATTATACGTACATAGTTTTATACTTTTACTATACTTAAACTTTACATTTACTTTACTTTAACTTTAATAATTCACTTTAATAATTCATACTTTAATAATTCACTTTAATAATTCATACTTTAATAATTCACTTTAATAATTCATACTTTAATAATTCACTTTAATAATTCATACTTTAATAATTCACTTTAATAATTCATACTTTAATAATTCAAAAATCTATTATAAATAGAATTCAATAGGTTTCATTATTTCATAGAAACTTGAAAATATTTTTCTCTAAACTCTCTCAATTGATTTACATATATATATTTACTCCGTATTATTTCAAGATATTATTAGTATACATAAAATATTACGTCAGAGTGCTGTCCGAGTGATTTTGAAATTGTTTTTCGAGTGGGATTGGATTAAGGAAATTATGGGTTATAGCTATGGAGGTGATTGGGTATGGTTCATGGGTATGCTCGTGAGGTCAATATAGTGTTTATCATCTCCTTTGCGTCTACGTACCTTTTCTGCAATATTGAATCTCAATATTGATACGTGAGTACTCATAATTTAACTTTTACATACTAATAGTGTATCCCTGACTAGTGCTCGAGTATATAAGATTATGCATGTTTGTACTTTTGATATTGCCTTTAGTTAGGTTATGTTGAATCCTGAATTAGTTATATATGCGACTGAGATAAGGTATAAGATATGCATGTCGTTGGAAAGGTAGCGAAAAATTAAGAACTTTTCATTTAGATATCGAATGATTTCGATGAACGGATGTGAAGTTATAGTCCATCGAACTTTTGTATTATTATTAAAAATGATTATTATTATCGTCGTTATTATCTTCGTTCTAGTTTTATCTTATTATTATTATTATTATTATCTTTATCAATAAAAGGATTTATCATTAAAAATTGTTATTTTTTTTATTATTACTATCGTTATTATCGTTAAAGTTATAATTAGTATTATTATTATTATCCAATTATTATTATTATTATTATTATTATTGGTATTATTATTATTATTATTATCATTATTAATATATATATCATTATTTAAAAATGGTTATTGTTATTGTTATTATTATTATTACTATATTATCATTAAGATAATTATTAGTATTATCGTTAATAATGTTATAGTAACTTTCATTATTAATATTAGTGTAATTAAAACAAATATTTGTAACACCTAATTATTTTGATTACTATTATTATCATTATTACGAACACGATATAAAAGACGATTAAAAGCTATTAAACGAAACGATTAGGAAATAATGGGTAAGAGTATCATGATGAAATTAAAATATCATAAGATATTGATTTAGATAAAATTATCGTTCTTATTATTTTTATCATTACTATTATTATTAAAATTATCGTTAGTATTAAAACTATCATTTTAACAAAAATTATCATTTTAATAAAAATGTCATTGTTACTATAAAATATCATTATTATTATTATTTTAAATAGAATTATTATTTTAAAGATAATATTAAAAATTATCGTAAATATTAAAGTTATCATAATTAGAATTATCGTTTTATCATAATGTCATCTTAGTAATTATAAATATTGATATTTTTATAATAATAATTATTATTACAAAATAATACAACTTTTACTTACTATCATTATAGATATTATTTTATCAAATAAATATTTGATACAAACATATTTTACTACGTGTAATAACTTACTTTAATAATATCTATCATATTATCTTTATAATATTAAATGAACCCTATAAATTTTATTACTTAATATATATAAAAGTATATTTTATTATATAAATATAATATAAAATTTTATTTATTAATAAATAAATTATATTATTTACTCTAATAAATCTTTTAAAAATATTTAAAAATATAAAACGACGATATTTAAACTATATATTAATCATGTATAGATTTTTGGAAATTATTTTGAGTCAAATTTACTTTTGTTGACTTTTGCATATTAGTCTCAAGCATTAGGATTGTGGTACACTATGACTTGACCTAATTTGTTAGACAAATATTGACCAACACATAAATATATATAATTAATTTAGGTTCGTGAATCCGAGGCCAACCTTGCACTTGTTCAATGACGTTATATGTATTTTTACTACGAAATACAGTATGGTGAGTTTCATTTACCTTTTTACCCTTTATATTTTTGGGACTGAGAATACATGCGCTTTTATAAATGTTTGACGAAATAGACACAAGTAATTGAAACTACATTCTATGGTTGAATTATCGAAATCGAATATGCCCCTTTTTATTAAAGTCTGGTAATCTAAGAATTAGGGAACAGACACCCTAATTGACGCGAATCCTAAAGATAGATCTATTGGGTCTAACAAACCCCATCCAAAGTACCAGATGCTTTAGTACTTCGAAATTATATCATGTCCGAAGGAGGATCCTGGAATGATAGGGGATATTCTTATATGTATCTAGTTAATGTCGTTTACCAGGTGTTCACCATAAGAATGATTATTTTTTTGTCTCTATGCATGGGACGTATATTTATGAGAACTGGAAATGAAATTCTTGTGGTCTATTAAAATGATGGAAATAAATGATTATGATAAACTAATGAACTCACCAACCTTTTGGCTGACACTTTAAAGCATGTTTATTCTCAGGTGTTAAAGAAATCTTGTGCATTTGCTCATTTTAAAGATATTACTTGGAGTCTTTCATAGCATATTTCGAAGAACGTTGCATTCGAGTCATTGAGTTCATCAAAGATTATTATTAAATCAATTTATAGTTGGATAGTGGATATTATGAAATGGTATGCATGCCTGTCAATTTTTGATGTAAAGAAAGATTGTCATTTAAAAACGAATGCAATGTTTGTAAAATATATCATATAGAGGTCAAATACCTCGCAATGTAATCAACTATTGTGAATCGTTTATAATGTATATGAACGGGTCCTTTCACAACACACTAAACCACTGCTCTGATTGTTCATTTCTGCTTTAATTTACGAACGCATTCTTATAAACAATACTCGTGCCTTTCTTCTTCTACTTAAAACCAATTTCATGATCACCATCATCCTAGCTTCGATCATAAAATCTATATCATCATCTATATCATTAGCGAGCATCATCATTATAACATAAACCTAACGATCATCATGATCATCATTATCATCATCATACTTGTAACATCCTACGTAACCATCATTATCTCATTATCATTACCATCATAATCATAACCAATTACCATAATCATCATATTCACGAATCATGTCTCACGCTCCATATCACTTATATAATCATCCTATAAACACGATTATAATCATCATCATCAATATCTTATCTATCTTCTCGGCTCATCTAGATCTCTGACCAATACTATAAACAAAATCACGGCCCAAGTTTAATTGATAATTGGTCTTATAAAGCAGCCCATCAATCCAACTGTATATTCATTCATGGCCCAAACTCATCACTTCTTAAGCCTCATCAAACTTGGGCCATAGTCAATCGAGTAGTGTATCATAAACTCAGTAACCGAAAAAAATATATTAGCAAATTGAACTAGCAATCAATCTATTGAGCCACGTATAAAATTAATAAAGGATAGTCGGTGCTCTTGCTTTCTTTATACAATGAATTGATGTGGTTCGGTCCCAGAGAAACAACAACAACATATACATTACGTAATTTTAATATTGCAATGAAACATTATCTCCACTTATCCTTGTCTGCCACTTAAACCTCTTATGCCTCATTCTTATATTAATACCGAGTTAGTTTGTTTCGTGTAGAAAGATTTGACAGCAATTACTCGTGATTTACAGCCGTAAACATCACCTTTATATTATTATATCGAGCCAAAAAGAAATGCACGCGAGTTGGTGTTCAATCAAATTGGATTAAATTCATCGATAGGTAAACGTGGTGGGGTTTTAAATAGTGGTGTAAGGTAGCGATTATGGGGTTCACGAGGAAGAGGGAAGAAGAAGACTCGATGATGGTTGTTATTCATGATAGAAAGTAGAAGCAACAAGCATGGTTCGTGTGATAGCAAGGTGAGTTGATATCTTCATTGATATGTATGTATATATAAATATATAAAAAATTGATGGTGGTTTTAACGTGGTGTCGGGTTTGGTGGTTGTACGGTGGTGATGGAAGGTGTGTGCGTGTGATTTGGAAATGGTGATCGATTAAGATAGTCGATGAATGTGGGTTTGCGAGAAAACAGAATATTAATTAAGAAAGGTGGCCATGGTTGATGGTTTGTTTGACACTAATGCAAATAGAAGGTGGTTCGTGTTGGTTGTCGATTGAATATCTCATGGAGTTTGTAACATGAGAGATGATCTAGGGTTTTTTAAAGAGTGCAACTTGGTAGTGGGTTTATTGAAGGCTTGATAGAAGGTGAGGGTGATTGAAATGGTGTGAGGTAGATGATGGGGTGATCTTCATCAAACAGTGGTGACGATTATGTTCTTGTTTGTAGGTTGATCAAAGTGGTGATTAATTAGTTGTTTAATGTGATTCGTAACAAAACATAACAAGAGATAAAGAAAAGAGATAAAGGAAAAGAGGTGGGGATTCTTGGTGATGCAGTTGGTTGAATATGATATTACTCTGAATAATTCGTTGGCTTATACTGCCAATTGGTCGACAGAAAATTATCCTCAGTATAGAAATTAAATTAAAATATAAAAGAGTTGAATATGATGGCTAACGATTTAACCCTATCTGATTAAATTCTTGTATTACGTACTGTATTAGATTAGGATGGATAACAATTGAGGGACAAAAACAAGGAAATAAAATAGCACGATTGTGATGTACAACAGAAAGTAGATTATTTTGCATAACTTTATTTATAATTAATATTATTATTAATAATTAGAAAATATAAATAAATATATTAATAATAATAATTATATTAATAATAATTATAAATAATAATGATACTAATAATCATAAAAATGATAATAATAATGTTATTAATGATAAAAATGATAAAATATATTGTTTTCTAATGATAATGAAAACATAATATAATAAGTCTTACTAATGGTAAATAATTTATTTTAAATGTAAATTATAATTTTAATTATTCTTTTAATAATATTTATATCTAAAATTATCATTTTTATCATCATAACATTTATTAGAATTTTTAATATCTATATTTATAATTGTTATATCAATAATACTAATATTGATAAATATGATGATATTAGTGTTAATAAGACAACTATATTTTAGTTCATACTTAATTTAATGTACTTACCTTATATATTACTACTTATATATCCCATAATAAGACATCATGTATATTAATATTTTTAATTTGATATCATATAGTCAGTAATCATTTTTAGAAATCATATACATATCTATGTATATATATATATATATATATATATATATATATATATAATTATATATATATATATATATATATATATATATATATATATATATATAATTAAACTAATATAGATTTATATTTATGTTTTAAATATTGAGTAGTTAAATATATTAATCATCTATTGATACAATTATCTCATAGTATATCAATTAATACTTTGTAATTGTTTTGCAATTTGTTATATGTATATATGCTTATCTAATCTTGTACTATTGTTCGTGAATCGTCAGGATTAGTCAAAGGTCAAATGAATACATAAACACAGTTCAAAGGTTTTGAGACTTCAACATTACAGACTTTACTTATCGTGTCGAAACCATATAAGATTCAAGTTTAAATTTGGTCAAAAATTCCCGGGTCATCACACCATAATTCCCACTTGCATAACTTTTGTCTTGGAGATTGATTATATAATGTATTCTAATATTCAATACATTCCAATTATCAAAGCTTAAAATTATGCACATTATTCTTCTCATTTTGTCTTTCGAACAAGAAAAAGGACAGCAATAGTTTCACGTGGGTTTGGTGATAAAGATTGGCGTTTAATGGTTGCTTTGTCCATCGGAATGAAACAGAAAAGAACCATTGCAGCATTAGTCTAACTATTTAAAGTTGCAGGTGATGGAAAGGACGGGTTGATTGAAGAATAGCAATAACTGAAAGGTTTTGAAAGTGGCAACGGTCTTGAAACTTCAAATGTAACAGAAAAAAATAGTAATAGTTTAGACGAAGATGGTAGTTTCGATCGGTTTTGATAAACAGGAGACAGAATGAATCACAACAATAATTTTAACGAGCATGAAAGTGGTGTAGTAACAATTGTAATTTTAGTCATGTGGGTTGATAATGATTTTGATAGGAGGTTAGGATGGTGACGGTTTCAATGGTTTGATCGAGTTGTTTGAACAGAAACATAGGAGTCGAGTACTTGTAGTAGATAATAATAGTAATAATAATAGTAGTTCCAGTAATTTAGTGGTGGTTTTGACGACAATATCAACAAAAAAAAAATGGTAGTTTGGTGATAGTTCTAAATGGTTTTCGGTGGTGGTGAAAGGTGGTGATCTTGGTGGTTTAAATGGAATTATGGAAATGGGTTTTGTGTTGGGTCATCTTTCAAGCGAAGATAGAAAGGAGCATAGAATCAACCGTATGACTTATATTAAGATTCATGTGTTGATAGAATTGAGTCAAGGAGAAAGCAAACAAAAGAAAAATAAAGGAGATAAAGACATGTAACAGATTTTGGATTGATTTACTGAATGAGCTCATGATTTGTACGATTAAACACATCACCTACAGATTAAAAGTGAAATCAAATTGAATTGTTCTGGATCGAGTAATACAGATAACTAAAGGATAAAGGGAACAACTTTTTATATTTATATCTGTTTTATAGCTAATATTAGAATCGTTCGTAGAAAAATAAAAAATAATAGATAAAGTTGAAAGAGATTGATAACAGATACATGTGAATGTATCTGTATATGTCGATATATATATATATCTCTGATCTTATCTATATAAATCTGATTTTTATGTACATTATTCAGTATTTATATTTTATATTAAATTCCTATTAATAATTAATAAATTTTAATAATAATAATAGTATTAATCATATTATCTAATAATATTTAAATTACAACTATATAATAATTTTAATGATTCTTATAGTAATATTTATATTTTAAGTATTTATTTTGATAATCGTAACATTAAATTTATTAAAATTTTAATATTTAATATTTATTAATATCACTATTATTGATATTATTGAAAGTAGTAATGATAATATTTGTCATAGCAGTTATATTTTTAACTTGTAGTTACATTTAATATATACATATTACGATTCATTACATATGTAATGTTTACTAATTATATATATATATATATATATATATATATATATATATATATATATATATATATAATAATAATAATAACATATATTTAATATTTAATATTTAATGTTTAATATTTATACGCTTTAACATATTACAATATACATATAATAATAGTTATACATAGAAGTCATTCATATTTATATATAGATTCATTTTAAATTACACTTATTTATTTTGTATCATATTTTACATATTTAATTCAAATGTTTAAATCATATTTAATAAGTTCAAATTATTTTATATACTTACACACACACACACACACACAGATATATATATATATATATATATATATATATATATATATATATATATATATATATATATATATATATATATTTACAAGCAATTGTTCGTGAATCGTCGGAAATAGAGAAGGTCGAAAGATAATTGTATACATGAACACAGTTCCAAGTTTTTGAGATTTCAATATTACAGACTTTGCTTATCGTGTCGGAAACATATAAGATTAAGTTTAAATTTAGTCGAAAATTTCCGGGTCGTCACAATGTAACCAAATGTAATGTATTCGTCCAGATGAATTAGGACGGGTCTCTACATATAGTCATAATGTTAACAATAATTTATATATTATTTATATTTTTAAATAAATTTTGGGTTAAGGCTACCATATAGCTATATATTTTTATTTTTGTTCTAATATAGGCTATATACTGAAAAAAATATCAGTGTAGGTCATATACTTTCAAAAAGTGTTCTAATGTAGGCTACATGGTGACCGGTTACCCGTGATCCCTGAAGCTAATGGATATTAACAAAGTTGAGATTTAGGATACGATTTCATCATAAAGTTGTTCTAATTCCATCAACTAACACTCGAGAACTAAAATCAAGACCTGAAAGTTCAAGAAACGATCCAATTGAATTTTTGACCATAATCTCGTAAACTTTGACTTTTCAATATGCTATTCCGAGATGAATTTTAACACGATCTGATGCAACACGAAGCTTGAAGGAGTAATAAGGAACCTGCAACTCTAATCGATTTGATCTATTAATGCTTCTTGTTAACGCCTGTTTGCTTCAGGGACTTCACAAACGGGTAATCGGTCACCAATAGTCTACATTAAAATATTTTTTGAAAGTATATGACCTACACTGATATTTTTCTAGTATATAGGCTATATTTAAACAAAAATAAAAGTATATGGCTATTTGGTAGTCTTAATAATTTATGATAAAACATTTACTCATATGGCTATTTGGTAGCCTTAATAATTTATGATAAAACATATACTCATATTCTAATTTTAATAAAACTAATGTAAATGGAAAAAAAATATGTATTATAACACGAAGAATACTATTTACGGTGCTTCTACTAATAGAATATAAAATATAGAATATAGAATATATAGTAATAGTGATATTGTAATCATTGAGTACACAAACCACACTTCACATACTAATATTGTAATCATTGAGTATACAAACCACACTTCACATACAATACAAGATGACGTTTTGAATCAATGTGTTACGGAGTATGTATTTATCATATGAAAAAACACACTAATGTGAAAGAGACGGTCAATGGATACACTAATGTGTTATCTTATAAGATTGTGAATGAGTTCGGGAAGAATTCTTTGAAAGAGACGGTCAATGAAAAATTGAAAAGGGCGGGTTCTCGAGGTTGATTGTCGTGGTCCGTTTTCTGTTCTTCGGTTAGTTTCGTTCCTTGTTTTTCGTGTATTTTATGGTTTTTGATTGTTTTTTTTTGAAAGGCGGTTTTTGATTGGTTTATATGTTTGTAAAGTTTCGTTCGGGATGTTAGGGAGACTCGTATATAGATAGTTTTTTTTCAAAAAGTTGTTTTCTAGATGCGAGTTTTCCTGTTTTTCTATTGTCTTTTTGTATTTCCGTTGAAGATGTTTTTTTTTATTTTTGAAAACTATTTTCATTTTTATATAAGTTTTTTTTTTTTGAAAAAAAAATTGAAAAGTCACGCATGGACAAGCACAATCACGTGTGTATTTGGATTATATATCATAATTCATAAACAAATTAAACCATATACACACTAAACAAATTATTAGTCATTGAACAAATTCATAATTATTGTTGCCTTTAAAAAAATTTAAACCATGTACAACAAATTATTTTGTTATAGATTTAACTAGTTCAGACCGGCCCGCGCGTTGCGGTTGGGGCTTTCGGGCTGCGTATTCATATTTAACGTAGCGTTGTGTATTTACAGAGGGAACACGGCCCATGTGTTAAGCGCCGTTTTAGATGTCGTTGTGTTAAGCGTTTTTTAAAAAGTATCCGTTTCGAACGTAGTTAGTTTTGTTTTGTTCAATAAATTTTTTCGAGCGTAACGATGTTGTCGGAAAAATTTAACTCGCGGCGAGCAGAAAGACGAGTTGTCTTTGTGTTTAGAGTTTTTTAAAAAGTGTCCGTTTTGAACGTGGTTAGTTTCGTTTTGTTCATAAAATTATTGCGAGTCTGACGTTGCCGTCGAAAAAATTTAACTCGTGGCAAGCGGGAAGATACGGGTTGTCGTTGTGTTTAGCGTTTTTTTAAAAATTGTCCGTTTTGCGTATAGTTAGTCCCGTTGGGTTCGTAAGATTTTTCGTAATTGAACGGTGGTCCCGAAAAAATTTAAATCGCACCGAGCGAAAGATAGGGCCCGTTATAAATTCGGCTGGAATTAGTTTCTTTTATTTTAATAAAATTATATATTTACACTTTTAACCCATGAGAAAGTGTAAACTTGAGGAGTCGGTTTGTAAATATAGGCGAAGTTGAAGGACCGGCTATAATGTGAACGCAAAGGCAAAAATACAATTCAGTTTAGTTAAAACTACAAAAAATCACACCACATTTAGTATATAAGGGTTAATAATTAATTAATAATAATAATTTGAGTCATGTTGAGACCGCTTGTGATCTAGTCACATAATTGTCACGGACTTATCTCGATAAGCTCACGTGCGGCACTTAGTCTCTACTAAGTCAGCCTTACTCGGACCTTATAACGATTCAAGTAACTAAAAGAGAAAATATTATAGAACAAGTGGAATTGAAGAAAATACTTATATTGCTTGAGAATGCTTTACAAGAGAGAATGTTTGAGATTTGATGTGTGGTGTGCCAAATGAGACCACCCCTATTTATACTACTCATATCACAAAATGGATGGCTAGGATTAAATACAATGGATGGCTAAGATCTAAGAACTAGAAGCTTCATGTATCTAGATATTTCCATGGACATTCTATACCATTCCATGGAAGAACTCATGGGAAAGTTCTAGTGAACTTCCATGAGGTTCTTGGGCCTTCTTTGATTTTCACATATTGGGCCATAAACTTAGTGGGTTGGGCCATAAAATTGTTGGATTGTGACATTCTCCCCCACCTAAACTCACGACGTCCTCGTCGTGTGATCCTCGTGATACTTCTTGATTTTGTCTGTGAACTGCCACAATAAGTCTTCGGCCTCCCAGCTTGCTTCACTATCGGGTAAGTTACGCCACTTAACTAGGTATTCTCTATAGCTCGGCACACCTCGTCTTCGTACCGTTCGATGTAACAAGATATCTTCCACTTCACGATCGAATGAAGTCGCAACTGCCATTGGTGCTCGTTTGGAAACTCCTCGTTCTGGGTCTTCCTCGTCCCCATGATAAGGTTTTAGAAAACTTACGTGGAAGACTGGATGAATCTTTAATTTGGGCGGTAGTTGAACTCGATAAGATACATTCCCAACACGTCCAATTACCGGGAATGGGCCTTCATATCTCCGGATCAATCCTTTGTGCACCTTCCTAAATGTTTTGAATTGTTGAGGTAAAAGCTTCACCATCACTTGGTCCCCAACTTTGAACTCAACATGTCGTCTTTTCTCATCCGCCCATTTCTTCATTTTCTTGGCCGCCTTATCTAGTGATGCTCGAGCCAAGTCGGCTTGTTCGTGCCACTCCTTCATCGTTCTATAAGCGGCTGGGCTGCTTCCATCATATGAAGCGGCCAAAGCATTCGGGGTCAAAGGTTGGCGTCCTGTCACCAACTCAAAAGGACTCTTCCCCGTGGACTCACTCCTTTGCATGTTATAAGAGAACTGAGCAATATCAAGAAGCTTAGCCCAATCATGTTGATTTGCACTTACATAGTGTCGAAGATAGAGCTCCAATAGTGCATTCACCCTTTCCGTCTGTCCGTCTGTTTGGGGATGAAAACTCGTGGAGAAATTCAAGTCCGTCCCCATGATCTTGAACAACTCCGTCCAAAAACGCCCTGTGAACCTCGGATCTCGATCACTTACTATCACATGCGGTATCCCCCAATACTTCACCACATTCTTGAAAAATAGTTTTGCGGTTTCATCCGCGGTAACTTCGGATGATGCGGCTATGAAGGTACCATACTTAGAAAACCGGTCTACCACGACTATAATACTCCCACACCCTTCCGACTTAGGTAAGCAAGTAATGAAGTCCATGGAAACACTCTCCCATGGTCCTTTCAGTGTAGGTAGCGGCTGTAATAGTCCTCCTGGTTGGCGTTGCTCTATCTTATCTTGTTGGCATATTAGGCATGTTCGCACGTACGTCTCTACGTCGTCTTCCATCCTTGGCCAATAATAAGTGCCTTCTACTAATGCCAGTGTCCTCTTAATACCTGGATGACCCGCCCACTTTGAATCATGACACTCCTTCAAGATTGTCCGTCTAAGATCACCCCACTTAGGCACATATAACCGGTCTCCTTTGGTGAATAATAGATCACCCTTGAGCCAAAACCTTCGCGTTTTCCCATCTCGAGCCAATCCAACAAGGTTTTTGGCTATAGGATCATGCTCTAATCCCTCCTTTATACGATCTTGAAGGAAGAATTGTGGTTTTGTGATCGCTGCAAACTCCGCCTTACGACTTAGGGCATCAGCTACCACATTGGCCTTCCCAGGCTTATACTCCAACACATAGTCAAATTCGGCTAGGAAGTCTTGCCAACGAGCTTGTTTGGGACTCAACTTCTTTTGGGTTTGAAAATAACTCGTTGCCACATTATCCGTCTTGATCACGAACCTCGATCCCAAAAGATAATGCCTCCATGTCCTCAAACAATGAACCACCGCCGTCATCTCCTTCTCCTGCACAGTGTACTTCCTTTCCGCCTCGTTAAGTTTCCGGCTTTCGAATGCGATCGGGTGACCCTCTTGCATTAGAACTCCTCCAATAGCAAAGTCCGATGCGTCTGTGTGTAACTCGAACGGAATGGTCACATCCGGAAGTCTCAACACCGGTTCTTCCATGATCGCTCCTTTCAACTCTTCAAATGCTGCTTGACATGTCTCATCCCACAACCAAGCTTTGTTCTTCTTTAACAATTCTGTCAATGGAGCCGCTTTCGCCGAGTATCCCTTGATAAAACGACGATAGTAGTTTACTAAACCAAGGAAAGATCGTAAATCAGTCACCTTCGTTGGTGCCTCCCACTCTTGAATTGCCTTGACCTTAGCCCCATCCATGAGTAACTTCCCATTTTTAATTCTATGTCCAAGAAAATCCACCTCCTCTAATCCGAATGAACATTTCTCTAGCTTCACATACAACTCGTTGTCCCTTAGTACTCGAAATACTTGCTTCAAGTGCCTCACATGATCTTCCATGGTGTCGCTATACACGACTATGTCATCCAAGTACACCACGACAAACTTGTCGAGGAACGGGTGAAATAATTTGTTCATCAAAGTACAAAATGTGGCAGGGGCATTGGTTAAACCAAAGGGCATGACTAGGAATTCATAAGCGCCATACCTCGTCACGCATGTGGTCTTAGCCTCATCTCCTTCGGCAATTCGGACTTGATAATATCCCGATCTCAAGTCTAACTTGGAGAAGTATCTCGCCTTCCCAAGTTGATCGAACAAATCAGCAATAAGTGGGATTGGGTATTTGTTCTTGATAGTTACCTTGTTGAGTGCCCGATAATCTATACACATCCGCAAGGACCCATCCTTCTTTCTTTGAAATAGCACCGGAGCACCATACGGGGATTTTGACGGTCGGATGTATCCCGCATCCAGCAACTCCTTGAGTTGTCTTCGCAACTCCTCTAACTCGGGTGGTGGCATTCGGTATGGGGCTTTGGAAGGTGGTTTTGATCCCGGCTCCAACTCGATCGCATGGTCAACCTCCCTTCTAGGTGGTAACTTCTTTGGTAACTCCTTGGGCATGACATCCTTGAACTCATCAAGGACCTTCTCAATTTCCTTGGGTACCTCTAGTTTTCCCTTATCTTCAACCGTCTCTTGCTTTGCTACCGCTAAATAGCATGTCTCATTCTTGTTGTACCCCTTCTTGAATTGCATGGCCGAAAGTGACTTGGATGCACTCTTGTTTCCACGTTCGGTTGACACCATACAAGTCTTCTCACCATCCAAGATACACAGTGAATTAGCAAACGGCATAGGGAAACCGCGTACCTTATCTAGGAACTCCATCCCAAGTACCAACTTGAAGTCGTCCATAGGCACGACTGAGAGATCAATCATTCCTTCCCATTCTCCAATCTTCACATTTACGTCTTTAGCCACCCCACTAATCGGTCTGGCACTCGTGTTCACTGTCTTCATCATGCCACTCTCTTTTGTTTCCTTAAGTCCTAGCCTTTTGGCTTCATCGGTGGAGATAAAGTTATGAGTTGCTCCCGTATCCACCAAAGCTCGTACCCGATCTCCACAAATGTTAATATCTACGAATTGGAGTCCTTTAGCCACTACCTTGGGTATCTCCGTCTTGGCCTTGATTGCGTTGAGGATATGCATTGATCCTATGCACCGCTCCTCATCCTGACAACCCGCCTTTTGAGCTTCCATAGCATGAAGGCTAGCTTTCTTCGGACAATCTCGGGCTCTATGCGGTCCATCACATATGAAACATCCATCATTCTTGTAAGAAGTTTTTATGCTCTTGGTATTCCCGGTTGGTAGCTTACGTGTATTATCATTCCTTGATTGGGTGGGCTTATCTCCCCCACCTTTCTCATGGCTCACCTTCTTATCTTTTGACTTGAACGAATCTTTCCTATTAGCATGGTCGACTAGTGCCTCCGCTTGAGCAATTGCGGTGGCAAGGTCTTGGACTCCTCGTCTCTCCAACTCCGTTTTAGCCCAAGGTTGCAAACCATCGAGAAAATAGAAGAGAAGAATATCATCGGGAATATCTGGGACCTCCAGGCTAAGGTTCGTGAATTCTTTAATATACTCCCGAATCGTCCCGGAATGATGTAATTTACGTAGACGACTCATCGCAACCTTTTGAGCATTCTTGGGGTAAAATTGATTCTTAAGTTCGGTAAGGAAATCATCCCAAGTATCAATAGTAACCGTACCTTTCTCGATATCTCCATATCGACGACGCCACCATAACGCTGCGGTATCCTTCAGGTAACGGGTTGCCGTCTTTATCTTCATTGCATCATCCACTATGTTGACTCCCTCCAAGTATTGTTCCATCTCCCATATAAAATCATCAACTGCCCGGGCTTCCCGCTTCCCCACGAACGGTGACGGCTTGGGAACGTCCACCTTCAGAGCATTGCATCCAGTGTTGCCACCCCCACTAGCCATGAATCTCAAACAAGAGTTCATGTTGGTTTGTAAATCCACGAGGCGTTGGTGAATAGTGGAGACCTCCCCCTCCATTTCGCCTCGCAACTTCGTAATCTCACCCATGAGCATACCCCTTAAGTCATGGATCTCACGTCGCATGTCAACGTCTAGCACGTTGATTGCACTCTTGCAATCATCTTTCAATTCGTCAAAGTCCCCGTCCAAACCATCCAAACGTTGGTGGACGTCTTCGACCTTTGCTTTCACGTCGTCCATGGATGTCTCTACATCCATGATCCTTTTGTCCAAGTTTGCGACAAAGTCTTTGGACGTACCTCGGTTCTTCTTGGCTCCTTGGCGAGTCTCTACCCGGCCATGAGTCTCATCACCCATCACACCACTTGTTGCGCTCACATTCTTCTCGGTCTCGGTTGCCATCTCCTTGAATCGACCTTGCTCTTGATACCAAATGTCACGGACTTATCTCGATAAGCTCACGTGCGGCACTTAGTCTCTACTAAGTTAGCCTTACTCGGACCTTATAACGATTCAAGTAACCAAAAGAGAAAATATTATAGAACAAGTGGAATTGAAGAAAATACTTATATTGCTTGAGAATGCTTTATAAGAGAGAATGTTTGAGATTTGATGTGTGGTGTGCCAAATGAGACCACCCCTATTTATACTACTCATATCACAAAATGGATGGCTAGGATTAAATACAATGGATGGCTAAGATCTAAGAACTAGAAGCTTCATGTATCTAGATATTTCCATGGACATTCTATACCATTCCATGGAAGAACTCATGGGAAAGTTCTAGTGAACTTCCATGAGGTTCTTGGGCCTTCTTTGATTTTCACATATTGGGCCATAAACTTAGTGGGTTGGGCCATAAAATTGTTGGATTGTGACATAATGCCTACTTGACTTTAATTATACTGTAGGACAGACTCACTCTTAATCATTGAACAAGCTGTTACACATAATTGTTGTTTATCTTAGTTTATACATATCAATCAAATTAAGTGATAATGACAAATCTGTCTCTAAATGAATTGAGATAAATATTAGGGCACTTGCTGTTAGGAGTTTAGCGAATCTTAACAAGATCACTCATCGAGCAACAAACAGATAAATAGCAAGAATACGTAAAGATAACGATTAAATAAAGTGTAAGAAACGTAAAGAACACACCAATATAATGTGATTATATTCAATATTATTATTGGTTTAATCCATGACCAACGGAAAAAGTTTATCCATAATTTTCGGAGGTGTTAGGATTACAAGAGGCCAAGGTTTAATTTATAAAGAGTAAAATATAAGGAAACGAAAGATGCCGATGAGTTTTTGATCTACAAACACCTTCCATTGTTGATCTCGAAACAATCATCATCCAACTATCCAACAGAGATAAATCTTCTCGTGAGCTTGGGGATGAACCTCGAGATCCAAATATAAACCAAGTGTCTTATGGCTAGGTCACTAATACCCGCAACATCAAGTGATTTCCCGTCCGTAACTCGAACCCTACCGGAATAACACCTAAAATTTACCATCTTATTCATGTAAGAGGAAGAATGATATAAGGAACCCGAATTCAAAACCCAAAATTCGTCAAGAAACTCCTCATGGCACATCAAAGCATCTTTAATCACCGTCGTTGTGTCCTCACCCGCATTCAAACCCGGCACTGTGATCTAAAGTGACCAACTTGATGACAATTCAAACACACAACGTTTCTACCCTTCGATGGATCTCTCTTAGATCTTGTCATGCTTCTACTTATACCCCTACCTCTGCTAGCAACACTCAAAAGCGAACCCGATGTCACGACTAAATCTTTCTTCCTGGTTCCCACACTGAGAATTAAATCTCGAATCCCTTCAATGGTTAACTTAGTAGTTACAGACGAACCACTAACTAATGTAGCTGTGTCAGGCGAACTCTAGGGCAACGAAGACAAAAGGAATAACGTCTACAACCATCTTCAAACTTAACCCCAACTGATTTTAACCGAGTCAAAATTAGGTATAACTCGTTCACATGATCTGCTGCAGAAGATTCTTCCTTCATCCTCGCGTTAACTAGCTTGATCAAGAAGACTTTATTTATAGACGAGGGATTCTCGTACATGTTAGACAGTGTAGATGTTAGGAATTGTGATGACCCAACAAGACATGTGATTTACCACAATCACAATCCCACGATAACAAACGTATTAATAAAAACATAAAATTATAAATAAATGATAAACGACGCAAGGATTTAATGTGATTATATTCCAACTCCATTGGCATGGAGGAGGGTTTAATCCACGGCGACAAACCAGATATTTTGCTTTATTATTGTGAAAAAAATTACATGATGTTGGTGTTACATTATATATTAAGGCTATAAGGTAAAAACCAAATCCAATACCAAAAATAAATCCAAAATTAAGATTTTCAACTTGGCCTCCAAGTCAAGCCGATCCCACTTGGATCAACTGTATTGGTTAGTGATCCAATAATAATATTCAAATGTTAACCACTTTGTTTTGATGATGACACCAAGTCTTATGTGTTTAAACAACGTATCGTACAACACAAGTTCACAAGCCTACACAATCTCTAGCAAACGACCAATACACAAAATAGACAAGTCAAAAGAGTCATTTGAAAAACACTGGAAGAGCACGGCTGGGTCCACGGTCGATCGCAGGTCAGACCGTGGATACCCTGCACTTTGGTTCTAAGAAACAAGGTACACGGTCGACTCCACGGTCTGCCGTGGGTCGATCGCAGTTTTCTCTGTCCGAATTTTTGATCAAAACATGTTTGACTACTTCGGGACATCTATTGTTTACTAAACTTATTTCAACATGCTTAGAATAGTTGCCTCCTTCATATTCAAATGAGTTTTGGTCTCTAAAAACAATAATCTTGGTTAATCACACTTAATGACGTCTTGATGACACTTTTAGCTTGTGATTAGTGTTAAATACATAAGTATTGCTAAAAGTTCTTTTTCAAAGTCATCTTTTTTAAATCTAAATTAAATGATTAGGATGGTCATTAAAGTCTCAACTAAAGAGATGCTCTCCACTTGATTAACCATTAAGCATTACTTACATGCTTAATAAGAGTTTAGTGTAAACTCCCAAAAGTCTCCATGCGAAAACAAATGGGTCTTATTTGGATTGTTGCAAGTGACCAATGAGGTTAGATACTTCCATCAAAGAAAAGACAAGTTGGTGAAGACATGGGATATGAGGTTTGGAATGTAATGGTTTATCTCTTTATGATTAGTGTAACTCCCGAAGATTCTTCACAAGAGTTAGAATGGTCACTTTTGGCTTGATGCAAGCAACCAATCAAGTTAGATACTTCCATCCATATGTTGATAAAGGAGTGAAGACTTGGGATATAAAGTTTAGAGTGTTGTTGGTTGTCAAAGCATAAAAAATATGCATTTTCCATAGTGGGAAATCAATGACACAAAAGAAGGACTTTGTGACTTTCCTCTTTTACAAGCTCATGTCCACTTCACTGAATATATTCAAAGTATAAGAAGAAGGTCAAGGACTTCTAGGTGTATTAAGCATCTTTTGAAGGCTCTATATTGGGTAAAGAAGCAAAAAATTCAAAGAAAAATGAGTTCCCACGGATATATTGAAAAGCTGTCCAGTATGAGCAAGGATGATGCACGGTCAACCGTGAAGTCAACCGTGCACCATCTGAGAGAATTTTTCCTTTCCTATAAATACCAGCATTTGCTAAACTTGAAGACTATCTCTTTCTAACATTCTTTCAAAGTCATATCAACTGATCTTCCAAGCCTCAAGCACATATCTATGGAGAGATTATAAGAGAGAAAGTGAGATTCTACTTACATTAAGTAGAATTACATTGTAAACTTTATGCTTATAATTTGTATTTTTAAGTTTACTTTGTGAGATACTTCTTTAGAGGGTCAATGAAGTTAAATAGTTCTTGTGATAGGAAACACCATCTTACTTAGTGATTCTACTTCCTTAAAGGGATCTAGGAAGTTGATTAATTCTATTGAGAATTAATACTTGTCCAAAGTGAAGACATGTTTGATTTAAGTAAGGTTGGTGTAACCTATTGAATTACTATGAGAGATTGAGTTAGTAGAATTGATCTTGTGATAAGAACATCATCTTATCTTGTGATCCTTCTTCCTTAAAGAGATCTAGGAAGTTGCTCATATTTTTATTAGGAAATTGACGCTTGTCCAGGGTGAAGATGAGTGTGATCTAGGAGTAGTGTTGGTGTGGCTTATTGAAGATCGTTTGCTGTAAACAGATCTCCACCGGGTTTGGAGAAATGCTTAGTGAAGCTAACTCCCGATTAGTGAATCGGGGAGTGGATTAAGGTGGATTAGTTAACATCCAGCCGAACCACTATAAATCCTTGTGTTTGTGCACTTACATTCTTTACATACTTGCATTAACAAACACAAACGCTTCCACACTTAAAACTTAAATTTTGATTGTTAAAGTTTTCCAAAAACTTTTAAGAAACTATTACGTAACTATTCACCCCCCTCTAGTTACTTACAAATTGCAATCCCATTGGGATCATGATATCTATTCACATCCACAAAAATTGTCCCACTTGGATCAGTAAGATCTCATTGGGATCGGGATCTTTTTTTTTGATTTCATTTGTTCTAGCTTCACACCATAATCTCAAAAATCTCCCGGTTGAAGATTGAACAAACCCTACACCAGTCTTCAATTCAAAATTAACCTCAATTGTCAATTATGTTTTGTCACGACCCACCAAAATCGCTATTGACGCGACACGTGAACTAACGGTCCTACATCGAGGTTATGTACTCTACATGAAACATTTAAATAAATTTTTGCATTCATTATTAAAAATTTTTTTCATATGTGGGCAATCACTAAGAATAGTCAATTTCCAAAAGTAATATGTTGCTAAGAATAGCAGGTTTCCAAATGTAGAAAGCTTTCTCAAAATTGAAAGTTTCCAAAATAGCAAGATCCTAAAAATAGAAACTTCCACAAGTAGTAAGTTGACTAGAAAGACAATGTTGTTCAAAAGCCAGAACAAAGTATGTAACGCGTGAATGCAAAACAGTTTGAAAACATGGCATGTAAGACTCCATGCAGCACCTTGAGCAAATAGCAGCTAACATCGGAAGCACTCTAAGTACCTGAGAGGCTGAGAATAAACATATTTGAAAATTCAACACGAATGTTGGTGAGTTATAGGTTTACTATTGTAAACAATATTAAAGATAGACCACAAGATTTTCATGCAAGAAAGCATCCTCAATAAGTTCATCAAAAGTTTCTACCAAAATTGAGCACCCAGTAACTAAACTTAACGTAAATAATAAGTACCCATGTAATAAAATACACGTAACCAATGTATAATAAACTCGAATAATATACGCCCGCTAAATGCTAGCGCGACTAGACCGAACGGGGATAAGCCATATCGATCCATATAAACCTATTCGCACCTACCACTTCAAAAAACGGTAGTTACTAGTTACCAAAGCTAAGGGATTTACAGTTCAAACTCGGTGTAGAATATAAGTTTAGTACTTGTGTCTATTGCATAAAAGAAAAACGTATGTATTCTCATCTCAAAAATGTAAAGTAAATGTGGGACTATAGCTCACCTTGGTAGCACAGCAAATAAATCACAAGGATGTGACTGAAACCCGAAATGCAAGTAACCATAGACCTCAACCTAAAGATGCAAGTTGGTCAATATAATATCTAGTAACGAATTTGGTTCATAGTATAATCGTATTCCTATCGCTCGAGACCGACACGTGAATGTCAACAAAAGTTAACTCAAAAGGTCAAAGTCAAAGGTCAAAGTCAAAGTTCAATGTTCAATGTCAAAGTCAAAGTTCAAAGTCAAAGTTCAAATTCAAAGGTCAACTCAGGTCAACAACATAAGATAAGGGTCAATATTTTCAATAAAGTAGTAACATTTAGCAACATAGTAGTGTTTAGTAAAACGGTAGTGTTTGGTGGTATCACTACTTGGTTTCATCCAACTAGTACTCGACACTACTAACCACTACACAAGTAGCACATAAATACAAAAACTAGAATTCAATATAGTTTAAAACATTACACATTAGTTTATTAACAATATTATAGTAAAGTTTCGCTAAAATATTTATTCGATTATTTATAAAAATACATGTTTTGCACATATGCCAAAATACACTTCAATTTGAAAATATTTTAATATGAAACTAAAAAGTTCACACAAAAAGTTCAAAGTCCTATACCTTTATCCATATTTTTATAACACAAATCGCATATAATATTTCGGGTTTAAAAGTAGTTAAGCAGCAGCAACTTCTGCATTTTATTGTAAAATATATGTGACTCCAAAACAGTATCCGCGAATCAGGTGTGCGACGTTATTAAGTAAAGAACCTACAAAAAAATCACCATTCACTAAAATGGCTTTTAGCAGTTCCAGTGATCAAATACGTTTAGCATGTCAAATCAATTTTTTCAGAAACAGTGTTTTAGTCATAACTTATGATCCGTTCTACAAAATCACGCAATATCTAAATGAAAAATTAATAGTTTTTAAAAGGTATACATATTTAAACATGTTAGAACCTGGTTCTAAATCATATTTTCTGGAATTTCAAAATTAAGCACTAATTTTATACCAAAATCTATTTAATCGTATCTTTTGATCCGTACGTCGGAATCATACATTATCTACATTAAAATTTATGTATTTTTGGAAAACAATACAACTCATATATATTATAAACAGATTCTAAGTTATACATATCAGTATCATCACTATCAAATTTGCGCATCAAATTTGCGGTTCATCAAAAGTCACCAAACGATCAAATTAACACATAAAAACATGTATACACAACTAGACCCAGGCAATAGACATGATGATACCATAAAAAAATAATCAAAATCAAAGGTATTAAAAATCTAGGGTTTTGAATTTTACCCAAATAGATAAATTGCACGGTTAGATGTGTAGCTCTTCGCGCGTAGATAACAAATATGTAATTAATTTGATAATCGGGCAAGAAATAAGGGTGTAGATTATGGATACGATGATCGATGAAGGTGATGTTGATCGTGGGCTGGTGATGTCGTGAAAGAGAGGGAGGAAGAGAAGCCAGGGAAATAATATGCAGTGTTAAAGTCATTAGCCCTAATCCATATTACTTTAATTTTCAAAATTGTGAACCCCCCCCCCCCCCCCCCCCCCCCAAAACATAGGCGACGACTTTGGGTATCAAAAAGGGGTTCCCGGAAGTGTGGTTTCTCTAATTTTAGCCACTTAAAAGTTACATGAAACCCTACAAGTCTCGGTGATTTTTACGGTACGCGATCACGATCTCTTACGGCAAGTCTTGGTGATTATCTCGGTTTATTCGCCACCATTGAAGTATGCGAGAACTTAATTACAAGATTTAACAAGAAGCTTGACCGCTTTACCCATCGCTCTTGACATATCTAATGCTACCACCGATATGTCAACGATCACTCGTGCTAATTACCCATATGTGGAGTAACCTAAGTAATTAAGGATTTAATTGTGACAAAATATGATTACTAACACTAATTGTAATGTGCAATCATCATTGGACTACTTAAATTGTTCTAAGTCTTGTACAATAATGTATGATGTGTGTTGATGCGTGTGGAACGATACATCATTTACCCTCAAAATTTATACAAGATTCAAACACTACAAATAAGCACACACAACTAACGAGCACTTAAAATCCGGTTATTATAGCACTTTAAAGTAAGTATTCATTTCAAGTTCGTCCCAAGAGAGCGGTGTAAGTAGAATAATTGAAACTATTAATTGTCCTAGGGTTTGTTTGATTGGGGGATTTTGATTGATTTTAATTAACAACTAAGACGTGCGCAAGTAAACAAACTTAAACTAAACAATTAAGACAAGTAACAAGTAAAGAGTAACTAAATATTAAGAACTAATTCAATTAACTAAGTAGTGCTCACTTACATAATCCTCTCTATGCTTGAATTGCCCCATTTTATCCAAGTTGCTATCACATTAGTTGTTGAACTATTAAATGTTTAGGAATACTACCAAACCTAAATCAAATTATACTTTGCAAACTCACATAAGCACTGCATTCTAAGATCAAGTTAAGCATGATTGGTCATTGAGATTATGCTTGGGTTGAAATCACTTAGAACCCTCCAACTATCAAAATCACTTAAGATAATCGAACACCATTATGTTGACTAAAGGCCAATTGAAAACTAACTTAAATCAAGAACACAATCACTTGAAATCCTTAATATAGTTGTCTAGATCACTATAAGTGTTGAATCATAAATTGATTTACTTCTCAAATCACTAAGAGAGCTACTCAATCTATGTAATCAAAGTAAAGCCTAAAAAAAATGTATAGCAATGGATCTATAGCTAACATAATAAAACTTGTTAATTTATTTCATTCAAAGAACTTCATCCAATTGATTTAGGGCAAATCCTTGCATTAGAGACTCATAGTTAAGCAAACACAATCAATTTAGCCAAGCATGGCTAAGATTACACTAATCATAAGTATTGAAACACAAATAGACATCATATTGAGTTATTACAAGTATTTAATTCAAAACTAGAGAAATAAAGATAGAGATTACAACTCAAATACAAAGAGAAGAAGATCTAGATCTAAACTATGATGGATCTTGAGCTTCCTTCCTTCAATTCACCTTCAAACTCCAATAGATGATGAAATTAGGGTTTTAGAAGTGAAAATCGGACTTGGAATTGCAGTTCTCTCTGAATTGACCTAATCTCTTTCCTTTTATAGTGATGAAAATTTTGGCTTGAATAGCGACAGGAGCGCCGCTTTTAGACGAGGAGCGGCGCTTTTGGCTTTCTTTAGGAGCGCCGTTTTTGTGATTAAGTGCGGTGATTTTGTACTAAGAGCGACGCTTTTGGCTATAAGGAATGGCGCTTTTGGCTACTGGTGGAAAATGGTGCCAAAACGTATACAAGAACGTCGCTTTTCTGTGAGGTGCGACGCTTTTGTCCATTAGGAGCGGCGCTCTTCTATTAGGAGCGGCGCTTTTGGAGCTGATTTCTGTACTTGTCATTTTCTTTGCCTCTTTTGATTAAGACTTGGTCAATTTTGCACAAAATCAAGCTTTTAGCCTTGAACCGACACTTTAGCGCAAATAAACAACTTTCGGGCCCAATGATCCTCAAAACCGAATGAAATGAGGGAGATATTGCGAGATAAAACATGTATAACTAGAGCAATACCAAACCCCCTACATTTGAACCTTACTTGTTCTTAAACAAGTAAATCAACAAAACAAGACTTGGAGATAAATAGCAATCAGTGATCAAAGCCAAAGTGCAATATTTGGGCAATAAATGGTACCTCCATGGATGAGCACTTTGATGGCTAGAATGAACTCCAAAAACTTGCATTTGCTAAGGACCAAGCATACATCATCTCTTCTTCTTCTACTACTAACAAAAACTCAATGCAACACTTCAAACAATCTTCAAATACCATCAAAATCAACCACAATTCAAGCCTAAACTAACAATCTCCACATCCTCTCAATCTTCAAGCAATCAAACAAACAAACACATATATATGCTCCCTAGGAAGGTTCAATTATCTACAAGTTGTGCACTTTGAGAGTAAACATACCAAGAATTGAGCTTTGTAGTGCAAACCTTCTTAGGAGCTTCTTCAAACCATAGGATCGACGAGTTTTCATCTCCACCATCTCAATCTTCGAACCTCAATCGACCAAAAACTACCAAAAGCTTCACTTTGGTTAAATGGAGCACCAATTTGCATGAGTTACCCAAGGAAAATGTTTAAGCCTTAAGGAAGATAAGGCTTTAAGAAAACCATTTTCGTATTTTAAAAGGAAAAACGAGCCAAGTTATGGAACGAGACAAGTTTTCTGAAAATTTGGTTTTAAGCTATGTGCATTCCAAAGCCATCCCGGTTTTGGGATAACCGCATGGATAGCTAATGACCCGGTATATCATCGAAGTGAAATACTTTCCGGTGTCAAAAGTGATGAGACACTAACTATCTTGGGCTCATAAGGTGATGTGCATACAAGCCATCTCGGCTATGGGACGACCATAGAGGTAGTTACTTCCCCCGTATATCACCGAAGTAAACTACTCTCTGGATCGGAAGTGATGAGAAAGCAAATACCTTGGGTGTATGAATTGGCGGTGGGTCCATTGCGCGATACTTGGAAGACTTTACTTCCAAGCTTAGGCCTTTTTGGTATAAAACTTAACTTGGAAGACTTTACTCCTAAGCTTGGAACTCAACATAACTTGGAAGAATTTACTTTCAAGTTTGGAAGACTTGACTTCCAAAATGAGACATTGGGAAGACTCGATTCTCCCGGGAGTGTTAAAGCTCAAAGCTTTTATTCACTCGGCTACTTCCCACATAACAAGCTTTTATGCTTATATTGAGAAAAGATAGGGAGTAGAAACTATCTTTCCATAATTGATCGAACAAAAGGGTGCCATAGCTTTTGGCTATGGCGTGTGTTGTCTAGCAACACTAGCATGAAGCCATTGCTCTTCATCATGAAAATAGCACACGGTAAAGCTTAGTGACTCCTCTTCCCACGATATGATACATCGGTTGAAACATTGTGAAATGATGAGACAACCAATGTCAATATAAAATGGTGTGGATTAGGAAGTCTCCCACACTAAGTGAAACGACATTCGAGAGACTTGACTCCCTATCATGGATGGACCCGACTCATCTGGAAGTGTTAAAGCATAACGCTTTAAACACTTGGTTTTGGAATAGCACATGGAAGACTTTACTTCTATGCAAAAGCAAGGAAAAGACTTTACTTTTCCAAAACTTTACAAGTTTTAACCATTTTAGTGATTATGATTTGTATTAATGTAATGGCTAAAACTTGTTCCAAAAATTGATCAACATTGCAAGTTTTAATCTTTGTAAAGTATATGTGACAAGTTTAACCGAAAAAGTTCAAAATGACCCGATATTTTAACTCTCCCCCTACATTTAGTTCGATGCAATGCCCTCATTGCATTAAAACGATAGAATAAGTAAAAATGATGGGCATTTTGAAATTAGAAAAGATGAGAGAAAAGAAAGTAAAAACCGGATTAGATCAAATGATCTTTGTTGTCACCATTCGAGAAAATTTAATCACCAAAGAATGCAAGTCGATGAGCTTGATTCCTGAACTTAATACCAGGCTTGGATCAATCATCAAAAAGTGAATCCTGCCACTAAGAACCACAACAAGCAAGAGAAAACACAAACATCCATAATATTATCCATGCACGCACAATTGTCGAATTATTACAAACATGAGTTTGATAATGTGTGAGAATAGCAATACAAGAGTACTACCTCACACCAAATCAATAATCCCAAGTTTTCACACACAATGATTAAATCAATTAAAGTTACATGCCAAATCACAAAGATAAATTGTTTCACAAATTATAATGAAGATTGTTTACCAATTACCCATTGTGTGTCGGATATGCCAGTTAGAGGTTCCTTCCTTGATAGTCATCATAACCAAAACGAGGCATCCGAAGTTTCTTCGACTCATCGAAATTCACCCTTAAGAACTTTGCAATTTTTGTCACGTAGTGACGACCAACACTAGGGAGCATAGATATATCGCCACTTACATCAAATGGATAACTTGAGATGAGGTTGGGGATGTGAACATGCTTGTGCTTGTGAACACGATGAACCAACCAAATGTCAAGCAATGTCATCTTATCAACATCTTCCGTGCAGTGAAAAACCTATTTAGCAAAGAACCTTTGGATGCACCTAAGTGTGGGGGTTGCGAGTGCACTAGAAACTTGATTGGTGGGTGTAAATTCGACGTTACTGATTTTGTGCCACACCCTCCTTGGATCAAACTCGCTTGGATTGAACGTTTCGCACTTGGCCAAGTACATGAAGGTAACATTAGGTGATGAGTCATGGTAGAGACCTAGACACTCCATAAATTGGCTCATGCTAAGCCGCCTTTCTGCTCCCCTAACCAAAATGTGAGGTAAGTGTCTAACCATGAAAAACGGACCTTGAAATGGACCCTCAAGGTTGTTAGGAATTCACGGGTCAACAGAGGATAAACCTCCTCTTGGATGTAAAGTAATGGCTCCCACAGATACATGACTTTGTGGAAGTACTCAACCTTAAACGCATCTCGAATCTCATGTCCTAACTCCGCTAATTCCAATTAAGTTCAATAAATGTACTTGGCTGGGCACACCAACATATTTATCCTATTCACCATCCAATATCTCAAAGTTTCATCACGCAAAATCACTTGCAACCAATCATGAATGTCGGTGGACTTTGCAAGTCTCTTCCCTTTTTCGTGACCCTGAAATTGATTCAACAAACAACAAATGCAAGGATGGTTTCGCAATTTTAGCACAAATCAAATATCTCGCATTCAAACATTGATGGGGCACCCTTCCCCCTACATTTAATTTCAGAGCAAAAGCTTCACAACATGCAACTATGGACAATACTACTTAATTGCAAAAAGTCAACGCTAGTCAAAGTTTAAATCGTTCAAAATTTGGCTAAGAGAAAGAGCATTCATCAAATTATCACAATTCTTCATGTTATAACATCCATAGGCTACAAACAAGTACAACATCACTAATCACATGCTTAGATTGGTCAAACCGAGTCAAACCTTAAACTTATGAACCCAGTTTTCAATTTCAATTCATACAAGCATGAAAGATGGATTCAAAGCAAGATAATCATGGCAACCTATCAATTAAGCATCAATAACATCAATTATCACTCCAATTTGGCTCAGAATCAAAAACCCCCAAATTGGAATGAACCTTAGAATTTCAAAGTCAAAATCGATGTAAATAATCATGCAAATCATGTTAATAAGCATCAATGTAACCTAGATTCATCAATAATTCAACCATTAACATCATTAATCAAGCACAATCAACAAATTAAGCATAAAGAGAAAATTAGCAAAAATCACAAGAATCATGTTAAAGATTGAATTTAAGTGATGGATTCTTACTTTTCCCATATTAATGATTGAAGATATGCAAGAAAATTGAAGAAATTTGAAGTTTGATAGTGATTACGGTCGATTAGGGTTTAGAAACGCCGCTATTAGAAAGAAAAGATGAGTTGTGGGTGAAAAAGTGAGGTGTTTGGTCGTGCAGGAAGTTTAAGTACACAGGTCCAGGAGCGCTGCTTTTAATTCAAAAGCGTCGTTCCTAGAAAACAAAAGTGCCGCTTTTTGAGAGCAAAGCGTCGCTCTTTTCTACTCTCCATTTTGGTCCCAAATCACAGGTAAAAGCGTCGCTTTTTGAAAGAGGAGCGCCACTCTTTAAGAGAAAAAGCGCCGCTTCTAGATCAAAAGCGCCGCTTTCTACCTGAATGCAGTTTTTCAATTTTAAGTCCATTTTGACCCGTTCACAAACTATTTTTGGTATTTTCCAGTTTACCCATATGCATGAAATGCAACTACATGGAAATGCAACCTACAAAAGGAATATCATACAATTCTATATGAAATGCAATCCTAAATGCACAAATATACACAAATGTGATTGTATTGGTCACGGGTCTATCACTTGACCCGTTTTAGCGCAAGGGTATTCATGGTGGTTTAAAGTCGATGTCCTCAAGCCCGATTGGCTTGACTTCATCATTGAAGAGTTTTAAATGATTCCCGTGAACTTTAAATGGGTTGCCTTTCCAATCAACTCAACAAATCCTTTTTCAAGTATGCTTTTAACAACAAACGGCCCATGTCATCTTGATTTAGACCAACCGGGTGACTTTTTGAAATCAAGATTAAATAATAAGACCTTGTCGTTTGGTTTGAACCTTTGGTGTTTCACATAGTGATTATCCACATTGACTTTTTCCTTTAAAACCGGTTTTTGCAATGACTTCTTTTTAACTTTTTCAAAAACACATTTTTCATCCTTTTTAAGAGCTTGGGTGGGTTTAACCACCTTCTCAAAAACATTCTCCACAATTGAGTTCAACAAGACCTTTTTATCAACACAATCCCCCCTACATTTAGGTCCAAATTTACTTCCTTAACCATGTTGGGTTTAATTAAAACATTCCCACATGCTTTCTTATCAACAATACATTCACAAACTTTTTTAAAATCATTTTTATCACAAGATTTCATAAACATTTCAAACTATTTCTCAACATCAAAATCCTCAGTTTTATCAAATTGGTCGACATCCGAAGTGTCAACCGCCAATAAAGCTTTTAAATCATTTTCTTCACACAAATCTATGACCTCGATTTGACACAAAGACTTAACATTTGACAAATTTGGTTTCTTATCAACTTCACGCACATATAAATCAAGTCTTTTGTCCTTCACCCCGATACTTAATTTATTTTGTTACACATAAACAATTGTATCGGCGGTGTTTAGAAAAGGTCGTCCCAAAATTATTGGGACTTTGTCATCCTTGTTCATTTCGAGGATCACGAAATCGGTCGGAAAAGTTAAATTGCCAACTTTGACCATAAGGTCTTCGGCTATGCCGATTGGTGTATCAAACGTTTGGTTTCCCATTTTTAATACCATCCGGGTCGGTTTTAGTTCTTCAAGATTTAACTTTTTATAAATTGAATAGGGCATAAGATTTACACTAGCCCCCAAGTCAATAAGTGCATAATACACTTCCGGCCCACCCATGTTACATGGGATTACAAACCGACCGGGATCACCCAAATTGGGAGGCATCTTTTGCTTTTTCAAAATGGCTGAACATTCCTCTACAAGAAATGTGGCCGACACCTCCTCATATTTGCCTTTTGAAGTTAAAAGATTTTTAATGAACTTCCCATAGTTAGGCATGCCCCTAAGCACTTGGATGAGGGGCATGTTGACATGAACTTGTTTCATTATTTCCATGAAGTCCCTTCATTGAGTTTCAAATTTTTCCTTCCTCAAAGCTTGCAGATATGGAATCGGTTCCATGTACTTCCTTAAAGGCGTTCCTTCATTCTTTTTACCCTTAACCCTTCGTGGTTCATCCTTTTCAACTCTTACCTCTCACGAATCCCCATTAACACTTGATTCATTCCCAAAGGTTTGTGAAGTAGGTGTAATAGGGTTTGGTGTTTGGGTTGGGGTTGTTGGGATTTGTGGTTCCTCATAAGTTGAACCACTTCTTGTTGAAATGGAATTGACAAACTCAATTTGGTTGACGTTTTCAATAGGGATAGTTCTTGTGTTGTTGTTGTTGTTGTTGTTGTTGTTGTTGTTGTTGTTGTTGTTTTGGTTTTGTTGGTTTTGGTTCTTGTTGTAATTGTGGTAGGGGCTGACTTGAGTGTTGGATGGCAAGGTGCCTTGAGGTCTTTCGACAACTTGGTTTGAAAGTCTTCCAACGGTACTTTCTAGGTTTTGAAATGAAGCGTGTTGGTGCTTCAATTGTTGCTTTAAGAACTCGTTCTCCTTTAGCAAAAATTCTTCGGTAGTTTCCACCTTCTTGATATAATTCTTCATGATTTCTTTCTTTGAAGGTTGGGATTGTTGAGTGTTTTGTTGAGGTTGTTGATTGTAACCTTGGTTATTTTGTGGTTGACTATAACCTTGGTTGTTTTGATAATTCGGATTGGGTTCGTTGTTATAAGGTTGATTGTTGTAAGGTTGTTGGTTTTGGTATTGGAAATTGTTGCTTCGGTTTTGGTTATAGTTGTTGTTGTAACTTTGGTTTCGGTTTTGGTTTTGGTTTGTAAATTCGGGTGGTGTATTAGTTTGATTGTTGAACGAGACTTGCTTTTGATTAGGATTGTAGTAGCCTTGGTTTGATGTTCCACCCCGTTGATAGTTTTGATTACTCACGTAGTTAACATGAGCATCCAAATTCATGGGAATGTCATCCAAATCAACATGGTTGCATTGACTAACTTGGGGACAATTCTTGGTGAGATGTGGCCCTTCGCACCTTTGACAACCTACTTGCATTGCAACTATCGATTGTTGTAGCATTTTCAACTCTTTCCCATACATTTGAAATTGATTATTTAGGCTTGCAAGAGTGACTTGACCATTGTCACTCTCCACTTGGGCTACACTTTTCCTTAGTAAGTCTCGTGGTGAAGGGTTCCATTCGTAAGTGTTGACCGACATATCCTCTAACATGGTTTCGGCCGCATTAGGTGACTTATACATAAAAACTCCTCCCGAAGATGCATCGAGAGTTTGTCTTGTCAAAGCATTAGTACCCCGGTAGAATGTGTTGATGTATTCTTTCTTAGTCAAACCATGCGGTGGACAAGCTCTTAGCATTTTCTGGAATCTTATCCATGCATCATACAAAGACTCATCATTCCGTTGAGTGAATCCATTAATCTCCATTCTAAGGCGCTCCGCCTTTGATGGTGGGAAAAAGTGATTAATAAAAGCTTCGGTTAAATCTTGAAAACTCCTAATAGAATCGAAAGGTAGGTTCCTTAACCTCACCTTTGCATCACCTTGAAGAGTAAAGGGGAATGCCCTTAACTTGAAAGCGTCATCGGTAACATCCTTGTTCTTGTAGATGTCACAAATATCATTAAATTGTTGAATGTGTTCAAACGGATTTTCCTCTATCAACCCTTGAAATAACATATCCTTGATCATTGTGAAGAAGTTGCCCTCGATCTACCAATTATCAACCCCAATTGGTGGTTTTGTAATGGCGGGAGCCACCAAGGTAGGTGCAACCAACCTAGCGTTCCACATTGGAGTGTCATTTGGATCATTTTATTGCTCTTGATCAACCGGTATTTAGTTGATTGGATCACCCTCTTCAACTCCGTCCATATCTACTAAACAAAATGGCAAAATCTTAAAATATTTCCTTAATATCCTTTCTTCTCTACGCTTGTAAACCCCGCATGTGTTTCTCCGGATCAGAAAATGGATGTGTAAACTCTTGATCCTTTTGGGATCTTGTTTTCATACACCAAAGTACATGTCCTTCAATCACAACACAAACACAAACGGTTTTCCAAACACAAAATAAAATATAAAAACAAGAAAAGCAACTTTTGTTAGGGTAAACCCTTACAAAAGGATCGAACGAGTAAAAGCTTAAACCAAATATCCCACTAGCTAACCGCTCCCCAGCAGCGGCGCCAAGAAAGTGTTGATGCGTGTGGAACAATACATCATTTACCCTCAAAATTTATACAAGATTCAAACACTACAAATAAGCACACACAACTAACGAGCACCTAGAACCCGGTTTTTATAGCACTTTAATGTAAGTATTCATTTCAAGTTCGTCCCAAGAGAGCGGTGTAAGTAGAATAATTGAAACTATTAATTGTCCTAGGGTTTGTTTGATTGGGAGGTTTTGATTGATTTTAATTAACAATTAAGACGTGCGCAAGTAAACAAATTTAAACTTAACAATTAAGACAAGTAACAAGTAACGAGTAACTAAATATTAAGAACTAATTTAATTAACTAAGTAGTGTTCACTTACCTAATCCTCTCTATACTTGAATTGCTCCATTTTACCCACGTTACTATCGCATTAACTATTAAATGTTTAGCATTACTACCAAACCTTAATCAAATTATACTTTGCAAACTCACATAAGCATTGCATTCTAAGATCAAGTTAAGCATGATTGGTCATTGAGATTATGCTTGGGTTGAAATCACTTAGAACCCTCCAACTATCAAAATCACTTAAGATTATCGAACACCACTATGTTGACTAAAGGCCAATTGAAAACCAACTTAAATCAAGAACACAATCACTTAAAATCCTTAATCTAGTTGTCTAGATCACTATAAGTGTTGAAGCATAAATTGATTCACTTCTCAAATTACTAAGAGAGCTACTCAATCTATGTAATCAAGGTAAAGCCTAAAACAATTGCATAACAATGGATCTATAGCTAACACAATAACACTTGTTCATGTATTTCATTCAAACAACTTCATCCAATTAATTTAGGGCAAATCCTTGCATTAGAGACTCATAGATAAGCAAACACAATCAATTTAGCCAAGCATGGCTAAGATTGCACTAATCATAAGCATTGAAACACAAATAGACATCAAATTGAGTTATTACAAGTATTTAATTCAAAACTAGATAAATAAAGGTGGAGATTACAACCCAAATACAAAGAGAAGAAGATCTAAAGCTTAACTATGATGGATCTTGAGCTTCCTTCCTTCAAATTACCTTCAAACTCCAATAGATGATGAAATTAGGGTTTTGGAAGTGAAAATCGGACTTAGAATTGCAGCTCTCTCTGAAATGACCTAATCTCTTTCCTTTTATAGTGTTTAAAATTTTGGCCTGAACAGCGACAGGAGCGCCTCCTTTGGACGAGGAGCGGCGCTTTTGGCTTTCTTCAGGAGCGCCGTTTTTGTGATTAAGTGCGGTGCTTTTGTACTAAGAGCGGCACTTTTGGCTATAAGGAATGACGCTTTTGGCTACTGGTGGAAAATGGTGCCAAAACGTATACAAGAACGTCGCTTTTCTGTGAGGTGCAGTGCTTTTGTCCATTAGGAGCGGCGCTTTTGGAGCTGATTTCTGCACTTGTAATTTTCTTTGCCTCTTTTGATTAATACTTGGCCAATTTTTCACCAAATCAAGCTTTTAGCCTTGAACTGACACTTTAGCGCAAATAAACAACTTTCGGGCCCAATGATCCTCAAAACCGAATGAAATGAGGGAGATATTGCAAGATAAAACGTGTATAATTAGAGCAATATCAATGTGTCTTACTGTTTAGAATGTGGTGTCTCAACTATTAGCACAAGATAGTTGAAGATAATTGATTCATCGTAACCAGCATAAGGATGTATGATGACCATCAGATGAACATAGAAGAACTAGCTCGAACAAAACACTTAGACGAATTATATTTATCAATGACATAATTGTTTCCTATGTTTTCTACATAAAGCATGCCTATTCAACTAACATCGAACACTAATTTGAAGAGAAAAAGGAACTAATCGGGGGTTGAAAAGTGACCTTACAAGACAACAATGGAACACAAAGGTGTATCACACGCGCATTTCGTGTATAAAATTTGTCAACGCCTTGAGAACACAACATTCTATTTGTTTATTCAAATAGTGTGTCTATCCATTTTGGGGTAATCCTGAATTAGATTCAGAACAAAAGGGAACCACGTGATTCCTTACACGTTTATTGGCTGAAGTATAAACATATATCTAACCAGAGGACAATAAAACCTTTACATGGTTAAATGGCTCTCTATAAGTAGATAACTCCACTAATATTTTAGATAGTGGTGTGGGATTTAAATTAACAGAGTGTGTAAAATTATCAGTGTGTCTGAGCTATCCATGTGTAATCTTATATGTCGATTATCTCTTCCACTACAAGATAACCGTGATTTTTAGAGATTTTAATTAATAAAAGACCAAGTATAACGACCCGGATTTTTCCGATCGTTTTATACATATGAGATTAATATTTATATAAATTAAAAATTACCAACATGATAAGCAATCCAAATTGTTGATTCTTGTGTTTTTGAAAAGAGTTTTACACAACGTTTGACCGTCCAATTTGACCGATGATATCACGAACTATATAACATACGATAATTATACGATTGTGTACATATACATATTTATACATATTTAACATGACCTAAGGATGGTTTAACATATCATTGTGTACTAATAACAATGAGTTATAAGTATACTTTGAGACTACTAACTAAAGTTTTCAAAACGGTAACTATACGTAACGTTCTTTGATATATATACCTATAACCTATAATGCTTATACAAGTATCGTATAAATACGTATTTAATTACTTTTAAAGGGCTTAAATACATAAAACAATATAAGTATATTCACAAAAGATAGTTATATTTGAATTCTCGTTCCGTTTCCTCAAGATTTTTACACGTATACCTAGGGTATATGTAACCGTATTGCACGCAGCTTCTAGATGTATTTACTATTGGTATATACACCTTTAATCATTCATTCTGAGCAGCCATCTTAGAGTCAAAAATATGTGGAACCATTATTTATCAACTTGTATGACTAATGAGCTAAAAAATAAACTTAAGGATTTTTTTTCTATATAACAAGTAAATTCGTTTTTATGATTTCACCCCATTTTTCCATTCCATTTTCTCATACTTACACTCTAAATTCTCTCTCAAAATACTCCTAACATCATACTTGATCATCTCCAAGCATTTTCACCATCTTTTACTTCATAATCAAGGTAAAACTATGTTTAAACTTTGATTCAATTCATGTAAGTTATTTATCTTAAATAAAGATATAAACTTACTTACAACCTTTGTTTTTTTTCATGATTTCACTTCTTAATCTTCCAAGTCATCAAGAACAAGTTCATATCTTGTTTATTCAGTAACTTTCTTCATCATACTTGAGGTATAACCTTGGTTCATCATCTTGTTCAATTCATATATGACTATCTTACTACGAATATATATAACAACAAGAACATAGTTTGAATGATTTCAAACTTGTTCGCAAACTAAATAGATCCTTCTAAATTGACTTTTAAAATACTTCAAGACCTGTAATATATCATAATGATATGCTAACTTAACAAGATACAACTTGATTTTACAAAGAACACCTTAAAACTGAATCTACATCGTTGGAGTGCAACCGGGGGCTGTTTTGGGTTGGATAATTAAAAACCATCTTAAACTTTGAATTGGAAGTTTATATTCTGGAAAAATGATATTTCTTATGAATATGTTAATATATAAAAATCTCATGGTGTAACTCGAAGTGTAAGTATTTTTGTAAAAATGATCATCTAGATGTTGTTTTTACAACGGAAATGATCACTTTCATAAGATTCACCAAAGTTTGACCTATAACATGTGATTTTGAATGCAAACTAAGGTATTTACAGTTCATATTCATAAATAATGACTCGATCCAAGGAAGTTACAAGTTGAACCAACAAAAACGGAGTTATATTGAAGAAACTACGGCTAAAAAAAAATTGGGTATCCGAAGCTAGTTTAGCTACGAAATTAATTGGAGTAAAACTAAACTAATCATATCTTTGCTAATTAATATGATATTTTATATATATTTACTTATGATTTGATTTTATATATTTTAGGACCACCTGTAAACAACACGAGAAGATTAATCATAAGACCTCATGATTGAACGCAGCACGTCATTTGACAACACGGTACTCTATGTACGCAACACGTCATTTGAAAACATGGTACCATGGGTCGAGATTAATTCTGATCAATACGAATACGATGGGGTCTTTATTTATTTTATTGAGCAACTAATTATGGACCACTAACATCGGACTGCTAACTACGGACTAATAGATATTAAAAGTATTATAAGTATATATGTAACGATTATTTGAAAAGAAAATATGTTAATATATTATATATATATGGATAGGTTCTTGATATCTATCGGAGACCAAGTCGTGTTAAATATCTTCAAAGCAAAAGTGAGTATATAGTCCCACTTTTAAACTCTAAATATTTCGGGATGAGAATACATGCATTTTATGATTTACATTATGGACACAAGTGATTAAAAATATATATTCTACGTTGAGTTGTACCACTGGCATACTTCCCTGTAACTTGGTAACTACTATTTACATGCGGTATTGTAAACGCGAATCCTGTTGATAGATCTATCGGGCCTGACAACCCCAACCGGACTGGACGACCAGTATTCAACGGTTGCATAGTACTTCGTTTCAGTGACTACACTTGGTACGGTGTAGTGAAATTTCATAATAAAGAGAATATGTGACGTTGATTAAATGTTAAGTATGGTTATCAAGTGCTCAACCACTTAGAATATTTTTATTAAAACGTTTGTGTATATGAAATCTTGTGGTCTATATTTATAACGCTGCTAGCATTAAACCTATATCTCACCAACTTTATGTTGACGTTTTTAGCATGTTTATTCTCAGATGATAATTAAAAGCTTCCGCTGCATTATGCCGAATTTAAGCAAGATTTGGAGTATGCATATTTGTGTCAAAAATAAAACTGCATATCGGAAGATTTGTAATGTGAAGTATGTTGGAAATCGTATTGTTATTATCAAATGTAAAGTTTGTAAAACTAAGATTATCACTAAACGATAATCATTATTATGCTGTTTGAACCTTCGATTATAATAAAGGTTATGGTTTTTATTATAAAAACGTATGCAAATTTTGAAAAATGTCACATATAGAGGTCAATACCTCGCAATGACACCAATGAGTACGTGACGTTTATATTCGATATGAACGGGACGCTTCAGGTGGTATCAGAGCTAGGTTTAATGCTGTTTATGAGCGGGTTAATCGTAGAGGGGGTTCTCACAGTGTTACCTGTGACGAAGCATTGGCTCTTACTCCTCGCGGTCCCTATTAGGGTTGGCTGTACGTTGCCGAGAGGCGGGCCGTAAAATAAGTGTCTGAGGTACTCTCAGTAGTCACCAGGCGGTTAGCTGGGAAGGCACTGAGTGGGTTGTGTCCCCACTGTTGCTTCAGGTTGTATCAGAGCGTTGGTCTTAGAGAACCAGAAAATTTGCATTAGTGCGTCTTATCGAGTTTGTTAGGATGCATTAGTGAGTCTGGACTTTGACCGTGTTTGATTTCAAAAACTATTGCTTATCCTTGTTGGTTAAAAATTAATATGTAAATATTATGTGGTACTAACGTGCTAGTTGTTATGTGATAGATGTCTGGCTTAGAACTTGTTATCACATTCAGCGACTCCGAATCAGAATCCTCAGATAGTGTTCCAGTCATTAACCTATCCGATGATGAAAATGACACCTTTGGGGAAGACTCACAATTTCTGGATGAATCAATTGAAGAGGAACTTGAAAGTGATCATGAGGAGGAAGAAATACAGGAAATTACGAAAGACAAGTTCAAACGAGGAAAGAAACGAAAGGTTACTGAATTGGAAAATCCAAATCCTGAGTTTAGTGAGGATGTTGTGGCACCAACTCCACCAGACACTTCCACCCCTATTCCCGCTATTACTATTAGTTCTATCCCGATATCTAGTTCTTCGGTCCCTCAGCTAAAATGCAGGGAGACAGCCAGGATAACCTTTAAGCGATTTCTTTAAACACAAACGTTTTGGGTTAAATGATGCGCTGTTGTTTTAAACCATGGGATCATATAACATTTTGTATAATATTACTAGTGTGGTTTATTTAATGTTTGATGTAAGATAAGCAAATGTAAAATAGTGAAGTGTGAAATGCAATAATTTTCCATGGTTGAGTATTATTTGGGTGGTAGTAATTGATTTTCGTACTAAGCTATTAAGTATGAACTTTAACGGGTAGGTACTACTCTATATATAATTATAAAACGCTAATAAGAAGAAAAGGCTTTTATAATAATAACTGGTTCATATTATTAATAAGCTACGATGTACTGTAAATACACACTACATCTATAATATTCCATGTGAATAATTATTTTTTTCATTCTTATTGAAGATTATGGCGCGATTGAACCGAATGATGGAACAAGAAATTGAGGAACTCATCAATCAGCGAGTGAACGACAGAATGTTATGGGTCGAGGCTGCAAGAGGTGCTGCAGTTAACCCAAATCCTCGTGTGTGATGCACCTACAAAACTTTTCAAGGTTGCAAGCCCTCATCATTCAGTGGAACAGAAGGACCGGTCGGTTTAACCCGGTGGATCGAAAAGATTGAGTCTGTGTTTAAAATCAGTAGTTGTATTGAGAAGGACATGACCAAGTATGCATCGTGCACCCTATAAGATAGTGCACTTACGTGGTGGAAAAACTATGTGAAGGCTGTAGGAGGAGATGTAGCTTATGATACTCCATGGGAAGAATTCAAAACAATGCTAATCAACGAGTATTGTCCAAGAAACGAGGTTAGGAAGTTAGAAACTGAATTACGAAGCTTGAAAGTTGTTGGTACTGAACTCACCAACTACAATCAGCGATTTATGGAATTAGCTTTGCTATGTCCCGAATTGGTACCAACCGAAGAATGGAAGATTGAACTCTACAAAGATGGTTTGCCTAAAAATGTCAAGACAAATGTTACAGCATCGAAACCCAAGACTATTCATGAAGCCATCACTATGGCAAACGAGTTGATGGACCAGATTATTCTGGATAAGAACACCAATGTCAAGACATCGGGAAATAAAAGAAAGTGGGAAGGTAATCATCAACAATCCAACAAGAAACAAGAAACCACGCAAGGTGCGGGTAGCGGTTCGAGCTCAGGTTACAAGGGACGAAATCCTTTATGTAACAGATGCCACAAACATCACTCTGGTTATTGTAATGTAGTGTGCAACAATTGTAATCGAAGGGGTCATCTTACTGAAGATTGTAGGGTTCCCGTTACAATTACAAATGACACCAAGACTCCTGCCACTAATGCAAATAGAATTGCCTTGGCCACTGTTACTTGTTATGGGTGTGGGAAACAGGGTCATTATAAGAGCCAGTGCCCGAATCCAGAGAAGAATAACGGACCTGCACTTGGAAGAGCATTTATTATTAATGCTAGAGAGGCGCGTGAAGACCCGAAGCTTGTTACGGGTACGTTTACCATTAATAACTTATCAGCATCTATTATATTTGATACTGGTGCCGATAGAAGTTATATGTGTAGAGACTTTTACGCAAAATTGAATTGTTCATCATTACCTCTAGATGCTAAGTACATGATTGAGTTAGCTAATGGTAAACTAATTAAAGCCGATAAAATTTGCCGTGATTGTAAAATAAATTTAGCCGGAGAAACGTTTAAAATTGATTTGATACCCGTAGAATTAGGAAGTTTTGATGTAATAGTCTGCATGGACTGGATGTCCAAAATAGGAGCTGAAGTTGTGTGTGCCAAGAAGGCAATTCGCATTCCTCGTAAGGATAAAACGCCGATAATGATTTATGGAGAGAAGGGTAACTCAAAGCTAAAACTCATTAGCTGTTTGAAAGCCCAAAAGTGCTTAAAGAAAGGGTGCTATGCAATCTTAGCACATGTTAATAAAGTTAAAATGAAGGAAAAAGAGAAGAGCATCAACGACGTGCCTGTGGCAAGAGATTTTCCTGAAGTCTTTCCGGAAGAGTTGCCGGGATTACCTCCATTTAGATCTGTAGAATTTCAAATAGATCTAGTACCAGGAGCTGCACCAGTGGCTCGTGCTCCATACAGACTTGCACCATCTGAGATGAAAGAGTTACAAAGCCAGTTACAAGAATTACTGGACCGTGGTTTCATTCGACCAAGCACTTCACCGTGGGGAGCTCCGATTTTATTTGTCAAGAAGAAAGATGGATCCTTCCGAATGTGTATAGATTACCGTGAATTAAATAAGTTAACTATCAAGAATCGGTATCCACTACCGAGAATTGACGAATTTTTTGATCAACTGCAATGATCATGTGTTTATTCGAAAATTGATCTAAGATCGGGCTATCATCAACTACGCGTCAAAGAAGAAGATATTCCGAAAACTGCTTTTCGGACACGCTACGGTCATTACGAGTTTTTGGTCATGCCGTTTGGATTAACGAATGCGCCAGCTGTATTCATGGACCTCATGAATTGAGTTTGTAGTCCGTATTTAGATAAGTTTGTTATCGTTTTCATTGACGATATTCTCATCTATTCCAAAAATGAGCAAGAGCATGAGCAGCATTTAAGGTTGGTATTAGAATTGTTAAGAAAAGAATAGTTATACGACAAATTTTCTAAGCGTGCATTTTGGTTGAAAGAAGTGCAATTTCTTGGCCACATTGTTAGTAGCAAAGGAATTCAGGTTGATCCAGCTAAAATTGAGGCCATTGAAAAATGGCAGACTCCTAAGACACCAACGCAGCTACGTCAATTTTTGGGTTTACCCGGTTATTATAGAAGGTTTATCAAGATTTTTCCCAAATAGCTAAACCATTGACAGCGTTAACACAAAAAAGGAAGAAGTACGAATGGACCTCTGAGCAGGAGAGTGCATTTCAATTACTGAAGAAGAAGTTGACTACGACACCTATTTTATCGTTACCTGAAGGGAACGATGATTTTGAGATATATTGTGACGCTTCGCGACAAGGTTTTGGTTGCGTCCTTATGCAACGAAAGAAAGTTATTGCGTACGCATCCCGACAATTAAAGATTCATGAGCGAAATTATACGACGCATGATCTAGAACTGGGAGCAGTCGTGTTTGCATTTAAGATATGGAGACACTACTTATATGGGGTTAAATGCACTGTGTTTACCGATCATAAAAGCCTTCAACATATTTTCGATCAGAAACAGCTAAACATGAGGCAACGTAGATGGGTCGAGCTAATAAACGACTATGATTGTGAGATTCGTTATCATCCCGAGAAAGCGAATGTAGTGGCCAATGCTCTAAGCAGAAAGGAACGAGAGCCAACTCGAGTACGAGCAATGAACATAAGAATTCGCATGAATCTCAACTCACAAATCAAAGAGGCTCAACGAGAAGCTCTTACTAAAGAAAACATAGGAAATGAAATAATGAAGAAGCATGAGAAGCAACTCGTTATACGGGAAGATGGAATTCGATATTTTGCAAAACGTATTTGGGTACCAAAGTTGGGTGGATTAAGGAAGTTGATATTGAACAAGGCACATAAGACAAGATACTCGATACATCCTGGAGTTGGAAAGATATCAAGATCTTAAGACGCATTATTGGTGGCCTAATTTAAAGACAGACGTTGCAACATATGTCGGGGAATGTTTAACTTGTTCCAAAGTCAAAGCAAAACACCAGAAGCCGTCAGGGTTACTTCAACAACCAGAAATCCCAGAATGGAAGTGGGACAGTATTACCATGGATTTTATCACAAAGTTACCCAAGACTGCATGGGGTTATGACACCATTTGGGTAATAGTTGATCGTCACACCAAATCTGCACATTTCTTGCCTATTAAAGAAACGGATAGAATGGAGAAACTATTACGATTATACATAAAGGAAATTGTTTCAAGTCATGGAATACCTATTTCCATTATATCCGATCGTGATAGTAAATTTACATCAAAGTTCTGGCAATCACTACAGGAGGCCCTGGGAACTCGTTTGGATATGAGTACCGCATATCATCCGCAAACTGACGGGCAGAGTGAAAGAACAATTCAGACTCTTGAAGACATGCTCAGGGCATGTGTGATCGATTTTGGAAATGGATGGGATAAATATCTACCATTAGCAGAATTCTCGTATAATAATAGTTATCATGTGAGCATTAAAGCTGCACCATTCGAAGCACTGTATGGAAGGAAGTGTAGATCCCCTATCTATTGGAATGAAGTAGGAGATCGACGATTAACTGGTCCCGAGATCATACACGAAACTACTGAGAAGATAGTACAAATCAAGGAGAGATTGAAAACAGCCCGTAGTCGCCAAAAGAGCTACGCCGATGTTCGAAGAAAACCATTAGAGTTTTAGATTGGTGACATGATTATGCTAAAGGTGTCACCTTGGAAAGGTGTAATACATTTTGGAAAAAGGGGTAAACTGAACCCAAGGTATGTAGGCCCGTTCAAGATCATCGAACGCATTGGACCGGTAGCTTATCGAATCGAGTTACCACAACAACTCGCCGGAGTATGTAATACGTTTCACGTTTCAAACCTTAAGAAGTGTCTTACAAAGGAAGATCTCACCATTCCTTTTGAAGAAATCCAAGTCGACGAGAAACTAAAATTCATAGAAGAACCAGTCGAAATCATGGACCGTGAAGTTAAACAACTCAAGCAGAGCAACATACCAATCGTTAAGGTTCGTTGGAATGCGCGAAGGGGTCCCGAGTTTACTTGGGAACCAGAGGATCAGATGAAACAAAAGTACCCACATTTGTTTCCCGAGAACGCAAAATATGTACAACTTTAAAATTTCGGGACGAAATTTATTTAACGGGTACTGTAACGACCCGGATTTTTCCGATCGTTTTATACATATGAGATTAATATTTACATAAATTAAACATTACCAAAATGATAAGAAATCCAAATTGTTGAGTCTTGTGTTTTTGAAAAGAGTTTTACACAACGTTTGACCGTCCAATTTGACCGATGATATCACGAACTATATAACATACGATAATTATACGATTGTGTATATATACGTATTTATACATATTTAACATGACCTAAGGATGGTTTAACATATCATTGTGTACTAATAACAATGAGTTATAAGTATACTTTGAGACTACTAACTAAAGTTTTCAAAACGGTAACTATACGTAACGTTCTTTGATATATATACCTATAACCTATAATGCTTATACAAGTATCGTATAAATACGTATTTAATTACTTTTAAAGGGCTTAAATACATAAAAAAATATAAGTATATTCACAAAAGATAGTTATATTTGAATTCTCGTTCCGTTTCCTCAAGATTTTTACACGTATACCTAGGGTATATGTAACCGTATTGCACGCAGCTTCTAGATGTATTTACTATTGGTATATACACCTTTAATCATTCATTCTGAGCAGCCATCTTAGAGTCAAAAATATGTGGAACCATTATTTATCAACTTGTATGACTAATGAGCTAAAAAATAAACTTAAGGATTTTTTTTCTATATAACAAGTAAATTCGTTTTTATGATTTCACCCCATTTTTCCATTCCATTTTCTCATACTTACACTCTAAATTCTCTCTCAAAATACTCCTAACATCATACTTGATCATCTCCAAGCATTTTCACCATCTTTTACTTCATAATCAAGGTAAAACTATGTTTAAACTTTGATTCAATTCATGTAAGTTATTTATCTTAAATCAAGATATAAACTTACTTACAACCTTTGTTTTTTTTCATGATTTCACTTCTTAATCTTCCAAGTCATCAAGAACAAGTTCATATCTTGTTTATTCAGTAACTTTCTTCATCATACTTGAGGTATAACCTTGGTTCATCATCTTGTTCAATTCATATATGACTATCTTACTACGAATATATATAACAACAAGAACATAGTTTGAATGATTTCAAACTTGTTCGCAAACTAAATAGATCCTTCTAAATTGACTTTTAAAATACTTCAAGACCTGTAATATATCATAATGATATGCTAACTTAACAAGATACAACTTGATTTTACAAAGAACACCTTAAAACTGAATCTACATCGTTGGAGTGCAACCGGGGGCTGTTTTGGGTTGGATAATTAAAAACCATCTTAAACTTTGATTTGGAAGTTTATATTCTGGAAAAATGATATTTCTTATGAATATGTTAATATATAAAAATCTCATGATGTAACTCAAAGTCTAAGTATTTTTGTAAAAATGATCATCTAGATGTTGTTTTTACAACGAAAATGATCACTTTCATAAGATTCACCAAAGTTTGACCTATTGAAATGTCCCGTTCTTATTGATTAAAAACGTTTCATATTAATTGATTTCGTTGCGAGGTTTTGACCTCTATATGAGATGTTTTTCAAAGACTGCACTCATTTTTAAAACAAACCATAACCTTTATTTCATAAATAAAGGTTTAAAAAGCTTTACGTAGATTATCAAATAATGATAATCTAAAATATCCTGTTTACACACGACCATTACATAATGGTTTACAATACAAATATGTTACATCGAAATCAGTTTCTTGAATGCAGTTTTTACACAATATCCTACAAACATGGACTCCAAATCTTGTCCTTATTTTAGTATGCAACAGCGGAAGCTCTTAGTATTCACCTGAGAATAAACATGCTTTAAACGTCAACAACAATGTTGGTGAGTTATAGGTTTAACCTATATATATCAAATCGTAACAATAGACCACAAGATTTCATATTTCAATACACATCCCATACATAGAGATAAAAATCATTCATATGGTGAATACCTGGTAACTGACATTAACAAGATGCATATATATAAGAATATCCCCATCATTCCGGGACACCCTTCGGATATGATATAAATTTCGAAGGACTAAAGCATCCGGTACTTTGGATGGGGTTTGTTAGGCCCAATAGATCTATCTTTAGAATTCGCGTCAATTAGGGTGTCTGTTCCCTAATTCTCAGATTACCAGACTTAATAAAAAGGGGCATATTCGATTTCGATAATTCAACCATAGAATGTAGTTTCACGTACTTGTGTCTATTTTGTAAATCATTTATAAAACCTGCATGTATTCTCATCCCAAAAATATTAGATTTTAAAAGTGGGACTATAACTCACTTTCACAGATTTTTACTTATTCGGGAAGTAAGACTTGGCCACTGGTTGATTCACGAACCTATAACAATATATACATATATATCAAAGTATGTTCAAAATATATTTACAACACTTTTAATATATTTTGATGTTTTAAGTTTATTAAGTCAGCTGTCCTCATTAGTAACCTACAACTAGTTGTCCAAAGTTAGATGTACAGAAATAAATCGATAAATATTATCTTGAATCAATCCACGACCCAGTGTATACGTATCTCAGTATTGATCACAACTCAAACTATATATATTTTGGAATCAACCTCAACCCTGTATAGCTAACTCCAACATTCACATATAGAGTGTCTATGGTTGTTCCGAAATATATATAGATGTGTCGACATGATAGGTCGAAACATTATATACGTGTCTATGGTATCTCAAGATTATGTAATATACAATACAAGTTGATTAAGTTATGGTTGGAATAGATTTGTTACCAATTTTTACGTAGCTAAAATGAGAAAAATTATCCAATCTTGTTTTACCCATAACTTCTTCATTTTAAATACGTTTTGAGTGAATCAAATTGCTATGGTTTCATATTGAACTCTATTTTATGAATCTAAATAGAAAAAGTATAGGTTTATAGTCGGAAAAATAAGTTACAAGTCTTTTTTGTAAAGGTAGTCATTTCAGTCGAAAGAACGACGTCTAGATGACCATTTTAGAAAACATACTTCCACTTTGAGTTTAACCATAACTTTTGGATATAGTTTCATGTTCATAATAAAAATCATTTTCCAAGAATAACAACTTTTAAATCAAAGTTTATCATAGTTTTTAATTAACTAACCCAAAACAGCCCGCGGTGTTACTACGACGGCGTAAATCCGGTTTTACGGTGTTTTTCGTGTTTCCAGGTTTTAAATCATTAAGTTAGCATATCGTATAGATATAGAACATGTGTTTAGTTGATTTTAAAAGTCAAGTTAGAAGGATTAACTTTTATTTACGAACAAGTTTAGAATTAACTAAACTATGTTCTAGTGATTACAAGTTTAAACCTTCGAATAAGATAGCTTTATATGTATGAATTGAATGATGTTATGAACATCATTACTACCTCAAGTTCCTTGGATAAACCTACTGGAAATGAGAAAAATAGATCTAGCTTCAAGGGATCCTTGGATGGCTTGAAAGTTCTTGAAGCAGAATCATGACACGAAAACAATTTCAAGTAAGATTTCCACTCGAAATAAGATTGTTATAGTTATAGAAATTGAATTAAAGTTTGAATATGATTATTACATTGTATTAGAAAGATAACCTACTGTAATTAACAAAGGATTCTTGATCTTGGATGATTACTTGGAATGGATTTAGAAAACTTGGAAGTAAACTTGCAATCTTGGAAGTATTCTTGATTTTATGAAACTAGAACTTTTGGAATTTATAAAGAACACTTAGAACTTGAAGATAGAACTTGAGAGAGATCAATTAGATGAAGAAAATTGAATAATGAAAGTGTTTGTAGGTGTTTTTGGTCGTTGGTGTATGGATTAGATATAAAGGATATGTAATTTTGTTTTCATGTAAATAAGTCATGAATGATTACTCATATTTTTGTAATTTTATGAGATATTTCATGCTAGTTGCCAAATTATGGTTCCCACATGTGTTAGGTGACTCACATGGGCTGCTAAGAGCTGATCATTGGAGTGTATATACCAATAGTACATACATCTAAAAGCTGTGTATTGTACGAGTACGAATACGGGTGCATACGAGTAGAATTGTTGATGAAACTGAACGAGGATGTAATTGTAAGCATTTTTGTTAAGTAGAAGTATTTTGATAAGTGTCTTGAAGTCTTTCAAAAGTGTATGAATACATATTAAAACACTACATGTATATACATTTTAACTGAGTCGTTAAGTCATCGTTAGTCGTTACATGTAAATGTTGTTTTGAAACCTTTAGGTTCACGATCTTGTTGAATGTTGTTAACCCATTGTTTATTATAACAAATGAGATGTTAAATTGTTATATTATCATGATATTATGATATATAATATATCTTAGTATGATATATATACAGTTAAATGTCGTTACAACGATAATCGTTACATATATGTCTCGTTTCGAAATCATTAAGTTAGTAGTCTTATTTTTACATATGTATTTCATTGTTAATACACTTAATAATATATTTACTTATCATTTAACATAATTAACCAAGTGTATCAATATCTTAATATGATTCATATGTACCTAGTAAGACGTTGTTATAACGATAATCGTTATATATATCGTTTTCGAGTTTCTTAAATTAATAGTCTCATTTTTATGTATATAACTCATTGTTAAAATACCTAATGAGATACATACTTATAATAAAATCATGTTAACTATATATATAACCATATATATGTCATTGTATAGTTTTTACAAGTTTTAACGTTCGTGAATCACCGGTCAACTTGGGTGGTCAATTGTCTATATGAAACCTATTTCAATTAATCAAGTCTTAACAAGTTTGATTGCTTAACATGTTGGAAACACTTAATCATGTAAATAACAATTTCATTTAATATATATATAAACATGGAAAAGTTCGGGTCACTACAGTACCTACCCGTTAAATAAATTTCGTCCCGAAATTTTAAGCAGTTGGAGGTGTTGACGTATCTTCTGGAAATAAATGCGGGTATTTCTTCTTCATCTAATCTTCACGCTCCCAGGTGAACTCGGGTCCTCTACGAGTATTCCATCGAACCTTAACAATCGGTATCTTGTTTTGTTTAACTCTCTTAACCTCACGATCCATTATTTCGACGGGTTCTTCAATGAATTGAATTTTTTCATTGATTTGGATTTCGTCCAACGGAATAGTGAGATCTTCTTTAGAAAAACATTTCTTCAAATTTGAGACGTGGAAAGTGTTATGTACAGTCGCGAGTTGTTGAGGTAGCTCCAGTTGGTAAGCTACTGGTCCGACACGATCTATAATCTTGAGTGGTCCAATGTACCTTGGATTTAGTTTCCCCCGTTTACCAAATCGAACAACGCCTTTCCAAGGTGAAACCTTAAGCATGACCATTTCTCCAATTTCAAACTCTATATCTTTTCTTTTACTGTCCGCGTAGCTCTTTTGTCGACTCTGGGCGGTTTTCAATCTTTGTTGAATTTGGATGATTTTCTCGGTAGTTTCTTGTATTATCTCCGGACCTGTAATCTGTCTATCCCCCACTTCACTCCAACAAATCGGAGACCTGCACTTTCTACCATAAAGTGCTTCAAACGGCGCCATCTCAATGCTTGAATGGTAGCTGTTGTTGTAGGAAAATTCTGCTAATGGTAGATGTCGATCCCAACTGTTTCCGAAATCAATAACACAAGCTCATAGCATGTCTTCAAGCGTTTGTATCGTCCTTTCGCTCTGCCCATCAGTTTGTGGATGATAGGCAGTACTCATGTCTAGACGAGTTCCCAATGCTTGCTGTAATGTCTGCCAGAATCTTGAAATAAATCTGCCATCCCCATCAGAGATAATAGAGATTGGTATTCCATGTCTGGAGACGACTTCCTTCAAATACAGTTGTGCTAACTTCTCCATCTTATCATCTTCTCTTATTGGCAGGAAGTGTGCTGACTTGATGAGACGATCAACTATTACACAAATAGTATCACAACCACTTGCAGTCCTTGGCAATTTAGTAATGAAATCCATGGTAATGTTTTCCCATTTCCATTCTGGGATTTCAGGTTGTTGTAGTAGACCTGATGGTTTCTGATGTTCAGCTTTGACCTTAGAACACGTCAAACATTCTCCTACATATTTTGCAATATCGGCTTTCATACATGGCCACCAAAAATGTTTCTTAAGATCCTTGTACATCTTCCCCGTTCCAGGATGTATTGAGTATCGGGTTTTATGAGCTTCTCTAAGTACCATTTCTCTCATATCTCCAAATTTTGGTACCCAAATTCTTTCAGCCCTATACCGGGTTCCATCTTCCCGAATATTAAGATGCTTCTCCGATCCTTTGGGTATTTCATCCTTTAAATTTCCCTCTTTTAAAACTCCTTGTTGCGCCTCCTTTATTTGAGTAGTAAGGTTAGTGTGAATCATTATATTCATAGATTTTACTCGAATGGGTTCTCTGTCCTTTCTGCTCAAGGCGTCGGCTACCACAATTGCCTTCCCCGGGTGGTAACGAATCTCAAAGTCGTAATCATTCAACAATTCAATCCACCTACGCTGCCTCATATTCAGTTGTTTCTGATTAAATATGTGTTGAAGACTTTTGTGGTCGGTATATATAATACTTTTGACCCCATATAAGTAGTGCCTCCAAGTCTTTAATGCAAAAACAACCGCGCCTAATTCCAAATCATGCGTCGTATAATTTTGCTCGTGAATCTTCAATTGTCTAGACGCATAAGCAATCACCTTCGTCCGTTGCATTAATACACAACCGAGACCTTGCTTTGATGCGTCACAATAAATCACAAAATCATCATTCCCTTCAGGCAATGACAATATAGGTGCTGTAGTTAGCTTTTTCTTCAATAATTGAAACTCCTTCTCTTGTTCATCCTTCCATTCAAATTTCTTCCCTTTATGCGTTAATGCAGTCAAGGGTTTTGCTATTTTGGAGAAATCTTGGATGAATCTTCTGTAGTAACCAGCCAATCCTAAAAATTGACGTATATGCTTCGGAGTTTTTGGGGTTTCCCACTTTTCAACGGTTTCGATCTTTGCTGGGTCCACCTGGATACCTTCTTTGTTCACTATGTGACCGAGGAATTGAATTTCTTCCAACCAAAATGCACACTTTGAAAACTTAGCGTACAGTTTTTCTTTCCTCAATACTTCTAGCACTTTTCTCAAATGTTCTTCGTGCTCTTGATCATTCTTTGAGTAAATAAGTATGTCATCGATGAAAACAATGACAAACTTGTCAAGATATGGCCCACACACTCGGTTCATAAGGTCCATGAACATAGCTGGTGCGTTAGTCAATCCAAACGGCATAACCATAAACTCGTAATGACCATAACGCGTCCTAAAAGCAGTTTTTGGAATATCATCCTCCTTTACTCGCATTTGATGATATCCAAAATGTAAATCGATCTTCGAATAAATCGACGAGCCTTGTAGTTGATCAAATAAGTCGTCAATTCTCGACAGTGGATAACAGTTTTTGATGGTAAGTTTGTTCAACTCTCTGTAGTCAATACACAACCTAAATGTACCATCCTTCTTCTTGACAAACAAAACAGGAACTCCCCATGGTGATGTGCTTGGTCGAATGAAACCACGTTCTAATAGTTCTTGCAGTTGGCTTTGCAGTTCTTTCATCTTGCTGGGTGCGAGTCTATAAGGAGCACGAGCTATTGGTGCAGCTCCTGGTACAAGATCTATTTGAAATTCAACAGATCGATGTGGAGGTAGTCCCGGTAATTCTTTCGGAAATACATCGGGAAATTCTTTTACGACGGGAACATCATTGATGCTCTTTTCTTCAGTTTGTACTTTCTCGACGTGTGCTAGAACGGCATAGCAACCTTTTCTTATTAGTTTTTGTGCCTTCAAATTACTAATAAGATGTAGCTTCATGTTGCCCTTTTCTCCGTACACCATTAAGGGTTCTCCTTCTTCTCGTACAATGCGAATTGCATTTTTATAACATACGATCTCTGCTTTCACCTTCTTCAGCCAGTCCATGCCAACTATTACATCAAAACTCCCTAACTCTACTGGTATCAAATCAATCTTAAATATTTCGCTACCCAGTTTAATTTCTCGATTCCGGCATATATTATCTGCTGAAATTAATTTACCGTTTGCTAATTCGAGTAAAAATTTACTATCCAACGGCGTCAATGGACAACTTAATTTAGCACAAAAATCTCTACTCATATAGCTTCTATCCGCACCCGAATCAAATAAAACGTAAGCAGATTTATTGTCAATAAGAAACATACCCGTAACAAGCTCCGGGTCTTCCTGTGCCTCTGCCGCATTAATATTGAAAACTCTTCCGCGGCCTTGTCTATTCGTGTTCTCCTGGTTCGGGCAATTTCTAATAATGTGGCCCGGTTTTCCACATTTATAACAAACTACATTGGCATAACTTGCTCCGACACTACTTGCTCCGCCATTACTCGTTCTGACACCATTTGTTCCTTTCGTTCTGTTAACCCCTGGTCTGTAGACTTCACACTTCACCGCGCTATGAACATTTCTTTTACACTTGTTGCAACCCCGAGTGATACTTTTCACACCTTTGGCATAGCTGCTTCTGATTGTTGTTGTTGCGGTTGTTATTATTGTTGGGATGATTGTTGTAGTTGCTGTTGTTGTTGTTGTTGGGCCATTTGTTGTAGTTGCGATTGATGTTGCGATTGTTGGGATAATTGTTGCGATTATTATTGTAATTGCTGTTGTTGTTGTTGTATTGGTGATTCTTATCACCGTTTTCCTCCCACTTTCTTTTGACTTGCTTCACATTGGCCTCTTCAGCCGTCTGTTCTTTAATTCTTTCCTCAATCTGGTTCACTAGTTTATGAGCCATTCTACATGCCTGTTGTATGGAGGCGGGCTCGTGTGAACTTATATCTTCTTGGATTCTTTCCGGTAATCCTTTCACAAACGCGTCGATCTTCTCTTCCTCATCTTCGAACGCTTCCGGACACAATAGGCACAATTCTGTGAATCGTCTTTCGTACGTGGTAATATCAAATCCTTGGGTTCGTAACCCTCTAAGTTCTGTCTTGAGCTTATTGACCTCGGTTCTGGGACGGTACTTCTCGTTCATCAAGTGCTTGAATGCTGACCACGGTAGTGCGTAAGCATCATCTTGTCCCACTTGCTTTAGATAGGTATTCCACCATGTTAACGCAGAACCTGTGAAGGTATGCGTAGCGTACTTCACTTTGTCCTCTTCAGTACATTTACTTATGGCAAACACCGATTCGACCTTCTCGGTCCACCGTTTCAATCCGATCGGTCCTTCGGTTCCATCAAATTCCAAAGGTTTGCAGGCAGTGAATTCTTTGTAGGTGCATCCTACACGATTTCCTGTACTGCTAGATCCAAGGTTATTGTTGGTATGTAGCGCGGCCTGTACTGCGGCTATGTTTGAAGCTAAAAAAGTACGGAATTCCTCTTCATTCATATTCACGGTGTGTCGAGTAGTCGGTGCCATTTCCTTCAAAATAGTCAAATGGAACAAGTTAATCATACAGAATATTAAGAGTAGTTAATAGTATTTCGTAGCATAATATGAACTCATTTATAAAAGCTTTTTCTTCATATTAGCATTTTATAAGTTTAAATTCGGGTAGTACCTACCCATTAAGTTCATACTTAGTAGCTAATATACAATTCAACTACTACAATTCTATATGAAAAACTGATTATAATAATATTTCGCGTTCAAACTTTTATACAATATTTTACAAACTTACAATACCGCTTATTTTACATAAAGCATGAAATATAGCACACAATAACTTTGATACAAGATAGTTGTGAAGATAATTCTAGCTAGTACACAAGTCGTTCAGCAAAGGCAATAAAGACACGTAATTCATACGTCCAGAAACAAGTCATGCATTCTGGTTTTACTAGGACTACTTCCCATCCTTGGTCTTGTGGAACATAACCGTTATGGCCGTTGATAAGACAGCGTGTTGTAACGTCGTCAAAGGGACGAGGGTTACGTAATGACCAACAGTCTCGTAATAACCTAAAAACCTCATTTCTTACCCCAATTACTGACTCCGTCATTTGTGGGAACGTTTTGTTTAATAGTTGTAGCCCGATGTTCTTTTTCTCACTTTGGTGAGAAGCGAACATTACTAACCCGTAAGCATAGCATGCTTTTTTATGTTGCATGTTAGCCGCTTTTTCTAAATCATGAAGTCCTATATTTGGATACATTGAGTCAAAATAATTTCTTAACCCGTTGCGTAAAATAGCATTTGGGTTCCCCGCAATATATGCGTCAAAGTAAACACATCGTAACTTATGGGTTTCCCAATGTGATATCCCCCATCTTTCAAACGAAAGTCTCTTATAAACCAAGACATTCTTGGAACGTTCTTCGAATATCTTACAAACTGATTTCGCCGTAAATAGTTGTGCCGAAGAATTCTGACCGACTCTAGACAAGATTTTATCAATCATGTCTCCGGGTAGGTCTCTTAAAATATTGGGTTGTCTATCCATTTTGTGTTTTTATACTGTAAAATAGACAAGAGTTAGATTCATAAAAAAAAATACTTATTAATACAAGCAATTTTTACATATATCATAAAGCATAAGCACACTATATTACATATATTACACCACACGAATACAACTATCTTATTCCGACTCGCTCGTTTCTTCTTCTTCGGTTTTGGTTCGTTTTGCCAAGTTTCTAGGGATATATGATGTTCCCCTAATACGAGCTGTCTTTTTCCACAACGGTTTAGAAAAACCTGGTGGTTTAGAGGTTCCCGGGTCATTGTTACAACTTAAGGGCTTCGGGGGTTGACGATACATATAAAGTTCATCGGGGTTGGAATTAGATTTCTCTATTTTTATGCCCTTTCCCTTATTACTTTCTTTTGCCTTTTTAAATTCAGTTGGGGTAATTTCTATAACATCATCGGAATTCTCGTCGGAATCCGATTCATCGGAGAATTGGTAATCCTCCCAATATTTTGCTTCCTTGGCGGAAACACCATTTACCATAATTAACCTTGGTCGGTTGGTTGAGGATTTTCTTTTACTTAACCATTTTATTATTTCCCCCACCGGTTCTATTTCCTCCTCAGGTTCCGATTCTTCTTCCGGTTCCGATTCTTCTTCCGGTTCCTCTTCGGGAACTTGTGAATCAGTCCACGAATCATTCAGAATTACATTTGACTCTTCATTATTATTAGGTGAGTCAATGGGACTTGTATTAGAGGTAGACATCTATCACATAATATCAAACACGTTAAGAGATTAATATATCATATAATATTCACATGTTAAAAATATATAGTTTCCAACAAAATTTGTTAACCAATCATTTTTCAAGTAAACACGGTCGAAGTCCAGACTCACTAATGCATCCTAACAAACTCGATATGACACACTAATGCAAAATTCTGGTTCTCTAAGACCAACGCTCGGATACCAACTGAAATATCCCGTTCTTATTGATTAAAAACGTTCCATATTAATTGATTTCGTTGCGAGGTTTTGACCTCTATATGAGACGTTTTTCAAAGACAGCATTCATTTTTAAAACAAACCATAACCTTTATTTCATAAATAAAGGTTTAAAAAGCTTTACGTAGATTATCAAATAATGATAATCTAAAATATCCTGTTTACACACGACCATTACATAATGGTTTACAATACAAATATGTTACATCGAAATCAGTTTCTTGAATGCAGTTTTTACACAATATCATACAAAAATGGACTCCAAATCTTGTCCTTATTTTAGTATGCAACAGCGGAAGCTCTTAGTATTCACCTGAGAATAAACATGCTTTAAACGTCAACAAAAATGTTGGTGAGTTATAGGTTTAACCTATATATATCAAATCGTAACAATAGACCACAAGATTTCATATTTCAATACACAGCCCATACATAGAGATAAAAATCATTCATATGGTGAACACCTGGTAACCGACATTAACAAGATGCATATATATAAGAATATCCCCATCATTCCGGGACACCCTTCGGATATGATATAAATTTCGAAGTACTAAAGCATCCGGTACTTTGGATGGGGTTTGTTAGGCCCAATAGATCTATCTTTGGGATTCGTGTCAATTAGGGTGTCTGTTCCCTAATTCTCAGATTACCAATGTTAATAAAAAAGGGCATATTCGATTTTGATAATTCAACCATAGAATGTAGTTTCACGTACTTGTGTCTATTTTGTAAATCATTTATAAAACCTGCATGTATTCTCATCCCAAAAATATTAGATTTTAAAAGTGGGACTATAACTCACTTTCACAGATTTTTACTTCGTTGGGAAGTAAGACTTGGCCACTGGTTGATTCACGAACCTATAACAATATATACATATATATCAAAGTATGTTCAAAATATATTTACAACACTTTTAATATATTTTGATGTTTTAAGTTTATTAAGTCAGCTGTCCTAATTAGTAACCTACAACTAGTTGTCCAAAGTTAGATGTACAGAAATAAATCGATAAATATTATCTTGAATCAATCCACGACCCAGTGTATACGTATCTCAGTATTGATCACAACTCAAACTATATATATTTTGGAATCAACCTCAACCCTGTATAGCTAACTCCAACATTCACATATAGAGTGTCTATGGTTGTTCCGAAATATATATAGATGTGTCGACATGATAGGTCGAAACATTGTATACGTGTCTATGGTATCTCAAGATTACATAATATACAATACAAGTTGATTAAGTTATGGTTGGAATAGATTTGTTACCAATTTTCACGTAGCTAAAATGAGAAAAATTATCCAATCTTGTTTTACCCATAACTTCTTCATTTTAAATCCGTTTTGAGTGAATCAAATTGCTATGGTTTAATATTGAACTCTATTTTATGAATCTAAATAGAAAAAGTATAGGTTTATAGTCAGAAAAATAAGTTACAAGTCTTTTTTGTAAAGGTAGTCATTTCAGTCGAAAGAACGACGTCTAGATGACCATTTTAGAAAACATACTTTCACTTTGAGTTTAACCATAATTTTTAGATATAGTTTCATGTTCATAATAAAAATCATTTTTCCAGAATAACAACTTTTAAATCAAAGTTTATCATGGTTTTTAATTAACTAACCCAAAACAGCCCGCGGTGTTACTACGACGGCGTAAATCCGGTTTTACGGTGTTTTTCGTGTTTCCAGGTTTTAAATCATTAAGTTAGCATATCATATAGATATAGAACATGTGTTTAGTTGATTTTAAAAGTCAAGTTAGAAGGATTAACTTTTATTTACGAACAAGTTTAGAATTAACTAAACTATGTTCTAGTGATTACAAGTTTAAACCTTCGAATAAGATAGCTTTATATGTATGAATCGAATGATGTTATGAACATCATTACTACCTCAAGTTCCTTGGATAAACCTACTGGAAATGAGAAAAATAGATCTAGCTTCAAAGGATCCTTGGATGGCTTGAAAGTTCTTGAAGCAGAATCATGACACGAAAACAATTTCAAGTAAGATTTCCACTCGAAATAAGATTTTTATAGTTATAGAAATTGAATTAAAGTTTGAATATGATTATTACCTTGTATTAGAAAGATAACCTACTGTAATTAACAAAGGTTTCTTGATCTTGGATGATTACTTGGAATGGATTTAGAAAACTTGGAAGTAAACTTGCAATCTTGGAAGTATTCTTGATTTTATGAAACTAGAACTTTTGGAATTTATAAAGAACACTTAGAACTTGAAGATAGAACTTGAGAGAGATCAATTAGATGAATAAAATTGAATAATGAAAGTGTTTGTAGGTGTTTTTGGTCGTTGGTGTATGGATTAGATATAAAGGATATGTAATTTTGTTTTCATGTAAATAAGTCATGAATGATTACTCATATTTTTGTAATTTTATGAGATATTTCATGCTAGTTGCCAAATGATGGTTCCCACATGTGTTAGGTGACTCACATGGGCTGCTAAGAGCTGATCATTGGAGTGTATATACCAATAGTACATACATCTAAAAGCTGTGTATTGTACGAGTACGAATACGGGTGCATACGAGTAGAATTGTTGATGAAACTGAACGAGGATGTAATTGTAAGCATTTTTGTTAAGTAGAAGTATTTTGATAAGTGTCTTGAAGTCTTTCAAAAGTGTATGAATACATATTAAAACACTACATGTATATACATTTTAACTGAGTCGTTAAGTCATCGTTAGTCGTTACATGTAAATGTTGTTTTGAAACCTTTAGGTTAACGATCTTGTTGAATGTTGTTAACCCATTGTTTATTATAACAAATGAGATGTTAAATTGTTATATTATCATGATATTATGATATATAATATATCTTAGTATGATATATATATACAGTTAAATGTCGTTACAACGATAATCGTTACATATATGTCTCGTTTCGAAATCATTAAGTTAGTAGTCTTATTTTTACATATGTATTTCATTGTTAATACACTTAATAATATATTTACTTATCATTTAACATAATTAACCAAGTGTATCAATATCTTAATATGATTCATATGTACCTAGTAAGACGTTGTTATAACGATAATCGTTATATATATCGTTTTCGAGTTTCTTAAATTAATAGTCTCATTTTTATGTATATAACTCATTGTTAAAATACCTAATGAGATACATACTTATAATAAAATCATGTTAACTATATATATAACCATATATATGTCATCGTATAGTTTTTACAAGTTTTAACGTTCGTGAATCACCGGTCAACTTGGGTGGTCAATTGTCTATATGAAACCTATTTCAATTAATCAAGTCTTAACAAGTTTGATTGCTTAACATGTTGGAAACACTTAATCATGTAAATAACAATTTCATTTAATATATAAATATATATATATATATATATATAAACATGAAAAAGTTCGGGTCACTACACCTATAACCTGTGATTTCGAATGTAAACTAAGGTATTTACAGTTCATATTCATAAATAATGACTCGATCCAAGGAAGTGGCAAGTTGAACCAACAAAAATGGAGTTATATTGAAGAAACTACGGCTAAAACAAAATTGGGTATCCGAAGCTAGTTTAGCTACGAAATTAATTGGAGTAAAACTAAACTAATCATATCTTTGCTAATTAATATGATATTTTATATATATTTACTTATGATTTGATTTTATATATTTTAGGACCACCCGTAAACAACACGAGAAGATTAATCATAAGACCTCATGATTGTACGCAACACGTCATTTGACAACACGGTACTTTATGTACGGAACACGTCATTTGACAACATGGTACCATGGGTCGAGATTAATTCTGATCAATACGAATACGATGGGGTCTTTATTTATTTTATTGAGCAACTAATTGTGGACCACTAACATCGGACTGCTAACTACGGACTAATAGATATTAAAAGTATATATGTAACGATTATTTGAAAAGAAAATATGTTAATATATTATATATATGGATAGGTTCGTGATATCTATCGGAGACCAAGTTGTGTTAAATATCTTCAAAGCAAAAGTGAGTATATAGTCCCACTTTTAAACTCTAAATATTTCGGGATGAGAATACATGCATTTTATGATTTACATTATGGACACAAGTGATTAAAAATATATATTCTACGTTGAGTTGTACCACTGGCATACTTCCCTGTAACTTGGTAACTACTATTTATATGCGGTATTGTAAACGCGAATCCTGTTGATTGATCTATCGGGCCTGACAACCCCAACCGGACTGGACGACCAGTATTCAACGGTTGCAGAGTACTTTCTTTTCGGTGACTACACTTGGTACGGTGTAGTGAGATTTCATAATAAAGGGAATATGCGACGTTGATTAAATGTTAAGTATGGTTATCAAGTGCTCAATCACTTAGAATATTTTTATTAAAACGTTTGTGTATATGAAATCTTGTGGTCTATATTTATAACGCTGCTAGCATTAAACCTATATCTCACCAACTTTATGTTGACGTTTTAAGCATGTTTATTCTCAGGTGATAATTAAAAGCTTCCGCTGCATTATGCTGAATTTAAGCAAGATTTGGAGTATGCATATTTGTGTCAAAAATAAAACTGCATATCGGAAGATTTGTAATGTGAAATATGTTGGAAATCGTATTGTTATTATCAAATGTAAAGTTTGTAAAACTAAGATTATCACTAAACGATAATCATTATTATGCTATTTGAACCTTCGATTATAATAAAGGTTATGGTTTGTATTATAAAAACGTATGCATATTTTGAAAAATGTCACATATAGAGGTCAATACCTCGCAATGACACCAATGAGTACGTGACGTTTATATTCGATATGAACGGGACGCTTCACCAAGTTGAAAATTATTTGGAATCTAGATAATTTAATTTGTTTGATTATAATTAAACGTTTCAAAATATATTTAATTAGCAAAAGATATGTGTTCACCCCGTCTACAATATTTCTTGTTGTTAATCGGGACCAACATCATCTATGTATGATTTTCCTTCTCAGCAATCGAAAAATCCTAACAGATGCCATTGTAGACGATTCATCAAAGTACCCATTGAGAACGCAACCAGCACCTTAAAGTCTACCATCCTTTCCAACTTTCCGCTTTCACGCTGGTACACTGACCTCCTCGCAGCGCTATGAATTTCGCAAACCCAATCTTCTCATGCCAAGCACGCTCCATGTAACATCTCTCCTTACCACGACAATAATATAGTTCGCTTTACTCGTAGTCGCATGACTTTTTCTTGACGACCACACGAGGACTTCCCAGGAGGTCACCCATATTCTAGTACTACTCCCGATCGAGCATGCTTAGTAAGGACAGGGTGTTAAAAACTCTCTTAATTCAATTTTTGACGTCCTCGTGAGGCCGAATACAATCAATATCCAAGATCCATATCTCAGGGGATGCACGATTCGAGTGCTCATCACACCCTGAGAGGCTAAGACTCTTATACCAACTGTAACATCTCTCCTTACCATGACCATAATATTGTCCGCTTTGCTCGTAAGAGTACATATTTTTCTTGGTGGCCACACGAGGAATTCTCAGGCTGCTGTAACGACCCGACTTTTTTGACTTTTAATTACATTTATTACTTTCACGAAACTGCGTATTTGTGCGTACTAATTTTGATTTTATTCTGGGATCATTAATTATGTTAATTACTTTCGTTAATGCCTTACAACGTGTTTTTAAGTACTTAGTTGCTTAACATGATCCTTGAATGCATTTACGACCGTTAGTGTCACTTATTGTTTAAAGCGAGCTACGTACTTGGTACACATTAAATGAAATGTCCCGTTCTTATTGATTAAAAACGTTCCATATTAATTGATTTCGTTCCGAGGTTTTGACCTCTATATGAGACGTTTTTCAAAGACTGCATTCATTTTTAAAATAAACCATAACCTTTATTTCATAAATAAAGGTTTAAAAAGCTTTACGTAGATTATCAAATAATGATAATCTAAAATATCATGTTTACACACGACCATTACATAATGGTTTACAATACAAATATGTTACATCGATATCAGTTTCTTGAATGCAGTTTTTACACAATATCATACAAACATGGACTCCAAATCTTGTCCTTATTTTAGTATGCAACAGCGGAAGCTCTTAGTATTCACCTGAGAATAAACATGCTTTAAACGTCAACAAAAATGTTGGTGAGTTATAGGTTTAACCTATATATATCAAATCGTAACAATAGACCACAAGATTTCATATTTCAATACACATCCCATACATAGAGATAAAAATCATTCATATGGTGAACACCTGGTAACCGACATTAACAAGATGCATATATAAGAATATCCCCATCATTCCGGGACACCCTTCGGATATGATATAAATTTCGAAGTACTAAAGCATCCGGTACTTTGGATGGGGTTTGTTAGGCCCAATAGATCTATCTTTAGGATTCACATCAATTAGGGTGTCTGTTCCCTAATTCTTAGATTACTAGACTTAATAAAAAGGAGCATATTCGATTTCGATAATTCAACCATAGAATGTAGTTTCACGTACTTGTGTCTATTTTGTAAATCATTTATAAAACCTGCATGTATTCTCATCCCAAAAATATTAGATTTTAAAAGTGGGACTATAACTCACTTTCACAGATTTTTACTTCGTCGGGAAGTAAGACTTGGCCACTGGTTGATTCACAAACCTATAACAATATATACATATATATCAAAGTATGTTCAAAATACATTTACAAAACTTTTAATACATTTTGATGTTTTAAGTTTATTAAGTCAGCTGTCCTCGTTAGTAACCTACAACTAGTTGTCCACAGTTAGATGTACAGAAATAAATCGATAAATATTATCTTGAATCAATCCACGACCCAGTGTATACGTATCTCAGTATTGATCACAACTCAAACTATATATATATTTTGGAATCAACCTCAACCCTGTATAGCTAACTCCAACATTCACATATAGAGTGTCTATGGTTCTTCCGCAATATATATATAGATGGGTCGACATGATAGGTCGAAACATTGTATACGTGTCTATGGTATCTCAAGATTACATAATATACAATATAAGTTGATTAGGTTATGGTTGGAATAGATTTATTACTAACTTTTACGTAGGTAAAATGAGTAGTTTTTATCAATCTTGTTTTACTCGCCATTTCTTCGTTTCTAATCCGTTTTGAGTGATTCCAGTGGCCACGGTTTTGTATTGAACTTAACTTTATGAATCTAAACAGAAAAAGTATAAGTTTATAGTCGGAAATACAATTTACAAGTCGTTTTTGAAAGAGGTAGTCATTTCCGTCGAAAGAACGACATCTTGATGACCATTTTGAAAAACATACTTTCACTTTGAGTTTAACCATGATTTTTGGATATAGTTTCATGTTCATAAGAAAAATTATTTTTCCAGAAGTATAGCTTTTAAATTAAAGTTCTTCTTAGCTTTTAATTATCCCAACCAAAACAGCCCCCGGTTTTACTACGACGGCGTATATCCAGTTTTATGGTATTTATCGTGTTTCCGGGTTTTAAATCATTAAGTTAGCATATCATATAGATATAGAACATGTGTTTAGTTGATTTTTAAAAGTCTAGTTAGAAGGATTAACTTTATTTGTGAACAAGTTTAGAATTAACTAAACTATGTTCTAGTGATTACAAGTTTATAACGTTGAATAAGACAGATTTTTATGTATGAATCGAATGATGTTATGAACATCATTACTACCTCAAGTTCCTTGTATAAACCTACTGGAAATGAAAAAAATAGATCTAGCTTCAAAGGATCCTTGGATGGCTTGAAAGTTCTTGAAGCAGAATCATGACACGAAAACAATTTCAAGTAAGATTTCCACTCGAAATAAGATTGCTATAGTTATAGAAATTGAATTAAAGTTTGAATATGATTATTACCTTGTATTAGAAAGATAACCTACTTTAAGTTACAAAGGTTTCTTGATCTTGGATGATTACTTGGAATGGATTTAGAAAACTTGGAAGTAAACTTGCAATCTTGGAAGTATTCTTGATTTTATGAAACTAGAACTTTTGGAATTTATGAAGAACACTTAGAACTTGAAGATAGAACTTGAGAGAGATCAATTAGATGAAGAAAATTGAAGAATGAAAGTGTTTGTAGGTGTTTTTGGTCGTTGGTGTATGGATTAGATATAAAGGATATGTAATTTTGTTTTCATGTAAATAAGTCATGAATGATTACTCATATTTTTGTAATTTTATGAGATATTTCATGCTAGTTGCCAAATGATGGTTCCCACATGTGTTAGGTGACTCACATGGGCTGCTAAGAGCTGATCATTGGAGTGTATATACCAATAGTACATACATCTAAAAGCTGTGTATTGTACGAGTACGAATACGGGTGCATACGAGTAGAATTGTTGATGAAACTGAATGAGGATGTAATTGTAAGCATTTTTGTTAAGTAGAAGTATTTTGATAAGTGTCTTGAAGTCTTTCAAAAGTGTATGAATACATATTAAAACACTACATGTATATACATTTTAACTGAGTCGTTAAGTCATCGTTAGTCGTTACATGTAAGTGTTGTTTTGAAACCTTTAGGTTAACGATCTTGTTAAATGTTGTTAACCCAATGTTTATAATATCAAAAGAGATTTTAATTTATTATATTTTCATGATATTATGATGTACGAATATCTCTTAATATGATATATATACATTAAATGTCGTTACCACGATAATCGTTACATATATGTCTCGTTTCAAAATCATTAAGTTAGTAGTCTTGTTTTTACATATGTAGTTCATTGTTAATATACTTAATGATATGTTTACTTATCATAATATCATGTTAACTATATATATAACCATATATATGTCATCATATAGTTTTTACAAGTTTTAACGTTCGTGAATCACCGGTCAACTTGGGTGGTCAATTGTCTATATGAAACCTATTTCAATTAATCAAGTCTTAACAAGTTTGATTGCTTAACATGTTGGAAACACTTAATCATGTAAACAACAATTTCATTTAATATATATAAACATGGAAAAGTTCGGGTCACTACATTAAACTTTTATCATAATTGGAATATTATGACTACGTAAACATAATTGTTATTTATTCATCTAACGACCCATCCTAATCCATCTGGACGAAGTACATATCGATTACAAACGATTCACAATAGTTGATTACATCGTGAGGTACTTGACCTCTATATGATACATTTTACAAACATTGCATTCGTTTTTGAAAAGACAATCTTTTATTACATCGAAAGTTGACGGCATGCATACCATTTTATAATATATCTAACTATAATTGACTTAATAATAATCTTGATGAACACAACGACTCGAATGCAACGTCTTTTGAAATATGTCATGAATGACTCCAAGTAATATCTTTAAAATAAGCAATTGCACAGCGGAAGACTTCTTTCATACCTGAGAATAAACATGATTTAAAGTGTCAACCAAAAGGTTGGTGAGTTCATTAGTTTATCATAAACATTCATTTCCATCATTTTACTAGACCACAAGAATTTCATTTCCAGTTCTTATAAATATACATCCCATGCATAGAGACAAAAATCATTCATATGGATTGAACACCTGGTAACCAACATTAACAAGATGCATATAAGAATATCCCCTATCATTCCGGGAAATCCATCGGACATGATATAAAACAACATCGAAGTACTAATGCATCCGCTACAACAGATGTGGTTCGTTAGGCCCAATAGATCTATCTTTAGGATTCGCGTCAATTAGTAGATCGGTTTACTAATTCTTAGGTTACCAAGCAAAAAGGGGCATATTCGGCTTCGATCATTCAACCATAGAATGTAGTTTCAATTACTTGTGTCTATTTCGTCAAACATTTATAAAAGTTGCGCATGTATTGATGTGAAGCGAGGTGTATATAAAATAGTTTATATTTTACTAGGAAAAACTATTAAATACGATACAATTTTACACAAGATATTTATTTATTTATAGAATGGATATACTTAAACCTTGCTACAACACTTATAGGCAGTGTACCTAATCGTACAGTAGTGTAGTTTTTAGTAAGTCCGGTTCGTTCCACAGGGAAATCTTTAAACAAAGCTCAACGCTATATTAGTTTACTTTTATAAAAATACAAATATATATATAGGTAATATTATTATTATAAAGGGGGGTTTTTACCGTTTAATGACCGGTTTGTCGATTTTAAAACTTTAGTCGCAGTTAAAACCTAATGTAAAATATAAAATAAATACAAGACTTAAATTAAAGCGTAAAGTAAATAACGATAATGAAAATTGCGAATAATAAAAATGCGATAAAATAAAATTGCGATAATTAAAAAGTACGATAATTAAAAGTGCGATTAAATAACAAATAATAAAAGTGCGATAATTAGAAGTGCAATTAAATATAAAATAAAGGAAATTAAATATGAAATAAAAGAATTATGCTTATTTAAACTTCCGTAATCATGATGTTTGACGTGTTGATTTTAGTTTTATGCCCATGGGTTAATTGTCCTTTGTCCTGGATTATTTAATATGTCCGTCTGGTTTTTGTCCATAACAGTCCATCAGTCATAAATATAAATTGCAAGTGTCCTTGTCAAATTATTATTATACCCGAAGATAAGTATTCCAACTAATTGGGGATTCGAATTGTAACAAGGTTTTAATACTTTGTTTAATGAATACACCAGGTTATCGACTGCGTGTAAACCAAGGTTTTACTACTTTGTTAACAATTACACCAATTACCCTTGAATGTAATTTCACCCCTGTTTTAATTATTCTAGTGGCTATTAATCCATTCCCGTGTCCGGTTAAATGAACGATTAATCGTACATATAAATACCCCGCCCATCGTGTCCGATCGAGTGTATATGGTAATTTATAGGGACGCCCAATTGTAAATCTTTATATTAACATTAACAAACTTTCATTTAGTTAAACAAATATAAAGCCCATTAATAGCCCATAGTCTAATTTCCACAAGTGTCGTTCTTTTGTCCAAACCCCAATTATGGTACAAAGCCCAATTACCCAATTTTAGTAATTAGCCCAACATCATGATTACTTCGTTTTAAATAAGCATAATAATAACTTAGCTACGAGACATTAATGTAAAAAGGTTGAACATAACTTACAATGATTAAAAATAGCGTAGCGTTACACGGACAGAATTTCGACTTACACCCTTACAACATTCGCTAACATACCCTTATTATTAGAATTAAAATTAAAATTAAAATTAAAATATAAATTATATATATATATCGTATATATTGAGAGAGATTTTAAATAAGATGTGTAAAACTCGGCAGAAAACTGGCTTTATATAGGACCTGACCAACATTTTCACTCCATGCGACTCGCATAGATTTGTGCCTCTGGCCATGCGAGTCGCATGGCCACCCTGGATCCAGCCAAATTGCTTTGTTTTCTTCTTGCCGACGTAATATAATAATAATAATATATATAATATATAATTATATATAATTATATATATATTATATTATATTCTTGTGCATAGTAGACTAGATATTTTTGGTCCGTTGCGTCGGGCGTTTCTTCTTGGCTCAGGTCCCGGTTCCGGATTTTCGGACGTCTTCGCGTATTATTTTATATCGTGTACTTTGCGTCTTGTAACTTGTACTCTTGTCATTTTGAGACGTTCCTCATCAATATTTTGAACCTTTTTAGTTGTATCTTGTACTTTTTAGCTCTTTGGACCTTTTTGTCTTCAATTTGTCGAATCTGCCTTTTGTCTTCACTTTTTAATATTTAAACGAATATTGCTTGTAAATCGAACAATACCAACTAAAATCTTGTCTTTCTTGGGGAATAATGCTATGAAATATATGTTCGTTTTTAGCATTATCAAATATTCCCACACTTGAGCGTTGCTTGTCCTCAAGCAATATTGTCTTGAAATACTAGAATCACTTCTTTATTCTTCATACTTTGTACATCAGTGATTTCTATACGGCGGTATAAACAATGGTAATAACGATATGGTTTACAGTCCCACATGACTATAAAAATTTAGATCCATTAAGGAAATTGGATCTTTATGAAAACATTTGATCTTTTGAAATCTAGTTTTTACCCTAGATAAGTTTTCCGGAATAACCCTTTACCGGTGTTTGCAAAATATTTTTGTGGGTTTGGTGGGTTTCAGATTTGAAAATTTTAGCTCAAAACTTGCGGTTTTGTGTCACCCACTTGCTAACCTTGTATTTGGAAAGCAACACGTCCAGTTTACTTGTCCCGTATATTACCTTTCGGTAAACTACCGTCCGGTTGTAAAGGAAAGCGTTGAACAAGCAACTGTTAAGGCAATGTCCCGTGACATGCTTTTGATTATGGTCTATAACGTGTCGGACGCAATTACTATCCTTGGTAGGAGCAATAGTAAAAGCTCACCCTTATAATTTTTCGGTCTGGCACAAGGTCCTGTCTTTGACCATGCTATGCAACCACCGTTCTTACGGTTGACACCCGATTTAGTTCAGGTGACCTAATGAATTCCAGGTGAATTCCTAGGATTTTACGTTCAATGGTAATGAACGCATTGAAAATAGGGTTTTCAGAAAACAAATCGGTTTGTATTTTTGATCAAAATATTTTCTCGTTCAAGCTCGAGTTTAGATATCATTGAATTCCATGAGTTTGTAATTCTCAATCTTTAAGGTCAATCTCTAGGATTGAGTAATATCAGTCTTAAAAGCTGATTTTTAATCTTTAAGGAGATTATCCTTTCTGGGAATCTGATTCATTAGTCTTATCCAGCTAATTTGCATGGTGCCTCCCCATTGTACGAGATAAATCCTTCTCATGGTTAGGATAAATCTGACCACTTGGCGACCCTGTTTAATGCTGAGGTCCGTGGATTTCCTGCTGATTTTAGTGATGACTTTTCTAGATTTTTCGTCAACCTACAGCTGGTCTGAACGACAACTTCATGACCTAAATCAAGAAGCGCGTGTCTTTTTCGGAAGACTTTACTTCCTTTTAATGATGGAATTGATTCATCGTGTAGATCCATCTCTTCTTTTCTTTCATCGGGTAAAACAGTTTAGTTTAGTTCAAAGCAAAAGTATTTTCAGTTATTTGTTACAGATATATGTGGCATATGTTTAAAATAACTTGGTAAATTTTCCCACACTTGGCTTTTATTTTCCTTTTTATCGTTCTCTATTCATTTTAAATGAATTTTAACATTTTAGTTTGTTTCTCAATTTATGTCCTTTCCGAGGTAACAATAATTTCGGTGTTAAAACCTAGTTTTATCGTTCATAAATATGTATAAACATGATTTGAATTCATTTAATTGAAAAATTTTACTAGAATTGGGTAGTCAGTATATAAGACTAGGGCTGTTCTTTTTTATCAGAGAGCACTAGATTCTAATACAACTACTGCTTTACTAGTATTTTTTATGGTAACCAAGTGTTTAATATAAAAATTTTAAAATCCGAAAGAATTTAACCCCTTCCCACACTTAAGATCTTGCAATGCCCTCATTTGCAAGAAATCAGTAACAATTTAAATTATTGAGGGTGATTTGTGTGAAAATGATTAAATTTTTACCAAAGTTTCCAAATATATTGGCGTTTGTTTGCTGAATGATAAATGGTGCACATCATTTGTTCATTCCGTCTTGTTGCTATTTCACATATATTTTTCATCTTGTCGTCAAAATTTGTTGCTTTTGCTGAACTTAATGCCAGTCTTTGAAAATGCGTTGTTTTACCCTGTTTTGTGCATAAAAGAGAATACATACAATACAAATATAATCATACATGCAATTTGAAATGGAACTTTGGCATCCCACTTTCAAACTATAAGAAAAATATTAGTACACAATAATAATAAGAATATCAAACATTACATAAACGTAATAAAATGTTAAGTGTTTAAAATAAAAATAAAAATTACCAACTTATCTCTACTGATCAGGAGGTGGGTTAGGAGGATAATTAGGATAGGGATCCCAATTCATGTTCGCGTCCGGGTTCCATGGCTGATTATAGGTGAACTGGTATGCTGCGTCATAATCATATGAATCATAGGGTGGTCTCATTTCTGGCTGATGTGCGGGATAGTATGCGGGTCGGGTCGGATAATACATCTCGCCAGGCTGCAACTGGCTTATAATTTGGCGCTGATGATAATCCCATCGGCCATGCTCTCGTTGCCGGGAATGCTCGTAGTCATTCCGACGTTGCCATGCCTCGTACTGCATATGCCTATCATAGTTCGTCATGTATTCATCCTCCATACGAACGCCTAAATCAAGAGCAGTCTCCCGAACAACTCCTATAATGTTGTTCGCCTCTTCCATCTCGTCATCCGAACCTCTCTCTACCTGTCGCTGAGGTCCCTCGTATCGATATACCCTACCACGTCTCATCAATAATACCCTTGCACCGTGATAAAGGTTTGAACTTATAGTTTCACCTCCGTCCTCTATTTCGTTCATTGGACCCCCTTGGTGCTTATCTACACCTAAATACTCTCCAATGAGAGTAATGAAAATACCACCACCTATAATACTCCCCGATTTCATCCCCGAAACTACATTAGCGAGATAATAACCAACACAATAGGGAATGTTAACGAAACTCCTCGGGTCTCTAATACACTTGAGGTAGAACAAATCGTTTACGGTCAATTTCTCTTTATTTCTTCCCCTTTGTGTAATTGTGTTTGCTAAGAATCTATGAATCACCCGGAGTTCAGCTCTGTCTATATCTAAATATGTATGATTTCCACTGGCGTGAAATTCATTAAAGTGGGACATACGCCTCCAGATGGCGTTAATATCAAATTCCCTATCTACCCTTTCTCCTTGGGCAATCAGGCTATTACAGTCGGGGCTCAAAAGTTCAGCAGGGGTGTAAATCTGTAAGGCCCTAGCTAAATCTATCATGGACATTCTGTACATGCGTCCACCTAACAGAAATCTAATAAAGCTTCTATCATCTATCCTCCTAACATCACTGTTTAACTTAATAGTACTAAGTAATTCTATACACCATTCCCTATATATGGTTCTACGAATGGAAAATAGGCGCATCCAATCGTTAAACTGAGAATTACCATACCTTTGCACCAATAATTCCCGAATCGGTTCGGCAAGGTTAACTGTTTCCAAAGGTACCCAGTCAATTGCCCTTGGCATTTCAACAACCTTAAAGTAGAGAATGTGCATGTTCTTTTGATAATCTGGATACTCTATCCAACATCGATCAAATCTCAGATTTGGGTGTAACTGATCTTCATTAATGTCTAAGCTCAGAATCCTTTGATGTGGAGCGAATTGACGAAACTGATTCATGAATAATTGATCTTGATCATGATATGGAATATGTTGCTCCTCCTGTTCTTCTTCTTCTTGTTGCATATGTTGTTCTTGTTCATGAAACATTTCCGGTTCGAGCTCTGGTTGCCTGGACGATGATGCTCCTGAACCTCCAGTATCGGCTCTCTGTAAAACACATTAAACACAAAAATTGTGCATCCAAATATGCATTAGTGTTAGCAAAATAATAACTTGAAACAATTATGATGACATGTTCAATTCATAACACATTTTATACACATTTTCCTAAAAATAACAATTATATACTTTTACATACGAAAATGTGTACAATGTTTTATCACATTTAAACTCTTAAACATGTCAGCAATAATTATTATAACAATTAAACACTTGTTACATTGCATTCAAATCAAACTAGTGCTCATTTTCATATTTTTGTCAAGTCTACACTTTGTCAAATAAGCATATACGAAAAATGTACATCAAGTTCATAAGCATTTATCTCAAATAACATGCCAAAATAATCACTACTAGCAATGAAACAAGTTTCAAATGGCCTTTATATCAAATTATCCAAGTTCATGAATTTTTAGACTTAAAAAGTCCACTTTAATTCTCAAAAACATGTTTAGGCTCAAAGTTTGGATCAATTAACTACCTAAACATGTTACACTACTTAATTTAGCAACAATTCATGACAAAAATCGGCCATAACCTGTTTATATCAAAAAGCCCCAAATTGCTCAAGAACACAAACCCTAGATTCTTAAAAATTTGAAGTTTTTAGCTTCAATTCCTGTTAAATAGCTTCTATCTAGGATATAAATGCATAATATAACAACAATTTAGCTCTAATTACACCTAAATTTAACAAAATCAAAATATAAAATTTCTAGCTCAAGAACACAAAAATTCGAATTTAAAGAGATTAGGGGTGAAATCTTTACCTTTCTCCTGAAGGGGTTGAGATTACTGAATCTAGGCATGATTGTTGTGAAGTTTTGCAAGAAATTTGGTGAATTTTGGTGAAAAATTGAGAGAGTTTTGAGAGATTTTCGTGTTTGTGTATGTGTGTTTTTTTGAAGACAGAGAACAGATTGCTGGGTTTTTCTATTCTGGCCAGTTTTTGGAAGTCATGCGAGTCGCATGATTTAGCTCTTACCCCCATGCGAGTCGCATGGGGGTATTTTCCAGGTATTTTTAATATTTTTTTTTTTTTTTTTTTTTTTTAATAAAACCTTATACTTTTAAAACATAAAATTTAATAAAATTTAAAAAATTTTATTTCTTTTTAAGACGAGGTCGTTTCGGGACGATGCCCTAGTCCGTCCCTCGACAAAATTTTAAAATTTGTCTTTTTGTAGCGATTGTTTTAAAAGCTAAGATTTTTGGGTTTTTTAATGTTTTTGGCATACTTTAAATCAATAAGATTAAAAATAATGATAATAAAAGTTCTCGTCCCTCCTTCGGGTAAAGCAATTTCGGTTCAAAGACCTAGTCTTCAACTTACGACGAATTTTAAAAATCATATTTTTAACTTAATGAGATAGAGTAAATTTTTGTTTTTAAATTCACACAATTATAAAATTCAAAATTAATATATAAAAAAAAATCACACCAAACTTAAAATTTGAAATGCATAAAATTAAAAATTCATATTTTAAAAATTCACACCAGACTTAATTTATAAATTCATATTATAAATTCACACCAAACTTATTTTAAAAATTTATATTATAAATTCACACAAAACTTATATTAATTTTTCAAATATTTACAATTTTAAATATATTGTTTTTACAAAGTTTACAATATTAACTTAAGATTTAAATATTAATTTTAAAAACATGGTAAAAATAAATTTAAAAATCTTTTTGTCTTTTTATCCCACTTTAATCAATCAAATATTATCAAAAATATGCGCCCCTCTTTTCGGTAAAGTAATTTCGGTTCTAAGACCTAATTTAACTCATGACGAATTTTTGAAATATTTTGGGTTGATTGATTAAAGATATTTATACCTTAAGAATAAACGTTAAATTTCGCAGTGATGTAATAAATTTTTGAACGATATCAATAATTTCGGTCGCCAAACCTAATTTTATTCAATACCAATTTAATACTTTTTAGCGAACAAATTAGCGTTTATTATCAAAAGGTTAAAAATAAAAATAAAAATAAAAACTATACAGACATACCTGTGGAATAGATTTCTTAGTTATATGATCTATTATATTCATAAGATAGTCGGTTTAATTGGTTTTCCATGGCTGCATAGGCGTAACCTCGAGCATTCATTGTCTTTTCTTCTAAACATATGAACGGTCCGTCTCTGCATAAAGTAACAAATTCGGTATTTGAATAGGTTTGATTATTTGAACATTTACCTCCATGTGACCATTTTCCGCATTTGTGACATCGTTCTAGGTGTCGTGCTCTTCTTTTCGCTGCGAATTTTGATTTTCCTTTACCAAATTGTAACTTATTATCTTCGCATCTGGATCCTTTTCTAACTCCGTCCATTCTTTCTCTGATTACTGATACTAATTCACTCGGTAGTATGTCATTATTACGTTTAGTGATCAAAGCGTGTAGCATTAGACCATGGTTTAGTTCACAGGCAGTCTTCATTTCGTAAAAACCTAAAAAAAAATAAAAATTCAGAATGGGGGGAGAAGACTAGTTCTTTAGGGTCTGCTAGGGAAAGACCATACGTGTTCCATTTTCGAGAACTACACGAAAACAGACAATCTAACTCTAACAGAAATATATATTATCCTTTAAAGACTTGATTCTCCCCACACTTAGTTAGCTGTGGTATCGAAATTGTGATTAACTTCGTTGTCGACTTCCATCGGACCATGTATGTAATGTTTAACTCTGTGACCATTAACTTTAAATTCAATCCCATTTGAATTTATTAATTCTATCGTTCCGTATGGGAAAACTCTTTTGACTATGAATGGTCCAGACCATCTTGATTTCAATTTTCCAGGAAATAGCTTGAATCGTGAATTGAAAAGAAGAACTCTGTCTCCTTCTTTAAATTCTTTTGAACTTCTGATTCTTTTATCATGCCATTTCTTCGTTCTTTCTTTATAGATTAACGAATTTTCGTATGCTTCATGTCTTAATTCTTCTAATTCGTTTAGTTGACTTAATCGTAGACGTCCGGCTTCATGTAAATCAAGATTACATGTCTTCAAAGCCCAAAATGCTTTGTGTTCAATTTCTACTGGAAGATGACATGCTTTTCCATAAACAAGTCTAAAAGGTGTGGTTCCAATTGGAGTTTTGTAGGCTGTTCTAAAAGCCCAGAGTGCATCCTCCAATTTAATGGACCATTCCTTCGGATTTGATCCTACGGTTTTCTCTAGAATACGTTTTAAAGCTCGGTTGGTATTTTCAACTTGTCCACTTGTTTGTGGATGATATGCGGTGGAGATTTTATGAGTTACTCCATATCTTTTAAGAACTTTCTCAAGTTGATTATTACAGAAATGAGTACCCCGATCACTTATTAAAGCTTTCGGTGTTCCAAACCTTGCAAAAAGACGTTTTAAAAAGTTGACTACAACTCGTGCATCGTTAGTTGGGAGAGCTTGTGCTTCCGCCCATTTAGATACATAATCAATGGCTACGAGTATATATAGATTATTATGAGATTTTGGAAATGGACCCATAAAGTCAATACCCCAAATGTCAAATACTTCACATACTTGGATGACATTTTGTGGCATTTCATCACGTTGACTTATTTTTCCGGCCCTTTGACATGCATCACAGGATTTGCAAAGAAGGTGTGCGTCTTTGTAAATTGTAGGCCAATAGAATCCAGCTTCACAAACTTTTCTTGCTGTTAGTTGAGGCCCATAATGCCCTCCTGTTGGTCCTGTGTGACAATGGTTTAAAATTTTACTAGCTTCATCTCCAAATACACATCGGCGTATTATTCCATCGGGACAACTTTTAAACAGATGTGGATCTTCCCAGAAATAGTGTTTTATATCACTGAAGAATTTCTTTCGTCTTTGGTACGATAATCCTTTTTCAAGGAATCCACAAACTAAGTAGTTTGCATAGTCTGCAAACCATGGGATTTCTTTATAATCTATCTTCAATAGATATTCATCAGGAAAGTTGTCTTGTATGGCCGATTCATTCAGAACTTCTAATTCGGGATTTTCAAGACGAGAAAGATGATCAGCGGCGAGATTTTCTGCTCCTCTTTTATCTCGGATTTCAATATCAAACTCTTGTAAGAGTAAGATCCAACGGATTAATCTTGGTTTAGCATCTTGTTTTGAAAATAGGTATCTAAGAGCAGAATGGTCGGTATAGACCACCGTTTTTGATAGAACTAGATATGATCGAAATTTGTCAAATGCAAAGACAATAGCAAGGAGTTCTTTTTCAGTAGTTGTATAGTTCGTTTGTGCTCCTTGTAATGTCTTACTAGCATAATATATAGGTTGAAATCGTTTTTCAATCCTTTGTCCTAAAACGGCTCCCATTGCAAAATCACTTGCATCGCACATTAGTTCAAATGGTAGATTCCAATTTGGTGTTATCATGATCGGTGCATTAGTGAGTTTTTCTTTAAGAATATTAAAAGATTTGATACATTCATCTGAAAAGATGAATGGCGCATCCTTTTCTAGGAGTTTATTCATAGGAGTGGCAATTTTAGAAAAATCTTTTATGAAACGTCGGTAAAAACCGGCATGCCCTAGAAAACTCCTAAATCCTCTTACATTGGTGGGATGTGGAAGTTTAGCAATTACATCTACTTTAGCTCTATCCACTTCAATTCCTTCTTTTGAAATTTTATGTCCAAGAACGATGCCTTCTTTAACCATGAAATGGCATTTCTCCCAATTAAGTACTAGATTTGATTTTTCGCATCTAATTAGCATTCGTTCCAGATTTACTAGACATGATTTAAATGTATCACCGAAGACTGAAAAGTCATCCATGAATACTTCCATGCATTCTTCTATCATGTCATGAAAAATCGCCATCATACACCTTTGAAAGGTTACAGGGGCGTTACAAAGTCCAAATGGCATGCGTTTGTAAGCAAAAGTACCATAAGGGCACGTGAATGTGGTTTTCTCTTGATCTTCGGGTGCTATTGGAATTTGAAAATATCCGGAAAATCCATCTAGAAAACAATAGTAACTATTTCCGGCTAATCTTTCCAACATTTGATCTATGAAAGGTAAGGGAAAGTGATCTTTTCTGGTGGCGTCATTTAATTTTCTATAATCAATACATACACGCCATCCTGTTACAGTCCTAGTAGGAATAAGCTCATTTTTCTCATTTGTGATGACAGTCATGCCACCCTTCTTAGGTACGCATTGAACTGGGCTTACCCATGGACTATCAGAAATTGGATATATCAAACCTGCATCTAGCAGTTTAATAATCTCTTTCTTAACTACATCTTGCATATTAGGATTTAGTCTTCGTTGGCGTTGCACATACGTTTTATGACCTTCTTCCATAAGGATTTTATGTGTGCAATACGAAGGACTTATTCCTTTAATATCATGAATCTTCCATGCAATGGCTGGTTTATGAGCTTTCAACACAGAAATGAGTTGTGATTTCTCATTTTCAGTAAGAGAAGACGATATTATTACAGGTAATTCAGATTCACCATGTAAATAAGCGTATTCCAAATGGTTTGGAAGTGGCTTTAATTCTAATTTCGGAGGTTCTTCTATCGATGATTTATATCGATATCTGTCTTCTTCTTTTAGCATTTGAATTTCTTCTGTTGTTGGTTCATATCCATTAGCTATAAGTGTAGCTAACATTTCAGCTTCATCAATTGGTTCATTACCTTCTCCTAAAGAACATTCTCCTGTTCCTTGTAATTCTGGAAATTCTTCTAATAATTCTGCATGTGCATCTATAGTTTGAATATAATAACATGTATCATCTGCAGATTATGGTTGTTGCATTGCTCTATCAACTGAAAAGGTAACACTCTCATCCTCTATACTTAGGGTCAGTTTCTTACCGAACACGTCTATCATTGCTTTAGCCGTGTTTAAGAATGGTCTTCCTAATATGAGAGGAACTTGAGAATCTTCTTCCATGTCCAAAACAACAAAATCTACTGGAAATACTAAAGTACCAACTTTAACTAGCATGTTCTCCATTATCCCTCTAGGATATTTTATTGATCTATCGGCTAGTTGTATGCTTATTCTGGTTGGTTTTAATTCTCCAAGGTCTAGTTTAGCGTATAGTGAATACGGCATTAGATTTATACTAGCACCTAAGTCTGCCAATGCTTCTATTGAACTAAGACTACCCAGAAAACATGGAATTGTGAAACTTCCTGGATCATATAGTTTTTCTGGTATCTTATTCAACAGCACTGCTGAACAATTTGCATTCATAGTGACAGCCGAAAGTTCTTCCATTTTCTTTCTATTCGTGATCAGATCTTTCAAGAATTTAGCATATCTAGGCATTCCTGAAATCACATCAATGAAAGGAAGATTTACATTTATCTGTTTAAACATATCCAAGAATTTGGATTGCTCGGCTTCAAGTTTTTCTTTCTTCATTTTACTCGGGTAAGGAAGTGGTGGTTGGTATGGTTTAACATAAGGTTTATCCTTAACTGTGTTATCTTTATTAACCTTTTCAACTACCGGTTCTTTTTCCTTATCTTGATCAGGTTGTGGTTCTTGTGGAGTAGGAATAGTTTCATCAGAAGTTACAGGTATTTCAGGTGATTTAAGTGTTGTACCACTTCTTGTGGTAATAGCTTTAGCTGTTTCATTTCGGGGGTTAGCATTTGTATCACTAGGTAAACTTCCCGGTTTTCTTTCACCTATTAACCTTGCTAGGTTACTTACTTCTTGTTCCAGATTTTGAATAGAAGCTTGTTGATTTCTAAATGCTTGAGCATTTTGTTCATTGGTTTGTTTTTGAGATGTGAAAAACTGCGTTTGAGTTTCAACTAGCTTTGTCATCATATCTTCTAAATTTGGTTTTTTATCATCGGTTTGTTGTGGTGGTTTGTTTTGAAAATTTGGTCTTTGCTGATTGTAAGTATTATTGGATACTTGTTGATTGCTAGGACCTTGTTGGTTGTTGTATGGAATATTTCGGTTATAATTCTGGTTTTGATTGTAAATCGGTCTTGGCGGTTGATAATTATTCTGATAATTATTTCCAGGCCTTTGGTTTATGTATGAAATATTCTCTCTTTGTTCCATTGTTAATTCAATACTGAGACAATCTTTTGTCAAATGTGGTCCTCCACACTGCTCACAACTGATTCGTATTGAGTGAATATCCTTAGTCATCTTTTCCATTCGTCTCTCGAAAGCATCTATCTTTGCCGAAATGGAATCTAAGTCATGGCTAGAATCGGCTCTAGCTGCTTTAGATGATCTAATGATATCTTTTTCTTGGTGCCACTCATGTGAGTGGGAAGCGGTATTATCAATAATTTTGTAAGCATCAGTTTCGGTTTTCTTCATAATAGAACCACCAGCTGCTATATCTATATCTTTCCTTGTAGTGATGTCGCATCCTTGGTAGAATATTTGTACTATTTGACAGGTGTCTAAACCATGTTGCGGACATCCTCTTAACAACTTTCCATATCTTGTCCACGCCTCATATAGAGTTTCATTTGGTTTCTGTGTGAACGTAACAATTTCTGCTTGAAGTCTTACGGCTTTAGATGCAGGAAAAAATTGTTTAAGAAATTTGTCAATTAAAACGTCCCATGTATCGATCGCCCCTTCAGGTAACGATTCCAACCAATCTTTGGCTTCTCCCTTTAAATTCCAGGGAAATAACATGAGATATATCTGTTCATCCTCCACTTCTCGGATTTTAAATAGTGTGCAGATCCTATTAAAGGTACGTAGATGTTCATTTGGATCTTCCTTCGGCGCACCACTAAATTGGCATTGATTAGTCACCATGTGTAGAATTTGTCCTTTGATTTCATAATCTGGCGCATTAATGTCTGGATGAGTAATTGCGTGACCTTGGCCAGTGCGTTTAGCTCTCATTCGGTCTTCCATACTTAGAGGTTCCAGATTCTCCATAATTGAATTTGTTGAATCGGTATCACTAGATGATTCTGATTTAATGGTTCGTTCCTCAACAATCTCTGTTTGAATGATTGGTGGTTCCGGAGGAAAGTTTAATGGTTCAGGATCTACGAACCGTTCCTGAATATTTTCCGGATTCTCAATTGTGATGTTGGGTTCAAAAAATGGATTATCGGAAATTTGAACTGAAGTACTTGGTTGACTGGATGACGATTCTAAAGAAAAATCAACGGCGGTTATATTTGTTAAACGATGTCTTGATCTAGTTACAGGTGGTGAACGTACAAAAGGTGATGAACGTCTTGCTCGGTGCATTCACTGAATATCCTATTAGTTTTTAAAAGGAAAGAAAAATTATAATAAGTTATCCAATCAATAGACTTTTCTGATTTTGCCCACGTTTCGAATAGCCAAAAGATGCAGCAGAGGGGCAGGATTCGTTTGGTCTCAATATAATTGAGGACTGTTTGGCTCCAATAACCCGGTCCACGTACAAATCCAACTATTACTACGAACCAGAAAATTTTGATGTCTATCAATTTAACCACTCAAAATAAATTTTCGTAATTTTAAGAAATTTAGATAAGAAGTAGAAAAAAATTCTAAGTCCTAAAACTAGAATAGCGAGAAATAAGAAAGAAAAAGAGTTCGTCGAAAAAGGTCGAAAAAGAAAAAAATGGTTGAAAAATAAAAGGTGACGGAAAAATAAAAGAAACTTATCAAAACTTAAAAATACTTAACTAACCTAACCTTATTACTACAACTAACTTAAAATTATAATCGTAAATTGAAATTACTAATTGGAATGATAATTGATACATAGTAAAAGGTCTAAAAATATTAAAGCTTACAAGGAAAAACTAAATCCCAAATGGAAATAACTTAAAAAGAAACTAAACTTAAAAAGGCGTCGCAAAATTCTAAAGCACCTAAATCTTAGTCTAAAGAAAAAGCACTTAAGGAATTCTACGGCAAAGCCTAAAAATCTAGGAGTAAAAATAACTATAGCAAAAACTAAGTTTAAAATTAATTATGAGCTAAAAATACAAATATTACGCTACAACGATTAAAAAGGGACAAAATATAAAAGTTATAAAAAATTATAAAAAATATAATTTTTATAAAAATATAATTTTTATATTTTATAATAAAAGTATTAAGTTTATAATAAATAAAACTAGTTTAAAAGTAATATAAATAAAATAAACTAAAAACTTAATTATAATAATAATAATAATATTAGGGTTTAATTAATAATAATTAAATAATAACCGTAATAAATGCGAAATTAGGGTTTGAATGTGGCCCTGTCAGACCCCTCATGCGAGTCGCATGGTTTAAGGGGGTGGGTCATGCGAGTCGCATGGACACCCTGAACTGGTTCAATTGGACTGGTTCAAATGACAGGTCACGTAATATTTATTATTTATTTATATTTTTCTGTTTTATATTTAAAAGATAAATATATATATAATTAAAATAAAACTTAATTTTAAAAACTAAAAATAAACTTAAAATACTTTATAATTTTGTAAAAATAAAAGAAAAACTTAAAAATATATTTAAAATACTTTTTTTTTTTCGGTTTTAAAAGATTTTTTAATTTTTTATATCTTTTTTTTTTATTTTTTTTTTTAAAACAAAAATATAAATTTTACAAAAACAAATTATAACTTAAAATTTAAAAATATGGCGTTTCGCTTCGGCGTTCCCCGGCAGCGGCGCCAAAAATAACTTGATGTGAAGCGAGGTGTATATAAAATAGTTTATATTTTACTAGGAAAAACTATTAAATACGATACAATTTTACACAAGATATTTATTTATTTATAGAATGGATATACTTAAACCTTGCTACAACACTTATAGGCAGTGTACCTAATCGTACAGTAGTGTAGTTTTTAGTAAGTCCGGTTCGTTCCACAGGGAAATCTTTAAACAAAGCTCAACGCTATATTAGTTTACTTTTATAAAAATACAAATATATATATAGGTAATATTATTATTATAAAGGGGGGTTTTTACCGTTTAATGACCGGTTTGTCGATTTTAAAACTTTAGTCGCAGTTAAAACCTAATGTAAAATATAAAATAAATACAAGACTTAAATTAAAGCGTAAAGTAAATAACGATAATGAAAATTGCGAATAATAAAAATGCGATAAAATAAAATTGCGATAATTAAAAAGTACGATAATTAAAAGTGCGATTAAATAACAAATAATAAAAGTGCGATAATTAGAAGTGCAATTAAATATAAAATAAAGGAAATTAAATATGAAATAAAAGAATTATGCTTATTTAAACTTCCGTAATCATGATGTTTGACGTGTTGATTTTAGTTTTATGCCCATGGGTTAATTGTCCTTTGTCCTGGATTATTTAATATGTCCGTCTGGTTTTTGTCCATAACAGTCCATCAGTCATAAATATAAATTGCAAGTGTCCTTGTCAAATTATTATTATACCCGAAGATAAATATTCCAACTAATTGGGGATTCGAATTGTAACAAGGTTTTAATACTTTGTTTAATGAATACACCAGGTTATCGACTGCGTGTAAACCAAGGTTTTACTACTTTGTTAACAATTACACCAATTACCCTTGAATGTAATTTCACCCCTGTTTTAATTATTCTAGTGGCTATTAATCCATTCCCGTGTCCGGTTAAATGAACGATTAATCGTACATATAAATACCCCGCCCATCGTGTCCGATCGAGTGTATATGGTAATTTATAGGGACGCCCAATTGTAAATCTTTATATTAACATTAACAAACTTTCATTTAGTTAAACAAATATAAAGCCCATTAATAGCCCATAGTCTAATTTCCACAAGTGTCGTTCTTTTGTCCAAACCCCAATTATGGTACAAAGCCCAATTACCCAATTTTAGTAATTAGCCCAACATCATGATTACTTCGTTTTAAATAAGCATAATAATAACTTAGCTACGAGACATTAATGTAAAAAGGTTGAACATAACTTACAATGATTAAAAATAGCGTAGCGTTACACGGACAGAATTTCGACTTACACCCTTACAACATTCGCTAACATACCCTTATTATTAGAATTAAAATTAAAATTAAAATTAAAATATAAATTATATATATATATCGTATATATTGAGAGAGATTTTAAATAAGATGTGTAAAACTCGGCAGAAAACTGGCTTTATATAGGACCTGACCAACATTTTCACTCCATGCGACTCGCATGGATTTGTGCCTCTGGCCATGCGAGTCGCATGGCCACCCTGGATCCAGCCAAATTGCTTTGTTTTCTTCTTGCCGACGTAATATAATAATAATAATATATATAATATATAATTATATATAATTATATATATATTATATTATATTCTTGTGCATAGTAGACTAGATATTTTTGGTCCGTTGCGTCGGGCGTTTCTTCTTGGCTCAGGTCCCGGTTCCGGATTTTCGGACGTCTTCGCGTATTATTTTATATCGTGTACTTTGCGTCTTGTAACTTGTACTCTTGTCATTTTGAGACGTTCCTCATCAATATTTTGAACCTTTTTAGTTGTATCTTGTACTTTTTAGCTCTTTGGACCTTTTTGTCTTCAATTTGTCGAATCTGCCTTTTGTCTTCACTTTTTAATATTTAAACGAATATTGCTTGTAAATCGAACAATACCAACTAAAATCTTGTCTTTCTTGGGGAATAATGCTATGAAATATATGTTCGTTTTTAGCATTATCATGTATTCTCAGCCCAAAAATGTAAAGGGTAAAAAGGACAAATGAAACTCACCATGTTGTATTTTGTAGTAAAAATACATATGACTATATTGAACAATGCAGGGTTGGCCTCGGATTCACGAACCTATATCAATTGTATATCTATTAAAACATATAATAGAAAACTCATAATCTCATTTATTAATTATATAACATTTATGTGTTTGTAGTTATATGAATTTAATATTAATTTTTATTTTATACATATACTTTGTTTATATGTATTATAACTTAAATTATGTGTTATAGATCTATTTTGTATATATATACATGGAAAATAATTAATATTTATTCATTTAGTTATATTAATATATCTATATATATCTATATATGTTTTAGTATTATATAAAAAAATATAGTTTGTTATATGTAATATTGTTCATAACAATAATACTAATCTGAATGAAATTTTAATAATTATAATAACTTTATTAAAAATGTTAATTTTTGATAAAAAGATAATTTCAATATAATGGTAGTGATAATCATATTAATAAAAATGATGATGATATTAATTATAATACTTTATGTTAATAATAATAATATTGTTAATAGTAAAAATAACAGTAATAATTATAACTTGATATTAATACAATATTAGAGATAATAATAATAATGATAATAGTAATGATACTAATTATAATAACTATCTTAATAATAATAGTGGTAATATAATAATACTTACAACAATGATAATAATAATACTAACAATTGTAATTATAACAATATTACTAATATTTAATAGATTTTAGTATGTTAGTAATCATAATAGTTAACTTAACAATACTAATAATAATATTCAAATTTGTAACTATAATTACAATGATATAATAATGATAATTAATACTTGTATTTGTAATAATAATAACAATATTAATGATTATAATACTAATAATAATAATAATAACTAATGATAACAATACTACTAATAATAATAGTAATACTTACTAATAATAGCATTAATAACTAAAAACAATAACAATAACAATAACAATAACAATAATAATAATAATAATAATAATAATAATAATAATAATAATAATAATAATAATAATAATAATAATAATAATAATAATAATAATAATAATAATAATAATAATAAAAATTTTAATTTGAAAACTACCTTTGGAAAGCCCATTTTAAAAAGAAAATGCACCAAGCGAGGATTGAACCCGAGACCTCTCGAAAACCCGAAAACACCCATCACCACACCTCTGCTTCAGTTTTTCTATTAAAACCCCTATCCTAAATTCATATAACCCGTAAGTTGATGTTATTATCTTCTTCCATAACTCAGTCGCCCAGGAATCGAATTAATCACCACAACTAATTACTTGATCGATTTTAGGACTTAAGATAGATACATTAACGAGTATGATTGATTAAATGGATTGAAGGAAAGAAAAAAATATATATATAGATAAAGGAAACAGAAAGCTGCTCGCGAATAACCAAAACAGACCCAAAATTGATTTATGAAATCTGGACATTATTATAGGATGTTTATAAAATAAAATGTGTTCTAAATCATCCATACAAACTTTTGAAATCGCCAATTTAGCTTCAATTGCTACATCTAACCCGAATTTAATCAAGATTAATCGTTTGACTTTTTACTTCATAACTTTAACTCGTAAAATTTGAATTCGTTTTGAGAAATTGGGACTTAATATTTTACAGATAGTTTAAAGGAACGATTCCTAACAAGATGGCATTAACACATTTTGAAAAATGATTTGAATTCAAGTTTTGATAAAAAGAACAAAGAACAGAGGTTTTGTTGAGCTGCTTTCTTGATTTCCTGTCTAAATATTCGAACACAGTATCAAATAGGAGTATATATTGATGATAAACGAATTATTGGGTAGTACAGATGATATAATCAAATTTTGTTTGGTAATGGCAAGTGAGGTCGACACCTTCAATCAAGCAGACACAAGATAATAAAAAAATAAATAAATCAGATGTACATATGTAACAGATTAATCGACTTTTCTGTGTTATATATATCAGTATTTTTATTCCATATATATAATTAGTATTAATAAATGTATTAATTAATAATAATAATACTAATAATAATAATAATAAAAAAATAAAATAATTTTACCAACAATGATAATGATAATCAATATTATAAATGATATTACGAATGATAATAATTTGTGTTATTTTTTTATATTAACATTTATAATATATATATATGTATATATATATATATATGTATATATATATATAATGATTTTAAATGATAATGATAATAATAATAATAATAATAATAATAATAATAATAGCTAAATTCATAATTTTTCTACTAATTATGATAACAATAATATTAGTGATATAACAAATTAAATGTATAAATTTTTCATATATCTATAAATTATATATTGAAACTATTTATAGTAATGTTAAATAATAAAAATGAAGTAATAATAAAGTTAGTATAATAACTACATTTTTAACTTGTAATTATATTAAGTACTATTTAATAATCATTTCATATATTATACAATAATTTTTATTAATTCTTTATCATTTATAAATTTTATATATATATATAGTATACTTATAATAATAATTAACTATAGAAATCATATTTGTTTATTTATGACTTATTTTAAAATACACCTAATTATTTTATATCTTATTATACATAATTCATTTTAATGTTTAAGTTATAGTTTACAATTTCAAATTACTATATATACCTACCTTTATTTATATATATATATATATGTATACATATTTATTTACAATTTAATTGTTCGTGAATCGTCGGGAATAGTCAAAGGTCAAATGTATACATGAACACAGTCCAATGTTTTTGAGATTCCATTAAATATACTTTGCTTCTTGTGTCGAAATCAAATAAGAATAAAGTTTAAATTTGGTCAGAAATTCCCGAGTCATCACAGTACCTACCCGTTAAAGAAATTTCGTCCCGAAATTTGAGTAAGGTGGTCATGGCTAACAATAAAAATGTTTTCATGACGAATATGAGTTGATAAGTAGAGTTTTATCATCATTGAGTAATATGGATAAAACATTTCGATTATTTGAAGAGTACGAGTGAAGCCATCACTAACGAGGAAAATGAATATTTTCATGTTCGTCTTAACCGGTGACGCAGTCAAGGTTAATTTCTGAAATTCACGGGTTTAGAGGAAATCTTCGAAATCTAAAAGATTTGATTCTTCGGCGAGTAAGGAAATTAAGATCTCTATAATTAAATGCGATGATCTGTATCGATTGCTTTGTCTGGTATCTTTACTATAAATGAACTTCTTCCGTTCCCTTATTTTCATCATTCCTATACTTTCATTCTTAATTCTTACTTCTAAAAGGTTGGGAAAATGCTTCATCCAGTTCTACTCCTTGATATTTTCTTAATTATCATTTCTATCATCCTTCTTTTTAATCTTCCACCAGAAGAATCTGGTTACTTCTACTATTACCTTGGAGTGATACTATTCTTAATTCTACCGTGTCTTTATATTGCTATTCGTATTAATATCCACGGTTTGTAATTTATGTGTTGTTATCGGGCTTTATATTCTCCCTTATATTTTGGAGTCCCTGCTTTCGTCTTCTATAATCATTGTCATTCACAGTTAATGATCTCTCTTATTTGCTGCGAATTATACCCTCTTTCTATTTCGAAGTTCCATGCTTTTGTTTTCTTTTCGCAAGTAATGGTCCAGAATTTGTAGGTATGGAGTTTTGAATGAACATGACTAATGTTCTAAGAGAGAGATTGTAATAGTACGATTTTGATTTGGTAAATTACCAGAATTTAAGAGAAAAGATAGAACTATCAAGAAAATATTTTCTTGATATGTTTATAGATTAGATAGAACGTAAGAGTCGTGTAACATGGCACATGATGACGTTATGATCTGTGAATCATCACGTCCCATTAGAAACTCAGCATGACTTACTGTAATATAATCACGTTGATCAAGTGTCATTATATTATACTAACTCATGCATCAGTTCCCAACATTACTTCAATAACATTCATATTTTAAGCTTTAAAGTTTACAGAATATAGAAACTAAACAGTCTCCTTTATGGTGTAATACAGATAACATGAAAAGATAACTGATTTCAGATAAGGATAGTTATGAAAATATCTTCAAAAATATCGAAGATATTTATGACGATATTTTGGAACTTCTAAGATCGAAGGTTGATGAAGAAAATCCTTTCGCAAGGATTTAGAATAAATAAGGAGCAAGATATTCGTTGAAGAGTTCATCAGATACAGAATCATCTGAATTCGTTAAGTACAGGTTTAGTCCTTGTGATTTGTCCACAGTCTCCTTCATGGTTTGCTTAATTCGTTTTCCAGTTCTAACTTTTATGAGCTTTTCCAACATACTATTCTTTATCATCAACTTCCGATGATTTAAGGTCGTTTACGGCTATCTACGGTTTCTGCTGCTTCATTCAGCTTTTTCAACATTCAGAGTATTGATTTGTAGACTGAATGCTTTTCAGAATTTCAGAATGAAAGATCATAATTCTAAGAGATAAATGTTATACATATAACTGTTGATGTAGATATGCTGTGAGTTTTCAAAGTACTGATTGCTGATTCCTGGTAATTGGTATGGCAGTTGTCTTTACGAGATGCGGATGAGTATATGATAGGGTTTAAATGAATAAATATAATGATTTATCATAGAGATTTAAGCCAAGAAGCAACGAGGTTGCTGGTACGTCTGCTGGTAATATGGTGGAATATAAAAGGTTCCCTGGTAACAATGACGAAAAGGCAAACTTATATATCAAGAGTATAATAAGGCTATTTCGAATGAAAGTTGAAGTTGATTTGCTGGAGCTGTGACAAAATTGGCTAATTTGGAGAGGTGTTTTGAAGTTATTTTCGATAATAACACGCCAAAGAAGTTAGCACAGATACGTGTTAAACGTTTACACAAGTTCCGAATATTTTCAGGTGCATAACTATATGCATTGATCTTTTCTTCCGTAGATGAGGTACGGTTGGTTCATCCTCTCGATTGAGGTGTTTTCAAGTATCATGAAAGGTTTGAACGCAGATTAGAATTGTTAAGATACAAATGGCGTTTAATATGAAATCAAGTGGCAAACTTGAAGAATTGTTTAGTTTCATATATTATAATCAATATTTTAATTCATTTTAATTGTCCAATGTCATTAGTCCACAGTCTTTAATCCACAGTTAACAGTCCAATAATTCATATATAATTTAATATATAATATTCGAATTAATTAATACGTATCGTGACCCGTGTACATGTCTCAGACTCGATCACAACTCAAACTATATATATTATTATATAATCAACCTCAACCCTGTATAGAGAACTCCATTATTACTGCATATAGAGTGTCTATGGTTATTCCAAATAATATATATAGATGCGTCGATATGATATGTCAAAACCTTGTATACGTGTCCCGATATTTAAAGTGCGTAATATAAATAATAGAAATTTAAATGACGATAAATAAAGTGCATAAAGTAAATAACAGAAATTAAATGACGATAAATAAAATTGCGAGAATTAAATTGCGAAAAAATAAATTGCGATAAATAAAATGTAATCAGTCAGCTAGGAATAGTTAGCTAGGATCAGTTAGCGTGGATTCTTAACAAAATTTCAATTAGTTAATTCGTTTGTTTCTAACAAATTTTATTTTGTCCAATGTTTTCTTCATTATGCCACTTGTTGAATTCTGGTAAATCAAAATCCAAATATGAAATTGGATGAAAATGATTATTCTGCGGTGAACGGATACATATATCTGTGAATGTAAGTATGATAGTAAATGATCGTTGAATCAGATTCGAAGAATGTACAGTGTAACTTAATAATGTAGAATCTAAATATTCCTCGGGTATTGCCTACCCGTTAAAATATTTTCACCATTAACAGTTTGTACAATAAAACTTTTAATTACAATCTTTATGAAAATATATATGCATATATATTTTCTTCAGACGTAATCATGGATTTAATGAGTCAATGTGATATTAAACTCATCAGATTTACAGCTAGAACTAGAGTACATAATCTCTAAAACATTAGAGATTACATAATCGCCATGAAGAACGAAGATAATTGATGTAGAATGATATGTAGAATGATATGTAGAATGCTAATTATACTCGAGGTACATGATGAGATGTTGTGGCATGGATTGTTGATGGTACTGGTGCTGTTACTGATGGTACTGTTGGTGGCAGTGATGTTGCTGAAGCTGGTACGTTTTGCACCCTATTCTACAAATTAATTACTAGAGCGCGAAGTTCGTTGACTTCTTCTATTATTCCGGGATGATTGTCGGTCAGAATGAGTGAATGAATAAGGTTTAGAATTTTTGATAGAATATAATCGTGGCGAGGTATTCGGGAAATGAGAGTGAAAATGGTGTTTCGAATTGGTTCGCCGGTGAATGCTTCAAGTTCTTCGCCCATCGGACAATATGGTGGATGAAAGGGATCGCTTCTTCTTGTCTCTAATGATTAAGTAGACTACAACCCATCAGATGAATTGAGGGTGGCTGATTGGTTGATTCATTCTGGTGACGCTGCTTCCGGAGCTTAGGTGAACATCCATGTCGGAATCCGAGGAATTCGAACCGGTTTAGGGATTCATTTCGTACGATCAGATGAAAGATTTTCGATAAAAATAGATTATAGGATGTAGATTAGTATCCTGCAATATATAATTTACATATGCATATATAATACTAAAATCCCATAAGTTACGGAGGAATCTACGGAAGCTGTCAGGCAAATTCTACAGTAACAAATACGCTAAGACATGAATTATCAGATACGCTAAGATATGCATTTTGTCTATACACGATTCATGCAGTCAATGCAGTAAAACGTGTCTAGACTAAGAATGATAAGCAGGTAATTTTCGACACGAAATGATAAGCAAAACTTTTGACATGCAGACACGGTCGAAGTCCAGACCCACTAATGCATCTAAACAACTACCAGTTAGACACACTAATGCAAGACCTAGTTCGCTAAGACCACCGCTCTGATACCAACTCTAACGACCCATCCTAATCCATCTGGACAAAGTCCATATCGATTACAAACGATTCACAATAGTTGATTACATCGCGAGGTACTTGACCTCTATATGATACATTTTACATACATTGCATTCGTTTTTGAAAAGACAATCTTTCATTACATCGAAAGTTGACGGCATGCAGACCATTTTATAATATATCTAACTATAATTGACTTAATAATAATCTTGATGAACTCAACGACTCGAATGCAACGTCTTTTGAAATATGTCATGAATGACTCCAAGTAATATCTTTAAAATGAGCAATTGCACATCGGAAGACTTCTTTCATACCTGAGAATAAACATGCTTTAAAGTGTCAACCAAAAAGTTGGTGAGTTCATTAGTTTATTATAAATATTAATTTCCATCATTTTAATAGACCACAAGAATTTCATTTCCAGTTCTCATAAATATACGTCCCATGCATAGAGACAAAAATCATTCATATGGATTGAACACCTGGTAACCGACATTAACAAGATGCATATAAGAATATCCCCTATCATTCCGGGAAATCCATCGGACATGATATAAAACAACATCGAAGTACTAAAGCATCCGCTACAACAGATGGGGTTCTTTAGGCCCAATAGATCTATCTTTAGGATTCGCGTCAATTAGTAGATCGGTTTACTAATTCTTAGGTTACCAAGCCAAAAGGGGCATATTCGGCTTCGATCATTCAACCATAGAATGTAGTTTCAATTACTTGTGTCTATTTCGTCAAACATTTATAAAAGTTGCGCATGTATTCTCAGCCCAAAAATGTAAAGGGTAAAAAGGACAAATGAAACTCACCATACTGTATTTTGTAGTAAAAATACATATGACTATATTTAACAATGCAGGGTTGGCCTCGGATTCACGAACCTATATCAATTGTATATCTATTAAAACTTATAATAGAAAACTCATAATCTCATTTATTAATTATATAACATTTATGTGTTTGTAGTTATATGAATTTAATATTAATTTTTATTTTATACATATACTTTGTTTATATGTATTATAACTTAAATTATGTGTTATATATCTATTTTGTATATATATACATTGAAAATAATTAATATTTATTCATTTAGTTATTTTAATATATCTATATATATTTATATATATTTTAGTATTATATAAAAAAATATAGTTTGTTATATGTAATATTGTTCATAACAATAATACTAATCTGAATGAAATTTTAATAATTATAATAACTTTATTAAAAATGTTAATTTTTGATAAAAAGATAATTTCAATATAATGGTAGTGATAATCATATTAATAAAAATGATGATGATATTAATGATAATACTTTATGTTAATAATAATAATAATGTTAATAGTAAAAATAACAGTAATAATTATAACTTGATATTAATACAATATTAGAGATAATAATAATAATGATAATAATAATGATACTAATTATAATAACTATCTTAATAATAATAGTGGTAATATAATTATACTTACAACAATGATAATAATAATACTAACAATTGTAATTATAACGATATTACTAATATTTAATAGATTTTAGTATGTTAGTAATCATAATAGTTAACTTAACAATACTAATAATAATATTCAAATTTGTAACTATAATTACAATGATATAATAATGATAATTATTACTAGTATTTGTAATAATAATAACAATATTAATGATTATAATACTACTAATGATAATAATAACTAATGATAACAATACTAATAATAATAATAGTAATACTTACTAATAATAACATTAATAACTAATAACAATAACAATAACAATAACAATAACAATAACAATAATAATAACAATAATAATAATAATAATAATAATAATAATAATAATAATAATAATAATAATAATAATAATAATAATAATAATAATAATAATAATAAAAATTTTAATTTGAAAACTACCTTTGGAAAGCCCATTTTAAAAAGAAAATGTACCAAGCGAGGATTGAACCCGAGACTTCTCGAAAACCCAAAAACACCCATCACCACACCTCTGCTTCAGTTTTTCTGTTAAAACCCCTATCCTAAATTCATATAACCCGTAAGTTGATGTTATCATCTTCTTCCATAACTCAGTCGCCCAGGAATCGAATTAATCACCACAACTAATTACTTGATCGATTTTAGGACTTAAGATAGATACATTAACGAGTATGATTGATTAAATGGATTGAAGGAAAGAAAAAAAATATAGATAAAGGAAACAGAAAGCTGCTCGCGAATAACCAAAGCAGACCCAAAATTGATTTATGAAATCTGGACATTATTATAGGATGTTTATAAAATAAAATGTGTTCTAAATCATCCATACAAACTTTTGAAATCGCCAATTTAGCTTCAATTGCTACATCTAACCCGAATTTAATCAAGATTAATCGTTTGACTTTTTACTTCATAACTTTGACTAATAAAATTTGAATTCGTTTTAAGAAATTGGGACTTAATATTTAACAGATAGTTTAAAGGAACGATTCCTAACAAGATGGCATTAACACATTTTGAAAAAAGATTTGAATTCAAGTTTTGATAAAAAGAACAAAGAACAGAGGTTTTGTTGAGCTGCTTTCTTGATTTCCTGTCTAAATATTCGAACACAGTATCAAATAGGAGTATATATTGAAGACAAAGGAATTATTGGGTAGTACAGATGATATAATCAAATTTTGTTTGGTAATGGCAAGTGAGGTCGACACCTTCAATCAAGCAGACACAAGATAATAAAAAAAATCAGATGTAGATATGTAACAGATTAATCGACTTTTCTGTGTTATATATATCAGTATTTTTATTCCATATATATAATTAGTATTAATAAATGTATTAATTAATAATAATAATAATACTAATAATAATAATAATAATAATAAAAATAATTTTACCAACAATGATAATGATAATCAATATTATAAATGATATTACGAATGATAATAATTTGTGTTATTTTTTTATATTAACATTTATAATATATATATATATATATATATATATATATATATATATATATATATATATATATATATATATATATATATATAATGATTTTAAATGATAATAATAATAATAATAATAATAATAATAATAATAATAATAATAATAATAATAATAATAATAATAGCTAAATTCATAATTTTTCTACTAATTATGATAATAATAATATTAGTGATATAACAAATTAAATGTATAAATTTTTCATATATCTATAAATTATATATTTAAACTATTTATAGTAATGTTAAATAATAAAAATGAAGTAATAATAAAGTTAGTATAATAACTACATTTTTAACTTGTAATTATATTAAGTACTATTTAATAATCATTTAATATATTATACAATAATTTTTATTAATTCTTTATCATTTATAAATTATATATATATATATATATATATATATATATATATATATATATATATATATATATATATATATATATATATATATATATATATATATATATATATAGTATACTTATAATAATAATTAACTATAGAAATCATATTTGTTTATATATGATTTATTTTAAAATACACCTAATTATTTTATATCTTATTATACATAATTCATGTTAATGTTTAAGTTATAGTTTACAATTTCAAATTACTATATATACCTACCTTATATATATATATATATATATATATATATATATATATATATATATATATATATATATATATATATATATATATATATATATATGTATACATATTTATTTACAATTTAATTGTTCGTGAATCGTCAAGAATAGTCAAAGGTCAAATGTATACATGAACACAGTCCAATGTTTTTGAGATTCAATTAAATATACTTTGCTTCTTGTGTCAAAATCAAATAAGAATAAAGTTTAAATTTGGTCGGAAATTCTCGGGTCATCACAATTCACGACCATTACTTGGCTTTATGGTTCCTTAATTATGCTTAGTGTCTACTAATGCTTACTAGTTACCTTAATGGACTTAACACTTTAATGGACTTCCATGGCCCAACCTACTCAACTTAGTGGACTACTTAATGGATTAATTAGCCCATGTAATCATAATTAGCCCACGTAAATAATGAGACAACTAACTTGCATGCTTATGTACCAAGGCTTGCATTATGTCTCAAACCACCCAACATGTCAACATCTCCATGTACCACCACCATAGACCACACCATGCCATACCACATGAGACCAAAATGGTCCCCCTTTGCTCCCAAACCGTCGGCCACCACCCCACCCTCACCATCATTTAATTTTTTTTCTTTTCTTTCTTTGTTAAATACCCACACTTCATTCATTTGCTCAAACATACACTTCTCTCTACTTTCTCACTCTAAAGTTTTCTCTCTAAATTACTTGAAGAACTTGTAAGTTCTTGATTTCCTTTTCTTTCTTTTCTTACTTTAATTCATGAATCATCATCATCATGAATAAAGATTCAAGTTTTGTAACTTGAATCTTCATTACTCTTGTAAGATTCAACTTTGTTTTGAAGAATCTTCAAGAACATGAAGGATTCAAGCTTTTTAGCTTTGAATCTTCATAATCTTGTTAGATCTAAGTTACTAACTTAAGATCTCTTTAATTGTGTTAAAAGATCAAAACTAATGTTTATGATCTTCCTGTAACTTGTAGATCCAACACTTTACTTTATGGATCTTCAAGAAAGTTTGAAATACAAGCTTACTAGCTTGATGTTTCTACAAAAAGTTAGTTAAAGATCCAAGTTTACTAACTTATGATCTTCTTTAATTTGTTGTACTTTAGTTTTGTGACTTGTGTTTTCTTGAAACAAAAGATACAAGCTTACTAGCTTGAGATCTCATAAGTGTTGTTAGGAATCCAAGCTCTCTAGCTTAGGGTTTCATTTTTTTGTTTGATCTAAGTTGTGTAACTTATGGTCTTCTACTTTGTTTAAACAAAAGTTCATTAGCTTGTGTTCATATTACTTTACAAGATCTAAGCTTCATAACTTACGGTTGTGTAAAAGTTGAAAGTCTAAGTGTTATGACTTAGGGTTTCACCAAGAACATGAGATCTAGACTTTGTAGTCTAAGGTCTTTAATATTTAGCTAAGATCTAATTTCTATAGCTTAAGGTCTTGCTTATTTAGTTTGATTCAAAGTTTATAGCTTAATAGAAATTGTACTTGTGTTAAAACTAAGAAATTGATATAACTTTGGTTCATTACCTTGCTCAAACTCTCACATGAGTTGTGTTTTATTTCTTAGTCTTAACTTTGTGTGTTGATGGTTAAACCTTGGTTAAAGTGATGCTAAAACATCAAGAGTTGTACACTTGAAGCTTACATGCATCAAAGATGAGAACCGTGATGAGAATCAAACACCAAGAATCCCACCAGAGCACATGTTTTCTATTTTTCAAGGTCTTATCAGGCCCCTGGGCTTCTGGAAAAGTTGATTTCCAGATATTACGGTTCGAGTAGATGACTTTTCGTTTAAGACTCATCTTAATCCGATATACGGTTTAGGATGTATAGCCTTCCGAAGTCACTACGCCCTTGTAACGACGTGCTGAAAATTCTGACCTACTCGCGCTTGGACTGTCGCCACGGCCAAACGACATCGAGTTCGGATCTGAAAATCGGATATCAATAAAAGGACTCACATACGGAGCCTTGGCCACTAACCGTGCATCATTTCAGTTTATATAGAGGTCGTAGCATCTGAACAAAGTCAGCCCTTGTTTCGATCTCTATTCTTGATTGAAAACTTACTTTACTTTTTACGTACGATGATGATGATGATGATACTTAAGACTTAATTTATTTATTTATAAACCTTTTGGGACGATTTACTGACTTAGTAACCTTTGACTTAGGTTGATGACCTTTCGGACCGACTTACTCGCTTACTTATTCGTACCGATTTTACTGCACTATCACTGTGAGTTATAGCTCCCTTTTTTACTTCAACTATTTTTAGGACTGAGAATACATACGCTTTTTATGTTTTACTTACTAGGCACGAGTACTTAAACTTTATATATGTGTGGGTTATATAACGGCATAAACTTTCCCCTTAGCTCGGTAACGTTTAGTCATTGGTTTTTGAACCGGTGAAAGCGAATCTTAGATATGGATCCATAGGGTTTGACATCCCCACTCTGGCTAGTCGCGCTAGCATTTAACGGGTGTTTAATACTTCGTAAAATTACGTACTCGCCAAGTGTACTGTGATAACCCAGAAATTTCCGACCAAATTTAAACTTAATCTTTATATGTTTCCGACACGATAAGCAAAGTCTGTAATGTTGAGTCTCGAAAATTTTGGAAACTATGTTCATATATTCAAATTACCCTTTGACTATTTCCGACGATTCACGGACAACTATTTGTAAATAGATATGTATATATTTAAATAAATATATATATATGATTTGAAATATAATTTATGATGTAATTGTTAGAAATTAATTATGTAAAAATAATAAATATTATTTAAAACATATCTATATACAAATAAAGTATATTAAAAATAAATATTAAATAATTGTAATACTCGTTTAATGTTCTGATTGATATTAAGCAAGTTAAATTTAAACTTATGTAATTTTAAAATAAACGGTGATACGAACATGAGTAATATAAATTTTAGGCTTATTAAAAATGTATTTAGGAACTATTCATTGAATTTTAAAACTTTTTATATTTTACTTGGGATTGGGGGTGAATAATTAATGTAATTTTTATTTAATAATTAATGATCAAATATTATACCATAATGACTAAAATAAATAAATATAGTTAATTTAAAAATTTAGAATTTTTCCGAAGACTTTTATCCGTCATTGATTAGCAACGGAGTACGATACACTCCGTGTGTTAAAACTGTCGGCAGAATTATATTATGTACTCCACACGTTTTTTTATTAAGTTGTTTAATATGTTACTGTGTGACTTGTGAACTACTTGACCAACTACCACATATCTATTTTCTATAAATATAATTACATGTACATACATTTGAATGAACACATAACAAACCCAGGAACCAAGCATCCTTCAAACCCGATGCTATATTTCGGATCACCGTTTTTCGGGTTCAGCCATTAAATCACCTTTTCTTTTTGCTTTCTGTTCGTGAACCTACACCCAAGAAGATCCCAAATACCAATGAATGGGTGACTACTTCGTTTTGTTTACTGATGCAGCTTATTATTTTTTTTTGTTCGGTCAGTTCAACCACCAACATAAAACAAGTGCATCTGCACTATTTCTAGCCAATTACTAGTTCCAAAACTGAACCTCACTATTCGAAGTTATATGCTGCTGCGTTTCTGTTTCAATCCATCACGAACGCCACCAATCATCATAAATATTGTTTGCCGCCACCCCCTCGGGCCACCTTCACCTTCCGCGACCACCTTTCTTCCTCAATCACCACCAAACAACACCATCGTAAACTACAACAAACCATTTCCATTTTTCTATTTCTTTAACCTGTGCAACCGGGAATGAATCATCTTCACTCCACCACTATGAAATCACCTCGGATTGAACCACCTCACCATCCGTCACCTTTGTTGAAACACCTCAACCGAAGATCACCTCACACCACCTATCAATCACCAAAACCCATTTGATTGTTGGTTGTACTAAACTGAACGCTACCCTTTACCTACAATTTTTCTGTTTACCTTCACAACCATAAACCCGCCACCACCATATTCTTGATTTAAACCCATCAATACCACGTCTTCTTCCTGTTTTGCAACTATAACCACACGCACACCAGCTGTGTTTACTTTATTTCTTTGCTGTTTTGGGTCGAGCAATCGTCAATCACCACACACCATCAACCACCTTATTACCACCACAATCCAATAGCCACTATTACCGTTAATGTTATGTATTATTTTTACCGCCACACCATCGACTCCATTGCTGCACTATCGTTTCTGCTTCCTGTTAACAATGACAACAAGTGACGATGCAAAGATAATGAAAACCATGGATGGGGATCACGACGGTTGATGATGATGAAAAACCGTATGAAAATGAAAACGGTGGACGTGATCATGATGATGGTTAACGATGAGAATGATGATGAATAAATGAGTCGTGATGATGAAAGAACAAAGAAAAGGAATAATCAGTGATTGAACTATTTTTTTTATTTCCTTTTTTTTCGATTCACTGGATGATGGTGGAGTAAAGATAAAGAGTGTCATGATAGTTATTTAGTTATTTTGATCATGCTACTTGTCTGTCGAAGACCCTACCCCCACTAATTACGTTCAATTTAATTAGCATATATCATTGGGCTTGTGTATATGGAGTAAGAAGTTGTTGTTGGGCCAAAGTCTTTCATTTCATGTTGGGCCGTGTTTTGATTCTGTTTGGGGCCGAGAAGTCCATTAGTGAAGGTGAATAATCGATAATGTTAAACGATGATGATAAATGATATAGATGATAATGATAAGATTATATTGATGATGTTTTCATGTATGGTGATCAAGGTTGGAAACCGTAAATGAAGAAGATTATGATACGATCGTGGTTTTGTAATAATGACGATGTCGAAGATGTTTAACAGGGATGAGGATGATGACATAATAGTGAGGCATGATGGTGATCAATATTGAAGACAATGATGCTGTGATCGATGATAATGATGATTATGATACATTGATAATTAATGATATTGATCGTGTTAGATGATAAATGTTGATGATTAGTTTATGATGATGCTCACGATGAAGATGATGATGATGAGGAGGTGAGTTTAAGATGATGATGATGTCGATTTGGAATTTAGATGAAAAAGAAGATGAAACGGTTATTATGGGTTATATATTTTTGGAGTGGAATTAAAATAGAAAAACGAGCTATATAGATTTGGGTTAGGGATGTTATCGGGTTAGCGGGATGTCGCGGGTTCAAACCCGGACTTGGGCATTTTTTAAGTGCTACTTCTTTGAGGTAGTTTACTTATTACTCATTATTATTATTATTATTATTATTTTTATTATTATTATTATTATTATTATTATTATTATTATTATTATTATTATTATTATTATTATTATTATCATTATTATTATTATTATTGTAATTATTATTATTATTACAAATATTAAAAATATAATTATTAGTATCATTCATACAATTAATATTATTATCATTACTACAATAAAAAAATTAGTCATATAGAAATATGCCTAACTAAACTATATTAATTTTTTTTATTTATTTAAAATATATAAAATAAATACATTTAATTAAGTTATTAATGAAACATATAATTAATTAAAATAACAAGTATATCACTAATAATATATAAATTTGTTCGATTACCATTATATGTGTTAATATATATACATGATATAGGTTCGTGAATCCGAGGCCAACCCTGCATTGTTCAATATCGTCATATGTATTTTTACTACAAAATACAGTATTGTGAGTTTCATTACTCCCTTTTTAATGCTTTTGCAATATATATTTTTGGGACTGAGAATACATGCGCTGCTTTTATAAATGTTTGACGAAATAGACACAAGTACTTAAAAACATTCTACGATTGAGTTACGAGTACACCGGATATCACCCCTTTATAGTCTGGTAATCTAAGAATTAGGGAACTGAGCCCCTAATTGACTTGAATCCTAAAGATAGATCTATAGGCACTCACAAGCCCCAGTCAGAGAATTTGAACTGCTTTAGTACTTCGAAATAAGTATACAACTGCCAGCTTTAAAAGATATGATCTGTTTGTGAGGTGTACACAACCATCATATTTAAAAGAGTGGCATGTTTGTATGCATTTGCATGACCGTATAGAATTCCGATATGCGGGGGATATTCTATATGCATCTTGTTAAGGTCGATTACCAGCTGTTTATATATCGTATGAATGATTTTACAGCAGTGAGCAAACCTGCACAGATTTTTTTCGAAATATGAGTATCTTGTGGTCTATTATATTATTAAAAATGATTGTTTATGATAAACTAATGAACTCACCAACCTTTTGGTTGACACTTTAAAGCATGTTTATTCTCATGTATGAAAGAAATCTGCCGTTGTGCATTTGCTCATTTTAAAGATATTATTTGGAGTCATTCATGACATATTTCAAAGGTTGCATTCGAGTCATTGAGTTCATCAAGATTATTATTAAGTCAATTATAGTTGGATATATTATGAAATGGTATGCATGAATGTCCCGTTCATATTGATTATAAACGTTCCATATTAATTGATTTCGTCGCGAGGTTTTCACCTCTATATGAGACGTTTTTCAAAGACTGCATTCATTTTTAAAACAACCATAACCTTTATTTTATCTATAAAGGTTTAAAAAGTATTACGTAGATTATCAAATAATGATAATCTAAAATATACCATTTACACACGACCATTACATAATGGTTTACAATAAGAATATATTACATCAAAAATAAGTTTCTTGAATGCAATTTTTACATAATATCATACAAGCATGGACTCCAAATCTTATCCTTATTTTAGTATGCAACAGCGGAAGCTCTTAATAATCACCTGAGAATAAACATGCTTAAAACGTCAACAAAAATGTTGGTGAGTTATTGGTTTAACCTATATATTATCAAATCATAATAATAGACCACAAGATTTCATATTTCAATATACATCCCATACATAGAGATAAAAATCATTCATATGGTGAAAACCTGGTAACCGACATTAACAAGATGCATATAAGAATATCCCCTATCATTCCGAGAAATCCTTCGGACATGATAAAAACAACATCGAAGTACTAAAGCATCCGGTACTTTGGATGGGGTTCGTTAGGCCCAATAGATCTATCTTTAGGATTCGCGTCAATTAGTAGATGGGTTTACTAATTCTTAGGTTACCAAGCAAAAGGGGCATATTCGGCTTCGATCATTCACCCATATAATGTAGTTTCATTTACTTGTGTCTATTTCGTAAAACATTTATAAAACTGCATGTATTTTCATCCCAAAATATTAGATTTTAAAAGTGGGACTATAACTCACTTTCACAGATTTTTACTTCGTCGAGAAGTAACACTTGGCCACTGGTCAATTCACGAACCTATAACAAATATGTATATATATATATATCAAAGTATGTTCAAAATATATTTACAACACTTTTAATACATTTTGATGTTTTAAGTTTATTAAGTCAGCTGTCCTCGTTAGTAACCTACAACTAGTTGTCCATAGTTAAATGTACAGAAATAAATTGATATATATTATCTTGAATCAATCTACAACCCAGTGTATACACATCTCAGGCTAGATCACAACTCAAAGTATACATATTTTTGGAATCAACCTCAACCCTGTATAGCTAACTCCAACATTACTGCATATAGAGTGTCTATGGTTGTTCCAAATAATATATATAGATGGGTCGATATGATATGTCAAAACATTTGCATCATTTTCCCAGAAGAACAACTTTTAAATCAAAGTTTATCATAGTTTTTAATTATCATACCCAAAACAGCCCGCGGTAGTACTATGACGGCGTATGTCCGGTTTTACGGTGTTTTTCGTGTTTTTAGGTTTTAAATCATTAAGTTAGCATATCATATAGATATAGAACATGTGTTTAGTTGATTTTAAAAGTCAAGTTAAAAGGATTAACTTTTGTTTGCGAACAAGTTTAGAATTAACTAAACTATGTTCTAGTGATTTCAAGTTTAAACCTTCGAATAAGGTAGTTTTATATATATGAATCGAATGATGTTATGAACATCATTACTACCTCAGGTTTTGTGGATAAACCTACTGGAAATGAGAAAAATAGATCTAGCTTCAAAGAATCCTTGGATGGCTTGAAAGTTCTTGAAGCAGAATCATGACACGAAAACAAGTTCAAGTAAGATTTCCACTCGAAATAAGATTGTTATAGTTATAGAAATTGAATCAAAATTTGAATATGAGTATTACCTTGTATTATAAAGATATCTTACTGTAAATAAGAAAGATTTCTTGAGGTTGGATGATCACTTAAAGTAAGCTAGCAAACTTGGAAGTATTCTTGATTTTATGAAACTAGAACTTATAGAATTTATGAAGAACACTTAGAACTTGAAGATAGAACTTAAGAGAGATCAATTAGATGAAGAAAATTGAAGAATGAAAGTATTTGTAGGTGTTTTTGGTCGTTGGTATATTGATGTGGTAGCGTGGGGGTACGAAATAGTATTATATTTTTGATACGAAAAGCGATACAGATTACACAAGTTTTATATATTTATTTACAGATGGGATATACCTAAACCTTGCTACAACACTATAGGCAGTGTACCTAATCGTAGAGTAATATAGTTTTTAGTAAGTCCGGTTCGTTCCACAGGGAGCGGGCTTATTGCACACTATATTTTAAACAATTATATTCGTACAAAATATATTATATTAATAATATATAAAAGGGGGTTTTACCGTTTAATGACCGGTTTGTCGATTTTATATTTTAAGCGAAGCGTAAAGTAAATGACGATATTTAACTAACAATATAAAATAAATAACAATAATTAAAATGACAATAAATAAAAGTACGAGGAAAAATGAAATAAAATATATTATGCTTATTTAAACTTCTGTAACCATGATGGTTGACGTGTTGATTTTAGTTTTATGCCCATGGGTTAATTGTCCTTTGTTCTGGATTATTTAATATGTCCGTCTGGTTTTTGTCCATAACAGTCCATCGGTCATAAATTTAAAGTGCGAGTGTCCTCGTCAAATTATTCTTATACCCGAAGTCAAATATTCCAACTAATTGGGGACTCAAACTGTAACAAGGTTTTAATACTTTGTTTAATAATTACACCAGGATATCGACTGCGTGTAACCCAAGGTTTTAATACTTTGTTATCAATTATGCCAAGTTTCCTTGTACATAATTTCACCCCTGTTTTAATAATTCCATAGACTATTAATCCATTCCTGTGTCCGGTTAAATGAACGATTATTCGTACATATAAATACCCCGCCCATCGTGTCCGATCGAGTGTATATGGTTATTTATAGGTACATCCAATTGTAAATCTTTATATTAAAATTAACAAACTATCATTTAGTTAAACAAATATAAAGCCCATTAATAGCCCATAGTCTAATTTCCACAAGTGTCGTTCTTTTGTCCAAACCCCAATTATGGTACAAAGCCCAATTACCCCGTCTTTAATATTTAGTCCAACATCATGATTACTTTGGCTCAAATAAGCATAATAATAACTTAAGTACGAGACATTAATTTAAAAAGGAGAACATAACTTACATTGAGTATTTATCGCGTAGTGTTACACGGACAGAATTTCGACTTCAAAAACCCGTAAAAATAACTTTTACATAACCCGAACTAATCTAATATAAAACTACCTTATACTATATATATTATATATATATATATTTATTTATTTATTACAGAGTATTATTATTATTATTATTTATTTTTACTCGGCAGAATGCATGGCCTTTTATAGGAGTTTTGATTTCTGACAGCTCTGCGAGTCGTGGAGTTTTTGGCCTTCAAACTCCGCGAGTCGTGGAGTTTGAAAATCCAGCTCAGGATCATTTGTCTCATAGCTTGTCGACATAATTTTTAAATATATATAATATATAAATAATTTATATAATTATTTAAATATTATATTATATTCTTGTGCATAGTTGACTTGTAATTTTTGGTCCGTTGCGTCGGGCGTTGATAGTTGACTCATGTCCAGGTTCCGGATTTTCGAACGTCCTTGCGTACAATTTAATATCTTGTACTTTGCGTTTTGTAACTTGTACTCTTGTCATTTTTAGACGTTTCTCATCAATAAATTGAACCACTTGGATTGTATCTTGTACAGTTGAGCTTTTTGGACGTTTTTGTCTTCAAATCTTCGTTTTCGCCTTTTGTCTTCGCACTTATTTATTTAAACAATTACAATGAAAATATAATACAATTACATATGAAAACCTATTATTTAGGAGGGATATTGCTATGAAATATATGTTCCTTTTTAGTCTTATCAAATATCCCCACACTTGAGCGTTGCTTGTCCTCAAGCAATACAGAACTTGAAATAAAAACGTACATGAATCACTTTTTTATTCATCACACTTTGTACATTAGTGATTTTGATATGGTGGTATAAACAATGATAGTAACGATAGAACCATGGTTAAAGGTGGGTGTGTCATCCACAGTTGCCTCGGGTTTAGGTCAACGACACTTGCAATCAAATAGCCGATTTACTTTTGGTTTCCAAAGCAAAGTGCACATTTGAAAGGCGGTTTACAGTCCCACATGACTATGAAAATTTAGATCCGTTAGGAAATTGGATCTTTATGAAAATATTTGATCTTTTGAAAATTCAATCTAGCTTTTACCCTAGACAAGTTTTCCGGAATAACCCTTCACCGGTGTTGCAAAATATTTTTGTGGGTTTTGTGGGTTTCAGATTTGAAAATTTTAGCTCAACACTTGTGGTTTTGTGTTACCCACTTGCTAACCTTGTATTAGGAAAGCAACACATCCAGTTTACTTGTCCCGTATATTACCTTTCGGCAAACTACTGTCCGGTTGTAAAGGAAAGCGATGAACAAGCAACTGTTAAGGCAATGTCCCGTGACATGCTTTTGATTATGGTCTATAACGTGTCGGACGCATTTACTATCCTTTGTAGGAGCAATAGTAAAGCTCACCCTTATAATTTTTCGGTCTGGTACAAGGTCCTGTCTTCGACCATGCTATGCAACCACCGTTCTTACGGTTGACACCCGATTTGGTTCAGGTGACCTAATGAATTCTTGGTGAATTCCTAGGATTTTACGTTCAATGGTAATGAACGCATTGAAAATAGGTTTTCAGAAAACAAATCGGTTTTAATTTTGATCAAAATATTTTCTCGTTCAAGCTCGAGTTTAGATATCATTGAATTCCATGAGTTTGTAATTCTCAATCTTTAAAGTCAATCTCAAGGATTGAGTAATATCAGTCTTAAAAGCTGATTTTTAATCTTTAAGGAGATTATCCTTTCTGGGGATCTGATTCATTAGTCTTATCAAGCTAATTTGCACGGTGCCCCCCATTGTACGAGATAAATCCTTCTCATGGTTGGGATAAATCTGGCCACTTGGCGACCCTGTTTGATGCTGAGGTCCGTGGATTTCCTGCTGATTTTAGTGATGACTTTTCTAGATTTTTCGTCAACCTACAGCTGGTCTGGACGACAACTTCTTGACCTAAATCAAGAAGCGCGTGTCTTTTTTCAGAAGACTTTACTTCCTTTTAATGATGGAATTGATTCATCGTGTAGATCCATCTTTTCTTTTCTTTCATCGGGTAAAACAGTTAATTTAGTCCAAAACAAAAGCACCTGCAATAACTTTACGGAAACATGTGATAGATAATTTTTTTTATTGAATAAGTTGGTATATTCTCCCCACACTTGGCTTTTATTTATTATGTTCTTTGCCTTTTTATTCTCTTATATTCCATTTTAAATGAATTCAAGCGTTTTAGGGTGTTTCTCAATTTATGTCCTTTCCGAGGTAACGATAATTTCGGTATTAACACCTAGTTTTCACCGTTCATAAATATATATAAACATGATTTTGAATTCATTTAGTTGAAAATTTTTTAAATTTTCACAAAATTTGGCAAATAAACCAAGTATAAACCCGAGAGAATTTATAACCCTTCCCCACACTTTAGATCATGCAATGCCCTCATTTGCATGAAATCAGACTATAATTATAAATTCATGAGGGTGATTAGTGTAGAAAAGTGATTAAGAATACCTAGTTTGTACTTACAAAGCTCGTCGAATGATAGATGGCGCGCCTCATCGTTCATTCCTTTTATTGTTTTATCACACGTGTTTTTCTTCAAAAACGGTTGCTTTTCTGGACTGTTTGCTAATCTTTCAAAATGCGTCTTTTACCCTAACTTATTATGCATGTTTATTAACGAGTTATGCACTAACCCGAACCCCTAATTTAACATTAAGTGGGGTTAGACTTCCCCACACTTAGCTGACGTCATGTGAAGTCGGTAGAATAAGTTCCACGAATTAAAATAGTGAGCCAGTTATTTACATCTCGGGTGGTATATATTATATCAATGGGTTTAGAGTTTAGACCCACCCGATCGTCACTACCTAATTCTTTTTTAAATGTAGCTTTTAGTAAATGTATATGTCTCTTTTCTGGTTCTTGGTCAAATGGATCGATATACACCGACATACATACTATAGGGTGGACAATTCCTAACATTTCCTTCCGTTTATTCTCGAAATCAAAGTTTTCACCTCTATTACCCAATTGGGTGAAATCCGAGGTGTCATTATCTATTAAAGCTCGTAGTTCATCTTCGGTAGATGACTCGTCTTTTGAGAATATTGGGTTGGAAGGTTGTGGAATGGTGAATTTCGGGATTGGAGTAGATTCTTCTTCATTAACGGTACTTATTGGTCTCACCATTTTGGTCTCGAGGGTAAAATTTTCAACATTATCGTTTTCCCAAGAGTACCAATTTGTCACCCTTACTTCTTCTTTATCCATTGATGGATCGATGATTTCGTCGGTAGAGGCTAATGTGTCGATATGTTGTGAAATTGGTAAGACTGAATAAAAAGTATCATCGGGATAGTTGGTAATTTCGGAGCTCTCGAATTCATCAAAATTCGATGATATGATATTTTCTTGCACAATACTCCTCAGATCAACAGGTGTGTAGTCTGATAGAGTTTCAGCTTGCCGGTTTACAAACTCTCTCATTTGTTCATTTTGAGCATTGAGTTCTTCGAGTTTGATTTTCATATTGTCTAATAAATTTTCAGACACGTAATTTTCCTCGTCTACTGGTTGTTGAGTTTGGATATATTCTTGGGAATAATCCCAATTTGAATTGTATTCTTCATAATCATTCCATTCAGGTTCCGTATGTAGTGACCCGAACTTTTCCATGTTTATATATATTAATTGAGATTGATATTTACATGATTAAATGTTTCCAACATGTTAAGCAATCAAACTTGTTAAGACTTGATTAATTGAAATATGTTTCATATAGACAATTGACCACCCAAGTTGACCGGTGATTCACGAACGTTAAAACTTGTAAAAACTATATGATGAAATATATATGGATATATATATAGTTAACATGATACTATGATAAGTAAACATATCATTAAGTATATTAACAATGAACTACATATGTAAAAACAAGACTACTAACTTAATGATTTTTAAACGAGACATATATGTAACGATTATCGTTGTAAAGACATTTAATGTATATATATCATATTAAGAGATATTAATACATGATAATATCATGATAATATAATAATTTAAAATCTCATTTGATATTATAAACATTGGGTTAACAACATTTAACAAGATCGTTAACCTAAAGGTTTCAAAACAACACTTACATGTAACGACTAACGATGACTTAACGACTCAGTTAAAATGTATATACATGTAGTGTTTTAATATGTATTTATACACTTTTGAAAGACTTCAATACACTTATCAAAATACTTCTACTTAACAAAAATTCTTACAATTACATCCTCGTTCAGTTTCATCAACAATTCTACTCGTATGCACCCGTATTCGTACTCGTACAATATACAGCTTTTAGATGTATGTACTATTGGTATATACACTTCAATGATCAGCTCTTAGCAGCCCATGTGAGTCACCTAACACATGTGGGAACCATCATTTGGCAACTAGCATGAAATATCTCATAAAATTACAAAAATATGAGTAATCATTCATGACTTATTTACATGAAAACAAAATTACATATCCTTTATATCTAATCCATACACCAACGACCAAAAACACCTACAAACACTTTCATTCTTCAATTTTCTTCATCTAATTGATCTCTCTCAAGTTCTATCTTCAAGTTCTAAGTGTTCTTCATATATTCTACAAGTTCTAGTTACATAAAATCAAGAATACTTTCAAGTTTGCTAGCTCACTTCCAATCTTGTAAGGTGATCATCCAACCTCAAGAAATCTTTGTTTCTTACAGTAGGTTATCATTCTAATACAAGGTAATAATCATATTCAAACTTTGGTTCAATTTCTATAACTATAACAATCTTATTTCAAGTGATGATCTTACTTGAACTTGTTTTCGTGTCATGATTCTGCTTCAAGAACTTCGAGCCATCCAAGGATCCGTTGAAGCTAGATCCATTTTTCACTTTTCCAGTAGGTTTATCCAAGGAACTTAAGGTAGTAATGATGTTCATAACATCATTCAATTCATACATATAAAGCTATCTTATTCGAAGGTTTAAACTTGTAATCACTAGAACATAGTTTAGTTAATTCTAAACTTGTTCGCAAACAAAAGTTAATCCTTCTAACTTGACTTTTAAAATCAACTAAACACATGTTCTATATCTATATGATATGCTAACTTAATGATTTAAAACCTGGAGACACGAAAAACACCGTAAAACCGGATTTACGCCGTCGTAGTAACACCGCGGGCTGTTTTGGGTTAGTTAATTAAAAACTATGATAAACTTTGATTTAAAAGTTGTTATTCTGTGAAAATGATTTTTATTATGAACATGAAACTATATCCAAAAATTATGGTTAAACTCAAAGTGGAAGTATGTTTTCTAAAATGGTCATCTAGACGTCGTTCTTTCGACTGAAATGACTACCTTTACAAAAACGACTTGTAACTTATTTTTCCGACTATAAACCTATACTTTTTCTGTTTAGATTCATAAAATAGAGTTCAATATGAAACCATAGCAATTTGATTCACTCAAAACGGATTTAAAATGAAGAAGTTATGGGTAAAACAAGATTGGATAATTTTTCTCATTTTAGCTACGTGAAAATTTGTAACAAATCTATTCCAACCATAACTTAATCAACTTGTATTGTATATTATGTAATCTTGAGATACCATAGACACGTATACAATGTTTCGACCTATCATGTCGACACATCTATATATATTTAGGAACAACCATAGACACTCTATATGTGAATGTTGGAGTTAGCTATACAGGGTTGAGGTTGATTCCAAAATATATATAGTTTGAGTTGTGATCAATACTGAGATACGTATACACTGGGTCATGGATTGATTTAAGATAATATTTATCGATTTATTTCTGTACATCTAACTGTGGACAACTAGTTGTAGGTTACTAACGAGGACAGCTGACTTAATAAACTTAAAACATCAAAATATATTAAAAGTGTTGTAAATATATTTTGAACATACTTTGATATATATGTATATATTGTTATAGGTTCGTGAATCAACCAGTGGCCAAGTCTTACTTCCCGACGAAGTAAAAATCTGTGAAAGTGAGTTATAGTCCCACTTTTAAAATCTAATATTTTTGGGATGAGAATACATGCAGGTTTTATAAATGATTTACAAAATAGACACAAGTACGTGAAACTACATTCTATGGTTGAATTATCGAAATCGAATATGCCCCTTTTTATTAAGTCTAGTAATCTAAGAATTAGGGAACAGACACCCTAATTGACGCGAATCCTAAAGATAGATCTATTGGGCCTAACAAACCCCATCCAAAGTACCGGATGCTTTAGTACTTCAAAATTTATATCATATCCGAAGGGTGTCCCGGAATGATGGGGATATTCTTATATATGCATCTTGTTAATGTCGGTTACCAGGTGTTCACCATATGAATGATTTTTATCTCTATGTATGGGATGTGTATTGAAATATGAAATCTTGTGGTCTATTATTATGATTTGATATATATAGGTTAAACCTATAACTCACCAACATTTTTGTTGACATTTTAAGCATGTTTATTCTCAGGTGATTATTAAGAGTTTCCGCTGTAGCATACTTAAATAAGGACGAGATTTGGAGTCCATGCTTGTATGATATTATGTAAAAACTGCATTCAAGAAACTTATTTTGTTGTAACATATTTGTATTGTAAACCATTATGTAATGGTCGTGTGTAAACAGGATATTTTAGATTATCATTATTTGATAATCTACGTAAAGCTTTTTAAACCTTTATTGATGAAATAAAGGTTATGGTTTGTTTTAAAATGAATGCAGTCTTTGAAAAACGTCTCATATAGAGGTCAAAACCTCGCAACGAAATCAATTAATATGGAACGTTTTTAATCAATAAGAACGGGACATTTCAGTTGGTATCCGAGCGTTGGTCTTAGAGAACCAGAATTTTGCATTAGTGTGTCTTATCGAGTTTGTTAGGATGCATTAGTGAGTCTGGACTTCGACCGTGTTTACTTGAAAAATGATTGCTTAACAAATTTTGTTGGAAACTATATATTTTTAACATGTGAATATTATGTGATATATTAATCTCTTAACGTGTTTGATATTATGTGATAGATGTCTACCTCTAGAACAAGTCTCATTGACTCACCTAATAATAATGAAGAGTCAAATGTAAATTGGAATGATTCGTGGACTGATTCACAAGTTCCCGAAGAGGAACCAGAAGAAGAGTCGGAACCGGAAGAAGAATCGGAACCGGAAGAAGAATCGGAACCGGATGAAGAAATAGAACCGGTGGGGGAAATAATAAAACGGTTAAGTAAAAGGAAATCCTCAACCAACCGACCAAGGTTAATTATGGTCAATGGTGTTTCTGCCAAGGAAGCAAAATATTGGGAGGATTACCAATTCTCCGATGAATCGGATTTCGACGAGAATTCCGATGATGTTATAGAAATTACCCCAACTGAATTTAAAAAGGCAAAAGAAAATAATAAAGGAAAGGGCATAAAAATAGAGAAATCTAATTCCAACCCCGATGAACTTTATATGTATCGTCAACCCCCGAAGTCCTTAAGTTGTAACAATGACCCGGGAACCTCTAAACCACCAGGTTTTTCTAAACCAATGTGGAAAACGACGGCTCGTATTAGGGGAACATCATATATCCCTAGAAACTTGGCAAAACGAACCAAAACCGAAGAAGAAGAAACAAGCGAGTCGGAATAAGATAGTTGTATTCGTGTGGTGTAATATATGTAATATAGTGTGCTTATGCTTTATGATATATGTAAAAATTGCTTGTATTAATAAGTATTTTTTTTTATGAATCTAACTCTTGTCTATTTTACAGTATAAAAACACAAAATGGATAGACAACCCAATATTTTAAGAGACCTACCCGAAGACATGATTGATGAAATCTTGTCTAGAGTCGGTCAGAATTCTTCGGCACAACTATTTAAGGCGAGATCAGTTTGTAAGACATTCGAAGAACGTTCCAAGAATGCCTTGGTTTATAAAAGGCTTTCGTTCGAAAGATGGGGGATATCACATTGGGAAATCCATAAGTTACGATGTGTTTACTTTGACGCATATATTGCGGGGAACCCAAATGCTATTTTACGCAATGGGTTAAGAAATTATTTTAACTCAATATATCCGAATATTGGACTTCGTGATTTAGAAAAAGCGGCTAACATGCAACATAAAGAAGCATGTTATGCTTACGGATTAGTAATGTTCGCTTCTCACCAAAGTGAGAACAAGAACATCGGCCTACAACTATTAAACAAAACGTTTCCACAAGTGACGGAGTCGGTAATTGGGGTAAGAAATGAAGTTTTTAGATTGTTACGGGACTGTTGGACATTACGTAACCCACGTCCCTTTGACGACGTTACAACACGCTGTCTTATCAATGGCCATAACAGTTATGTTCCACAAGACCAAGGATGGGAAGTAGTCCTAGTAAAACCAGAATGCATGACTTGTTTCTGGACGTATGAATTACGTGTCTTTATTGCCTTTGCTGAACGACTTGTGTACTAGCTAGAATTATCTTCACAACTATCTTGTATCAAAGTTATTGTGTGCTATATTTCATGCTTTATGTAAAATAAGCGGTATTGTAAGTTTGTAAAATATTGTATAAAAGTTTGAACGCGAAATATTATTATAATCAGTTTTTCATATAGAATTGTAGTAGTTGAATTGTATATTAGCTACTAAGTATGAACTTAACGGGTAGGTGCTACCCGAATTTAAACTTATAAAACGCTAATATGAAGAAAAAGCTTTTATAAATGAGTTCATATTATGCTACGAAATACTATTAACTACTCTTAATATTCTGTATGATTAACTTGTTCCATTTAACTATTTTGAAGGAAATGGCACCGACTACTCGACACACCGTGAATATGAATGAAGAGGAATTCCGTACTTTTCTAGCTTCAAACATAGCCGCAGTACAGGCTGCGCTACATACCAACAATAACCTTGGATCTAGCAGTACAGGAAATCATGTAGGATGCACCTACAAAGAATTCACTGCCTGCAAACCTTTGGAATTTGATGGAACCGAAGGACCGATCGGATTGAAACGGTGGACCGAGAAGGTCGAATCGGTGTTTGCCATAAGTTAGTGTACTGAAGAGGACAAAGTGAAGTACGCTACGCATACCTTCACAGGTTCTGCGTTAACATGGTGGAATACCTATCTAGAGCAAGTGGGACAAGACGATGCGTACGCACTACCGTGGTCAGCATTAAAGCACTTGATGAACGAGAAGTACCGTCCAAGAACCGAGGTCAATAAGCTCAAGACAGAACTTAGAGGGTTACGAACCCAAGGATTTGATATTACCACGTATGAAAGACGATTCACAGAATTGTGCCTATTGTGTCCGGGAGCGTTCGAAGATGAGGAAGAGAAGATCGACACGTTTGTGAAAGGATTACCGGAAAGAATCCAAGAAGATATAAGTTCACACGAGCCCGCCTCCATACAACAGGCATGTAGAATGGCTCACAAACTAGTGAACCAGATTGAAGAAAGAATTAAAGAACAGACTGCTGAAGAGGCCAATGTGAAGCAAGTCAAAAGAAAGTGGGAGGAAAACGGTGATAAGAGTCACCAATATAACAACAACAGCAATTACAACAATAATCGCAACAATTATCCCAACAATCGCAACATCAATCGCAACTACAACAAATGGCCCAACAACAACAACAACAACAGCAACTACAACAATCATCCCAACAACAATAATAACCGCAACAACAACAACAATCAGAAGCAGCTATGCCAAAGGTGTGAAAAGTATCACTCGGGGTTCTGCACCAAATTTTGCAATAAGTGTAAAAGAAATGGTCATAGCGCGGCGAAGTGTGAGGTCTACGGACCAGGGGTTAATAGAACGAAAGGAACAAATGGTGTCGGAACGAGTAATGGTGGAACAAGTAGTGTCGGAGCAAGTTATGCCAATGTAATTTGTTATAAATGTGGAAAACCGGGCCACATTATTAGAAATTGCCCGAACCAGGAGAACACGAATGGATAAGGCCGCGGAAGAGTTTTCAATATTAATGCGGCAGAGGCACAGGAAGACCCGGAGCTTGTTACGGGTACGTTTCTTATTGACAATAAATCTGCTTACGTTTTATTTGATTCGGGTGCGGATAGAAGCTATATGAGTAGAGATTTTTGTGCTAAATTAAGTTGTCCATTGACGCCTTTGGATAGTAAATTTTTACTCGAATTAGCAAATGGTAAATTAATTTCAGCAGATAATATATGCCGGAATCGAGAAATTAAACTGGTTAGCGAAACATTTAAGATTGACTTGATACCAGTAGAGTTAGGGAGTTTTGATGTGATAATCGGTATGGACTGGTTGAAAGAAGTGAAAGCAGAGATCGTTTGTTACAAAAATGCAATTCGCATTATACGAGAAAAAGGAAAACCCTTAATGGTGTACGGAGAAAAGGGCAACACGAAGCTACATCTTATTAGTAATTTGAAGGCACAAAAACTAATAAGAAAAGGTTGCTATGCTGTTCTAGCACACGTCGAGAAAGTACAAACTGAAGAAAAGAGCATCAATGATGTTCCCGTCGCAAAAGAATTTCCCGATGTATTTCTGAAAGAATTACCGGGATTACCCCCACATCGATCCGTTGAATTTCAAATAGATCTTGTACCAGGAGCTGCACCAATAGCTCGTGCTCCTTACAGACTCGCACCCAGCGAGATGAAAGAACTGCAAAGCCAATTACAAGAACTTTTAGAGCGTGGTTTCATTCGACCAAGCACATCACCGTGGGGAGCTCCTGTTTTGTTTGTCAAGAAGAAGGATGGTACATTCAGGTTGTGTATCGACTACCGAGAGTTGAACAAACTTACCATCAAGAACCGCTACCCACTACCGAGAATCGACGACTTATTTTATCAACTACAAGGCTCGTCTGTTTATTCAAAGATTGACTTACGTTCCGGGTATCATCAAATGCGGGTGAAAGAAGATGATATTCCAAAGACTGCTTTCAGAACACGTTACGGTCATTACGAGTTTATGGTCATGCCGTTTGGTTTAACTAATGCACCAGCTGTGTTCATGGACCTTATGAACCGAGTGTGTGGACCATACCTTGACAAGTTTGTCATTGTTTTCATTGATGACATACTTATTTACTCAAAGAATGACCAAGAACACGGTGAACATTTGAGAAAGGTGTTAGAAGTATTGAGGAAGGAAGAATTGTACGCTAAGTTTTCAAAGTGTGCATTTTGGTTGGAAGAAGTTCAATTCCTCGGTCACATAGTGAACAAAGAAGGTATTAAGGTGGATCCGGCAAAGATAGAAACTGTTGAAAAGTGGGAAACCCCAAAAACTCCGAAACACATACGCCAGTTTTTAGGACTAGCTGGTTACTACAGAAGGTTCATCCAAGACTTTTCCAGAATAGCAAAACCCTTGACTGCATTAACGCATAAAGGGAAGAAATTTGAATGGAATGCTGAACAAGAGAAAGCGTTTCAGTTATTGAAGAAAAAGCTAACTACGGCACCTATATTGTCATTGCCTGAAGGGAATGATGATTTTGTGATTTATTGTGATGCATCAAATCAAGGTCTCGGTTGTGTATTAATGCAACGAACGAAGGTGATTGCTTATGCATCTAGACAATTGAAGATTCACGATCAAAATTATACGACGCATGATTTGGAATTAGGCGCAGTTGTTTTTGCATTAAAGACTTGGAGGCACTACTTATATGGGGTCAAAAGTATTATATATACCGACCACAAAAGTCTTCAACACATATTTAATCAGAAACAACTGAATATGAGGCAGCGTAGGTGGATTGAATTGTTGAATGATTACGACTTTGAGATTCGTTACCACCCGGGGAAGGCAAATGTGGTAGCCGATGCCTTGAGCAGGAAGGACAGAGAACCCATTCGAGTAAAATCTATGAATATAATGATTCATAATAACCTTACTACTCAAATAAAGGAGGCGCAACAAGGAGTTTTAAAAGAGGGAAATTTAAAGGATGAAATACCCAAGGGATCGGTGAAGCATCTTAATATTCGGGAAGACGGAACCCGGTATAGGGCTGAAAGGATTTGGGTACCAAAATTTGGAGATATGAGAGAAATGGTACTTAGAGAAGCTCATAAAACCAGATACTCAATACATCCTGGAATGGGGAAGATGTACAAGGATCTCAAGAAACATTTTTGGTGGCCGGGTATGAAAGCCGATGTTGCTAAATATGTAGGAGAATGTTTGACGTGTTCTAAGGTCAAAGCTGAGCATCAGAAACCATCAGGTCTACTTCAACAACCCGAAATCCCGGAATGGAAATGGGAAAACACTACCATGGATTTCATCACTAAATTGCCAAGGACTGCAAGTGGTTTTGATACTATTTGGGTAATAGTTGATCGTCTCACCAAATCAGCACACTTCCTGCTAATAAGAGAAGATGACAAGATGGAGAAGTTAGCACGACTGTATTTGAAGGAAGTCGTCTCCAGACATGGAATACCAATCTCTATTATCTCTGATAGGGATGGTAGATTTATTTCAAGATTCTGGCAGACATTACAGCAAGCATTAGGAACTCATCTAGACATGAGTACTGCCTATCATCCACAAACTGATGGGCAGAGCGAAAGGACGATACAAACGCTTGAAGACATGCTACGAGCATGTGTTATTGATTTCGGAAACAGTTGGGATCGACATCTACCGTTAGCAGAATTTTCCTACAACAACAGCTACCATTCAAGCATTGAGATGGCGCCGTTTGAAGCACTTTATGGTAGAAAGTGCAGGTCTCCGATTTGTTGGAGTGAAGTGGGGGATAGACAGATTACGGGTCCGGAGATTATACAAGAAACTACCGAGAAGATCATCCAAATTCAACAACGGTTGAAAACCGCCCAAAGTCGACAAAAGAGCTACGCTGACATTAAAAGAAAAGATATAGAATTTGAAATTGGAGAGATGGTCATGCTTAAAGTTGCACCTTGGAAAGGCGTTGTTCGATTTGGTAAACGAGGGAAATTAAATCCAAGGTATATTGGACCATTCAAGATTATTGATCGTGTCGGACCAGTAGCTTACCGACTTGAGTTACCTCAACAACTCGCGGCTGTACATAACACTTTCCACGTCTCGAATTTGAAGAAATGTTTTGCTAAAGAAGATCTCACTATTCCGTTAGATGAAATCCAAATCAACGAAAAACTTCAATTCATCGAAGAACCCGTCGAAATAATGGATCGTGAGGTTAAAAGACTTAAGCAAAACAAGATACCAATTGTTAAGGTTCGATGGAATGCTCGTAGAGGACCCGAGTTCACCTGGGAGCGTGAAGATCATATGAAGAAGAAATACCCGCATCTATTTCCAGAAGATTCGTCAACACCTTCAACAGCTTAAAATTTCGGGACGAAATTTATTTAACGGGTAGGTACTGTAGTGACCCAAACTTTTCCATGTTTATATATATTAATTGAGATTGATATTTACATGATTAAATGTTTCCAACATGTTAAGCAATCAAACTTGTTAAGACTTGATTAATTGAAATATGTTTCATATAGACAATTGACCACCCAAGTTGACCGGTGATTCACGAACGTTAAAACTTGTAAAAACTATATGATGACATATATATGGATATATATATAGTTAACATGATACTATGATAAGTAAACATATTATTAAGTATATTAACAATGAACTACATATGTAAAAACAAGACTACTAACTTAATGATTTTTAAACGAGACATATATGTAACGATTATCGTTGTAAAGACATTTAATGTATATATATCATATTAAGAGATATTCATACATGATAATATCATGATAATATAATAATTTAAAATCTCATTTGATATTATAAACATTGGGTTAACAACATTTAACAAGATCGTTAACCTAAAGGTTTCAAAACAACACTTACATGTAACGACTAACGATGACTTAACGACTCAGTTAAAATGTATATACATGTAGTGTTTTAATATGTATTTATACACTTTTGAAAGACTTCAATACACTTATCAAAATACTTCTACTTAACAAAAATTCTTACAATTACATCCTCGTTCAGTTTCATCAACAATTCTACTCGTATGCACCCGTATTCGTACTCGTACAATACACAGCTTTTAGATGTATGTACTATTGGTATATACACTCCAATGATCAGCTCTTAGCAGCCCATGTGAGTCACCTAACACATGTGGGAACCATCATTTGGCAACTAGCATGAAATATCTCATAAAATTACAAAAATATGAGTAATCATTCATGACTTATTTACATGAAAACAAAATTACATATCCTTTATATCTAATCCATACACCAACGACCAAAAACACCTACAAACACTTTTATTCTTCAATTTTCTTCATCTAATTGATCTCTCTCAAGTTCTATCTTCAAGTTCTAAGTGTTCTTCATATATTCTACAAGTTCTAGTTACATAAAATCAAGAATACTTTCAAGTTTGCTAGCTCACTTCCAATCTTGTAAGGTGATCATACAACCTCAAGAAATCTTTGTTTCTTACAGTAGGTTATTATTCTAATACAAGGTAATAATCATATTCAAACTTTGGTTCAATTTCTATAACTATAACAATCTTATTTCAAGTGATGATCTTACTTGAACTTGTTTTTGTGTCATGATTCTGCTTCAAGAACTTCGAGCCATCCAAGGATCCGTTGAAGCTAGATCCATTTTTCACTTTTCCAGTAGGTTTATCCAAGGAACTTAAGGTAGTAATGATGTTCATAACATCATTCAATTCATACATATAAAGCTATCTTATTCGAAGGTTTAAACTTGTAATCACTAGAACATAGTTTAGTTAATTCTAAACTTGTTCGCAAACAAAAGTTAATCCTTCTAACTTGACTTTTAAAATCAACTAAACACATGTTCTATATCTATATGATATGCTAACTTAATGATTTAAAACCTGGAGACACGAAAAACACCGTAAAACCGGATTTACGCCGTCGTAGTAACACCGCGGGCTGTTTTGGGTTAGTTAATTAAAAACTATGATAAACTTTGATTTAAAAGTTGTTATTCTGTGAAAATTATTTTTATTATGAACATGAAACTATATCCAAAAATTATGGTTAAACTCAAAGTGGAAGTATGTTTTCTAAAATGGTCATCTAGACGTCGTTCTTTCGACTGAAATGACTACCTTTACAAAAACGACTTGTAACTTATTTTTCCGACTATAAACCTATACTTTTTCTGTTTAGATTCATAAAATAGAGTTCAATATGAAACCATAGCAATTTGATTCACTCAAAACGGATTTAAAATGAAGAAGTTATGGGTAAAACAAGATTGGATAATTTTTCTCATTTTAGCTACGTGAAAATTTGTAACAAATCTATTCCAACCATAACTTAATCAACTTGTATTGTATATTATGTAATCTTGAGATACCATAGACACGTATACAATGTTTCGACCTATCATGTCGACACATCTATATATATTTCGGAACAACCATAGACACTCTATATGTGAATGTTGGAGTTAGCTATACAGGGTTGAGGTTGATTCCAAAATATATATAGTTTGAGTTGTGATCAATACTGAGATACGTATACACTGGGTCATGGATTGATTTAAGATAATATTTATCGATTTATTTCTGTACATCTAACTGTGGACAACTAGTTGTAGGTTACTAACGAGGACAGCTGACTTAATAAACTTAAAACATCAAAATATATTAAAAGTGTTGTAAATATATTTTGAACATACTTTGATATATATGTATATATTGTTATAGGTTCGTGAATCAACCAGTGGCCAAGTCTTACTTCCCGACGAAGTAAAAATCTGTGAAAGTGAGTTATAGTCCCACTTTTAAAATCTAATATTTTTGGGATGAGAATACATACAGGTTTTATAAATGATTTACAAAATAGACACAAGTACGTGAAACTACATTCTATGGTTGAATTATCGAAATCGAATATGCCCCTTTTTATTAAGTCTGGTAATCTAAGAATTAGGGAACAGACACCCTAATTGATGCGAATCCTAAAGATAGATCTATTGGGCCTAACAAACCCCATCCAAAGTACCGGATGCTTTAGTACTTTGAAATTTATATCATATCCGAAGGGTGTCCCGGAATGATGGGGATATTCTTATATATGCATCTTGTTAATGTCGGTTACCAGGTGTTCACCATATGAATGATTTTTATCTCTATGTATGGGATGTGTATTGAAATATGAAATCTTGTGGTCTATTATTATGATTTGATATATATAGGTTAAACCTATAACTCACCAACATTTTTGTTGACATTTTAAGCATGTTTATTCTCAGGTGATTATTAAGAGTTTCCGCTGTCGCATACTTAAATAAGGAATAGATTTGGAGTCCATGCTTGTATGATATTATGTAAAAACTGCATTCAAGAAACTTATTTTGTTGTAACATATTTGTATTGTAAACCATTATGTAATGGTCGTGTGTAAACAGGATATTTTAGATTATCATTATTTGATAATCTACGTAAAGCTTTTTAAACCTTTATTGATGAAATAAAGGTTATGGTTTGTTTTAAAATGAATGCAGTCTTTGAAAAACGTCTCATATAGAGGTCAAAACCTCGCAACAAAATCAATTAATATGGAACGTTTTTAATCAATAAGAACGGGACATTTCACCGTAGGTGCGTAATTTTCCATAGGAACGTAATAATAACATTCCCATGTTGAGTGATAATCTCCACAGATTTCACAACCAGTTATTGTTTCGTCATTCGTGATCCAAGATTGACCGAACGAATTGTCATCAACACTCGTTTGAGAGTATTGATTTAATTGATTTTGGATATCAAAAAGGGTTTCCATAGCCTTGTTTTCAAAATTTTCCATTTTATTGCGATGGCCAAATTTTAGCTACAATGTGGTGCATTTACTAATTATCCTATTAGTTATAAAAATAGAAAAACTTATATAAGTTGTCCAATTAATAGACTTTTCTGCTTTTGCCCACGTTTCGAATAGCCAAAAGATGCAGCAGGGAGCCAGAACCCTTTAAATCGGAAGCTCACAACTCAGCCACTAACAAATCCAACTATTACTACGAAGCAGAAAATTGTCAACGTCCATTAATTTAACCACTTAAATAATTTTTCTTTCCGTTTGAGATATTAGATAAGAAATAGAGAAAATTTCTAAGTCCTAAAAACTAAAGCGTCGAGAAATAAGAAAGAAAAAGAATGCGCGTCGAAAAACGTCGAAAAATAAAAATAAGAAAATAGCGCGTCGTAACTTAAAAGTCTAAAAATTATATCTAAAAAGTTGCGCCTAAAGGTCTAAAGGTAAATGCAATTTTATTCAGAAAACGTTAATTACTTAAAGGCACTAAAATCTATTTAAAACTAAAGCGAAAAACGGCGTCGCAAAATTTCAAAGCGCCTAAATCTTAATCTAAAGAAAAAGCACTTAAAGGATTTTACGGCAAAGCCTAAGAATCTATACATATAAAATAACTACGGAAAAACTAATTTTAAAACTAATTGCGAACGAAAAATATACAAAATATTACAATTACACTAAATAAAAGGATACAAATTATAAAAAGTGATAAAATTACTTATTTTTATAAAAAAATATTATTTTTATATTTTTATTTTATAAAAGTATTAATTTTTTATATATTAAAACTAAATATAATTAATTATAACTAATTAATTTAAAAACTTAAACTAAATAATAATAATAATAAAGTAAATAGGGTTAAATAATAATAATAATTAATAATACCCCATAATTAATGCTTTTTAGGGTTTCTTTGTGGCCTGACAGGGCGGCTCCGCGAGTCGTGGAGTTTTAAGCCTGCAAACTCCGCGAGTCGTGGAGTTTGAAAAACGTTTTTTTTTTTTTTTAATTTTATATTATTTTTCTAAAAATATATTTATACAAAAATAAATTAAAAATATAGCGTTTCGCCGATTTCCCCGGCAGCGGCGCCAAAAACTTGATGTGGTAGCGTGGGGGTACGAAATAGTATTATATTTTTGATACGAAAAGCGATACAGATTACACAAGTTTTATATATTTATTTACAGATGTGATATACCTAAACCTTGCTACAACACTATAAGCAGTGTACCTAATCGTAGAGTAGTATAGTTTTTAGTAAGTCCGGTTCGTTCCACAGGGAGCGGGCTTATTGCACACTATATTTTAAACAATTATATTCGTACAAAATATATTATATTAATAATATATAAAAGGGGGTTTTACCGTTTAATGATCGGTTTGTCGATTTTATATTTTAAGCGAAGCGTAAAGTAAATGATGATATTTAACTAACAATATAAAATAAATAACAATAATTAAAATGACAATAAATAAAAGTACGAGGAAAAATGAAATAAAATATATTATGCTTATTTAAACTTCCGTAACCATGATGGTTGACGTGTTGATTTTAGTTTTATGCCCATGGGTTAATTGTCCTTTGTCCTGGATTATTTAATATGTCCGTCTGGTTTTTGTCCATAACAGTCCATCGGTCATAAATTTAAAGTGCGAGTGTCATCGTCAAATTATTCTTATACCCGAAGTCAAATATTCCAACTAATTGGGGACTCAAACTGTAACAAGGTTTTAATACTTTGTTTAATAATTACACCAGGATATCGACTGCGTGTAACCCAAGGTTTTAATACTTTGTTATCAATTATGCCAAGTGTCCTTGTACATAATTTCACCCCTGTTTTAATAATTCCATAGACTATTAATCCATTCCCGTGTCCGGTTAAATGAACGATTATTCGTACATATAAATACCCCGCCCATTGTGTCCGATCGAGTGTATATGGTTATTTATAGGTACATCCAATTGTAAATCTTTATATTAAAATTAACAAACTATCATTTAGTTAAACAAATATAAAGCCCATTAATAGCCCATAGTCTAATTTTCACAAGTGTCGTTCTTTTGTCCAAACCCCAATTATGGTACAAAGCCCAATTACCCCGTCTTTAATATTTAGTCCAATATCATGATTACTTTGGCTCAAATAAGCATAATAATAACTTAAGTACGAGACATTAATTTAAAAAGGAGAACATAACTTACATTGAGTATTTATCGCGTAGTGTTACACGGACAGAATTTCGACTTCAAAAACCCGTAAAAATAACTTTTACATAACCCGAACTAATCTAATATAAAACTACCCTATACTATATATTATATATATATATTTATTTATTTATTTATTACAGAGTATTATTATTATTATTATTTATTTTTACTCGGCAGAATGCATGGCCTTTTATAGGAGTTTTGATTTCTGACAGCTCCGCGAGTCGTGGAGTTTTTGGCCTTCAAACTCCACGAGTCGTGGAGTTTGAAAATCCAGCTCAGGATCATTTGTCTCATAGCTTGTCGACATAATTTTTAAATATATATAATATATAAATAATTTATATAATTATTTAAATATTATATTATATTCTTGTGCATAGTTGACTTGTAATTTTTGGTCCGTTGCGTCGGGCGTTGATAGTTGACTCATGTCCCGGTTCCGGATTTTCGAACGTCCTTGCGTACAATTTAATATCTTGTACTTTGCGTTTTGTAACTTGTACTCTTGTCATTTTTAGACGTTTCTCATCAATAAATTGAACCACTTGGATTGTATCTTGTACAGTTGAGCTTTTTGGACGTTTTTGTCTTCAAATCTTCGTTTTCGCCTTTTGTCTTCGCACTTATTTATTTAAACAATTACAATGAAAATATAATACAATTACATATGAAAACCTATTATTTAGGAGGGATATTGCTATGAAATATATGTTCCTTTTTAGTCTTATCAAATATCCACACACTTGAGCGTTGCTTGTCCTCAAGCAATACAGAACTTGAAATAAAAACATACATGAATCACTTTTTTATTCATCACACTTTGTACATTAGTGATTTTGATATGGTGATATAAACAACGATAGTAACGATAAAAACATACATGAATCACTTTTTTATTCATCACACTTTGTACTTGAGGTGTTGACGTATCTTCTGGAAATAAGTGCGGGTATTTCTTCTTCATCTGATCTTCTCGTTCCCAGGTGAACTCGGGTCCTCTACGAGCATTCCATCGAACTTTAATATTTGGTATCTTGTTTTGCTTAAGTCTTTTAACCTCACGATCCATTATTTCGACGGGTTTTTCGACGAATTGAAGTTTTTTGTTTATTTGGATTTCGTCTAACGGAATAGTGAGATCTTCTTTAGCAAAACATTTCTTCAAATTTGAGACGTAGGAAGTGTTATGTACAGCCGCGAGTTGTTGTGGTAATTCAAGTCAGTAAGCTACTGGTCCGACACGATCAATAATCTTGAATGGTCCTATATACCTTGGATTTAATTTTCCTCGTTTACCAAATCGAACAACGCCTTTCCAAGGTGCAACCTTAAGCATGACCATATCTCCAATTTCAAATTCTATATCTTTTCTTTTAATGCCGGCGTAGCTCTTTTGTCGACTTTGGGCGGTTTTCAACCGTTGTTGAATTTGGATGATCTTCTCGGTAGTTTCTTGTATTATCTCAGGACTCGTAATTTGTCTATCCCCCACTTCACTCCAACAAATCGGAGACCTGCACTTTCTACCATAAAGTGCTTCAAATGGCGCCATCTCAATGCTTGAATGGTAGCTGTTGTTGTAGAAAAATTCTGCTAACGGTAGATGTCGATCCCAACTGTTTCCGAAATCAATAACACATGCTCGTAGCATGTCTTCAAGCGTTTGTATCGTTCTTTTGCTCTACCCATCAGTTTGTCTATGATAGGCAGTACTCATGTCTAGACGAGTTCCTAATGCTTGCTGTAATGTCTGCCAGAATCTTGAAATAAATCTACCATGCCTATCAGAGATAATAGAGATTGGTATTCCATGTCTGGAGACGACTTCCTTCAAATACAGTCGTGCTAACTTCTCCATCTTGTCATCTTCTCTTATTGGCAGGAAGTGTGCTGATTTGGTGAGATGATCAACTATTACCCAAATAGTATCAAAACCACTTGCAGTCCTTGGAAATTTAGTGATGAAATCCATGGTAATGTTTTCCCATTTCCAAACCGGGATTTCGGGTTATTGAAGTAGACCTGATGGTTTCTGATGCTCCGCTTTCACCTTAGAACACGTCAAACATTCCCCTACGTATTTAGCAACATCGGCTTTCATACCTGGCCACCAAAAATGTTTCTTGAGATCCCTGTACATCTTCCCCGTTCCAGGATGTATTGAGTATCTGGTTTTATCAGCTTCTCTAAGTACCATTTCTCTCATATCTCCAAATTTTGGTACCCAAATTCTTTCAACCCTATACCGGGTTCTGTCTTCCCGAATATTAAGATGCTTCTCCGATCCTTTGGGTATTTCATCCTTTAAATTTCCCTCTTTTAAAACTCCTTGTTGCGCCTCCTTTATTTGAGTAGTAAGGTTAGTGTGAATCATTATATTCATAGATTTTACACGAATGGGTTCTCTGTCCTTTCTGCTCAAGGCATCGGCTACCACATTTGCCTTCCCTGGGTGGTAACTAATCTCAAAGTCGTAATTATTCAACAATTCAATCCATCTGCGCTGCCTCATGTTCAGTTGTTTCTGATTAAATATGTGTTGAAGACTTTTGCGGTCGGTATATATAATACTTTTGACCCCATATAAGTAGTGCCTCCAAGTCTTTAATGCAAAAACAACCGCGCCTAATTCGAAATCATGCGTCGTATAATTCTGCTCGTGAATCTTCAATTGTCTAGACGCATAAGCAATTACTTTCGTTCGTTGCATTAATACACAACCGAGACCTTGCTTTGAGGCGTCACAATATATCACAAAATCATCATTCCCTTCAGGTAATTACAATATAGGTGCCGTAGTTAAATTTTTCTTCAACAATTGAAACGCTTTTTCTTGTTTATCCTTCCATTCAAATTTCCTCCCTTTATGCGTTAATGCAGTCAAGGGTTTTGCTATTTTAGAAAAATCTTGGATGAATCTCCTGTAATAACCAGCTAGCCCTAAAAATTGGCGTATGTGTTTCGGAGTTTTCGGGGTTTTCCACTTTTCAACGGTTTCAATCTTTGCTGGATCCACCTGAATACCTTCTTTGTTCACTATATGACCGAGGAACTGAACTTCTTCCAACCAAAATGCACACTTTAAAAACTTAGCATATAGTTTTTCTTTTCTCAGCAACTCTAGCACTTTTCTCAAATGTTCTTCGTGCTCTTGATTATTCTTCGAGTAAATAAGTATGTCATCGACGAAAATAATGACAAACTTGTCAAGATATGGCCCACACACTCGGTTCATGAGGTCCATGAACAAAGCTGGTGTGTTAGTCAATCAAAATGGCATAACCATAAACTCGTAATGACCGTAACGCGTCCTAAAAGCAGTCTTTGGAATATCATCCTCCTTCACCCGCATTTGATGATATCCAGAACGTAAATCGATCTTCGAATAAACAGAGGAGCCTTGTAGTTGATCAAATAAGTCGTCGATTCTCGGTAGTGGGTAGCGGTTCTTAATGGTAAGTTTGTTCAACTCTCGGTAGTCGATACACAACTTGAATGTACCATCTTTCTTCTTGACAAACAAAACAGGAGCTCCCCATGGTGATGTGCTTGGTCGAATGAAACCACACTCTAAAAGTTCCTGTAACAGACTTTGTAATTCTTTCATTTCGCTGGGTGCGAGTCTGTATGGAGCACGAGCTATTGGTGCAGCTCCTGGTACAAGGTCTATTTGAAATTCAACGGATCGATGTGGGGGTAATCCCGGTAATTCTTTCGGAAATACATCGGGAAATTCTTTTGCGACGGGAACATCACTTATGTTCTTTTCTTCAGGTTTAACTTCCTCGATGTGTGCTAGAATGACGTAACAACCTTTTCTTATTAGTTTTTGCGCCTTCAAACTACTAATAAGATTTAATTTCGCGTTGTTCTTTTCTCCGTACACCATTAAAGGTTTTCCTTTTTCACGCATAATGCGAATCACATTTTTGTAACAAACGACCTCTGCTCTTACCTTCTTCAACCAGTCCATGCCAATTATTACATTAAAACTCCCTAACTCGACTGGTATTAAAACAATCTTAAACGTTTCATCACCCAGTTTAATTTCTCTATCCCGACATATATTATCTGCTGAAATTAATTTACCATTTGCTAATTCGAGTAAAAATTAATTATCCAAAGGTGTCAATGGGCAACTTAATTTAGCACAAAATTCTCTACTCATATAGCTTCTATCCACACCCGAATCAAATAAAACATAAGCAGATTTATCGTCAATAAGAAACGTACCCGTAACAAGATCCGGGTCTTCCTGTGCTTCTGCCGATTTAATATTGAAAACTCTTCCACGGCCCTGCCCATTAGTATTCCCCTGATTCGGGCAATTTCTAATAATGTGGCCCAATTTTCCACATTTATAACAAACAGCGTTGGTATTACTTGCTCTGACACTATTTGTTTCGGCATTACTTGTTCCGACCATTTCTTTTACACCTGTTGCAAAATGTCGTGCAAAACCCCTGATGATTTTCTTCACACCTATGACATGGCTGTTTTTGGTTTTTGTTGCCGTTGTTGTTATTGAGGTTGTTATTGTTGTTGAAGCAGTTGTTGTAGTTGTTGTTGTTGTTGGGATGTTTGTTGTAGTTATTATTAGGATTGCAGTTATTGTTGCGATTGTTGTTGCGGTTGTTGGGATAGTTATTGCGATTGTGATTGTAATTGTTGTTGTTGTTGTTGTACTCGTGACTCTTTTCACCGTTTTCCTCCCATTTCCTCTTGAGTTGTTTCGTGTTGGCTTCTTCGGCCGCCTGCTCTTTAATTCTTCCCTCAATCTGATTTATGAGTTTATGAGCCATTCGACTTGCCTTCTATATAGAAGCGGGCTCGTGTGAACTCACATTTTCTTGAATTCTTACTGGTAACCCTTTTACAAATGCGTCGATCTTCTCTTCTTCATCTTCGAATGCTCCCGGACACAATAGGCACAACTCTGTGAATCGTCGTTCATATGTGGTAACTTCAAACCCTTGTGTTCGTAAGTCTCTAAGTTCTGCCTTGAGTTTATTGACTTCGTTTCTAGGACGGTACTGCTCGTTCATCAATTGCTTGAATGCCGACCACGGTAGTGCGTAAGCAGCATTTTGTCCTACCTGTTCAAGATAGGTGTTCCACCACATTAACGCAGTACCTGTGAAGGTATGCGTAGTGTACTTAACTTTGTCCTCTTTAGTACACTTACTTATGGCAAACACCGATTTGACTTTCTCGGTCCACCGTTTTAATCCAATTGGTCCTTCGGTTCCATCAAATTTCAAAGGTTTGCAGGCAGTGAATTCTTTGTAGGAGCATCCTACATGATTTCTTGCCCCGTTAGCTGCATTGCTAGATTCAGAGTTATTGTTGGTATGTAGTGCAGCCTGTACTGTGGCTATGTTTACAGCAAGAAAGGTACGAAATTCCTCTTCGCTCATATTCATAGTGTGTCGAGTAGTCGGTGCCATTTCCTTCAAAATAGCCAACTGAATCGAGTTAATCATACAGAATATTAAAAGTAGTCAATAGTATTTCGTAGCATAATATGAACTCATTTATAAAAGCTTTTTCTTCATATTAGCATTTTATAAGTTTAAATTCGGGTACTACCTACCCGTTAAGTTCATACTTAGTAGTAATATACAATTCAACTACTACAATTCCATATGAAAAACTGATTATAATAATATATCACATACAAATATTCTTCAAACTTATAACTTCGCTATATTACATATAACATGAAATATAGTATACTTTGATACAGGACAGTTTTTGAAGATAAACCTAGTTAATACGCAAGTTGTTCAGCAAAGGAAATAAAGACACGTAGTTCATAAGTCCAGAAACAAGTCATGCATTCTGGTTTTACTAAGATGACTTCCCATTCTTGGTCTTGTGGAAAATAACCGTTATGACCATTGGCTAGGCAGCATGTTGTAATGTCGTCAAAAGGACGAGGGTTTCGTAATGTCCAACAGCCCCGTAATAATCTAAAAAACTTGTTTCTCACCCCAACTACTGAATCCGTCACTTGTGGGAAGGTTTTATTTAAAAGTTGCAATCCGATGTTTTTTTTTCTCACTTTGGTAAGAAGCGAACATCACTAACCCGTAAGCATAACATGCTTCTTTATGTTGCATGTTAGAAGCTCTTTCTAATTCAAGAAATCCTATGTTGGGATATGTTGAGTCAAAATAGGTTCTTAACCCGTAGCGTAAAATTGCATTTGGGTTCCCCGCATTTAACGCTTTAAAGAAAACACGGCGTAACTTACGGTCTCCCCAATGTGATATACCCCACCTATCAAAGGAAAGCTTTTTATAAACTAAGGCATTTTTAGAAAGTCTTTCAAATGTTTGACAAGTTATATTTGCCATAATTAATTGTGCTGATGAATTCTGACCGACTCTAGACAAGATTTCCTCAATCATATCCTCTGGTAGATCTTCTAAAATATTCAGTTGTCTACCTTTAACGTCCATTTTGTTTTTATACTGTAAAATAGACAAGGATTAGATTCGTAAAAGATAATTAACAAACAATACAAGCAATTTTTACATAGAACATAAAGGTACAAGCACACTACAATACATATAATATACAACATGATTACAACCCTCTAATCTGAATCACTGGTTTCTTCTTCTTCAGACTTGGTTCATTTTCCTAATTTTCTAGGAATATATGGTGTTCCTCTAATACGAGCCGTCGTTTTCCACAATGGTTTAGAAAAACATGGTGGTTTAGAGGTTCCCGGGTCATTGTTACATTTTAGGAAATACGGATGTTGCCGATACATATAAAGTTCATCGGGGTTGGAATCTGTTTTCTCTATTTTTATACCTTTTCCCTTATTATTTTCTTTCACTTTATTAAATTGGGTCGAGGTAATTTCTATAACATCATCGGAATCCTCATCGGGATCCGATTCATCGGGAAATTGGTAATCTTCCCAATATTTTGCTTCCTCGGCAGAAACACCATTGACCATTATTAACTTTGGTCCGTTGGTTGAGGATTTTCTTTTATTTAATCAATTTACTATAGGTATCAATATATCTTCCTCCGGAACTGTGACGATCGCTCCAAATCCATATGGACGAACACGTCATTCATCGATTTCATTGCGAGGTATTTGACCTCTATATGATACGTTTTGTAAACATTGCATTCTTTTGAAAAGGCACACCATAAATGAATATTTAAATCAAAGGTTTTCGACATCTGATGATTTTTACATATAGACAATCACCGTAAATAAGTTTACAATAGTACTTCCATTGACGATGCAGTCAAAATAAGATACATGGTGATGATTTGGTGAATGCATCATTTTCTTGATAAATATGCCATGTAAGACTCCATGCACATAGCTTGTCTAACATATAAGCAAACAGCGGAAGACTTCTAGGAACCTGAGAATAAACATGCTAACAAGTGTCAACACAAAGGTTGGTGAGTTCATAGTTTTAGTGTTTCGCATAATCTGTATATAAAAGTGGATCACAAGATTTCAGTTATTTCATCCAGAAACGTTTATCAAAATATTCTACAAAATTGAGCACCCTGGTAACTAAACTTAACGTATATATAATTTGTACCCTTTGTATAATCATCTTAATAATACACGCAAACCAACGTGTACGCTTCTCAAATAGCATACGTCCGTTAAAAGGCTAGTGCTCTAGCTCGGACGGGGATATCAAGCCCTATGGATCCATATACTACTACTCGCGCCCACCAGTTCTTATAACCGGCAGTTACTAGTTACCAAAGCTAAGGGATTTTTGGTTCAAACTCAGTGTAGAATTAAGTATGTACTTGTATCCATTGCGTTTAAATATATTGCATGTATTCTCAGCCCAAAAATATAGATTGCAAAAGCAATTAAAAAGGGAGCAAATGAAACTCACGCATATAATTATAGTATATCGGTTAATAAAGCATTTGCATGTATTCTCAGCTCAAAAATGTAGAGAGTAAAAGGGATCTTATGAAACTCACGCATATAAATATTGTAAATCAGTTAATAAAGTATTTGCATGTATTCTCAGCCCAAAAATGTAGAGAGTAAAAGGGATCTTATGTAACTCACCTTAGAAGCATATAAAGTCGTTCACCAAAATGTGATCGAAACACGGATTACCAAATAACCGTAGATATCAACGTATCAATATTGAGATTCAATATTGTAGGAAAGTACGTAGACGTAATGGAGATGATAAACACTAGGTTTGATTCACAAATATACCCCCGAACATTACCCATAATCTCCTTGGCAATAACCCATAATTTCCTTAGCTCTATCCCGCTTGAAAACCATTTTGAAAGTGACACGCTCATGACCTCGTCGTAGTATTTTATGTATAATACTATTTAGTAATAATACTACTAATAATAATAAGATTAATAATAATATTAATCTTAATAATAATAATAATAATAATAATAATAATAATAATAATAATAATAATAATAATAATAATAATAATAATAATAATAATAATAATAATAATAATAATAATAATAATAATAATATAATTAATAAATATAATACGGAGTAATTGAAAATGAATTCAAAAGCAGAAAACATCGGGCTTTTATAGATGTGGCCTGGACCAGGCTGCCATGCGATCGCATGGCCTTCAAGACCATTTCCCATGCGATCGCATGGGATGGATTTCCAGCTCATGATCTTTTAACTTCTAGTTTGTCGACATATTTTTTAATTATAAATATAATATATTTAATTTATATAATTAATTATATATTATATTAAATTCACATGCATAGTTGTCTTGTAATTTTTGTTTCGATAAGTCGTACGTTATCACTCGACTTATGTCCCGGTTATGGTTTTTCGAACGCCCTTTCGTACGCTGAGAAAACTAGTACTTTTCGTTTCGTGACTCGTCCCTTTGTCAAAATATAGTCTTAAATCATCCATAAACTATACCACTCGAGGTATAACTTATACATTTGAGTGTTTTGGTCATTTACTTCTATAAATCATCGTCTCGCTATTTGTTAATATATATATATATATATTTTCATTTTGAAATAGTGTTTTACTGTAGCAAATAGTGATTTTCGAAAACACTGTAGCATTTTGGGTACTGTAGCAAATTAATGTTTTACTGGTTCATCTTAAACGCTTTAGTTAACTTATCTAAATATCAATCGAGTCAATAAACGAATGTTACTATCGTTTACTAAATAACTTGAAATTATATATATGTATATATCTTATGCATAAATCAGTTTTTAAATACACTTTGGAAGTTATTTATAAATAAATTTTAATAATAAATATTTCAACTTATCATATATATATTCAAATAGATATTTAAACCAATAAGTTTAATGTACGGTATCAAACAATTAATACATTGTTACCTTTTCAAGTTATAGTATATATGTATCTATTTACATATAATTGTTCGCGAATCGTCGAAAACAACCGAAGGGTATTTAAATATATAAAAGTAGTTCAAAAATTTTGAGATTCAGTTTTACAGACTTTGCTTATCGTGTCGGAAATGTTAATCATACAAAGATTAAGTTTAAATTTGATAAGAAATTTCCGGGTCATCACAGGAACCTCTTCTTCTTCCGGTTCCTCCTCTTCCGGTTCCTCCTCTTCTGGTTCCTCTTCTTCCGGTTCCTCTTCTTCCGGTTCCTCTTCGGGAATTTGTGAATCTTCCCAAAGTATATTCGACTCTTCATTATTATTAGGTGAGTCGATGGAATTTGTACTAGTGGTAGACATCTATCACACAATATCAAACACATTAAGAGGTTAATATATCACATAATATTTATATGTTAATAACATATAGTTTCCAACAAAAGTGTTAAGCAATCATTTTTAAAGAAAACATGGTCGAAGTCCAGACTCACTAATGTATCCTAACAAACTCGATAAGACACACTAATGCAAATTTCTGGTTCTCTAAGACTAACGCTCGGATACCAACTGAAATGTCCCGTTCATATTGATTATAAACGTCCCATATTAATTGATTTCGTCGCGAGGTTTTGACCTCTATATGAGACGTTTTTCAAAGACTGTATTCATTTTTAAAATAACCATAACCTTTATTTTATCTATAAAGGTTTAAAAAGCATTACGTAGCTTATCAAATAATGATAATCTAAAATATACCGTTTACACACGACCATTACATAATGGTTTACAATAAGAATATATTACATCAAAAATAAGTTTCTTGAATGCAGTTTTTACATAATATCATACAAGCATGGACTCCAAATCTTGTCCTTATTTTAGTATGCAACAGCGGAAGCTCTTAATAATCACCTGAGAATAAACATGCTTAAAACGTCAACAAAAATGTTGGTGAGTTATAGGTTTAACCTATATATTATCAAATCATAATAATAGACCATAAGATTTCATATTTCAATAAACATCCCATACATAGAGATAAAAATCATTCATATGGTGAACACCTGGTAACCGACATTAACAAGATGCATATAAGAATATCCCCTATCATTCCGGGAAATCCTTCGGACATGATAAAAACAACCTCGAAGTACTAAAGCATCCGGTACTTTGGATGGGGTTCGTTAGGCCCAATAGATCTATCTTTAGGATTCGCGTCAATTAGTAGACTGGTTTACTAATTCTTAGGTTACCAAGCAAAAGGGGCATATTCGGCTTCGATCATTCACCCATATAATGTAGTTTCATTTACTTGTATCTATTTCGTAAAACATTTATAAAATTGCATGTATTCTCATCCCAAAATATTAGATTTTAAAAGTGGGACTATAACTCAATTTCACAGATTTTTACTTCGTCGGGAAGTAACACTTGGCCACTGGTCGATTCACGAACCTATAACAAATATGTATATATATATCAAAGTATGTTCAAAATATATTTACAACACTTTTAATACATTTTGATGTTTTAAGTTTATTAAGTCAGCTGTCCTCGTTAGTAACCTACAACTAGTTGTCCATAGTTAAATGTACAGAAATAAATTGATATATATTATCTTGAATCAATCCACGACAACCTACAACTAGTTGTCCATAGTTAAATGTACAGAAATAAATTGATATATATTATCTTGAATCAATCCACGACCCAGTGTATACACGTCTCAGGCTAGATCACAACTCAAAGTATATATATTTTTGGAATCAACCTCAACCCTGTATAGCTAACTCCAACATTACTGCATATAGAGTGTCTATGGTTGTTCCAAATAATATATATAGATGGGTCGATATGATATGTCAAAACATTTGAATACGTGTCTATGGTATCCCAAGATTACATAATATATTAGAATACATGTATAATACAATATAAGTTAGCTAGGATATGATTTGTATAGAATTGTTACAATATTTCCCGTAGCTACAGCAATCAAAAAATATCCAATCTTGTTTTACCCATAACTTCTTCGTTTTAAATCCGTTTGAGTGAATCAAATTGCTATGGTTTCATACTGAACTCTATTTTATGAATATAAACAGAAAAAGTATAGGTTTATAGTCAGAAATATAAGTTACAAGTCGTTTTTGTAAGAGGTAGTCATTTCAGTCGAAAGAACGACGTCTTGATGACCATTTTGAAAAACATACTTTGACTTTGAGTTTAACCATGATTTTTGGATATAGTTTCATGTTCATAAGAAAAATCATTTTCCCAGAAGAACAACTTTTAAATCAAAGTTTATCATAGTTTTTAATTATCAAACCCAAAACTGCCCGCGGTGTTACAACGACGGCGTATGTCCGGTTTTACGGTGTTTTCGTGTTTCCAGGTTTTAAATCATTAAGTTAGCATATCATATAGATATAGAACATGTGTTTACTTGATTTTAAAAGTCAAGTTAGAAGGATTAACTTTGTTTGCGAACAAGTTTAGAATTAACTAAACTATGTTCTAGTGATTTCAAGTTTAAACCTTCGAATAAGGTAGTTTTATATATATGAATTGAATGATGTTATGAACATCATTACTACCTCAGGTTTTGTGGATAAACCTACTGGAAATGAGAAAAATAGATCTAGCTTCAAAGGATCCTTGAATGGCTTGAAAGTTCTTGAAGCAGAATCATGACACGAAAACAAGTTCAAGTAAGATTTTCACTCGAAATAAGATTGTCATAGTTATAGAAATTGAATCAAAGTTTGAATATGAGTATTACCTTGTATTAGAAAGATATCTTACTGTAAATAAGAATGATTTCTTGAGGTTGGATGATCACTTTACAAGATTGGAAGTAAGCTAGCAAACTTGGAAGTATTCTTGATTTTATGAAACTAGAACTTATAGAATTTATGAAGAACACTTAGAACTTGAAGATAGAACTTGAGAGAGATTAATTAGATGAATAAAATTGAAGAATGAAAGTATTTTTAGGTGTTTTTGGTGGTTGGTATATGGATTAGATATAAAGGATGTGTAATTTTGTTTACATGTAAATAAGTCATGAATGATTACTAATATTTTGTAATTTTATGAGATATTTCATGCTAGTTGCCAAATGATGGTTCCCACATGTGTTAGGTGACTCACATGGGCTGCTAAGAGCTGATCATTGGAGTGTATATACCAATAGTACATACATCTAAAAGCTGTGTATTGTACGAGTACGAATACGGGTGCATACGAGTACAATTGTTGATGAAACTGAGCGAGGATGTAATTGTAAGCATTTTTGTTAAGTAGAAGTATTTTGATAAGTTTCTTAAAGTCTTTAAAAAGTGTATGAATACATATTAAAACACTACATGTATATACATTTTAACTGAGTCGTTAAGTCATCGTTAGTCGTTACATGTAAATATTGATTTGAAACCTTTAAGTTAATGATCATGTTAAATGTTGTTAACCCAATGTTTATTATATCTAATGAGATGTTAAATTATTACATTATCATGATATTATGATATATTAATATATAATATATCTTAGTATGATATATATACAGTTAAATGTTGTTACAACGATAATCGTTACATATATGTCTCGTTTCGAAATCATTAAGTTAGTAGTCTTGTTTTTACATATGTAGTTCATTGTTAATACACTTAATGACATGTTTACTTATCATTTATCATGATTAAACATAATGTATCAATATCTTAATATGATTCATATGTATTTAGTAAGACGTTGTTATAACGATAATCGTTATATATACCGTTTCGAGTTTCTTAATTCAATAAACTCAATTTTATGTATATAACTCATTGTTAAAATACCTAATGAGATACTTACTTATCATAATATCATGTTAACTATATATATAATCATATATATGTCATCATATAGTTTTTACAAGTTTTAACGTTCGTGAATCACCGGTCAACTTGGGTGGTCAATTGTCTATATGAAACCTATTTCAATTAATCAAGTCTTAAAAAGTTTGATTGCTTAACATGTTGGAAACACTTAATCATGTAAATAACAATTTCATTTAATATATAAAAACATGGAAAATTTCGGGTTACTACACATGCCGTCAACTTTCGATGTAATGAAAGTTTGTCTTTTTAAAAACGAATGCAACGTTTGTAAAATGTAACATATAGAGGTCAAGTACCTCGCAATGAAATCAACTATTGTGAATCATTTATAATCGGTATGAACGGGGCATTTTATGTACCTTTAGGGGGTGATATTTACGTTAAGTTAGTTACCAAGTGCCCACGGTTAAGCATATACTTTTCATACAGTTTTGAATACGAAATTTCATGGCCTACATTTCATTATGTTACAATCAAACTATAGCTCATCAACATTCGTGTTGACTTTTAAGCATGTTATTTCTCAGGTGCTTAGACGTATGTTGCTTCCGATGTACTAGACTCTCGGTGTTAGATTTCCGCTGCTTATTTAAAGATGTCTCAAACATGGAACTTTTTACTTTGCATTCAAAACTTATGTTACATTTGAACAATGGCTTTGTAATGACCTTCGTGTCACGTACTTGTGTTAACGCTTCCTATTCATAGAAGCATGCTATCTTTTGTAAAACGCCATCTTTTATGAATGCAAACTTGTTTTAAAACAGCATATAGTGTTGTAACCTTGTGATGGACCTGTTGTTGATGATCCGTACACGTTAATTTTGTACGGGGCATCACAGCTGCTGCCCGTCCTATTACACTCCTACTATACGAGCAATAATTAAATCACGGATACTCGAGAAGAAACTTGGTTCGTACCACCGGTCATTAGCAAATTACTTTTCCATTAGAGATTAAAACAGGTAGTCGAAGAACTAATGTTATCAGAATTAATGCACTATTCTTGAGAAAATTTGAGAAACACCCCGCACACCATCTCCACAATCCAACTGGTCATCCAACTTCCACTAGCTCAATAACTTTTGTCGGTTACCAAACTTAATACGTGTTCCCTACACCATCAACAAACCTATAAAGCTCAAGTTCCGGACTTACAAGATTATCCATTCCATCTATATTACTAATTTATCACCCTCGAAGAAACCGCTCGAGTTGTTGAACTGACCATCAACCAACTGTAACAACCTCAAATTGGGCCTAACTGTAAATGACCATTTTACCATTGTCTTGTATTAAATTATTAATATTAGTAATTTTGCAATTATATGATTATAATTATTGAATCTTCAGTTAAATGTGTTTTGTGACAAGTGCCACATAACATATTTGTTTGTTGGATTTGGATCTCTTTAGGGCCGTTTAATGATGTGAATTTTTTTTAGATAAATGGTAAATACCCATGTATACAAAGAATAGGTTTCCTTCACCTAAAGAAACCCTTCTAGCCTTATATGCTTCTGCTTCCTCTTTATTTCCATTTTTAGAAAGTTTAACCTCACACACACATACAGAACTAATATCTCACAAACCCTAATCCCAAATCTTGTGGTTTTGATCTCATTTTAAAGGTGTTAATCGTGTATTGTGATTTCAGTAACATTCTAAGGTATTTAAAAACTGATTTCATGTGTAAATTCAAAGTGAAATGTGTAGTTTTGTTAGGTTCTGTACAAAAGAGTATTTTGGATCATTAGTTGCATTCAAAGTTGTTGTAAACACCAATAGATGTTACAAAATGTTTACATATAGTGTCTATGTGTATCCTGTACAAGATTTAGTGTCAAAACAATGCAAAAACGAGATTTTGGGTGAATTAGCTCGAAAACTTGCTGCTGTTGCCGATGAACTTGATTTGTACAGATGCAGACTGGATCCATACTGATGAGTCTTGTAACCATACGGATTCAAATCCAGGTAATCGTTACGGATTCAAATCCAGGTAATCGTAGGGATGGAGTTCCAATATGTACGGATGGGGCTTGAATCCGGATGGATGAGCTGTAACCGTACGGATGGGCATCGACAGAGTGTGTTTCATTAATTGCTATTTTTTAAGACGTTGTGATGTCTGTGTGTCTAATTTATGTTTCGAACACTATATTGACTCTGTTTGTGTTATCTTTTGGTGATAAGGGCAGAGAGAAGGCTCAGTAACATTAGACTTCTGAGTTCTTACTGTTTATCAGGTGAGCGGGACTATCTTAACTGTTATATGTATGTAGTAGCGGCTTATGCTACTGTTGTAATGCCATGTATGACCTGATTTGATAGTATATGATATACTATGTTGATTGTGATGATTACGCACACATTGGTATTGTCCACTATGATTTAAGTAGCTCGACAACCGGCTATGATTTGTGTAGTTGGACAAGAGGTCAACTATGATTAGTGTGGTTGGGTTCAAGTGTTACTATTCGTGTAGTATAGTTTGAATGACACATCCCCTGCGTCCGGATTACTATACGAAGGAGCCAGTAACAGGAACTATATGTGAACTCTAGCCCGATCAACTAGTAGTTGTAGGATTGTATAAGCCACTGGTCCTTTTGTTACCGTATTGGTTGTCTAATTGTTGTGTCATGCAATTGTACTTAGCTTGGTGCTAGATGTTTATTGTTGTTAGGATGTTTCCATTCACTTAGTCTTGTGCTAACCCTCACATCTCCTCCCTTGCAAGTTAGGCTATATAACACTAGGATTTTTGGAGAAGCTTGTCTGATAGATCTGTTTGACATAGCTAACTCTGATGACTGTATTTTGATACTGTTTATGTATTAAGGTTTTTGTAATAACGTAACACCTGGATTAATGTAATAATTATGGTTTAAGTTAATTACTTAGTTATTGTTTGTAATGTAATATATAATGTAATATATGTTTTCGCTGTGATTATGAAAAAAATGGCTGGTGTTACACCAACCCTAGCACCGATCAACGTGTACGATCTGAAACCCTTCGAAAACAAATTTCCTTAGTGAGAAGAAGCTCTAACCCGCCCACATATTCTACGAACCCTGAAATGTCTGACCAAAAATCTTTGGTCATCTCGTTTCAAAACCCGCAACCACTAAACTTCCTTGATAACTCTCACCGTCGATTTCCAAACTGATGCGTCCCGTTCGTTACCCAATCGCTCTATACCCGAGAGAAAACCACCCTCCTGAGCTCCCGTAACAAACCAACATCCCCGAAAATCCATCTGGCATCGCCCGAAGTTTCACAAGACAAACCGTATTGTTCTCGCATCATCAAACCCGAAACATTCATCATGAGACTGTAGCAAATTCGAAAATCATATATGAAAATCCAACAGTCTGATCTTCGCGGATTTTTTTCTCATGTAGATCCATGTGTCATCCATATATAATCCTAATATGAAATAGATCTGATGCTTAACGAACCCGTAATGAACTTTCTCCTACAGCTGCGCATGAATAATCGAATTTAGCTCGATCGTTCCTTCACGGGATAGCGAGGAACAAGAATTCAGATCCAACTCCCGGATCTACTGAAAATCTCTCTTACAACAAAACTAATCGATCTGATGACCAACTTTATTTCCACCATGAAAAAACCATCGTCATAACGCAACTTGGCAGGGTTACCTTATCACAAATCCTTACCGATCAACTCTTAAGTGTAAAGTCTGTACTAACTGAGCTTATCACGAACAACCTAAACAAAAATCTCTTGATCATGATACATGTTGCAAACAAGACCCTAGATTCGTCATTTGTTCACCTGTTCATAACCGAATCATCATCATATTGAATACTGTGCTTTTAATTTGCCATCGTGCTCGATCTTCAAACCTTAAAACTCTGATACCACTTGTTAGGAATAGTGAGGACCCAACAAGACATGTGATTTACTGCAATCACAAACCCATGACAATAAACGAATTAATTAAAGCATAAAATGATGAATAACTGATAAATGGGGTAAGAATTTAACGTGATTATATCCCAACTTCATTGGAGTGGGGAAGGGTTTAGTCCACGAGCGCAAAACAGAGATATTTCTTAATTATTTTGCACACAATTACATGAGTTTAGGGTTACATTATGCAGGAAACCTATAAGCTAGAAAACAAATCCAATTCCACAAAAAACCCCAAAATGCATATTTTCAACTTGGCCTCCAAGTCATGCCGATCTCACTTTGATCAACTAAAATCCCATTGGGATCAGGATTTCTGTTCACATCCACACAAATTATCCCACTTGGATCAGTAAAATCCCATTGGGATCGGGATCTCTGTTCTTGATTTCATTTGTTCTAACTGCACACCATAATCTCAACAGTAGACAACACTCCTTTAGTCGTGGTTTCCCCTACCATGTTGTAGGGGACGATCTTGGTCAGATAAAGTTGGACTACACCAAGTGCCTTCCTATCCAAAAAATTCCAATCCCTCTGCTTTATATCCTGAGGTTTATTACCAGTTAATGGTTAACTGATATAAACCCTTTTGATTTCGATCTGCATCTTTCGAAAGCCAATATCTGAACCCTCAAACTTATCCACGATCTACATGGGTGTTTTTATTGATAATTTTCAGAGGTGTTTGGATTACAAGAGGTCAAGGGATTAATTTATAGAGAGTACAAAATAAGGAAACAAAAACTGCTGATTTTCAGTCCACGCAAAATGTCACATATGGTGACATCATGTCGCCAAACACGATCCCCCTAATTCTCCAGATCCAAAACTGCTCGATCACATTTGTCACATTTCGACCATGCACGTTGCATTTGGTGACATCATGCCACCAAAAGTGAGGATCCCCCTACAACATGATTTTTTTCTTCAACTTTTTGTTTACAAATCTACAACCCTCAAAATTTGCACCATAGTGGGTTATATTACTTTAATTTTTTGTACCAAAGAATAATGTGTTTGTTGGTGCATAAATGTAAATCTCTAGTTCTATTTGTTACGTGTGTTTATTTCAGTCATCGATAATCGAACATTATTGTAATAGTATCTACTTTGATGTTTGGATACTCGTTGTGATTCGTTAATGTTTAATCAATTATCATGGTGAATGTCGGCTAACTGTTAGAGACCATCAGCCGATGGTAGGTGACCATCGGCCGAGGGTCCTAGACCATTGACCGATGGTCACTGCAGTATGCTATATATATGGGTTACGGGTTTCTTTGTGAGGTTACACACCCTACACATACTTTATCCGTGTTTTATCGTCTGAAGTCGATCATAAACGTATCCAACCGAATAACTACTCTAGGCATCGATATAATCTCTTGTAGGTTTGATTTATCGATCCCTAAGGTCTAAGTTTATTCGATTAAACTTGTTTTAGTGTTTTCCGCCTCTAGATCGACTTTACGTTTGTTTTAAAATCCGTTTTTAGAGTCTACATCGCTGTAATAGACTAAACAGTCAATTCAGTGTGACATCAATACTTCTTTAATAATACTGACTAAAACTTATAGTGTCATCCAATGATTTAGAAAATGAACTTTCTTGATCCCACGTTGTCAAATATCAATAATACATTTATTAAACATAGAAGATAAAAGAAAACAATTTTGGACCCACGTAATTCCGTCTTAGTCCGTTCGGGCAAGAAGTAACCCCAAATACATTCAAGAAGACGCCATGGTGCCATCAATTTCCTCACAAAAATGAGAAAGAGGATACCACCGATGGTAGACCGTAGACGACTTTAACCCTTATTGCAATATACGATCAAGATTTATTGCTGTTGGAGCTATTCGGATATTCGGATCGATGTTCTAGCGAATTCGTGACATTCGGGTGTTGATTTAGTAGAACCAATCAAGAATGATTGATTAGATCAAAGCCTAGAGTCGTTAATTCGACTTGTGGGTTTTCCGGATCTGCTCTTGATGGAGAGAAACGGCAGGAACGATTAGGGTTGGATTGAAGATTAACCTACAAATGAAGCATACATCCTCCTTATATACTCGTCTTGATGGACATACCCGTCTAGCTTTTATTTGGCCCGGTTGATAGAACTGGGGACTTAAAATATGCACCAACAAACTCCCCCTAGGACCTAGTTCTATCAACATTCTTTCTTACTCGAATTCGTACACCAGCAAACTCTCTTGAGGATCAATATACTCCCCCTTGGATGTGGCGTTACTTTCAGCTTCACTTGATTTTCCTTATGCACCAATAAACTCTCTTATATGGCACATATCTTCTATCTTCATCTTTATCCTTGTCATATTCCAATGATAATCGCAAGTCGATACAATTTCCAAGAAATACAACTTGTTGAACCATTGAGTAAATTCTCTTTTGATACTCGGAGACTTCTACTCAGCAATCTTCAAAGCTCACCAGTCATCAGATTAACCCTAACTTATGACTGTTGTGACTTCAGGTTCTTCAATCTCTTTAAATCTTCTTAGAAGCAGCGGAATATTATGATTTGACATTGTTTGGCCCATGAATAATCAGACTATTCTGATTACCCCACATTAACTTCTACGTCTTTCGAAAGCTTCATAACATGCACATGTAAACATCACAAAGTACGATGACATATATAAACATGTACACGTTAGACATAATCAATCTCTCGTTTCTTTACAACATAAACATTATGATTATTAAGATGATTAATTAAGCAGCTTTATTCCTTCCTTTCATGTACGCCATTCCTTCACTTCATCAGAACTCCAGAAGCTCCAAATTTAACTTCTTCTTGTGGTTAACATGGCTTGTACGTATATCAATTTTGACAAAATGTTGGTTATATCAAACATTTAGTTCAAACACACACTGGTTTAACCATTTTGACACAACATTCTTTACAAACATTCAAAATAAATTGTTTAAACATTTTCAAAACACTTTAACTTTTCAAACAAACCTTTAGCTACAGTTTGATACGTCAATTTGAATTCACATGAGTAATCAAAAAATAAATAAGACGGAAAATATTTTTGGATTTTCAAAAATTTATGCTAAAAGACACTAAAAATATTTTTGTATTTTTCATAGTATGAATGCATGTATGAAAAGTAGATGCAATTACACTTAACTACTAACAAACATTTTAATGAAAACAAAATCACATATTTTTGTGAGATGTTGATCTATACATGGAATCAATACTAAACTATACTAGTAATTCATCATCGTTCAATTCTTAGGATAAAGTACCTACAGATTAAAACTCTGATTATAGATATCAAGCCACATTAAGCTTTCATATTCTTTCCTCATAGACATTTTGATGATCACGTTGATTAATTACTTTAACATATTGCTATGCTAGATTAGATCATAGAATCAGTCCTCATTTGAGATCGCACGATGTATCAGGTAGTCAATTGAGCACTAAAGTCCAGATGCTGTCCGTTATCACTAGCACATACTTTTGATCTAATTGATCAGGAGGTACTCTCACAGTATTTTGAATATTCCTGTTAGCCTTGGGCTTCTACCTCTACCTATACCTTCAATTTAGATGGTTCGGGTAGATCTCATAGTATTTTGAATATTCTGATATGTGCATACACAAATGCTATAAACCCCATGCTTTTCATCTGTAATAGCATAACTTAGAGTACATATATATAAATATATTTCTCGCTTCTTATTTTAATGGGTATATCTTATATCACAGGCACAAGGATGCTCGGCAGTTCAATGTGAACCCCTGGATCAACAATCCAAGCCACGTGAGAGCGGCACACTATGAATGATTTGAGATTTGAGAACATATCTTCTTTAATTATGGGAACTCTCCTCATTATCTTTCTTCTTGACTTGAATTCTTCATCTTTGAACATTAGAATATTGTTTTCATCTTGTTGAAACTTGACTTGAACTTTATGCAGATGCTTGTTGACTTCATAATTACTTTGGATGCTCAAATCATCCATAGGTTTTCTCCCTTAAAGACAAGGACGGCCCGTGATGGTGGATATACTTTTAGACATTATTTTCAAAATATATTTACCTCTATGTAAGCTAACCATTCTATGTTTAGATTCAAGCATTACGAGCCGATAGAATTTGATATACAATATCTGTACTGTAACGACCCTACTTTTTCCGTTATCTTTTGCCGTTAATTATTTAACGACCGTTAATTATTTTTCGTGCCACGTCATTTCTATGACCTATATTATTATTTTTGTAATAATATATTAATTATTATGTGTTATATGAATATTTGTATTCATATCTTTAATTGTACGTTTCTACGTGTCGCGGATTTCTATCCGGCGAATCTTTTCGGTTTTCAAACGAACGGTCGAGCTTTTGGGATTTTTAAGTCCTAATTATTTTAAATATGATATTTTAATGTCATATGATCATATATAGTGTTTATATATTTTATTCGTCGCGTATTTGTTATCTCTCCGAAAAATCAATCGCGTAGCGGTGTTTTCGCGTTTAGGGCTTCGTTCGGGCATCCGGGCCACAAGCAATTTATCTTAGCATCAATTTGGCCCAGAAATGGGGCCCACCCCATTGATTTTGGACGGACACACCATGGGGAGGGGGTATACCCCTTTCATTTTTGCAATTCTCCTCATTTTCACATTTTATTCCTAATTTTATCAACCCTAAAATTCATTTGGTGCTCTCTCCTCTTCTCCCTCCCTAGCCATCACCACCACCACCATAATCCATCATCATCTTCATCAAATAATACTTGGATCAAGAAATAATTCACATATTCAGATTCTACACAACGATCTCTACGCGTTCATATTACTTGATTGTTGATTAGGGTATAAACCCTAACCCTAGATTTTCAATTTTTCAATTATTTTTCTGTTTTTACATGTTATATTGATAGTATGATGATAATATGTTATTGTATTGTTGAATGTATGCGTAGAATTGCTCGATTGCATATTTTTTCGGTTTGATAAAATTGGGACAGCAGCTTTTTCGTGTGTTTCTGATATTGTAACTGATGTTTATCATAAAATAAAGTATATAAATGAGTTCCTCTCATCAAGACATTAATTTTAGACTCCGGATTCATGTCGTTTCGATTCCCGGAGCCCTAGATACGAGCAAAGTGGTATTTTGTTAAGATTGAAATGTGATTTTGGTATGAACCAGGTTTGGTCCGAATTTGTGACCATATTTGGTGACTTTAGGGTGTGTTAGTGTGTTAGTACTGATGGTGGGGCGAACTTTCATGTTCGGGTCATCTCAATCCGAGCCACGTATCACCCGTTACGTCTAAAACACGTTTTTGATTGAATTGAAGTTCCAAGTAGTGTATTGGCTGTATATAACGACTTGTGGGCTGTTCATGGTATGTTCTTGAGTGTACCAAAGTATCAGGTGATTTTCTTAGGCGGAGATATATGTAAAGCTCGCCGAAAACCGACACCCGGGGCTCAGGATACGACCCGATGAACTTTTGATTTAAAACTTGGGATTTATTATTAAAATTATGATATAAATAATGGATTTCATTATCATTTAATTACTTATGATATAAAAAGTAATTATTATTATTATTATTTAAGACTTATGATATATATTTATTATATCATTTAATTAATACTTATGATTTAATTAACATTTTAATTAAACTTGTGATTAATAATACTTTCATTATTAATGGAAAATACTTATGATAAGTATTAAATAAGACTTATAATAAGGATTAATTAATTATTTAATTATTATAAGGCTTAGTTATTATTTAATTATAATTTAATTATTAAATACTTATGATTTAATGATTATAATTAGAAACTTATGATATGATTAGTAATTCATTATTAATTAATAATACTTATGATATAATTTAAAATTTATTATTAATGAATAATACTTATATTATGACTAATATTTAATTAATTAATTAAATACTTATGTTATATTAATTATATCATTTCAACTTATGTTAACTTTAGTAATTCATTTTAATTTTATTAAACTTATGTTATGACATAATTATACATATTTAACTTTAACTAACATTATAACTTATGTTATTATTATACTTTACACTTTTAAAATTAATGTTGACTATGTTTGACCAAGGTTGACTTTTGAGTTGACTTTGACTTTCAGTTGACTTCTGTTGACTTTCTAAATAAGGAAACTTTCCTAACTTAAAACTTTCTAAAAATAGAAACTTTCTAAATTTGGAAACTTTCCAAAAATAGAAACTTTCCAAAAATATAAACTTTCCAAAAATAGAAACTTTCCTAAAATAGAAACTTTCCAAAAATGGAAACCTGCTAAAAATAGGAACTTTCTAAAAATAGAAAGTGTGTGTCCGTACGCTGTTTCGATCAAACCGATGCATGTTGAGTATTGTTCTATGTCTACTTGCAACATGTACAATAGCTATCATACTAAGACTTGACCTAAGTTAGTTATTTATATCGACCTGCTTTATTTATAGGTCGGCGTTGTGATCTTTCTTGATCACTTTACTTTATTTGCTGTTCGCTTGTTTGTGAGATTTCTTCAGTTGCTATTAAGGTGAGTTATAGTCCAATTTTTCTATTTTAAATCTTTTGGGATGAGAATACATGCAATTTATTTTATATTTTGGACACAAGTGGAAGTTGGTTTAAATTATTCATTGTGGGTTTAACAAAAATATTCCCTAGTCTGGTAACTGTAATCACTGGTTTCTACTGGTGAACGCGAATCCTACGGATAGATCTATTGGGTTTGACAACCCCATTTCGAGCTAGTCGCGCTAGCAATTTGTTATCGGAATGTTTAGTACTTCGTATTTTGTTGTAGATACACTTGTTCGGTGTATATTATTTATTGTGTTTGGCAAGGGTAAATAAAGGGTTAAGTGGTTACCAGGTGGCTCACGGAAAATGGAATAATGTTTTATTATATGTTTTCTAGCATATAATTTGGTGGTTTAAAAGGAGTTTTATGTTTTCAAACATAAATTTTTATTGTTTAAATTAAATATTGTTTGCAATATTAAACCTATAATTCACTCAACATTTTTGTTGACAGTTACTCGCATGTTTTATTCTCAGGTTTATGATTGACTGCTTCCGCTGTGCTTAGAGGGTCTGCATATTTATGATGGCAGCTTTTGTTAAACATTAACTTGCATTCTATTTTGTTACATTAAAAAGTGGATGTTGTTGACTTTGTTTGGTCAACATTTGGTTAAAGTATTTATGTATAGTTTTTCTAAACTTATACAATTTAGTAGATTTTCTTTATAGGAAATCATTTTTAAATAAAGAATGCAAGGTTGTTTTATAAAATTCATATAGAGTTTCGATCAAGCTGTGGGACCAAGTGATGGAGCCGTTAAGTGTTTTGACGGAGTCGTCACAGTTGGTATCAGAGCTCTGGTTGTAGGGAATTAGGATGCATTGATGTCGTTACCCGAGTCAATAGGGTGCATTAGTGAGTCTAGTCTACAGCCCGGCCTATTATATATTATTATATGTGATTATTTGTGTCGTGTTGGTATGTATATTGTTATCATACATACATTTCTATTATGTTCTGAATCCGGGAGGAACTCCCATTCCGATTTAAACGTATTCTCCGACTCATGCGAGTTCATCTTTTAAAGGAACACCTCGGTTAGTGAAACCGAGGGGGTGTCATTCTTGACTTCTGGAATTCTCGACATTTCTATGTCATAATTAGTGTTTATTGATATAACGTTTAAGTTACATTACGTGTTCTAGAATTCTCGGCATTTCTATGTCATCTATTATGGTTATGTATATAACGTTTGAGTTATATTACGCGAGATGTCATTCTTGACTTCTAAATGCTCGGCATTTCAATGTCAACTATTATGTTTAGGTATATAACATTTTTGTTATATTACGTGCATTTGTGCCGTTGTGCCTATGTGCTTTGGTTGTTGAAACGGAAAACGTCATTCTTACTTTTAGAGATTCTTGGTACTTCGAAGACATTTTTATGTCATCGTTACTCCTATTCATTACTTTCGATGTCTTTGTCTCTTGTGCTATCCTTAGCACATTGTTAAGAAATTGTTTTAGGGAAATTGTGTTGAAATTCGAGGTTGACCACGTGTCCTGACCTTATGTAGTGATATTGGAATGGAACTATGAGTTAGTGAAATATAATGGCGTCAGGCCAACGTGATTATATTACGTTAATTCATAAAAAGTCCCAATATTGTGACATGAGGAATAGAAAGCGAGTCAGAGAAAATTTATACACCACTCATTCGGAAATTCTAACGTTGTTACATGAGTAAGGAAGATACTCATTATCTTATTTGTTGATATACGAGAGACTCGTCTTAACCGAACTACTTACCCTATGTTTTATCATTCATAACTCGCTTGTTAGTGACAGCTTCGCACGTGAAGAGTTTTGGCCCAAGGACTTATGTCCTGATAATAGTCAAAACAATATTTAACTCATTGGTTTTCATGACCTCGTAGCATTTATTGATTAGATGTCGCAAGACGATTCAAGTCCATCACCCGAGCTTTAACGATCTTACTTCAACTCGTAACCTCTGTAATGCGGATACCCTGCTTTTCATTAAAATTTTTACACATTTGTGCAATTGGGCGGTTCTCACGAGATTTATGGGCGAATAGAAGTAATGAAATATTTTGTCATGTATACTATTTATAAAATCATATATGTACGTATGAATTCAAATGGACTAATTTACCCTTGCCTATTTTGGCTATTATACACTAAATTATACCTTCAAAATTATTTTAAAAACCACTCTTGTTGAGTTGTTTAGTTAACTCAAATTGATTTACGTAAAATGGTACACGTTGTACATACTTCTAAGTTTACTAAGAACTTCGTTCCGTTTATGTTGTCACATCAAACGTTTAAAGCTTTTTCAAAACTCCTTTGATTGATTTTATTAAATTTTTGCATTACCCTACAGAGTGTTTGGATCACAGTTCTTCTCATCCTCCGTTTAAGGATGAAACTTACCCTTAAGTTCATAGATAGAAACTCTTACACCACTTTGGATTCCGGTTTTACAAAATTTGAAGGAAAGTCTTTGCGCTCAAAAATTTTTTTCCCCTATTATGATTGGACATGGCCGAAACGCGGACCGATAAATCAATTTTCTGGGGTGCATTCGGTGGTCACCCTATTGTAGAAAAGGTGCTAGGTGGGTTTCTACCCCAACTGTTGTTATAGTGGGTATCATGGATATATATTACACTAGACCGTTTGAGGAGTTTCTACTCTCAATATTCGCTGTCAACCGCAACACCCTCGTAAACATCAATCCTAGGATTCAATAGTTTGAGGTGCACGAAATTATTTTGAGAGATTCATCTCACCTGGAGCCAGCCGTTCTTTATAACCCGTGATTCGCGTTCTTTTCATCCGCACATAAATTTAAGAATATGGATGAATCCTAGATTTCCTCGCTCATTGTACAAGGAAGTACACTCTCGTTGAAATATCACACCTTTCGTACGTCTTCCTTTTGGAAATGTAATGAAAATTTACTTTGAAGTCCATGATCCTCGTTATCTCCCTTGAGAAAATTGCCTTATATATCTATGCCACCGAAGTGACTACTCTATATATTTCTTCCTTCATTGTTGCAACTATATTTTATTCATCCCAATTCGTCCCCTTGGGGAGCTCCTGTATTGTTTGTTAAGGAGAAAGATGGTTCGTTCCGATTGTGTACTGATCATCGCGAGTTGAACAAGCTTGTTAAGCATCGTTACCCTCTTCCAAGAATTTATGATCTGTTCGATCAGCTTCAAGGTTCGTCCATTTATTCTAAGATCGATCTTCGTTCCGGTTATCATCAACTGTGTGTTAAAGAATCTGATGTTCTGAAAACTGCTTTTCGCACCCGTTATGGTCACTACGAATTCCTTGTTATGCCGTTCGGATTGACAAATGCACCTGCTGTGTTCATGGACCTAATGAACCACGTTTGTAGACCCTATCTGGAGAAATTCGTTATTGTTTTCGTCGACGATATCCTTATTTATTCCAAGAGTGGTGAAGAGCACGAAGAACATTTGAAGTTGGTGCTTGATTTATTGAGAAAAGAAGAGTTGTACGCTAAATTCTCTAAGTGTGCTTTCTGGTTAAGAGAAGTTCAATTCCTTGGACATATTGTTAGTAAACAGGGAATACAAGTTGATCCTACTCAGATTGAGGCGATTAAGAAATGGGAGATTCCGAAAACTCCTACGCAGATTCGTCAGTTCCTAGGTTTGACAGGCTATTATAGAAGGTTCATTCAAGATTTTTCACGAGTAGCGAAACCTCTGACTGCTTTAACGCATAAGGGGAAGAAGTACGAGTGGAAGAGTGAACAAGAGTCTGCTTTCCAAACTCTGAAGAAGAAGTTAACTTCTGCACCGATATTATCACTACCTGAGGGTAATGATGATTTTGTTATCTATTGTGATGCTTCGTGTCAAGACTTTGGTTGTGTTTTGATGCAACGAAAGAAAGTTATTGCGTACGCGTCACGTCAGTTGAAGATTCACGAGCAGAATTACGTAACCCATGATTTAGAGTTGAGAGCTGTTGTGTTTGCGCTTAAGATTTGCAGACATTATCTATATGGGGTCAAAGGTACATTGTACACTGATCACAAAAGTCTTCAACATATTCTTGATCAGAAACAGTTAAATATGAGGCAACGAAGATGGATTGAGACATTGAATGATTATGATTGTGAACTTTTATATCATCCGGGAAAGGCTAACGTTGTGACCGATGCGTTAAGTCATAAAGAAAGGGCTGAACCTCGCAGGTTTAGAGCCTTGAATATGACAATTAGAACAAACCTCGCAAGGCAGATTCTTGCAGCTCAAAAGGAAGCCTTGAAGGAGGAGAATTTCATAACGGGAAGGTCAAAGGCCTAAGTAGACAGTTTGAGGTACGAACCGATGGCACTCGGTATTTTTGCGGGATGCCTTTGGGTTCCGAAGTTTGGTGATCTACGAAACTTGTTTTAGATGAGGCTCATAAGTATGGGTACTCTATTCATCCTGGTTCAGGAAAGATGTATCATGATCTTAAGGAGCTGTATTGGTGGCCTAATTTGAAAGCTGATATGGCTACGTATGTGGTTAACTGTTTGACCTGTGCTAAGGTTAAGGCTGAACATTAGAAACCGTCTGGAATTTTGGTGCAACCTGAGATTCCCGAGTGGAAGTGGGAAGGTATTACAATGGATTTTATTACGAAGTTATTGTGAGTTGTGGGTGGTTACGACGCCATTTGGGTGATTGTGACCGACTCACAAAATCAGCTCATTTCTTACCGATTAAGGAAGCTGATTCGAGGGAGAAGCTTACCCGTTTATAATTGAAGGAAATTGTTTTGAGGCATGGTGTTCCCGTATCTATTATTTCGGATCAAGACAGTCGATTTACGGCGAGGTTTTGGCAGTCTTTACAAGATGCTTTGGGAACTAAATTGGATATGAGCACCGCTTATCATCCACCGTCGGACGGTCAGAATTAAAGGACCATCCAAACGTTAGAAGGCATGTTGAGGGCGTGCGTAATTGATTTTGGTAATTGTAGGGATAGATACTTGTCGTTGGCTAAGCTTTCTTATAACAACAGCTATCATGCAAGTATTAAAGCCGCACCGTTTGAAGCTCTGTATGGTAGAAAGTGTAGGTCTCATGTCTGTTGGAATGAGGTTGGGGATGCTCAACTCACAGGTCCAGACATTATTCATGAGACTACCGAGAAGATCGTACAGATTAAGGAAGGATTGAGAACCGTCAGAAGTCGGCAAAAGAGCTATGCCAATAAGTGAAGGAACGATATTGAATTTCAGGTCAGTAACCGTGTTATGTTAAAGGTTTCACCTTGGAAGGGTGTGATACGTTTTGGTAAAAGGGGAAAGTTGAGTCCTCGTTTTGTTGGACCTTTTGAGATTATTGAGAGAGTTGGACCGGCGGCTTATCGTTTGAAGTTTCCACAAGAACTCAGTGCTATTCGTGACGTTTTTCATGTATCGAATTTAAAGAAGTGTTTGGCCGAGGCCAATGAAACTATTCTTTTTGATGAACTTCATGTTGATAAGCAACTTTATTTTATTGAAGAACCTGTTGAAATTATGGACCGAGAGGTAAAGACTCTTAAGCAGAGTAAAATTCCTATTGTTCGAGTTAGATGGAACACCGGACGCGGTCCCGAGTTCACTTGGGAGCTTGAAGGTGAGATGAAGCAGAAGTAACCGCATTTGTTCCCAGATGCCGAGGAAACCCCTGCACCTGCTTAAATTTCGGGACGAAATTTCCGTAACGGGAAGGTACTGTAACGACCCTACTTTTTCCGTTATCTTTTGCCGTTAATTATTTAACGACCGTTAATTATTTTTCGTGCCACGTCATTTCTATGACCTATGTTATTATTTTTGTAATAATATATTAATTATTATGTGTTATATGAATATTTGTATTCATATCTTTAATTGTACGTTTCTACGTGTCGCGGATTTCTATCCGGCGAATCTTTTCGGTTTTCAAACGAACGGTCGAGCTTTTGGGATTTTTAAGTCCTAATTATTTTAAATATGATATTTTAATGTCATATGATCATATATAGTGTTTATATATTTTATTCGTCGCGTATTTGTTATCTCTCCGAAAAATCAATCGCGTAGCGGTGTTTTCGCGTTTAGGGCTTCGTTCGGGCATCCGGGCCACAAGCAATTTATCTTAGCATCAATTTGGCCCAGAAATGGGGCCCACCCCATTGATTTTGGACGGACACCCCATGGGGAGGGGGTATACCCCTTTCATTTTTGCAATTCTCCTCATTTTCACATTTTATTCCTAATTTTATCAACCCTAAAATTCATTTGGTGCTCTCTCCTCTTCTCCCTCCCTAGCCGTCACCACCACCACCATAATCCATCATCATCTTCATCAAATAATACTTGGATCAAGAAATCATTCACATATTCGGATTCTACACAACGATCTCTACGCGTTCATATTACTTGATTGTTGATTAGGGTATAAACCCTAACCCTAGATTTTCAATTTTTCAATTATTTTTCTGTTTTTACATGTTATATTGATAGTATGATGATAATATGTTATTGTATTGTTGATTGTATGCGTAGAATTGCTCGATTGCATATTTTTTCGGTTTGATAAAATTGGGACAGCAGCTTTTTCGTGTGTTTCTGATATTGTAACTGATGTTGATCATAAAATAAAGTATATAAATGAGTTCCTCTCATCAAGACATTAATTTTAGACTCCGGATTCATGTCGTTTCGATTCCCGGAGCCCTAGATACGAGCAAAGTGGTATTTTGTTAAGATTGAAATGTGATTTTGGTATGAACCAGGTTTGGTCCGACTTTGTGACCATATTTGGTGACTTTAGGGTGTGTTAGTGTGTTAGGACTGATGGTGGGGCGAACTTTCATGTTCGGGTCATCTCAATCCGAGCCACGTATCACCCGTTACGTCTAAAACACGTTTTTGATTGAATTGAAGTTCCAAGTAGTGTATTGGCTGTATATCATGACTTGTGGGCTGTTCATGGTATGTTCTTGAGTGTACCAAAGTGTCGGGTGATTTGCTTAGGCGGAGATATATGTAAAGCTCGCCGAAAACCGACACCCGGGGCTCAGGATACGACCCGATGAACTTTTGATTTAAAACTTGGGATTTATTATTAAAATTATGATATAAATAATGGATTTCATTATCATTTAATTACTTATGATATAAAAAGTAATTATTATTATTATTTAAGACTTATGATATATATTTATTATATCATTTAATTAATACTTATGATTTAATTAACATTTTAATTAAACTTGTGATTAATAATACTTTCATTATTAATGGAAAATACTTATGATAAGTATTAAATAAGACTTATAATAAGGATTAATTAATTATTTAATTATTATAAGGCTTAGTTATTATTTAATTATAATTTAATTATTAAATACTTATGATTTAATGATTATAATTAGAAACTTATGATATGATTAATAATTCATTATTAATTAATAATACTTATGATATAATTTAAAATTTATTATTAATGAATAATACTTATATTATGACTAATATTTAATTAATTAATTAAATACTTATGTTATATTAATTATATCATTTCAACTTATGTTAACTTTAGTAATTCATTTTAATTTTATTAAACTTATGTTATGACATAATTATACATATTTAACTTTAACTAACATTATAACTTATGTTATTATTATACTTTACACTTTTAAAATTAATGTTGACTATGTTTGACCAAGGTTGACTTTTGAGTTGACTTTCGGTTGACTTTGACTTTCAGTTGACTTCTGTTGACTTTCTAAATAAGGAAACTTTCCTAACTTAAAACTTTCTAAAAATAGAAACTTTCTAAATTTGGAAACTTTCCAAAAATAGAAACTTTCCAAAAATATAAACTTTCCAAAAATAGAAACTTTCCTAAAATAGAAACTTTCCAAAAATGGAAACCTGCTAAAAATAGGAACTTTCTAAAAATAGAAAGTGTGTGTCCGTACGCTGTTTCGATCAAACCGATGCATGTTGAGTATTGTTCTATGTCTACTTGCAACATGTACAATAGCTATCATACTAAGACTTGACCTAAGTTAGTTATTTATATCGACCTGCTTTATTTATAGGTCGGCGTTGTGATCTTTCTTGATCACTTTACTTTATTTGCTGTTCGCTTGTTTGTGAGATTTCTTCAGTTGCTATTAAGGTGAGTTATAGTCCCATTTTTCTATTTTAAATCTTTTGGGATGAGAATACATGCAATTTATTTTATATTTTGGACACAAGTGGAAGTTGGTTTAAATTATTCATTGTGGGTTGAACAAAAATATTCCCTAGTCTGGTAACTGTAATCACTGGTTTCTACTGGTGAACGCGAATCCTACGGATAGATCTATCGGGTTTGACAACCCCATTTCGAGCTAGTCGCGCTAGCAATTTGTTATCGGAATGTTTAGTACTTCGTATTTTGTTGTAGATACACTTGTTCGGTGTATATTATTTATTGTGTTTGGCAAGGGTAAATAAAGGGTTAAGTGGTTACCAGGTGGCTCACGGAAAATGGAATAATGTTTTATTATATGTTTTCTAGCATATAATTTGGTGGTTTAAAAGGAGTTTTATGTTTTCAAACATAAATTTTTATTGTTTAAATTAAATATTGTTTGCAATATTAAACCTATAATTCACTCAACATTTTTGTTGACAGTTACTCGCATGTTTTATTCTCAGGTTTATGATTGACTGCTTCCGCTGTGCTTAGAGGGTCTGCATATTTATGATGGCAGCTTTTGTTAAACATTAACTTGCATTCTATTTTGTTACATTAAAAAGTGGATGTTGTTGACTTTGTTTGGTCAACATTTGGTTAAAGTATTTATGTATAGTTTTTCTAAACTTATACAATTTAGTAGATTTTCTTTATAGGAAATCATTTTTAAATAAAGAATGCAAGGTTGTTTTATAAAATTCATATAGAGTTTCGATCAAGCTGTGGGACCAAGTGACGGAGCCGTTAAGTGTTTTGACGGAGTCGTCACATGTACAAAATATCCTCACCTTGTATTGATCACCTGAATATCCCAATTAGTCGTCAGACTCAATGGTATTGATTCTGAGAGAGTCGGTTTGTTTGAAGATTTTATCAGAGATGTTGATAGGGATCTTAGCTTAGTCTTAGGGGGAATCTTGCTGTATTAGTACTATGGGTAACACGTACGATTGAAGTTTGAAGAAAATACAGGATGACGATTAGCATTTCGACTTCAATGCTGGAAGACTTTGATGTTCGAAGTTTGGGTTTTCACGTATTCTGGAAGACTTTTGATGGAACTTGTGATTCATAAGACTATGGTACTACTTCAGAGATTGACTGAAGATTGTAAGAGGTGTTTACAATAATTCGCTAGCAACGTCCAAGGGGGAAATTGTTGATGCATATAGTGTATGGCCGTCGCTGGACGAGTGACGTCTATTATTACATTGAACACCTAGATGTATTACACGCGTGAAACTAATCAGTTACAGGATCATATGTGACTGTTGGGCCGACTGTTGGGCCGTTCATGTTGATAGGCCCTTTAGGGCAACCTAAGCCTAGGTCGTCTATATATATATATATATATATATATATATATATATATATATATATATATATATATATATATATATATATCATATGTGTTTTAGGGTTCTAGCCTGACCCCAATTAGGGCTCTACTCTCTTAACCCTAAAATACATATGAAACTGATATATGTATATATATATATATATATATATATATATATATATATATATATATATATATATATATATATATATATATATATATATATATATATATATATAGACGACCTAGGCTTAGGTTGCCCTAATGGGCCTATCAACATGAACGGCCCAACAGTCGGCCCAACAGTCACATATGCTCCTGTAACTGATTAGTTTCACGCGTGTAATACATCTAGGTGTACAATGTAATAATAGACGTCATTCGCCCAGCGACGGCCATACACTATATGCATCAGCAATTTCCCCCTTGGACGTTGCTAGCGAATTATTGTAAACACCTCTTGCAATCTTCAGTCAATCTCTCCAGTAGTTTCCATAGTCTTGTGAATCACAAGTTCCATCAAAAGTCTTCCAGAATACGTGAAAACCCAAACTTCGAACATCAAAGTCTTCCAGCATTGAAGTCGAAATGCTAATCGTCATCCTGTAGTTTTTTCAAACTTCACGCGTACGTGTTACCCATAGTACTAATACGACAAGATTCCCCCTAAGACTGAGCTGAGATCCCTATCGACATCTCTGATAAAATCTTCAAACAAACCGACTCTCTCAGAATCATAAACTGTAGAATCTTCCCCCTCATTGTTAGCTGTATCCTATTAAACATCGTAGCACTAACGTTCATCCTGACGTGTTTCTTTTAAAGGCAAAATATGTAGAGGAGTCCGTTCCACAATTAATAACTCAAATAAGTCTTTATTACCATCAAACTACTAAAGAAAATAAAATTTGTATCTCATGATCGCGAAACATCAACCTCAGTTCGCTCTACTAGGCGAAACTGGAACAAACATATTCCCTCCATTAAGCAGAATATCGAAAAGTGCTGAATAATAAAGGTTGTTGGCCCATAAATAGTCGTATGCTCCCGACTATCCCACAATAATATCTCAAAACACGAGAGTTTTCGTACTCACCTACTATATAAGTCTAATGGACACAGGAGGTTGTCCACTAAACTTCATAAATCAATACTTCAGTGAACGAAAGAAAGGTTTCGGAAAGGTTTGGTGTGAAAGTATTGAATAATAAACATTTAGGAACTTGGATGAAAAACTTACAAAAGTTGAGGACCAAAGATGTAAAACTTCGAAAATTCATGGACCAAACTTGTAAATTTTTCAAACTTGAGGGGCTGAAAATAAAACTTTCAGAAACTTGAGGGACTAAAAATGTATATTCTGAAAAATGATGGAACATTTTGCATAGGCAGCCCCTCTGATTAACGGCGTTAAGGATATAACGAGGAAAGTTACCGGCCATTAAATTTGACATTTGGTAGGTGTGATGACCCGAAAATTTCTGACCAAATTTAAACTTAATCCTTAAATGATTTAATGTTTCTGACACGATAAGCAAAGTCTGTAAAACTGAATCTCAATATTTTGAACTACTTTCATATGTTCAAATACCCTTCGTTTGTTCTCGAAGATTCGCGAACAATTATATGTAAATAGATACATATATGCACTATAACTTGAAAACGTTAACAAAGTATTAAGTATATCATACTGTGCATTAAACTTATTGGTTTAAATATCTATTTGGATATATACGATAAGTTATAATATTATTGTTAAGAATTAATTGTATGAATAACTTGCAACGTGTTTTTAAAACTTGTTTATGAATATTGAATGTATATTAATTTGGTTATAAAATGTTTTGATATTATTAAATATATTTTAATAAACAACGAGGAGTTGATTTACAGAAGCAAATAACCAAAACACTTAATTGATTAAGCTACAATTCGAGTGATATAGTTTGTCAATGATTAGGTTTAATATTTGATAAAGGTACACGTCGCGTAACGAAAAGTACTAGTTTTCTAAGCGTACGAAAATGCGTTCGAGAAACCGGAATCGGGACATAAGTCGGGTGACAACGTACGAGTCATCGGAACTAAAATTACAAGTCAACTATGCACGTGAATTTAATATAATATATAATTAATTATATAAATTAAATATATTATATATAATTAAATAATATGTCGACGAACTAGCAAACAAACAATTGTGAGCTGTAAAACCAACCCATGCGATCGCATGGGAATTTATCATGGGAGCCATACGATCGTATGGTGACCCTGGACAGAACCTATCTATAAAAGCTCGATGATCCTGCTCGATTCATTCATATATTTCATCTATCTCTCTCGTGCCTATATATATATATATATATATATATATATATATATATATATATATATATATATATATATATATATATATATATATATATTAATATTATTATTATTATTATTAATATTAAGATTAATATTATTATTATTAACCTTATTATTATTTTTATTATATTATTATTAATATTATACATAAATTACTACGACGGAGTCATAAGCGAATAATTTCAAAACAAGCTTTTCGAACGGGATAGAGCTAAGGAAATTATGGGTTATAGCTATGGAGGTTATGGGTATAGTTCGAGAGTATAGCTCGTGAGTCAAACCTAGTGTTTATCATCTCCGTTGCGTCTACGTATTTTCCTGCAATATTGAATCTCAATATTGATACGTGAGCATTCATATCTAAACTTTTATACATTAATAGTGTATCCCTGACTAGTGCTCGAGTATATATGTTTATGCATGCTTGTATGCTTTAATTCCGTCGTTAGATAGTTTATGATGAATCACGAATTTGATACATATGCTACTGATATAAAGTATATGATATGCATGTTTTTGGAAAGCTGGCGAAAAATTATTAACTTTTCATTTAGAAATCGAGTGATTTCGATGAACGGATTAAAAGATATGGTCAACTGAATTATGATTAACATTAATTGAAATTGCTTTTGAATCTACAATTGATATTTAAACAACTTGTTTATAAGATTGATAAATTAGATTTTCAAATATTACTAATCGAGTAAATGAATTTCTATATAAGGTACGTTTTGTTTTGTTGATCAATTGTCAAAGTTGACTGTCTTATCATGTTTTAAAGCTTTATAAACACTATAATCTAATTTTACAAGTGTTGGGAAACTATATGAAATATTAAAATGTTTCGATTGCCATAATCATTCAACTATAGTATTGAGTCAGATAGACTTTTTGAAATGACTTTTGTATGTCGATCTCGAGCATTAGGATTGTGATACACTATGATCTGACCTAGCTTGATAGACATTTATTGACCAACATATGTTCTCTAGGTTGAGATCTACGGTTAGTTGGTATTTCGAGTTTCGGTCACATTTCAGTGAACGATTTTATGTGCTGCTAAGGTGAGTTTCATTTGCTCCCTTTTTAATTGCTTTTGCAATCTATATTTTTGGGCTGAGAATACATGCACTTTATTTTAAATGCAATGGATACAAGTACATACTTAATTCTACACCGAGTTTGAACCAAAAATCCCTTAGCTTTGGTAACTAGTAACTACCGGTTATAAGAACTGGTGGGCGCGAATAGTTGTATATGGATCCATAGGGCTTGACATCCCCGTCTGTTCCAGGTATAGAAACCCTAGCCTGAACTATAAAACAGACGTATGCTATTTGAGGTTAGTACACGTTGGTTTGCGTGTATTGTACATGTTGGTTGCATGTATGTTAAAACAGGGGTACTTACTATATAGACGTTAAAGCTTAGTTACCAGGGTGCTCAATTTTGTAGAATATTTTGATAAACGTTTCTGGATGAAACAACTGAAATCTTGTGATCCACCTTTATATACAGATTATGCGAAACATTAAAACTATGAACTCACCAACCTTTGTGTTGACACTTTTAAGCATGTTTATTCTCAGGTTCCTAGAAGTCTTCCGCTGTTTGCTTATATGTTATACAAGCTATGTGCATGGAGTCATACATGCTTTATTCGAGAAAACGTTGCATTCACAAAATCATCACCATGTATCTATTTTGACTGCATTGTCAACGGAAGTATTATTGTAAACTATTATTTACGGTGATTGTTTATATGTAGAAATCATCAGATGTCGAAAACCTTGGATTTAAATATTCATTTATGGTGTGCCTTTTCAAAAGAATGCAATGTTTACAAAACGTATCATATAGAGGTCAAATACCTCGCAATGAAATCGATGAATGACGTATTCGTCTATATGAATTTGGACGATCGTCACAGTAGGCATCAGTTGTAATTAAAATTAAAATAAAACATTCTAGCATGTTTGACGTATGGAGGAGACAAGGGATACCAAAAGGACAAACACATGGGACCCATAGATAAGACTTCACAAAAATTACAATCATGCCATCCGATTATTTTGTCCATACTTGTTGCTAGTGATTTGTTTCTTCTTCAACTAAATCGTACGGTTCATCAAAAAATCCAACACGAATTCGAACAAACAGTAGCTTACACGTACGAATCATGATGCTCAAACATGTATAATTAGATTCAATCGTGCCTTTGAGCCTTTAAACAGTACGTTCGAGGTGTTCTTCTTGCTTTTCCAGAATCCGGCAAAGAGTGGTGGTGCCACGGTGGTGCGTGGCGGCTTTAATGGAAAACCCATCAAAACTCCACCAAAATACACGAAAATTTGCAGGAAGCACCATTAGGACCCGGTAAACATTAACCCATTCTCAGATTTTGCAATCAAACACCCAAAATTCCATAATCGATCGATTTCAGATCTAAAAAATTCGAAACAAAAAAAACTCCATAACTTGTCAAAACTTCGAATTAGATTCTGAAACTTTGAAGAAACATTCACTAAATGATTTCCAACCTTTCTATTTAAACACTTTTCCTTAATTCGATTTAGATCTCAAAAACCCATAAAAGTCAACAAAAGTCAACTATGAGATCTAAAAATGATTTTTCAGCAAAATTAACGTCTTTTTTTCTTCGATCCAATCACGAGCTCGGTTGAACCTGGCTCTGATACCACTTTGTTGGAGCTATTCAGATCTTCGGATCGATGTTCTAGCGAATTCGTGACATTCGAGTGTCGATTTAGTCGAACCAATCAAGAATGATTGATTAGATCGAAGCCTAGAGTCGTTAATTCGACTTGTTGGTTTTCCGGATCTGCTCTTGATGGAGAGAAACGGCAGGAACGATTAGGGTTGGATGGAAGATTAACCTACAAATGAAGCATACATCCTTCTTATATACTCGTCTTGATGGACAAGCCCGTCTAGCTTTTATTTGGCCCGGTTGATAGAATTGGGGACTTAAAATATGCACCAATAATTGCATTATAAATACACCACAGCATAAATGTTACATTATATCGTACTCATATTTTATTTTGCACAAAAATGAATTTATTGTTTAAAAACGAAATCTTGTTTGAATTAGTCCATTAGAATCATATCATATTCCAAATCCAATGAAATAGGATGAATTGAGCTGTTCATGAGATTGGTTTTGGACATTTCTTGCGCAACCTAGGTGGAAGATAAGGAAGACTTCCTTGTGGGTAGGTTCGACCCATCAGTGAAATACCACTATAAAAAAGCTAGAATTCTAACCTTACAAATTTAACTACATCAAAACGCTCTCCTTTCTTAATCGGACGTTGAAAGTAAATAAGCTTCATAGACCCCATGCGTCTCATTATTGTCCTTTGTATTATTCAATATTTTCTTTCCTAGCATTTAAGTTGCCCTACGATTTATGACATGTTATGGGTCCATATTTAATTATACAAAAAATACAATTATTATAAGGGTTCTTAATAAAAATACTCATTTTTCAAACGCACTATAACGATAAGTCTTCAAAAAATGTGTTTGCAAGGCGCAAGGTTTCCTTAAGACCTTGCCGAAATGATAGTTTTCGGTTATGACCGGTAAATTACAGGCAACGCCCCAAAATTTATCGGCAATGACCACCTTCTTCCAATCTAAATGACCTCGCGATTTGTGACTAATCGAGTTTAATAGGCAGTCTCAAGTCGCGAGGGATAGTTGATGATTTAAAACAATGTTGCAACTTGTTGCAACTCGAAGATACTCCGTATATCACTTCAATGAATCCAAAACTTTTGAGGTTTAATTTTCAATATTATTTAATCGAGGGTCAATTAATTTGAAAGAGTCCAGGGCAAATTAATTAATTCCAACAATAAGAGCATGAAGAAGATTGTTTCGAGTTCAGAATTAGAACGTTTACTAAGTTTATGGCTGGCATGGAAGACGACAGTGGAGATTCGACCTCCGAATAGGGTGGTATTTTTCTCGCTTGTGTCGGTCTCACTTTTGTTGGATGGTTTTTCATTTTCGCGTCTTAGGTGGTTCCTCATGATTGTTTAGTTTGTAGTACCTCATGATTGTTTAGTTTGTATGTTGTTCTAGATTTTTTTCATCTTTAGGGTAGACTGGTAGTTTTAGGTATGTGTGTTGTTTCGCTTTGAAGTTTGTGTTGGCTTCTGGCTCTTGCTTGTCTTGTGTTTTTACTTTATTGCTTGCTTTGTTAGTGGCTTTGCTTGTGTTGGTTTTCTTTTCATGTTCCTCCAGAGTTTTCATTGTTCTGATGAAGCTCTCCTTCTACATATTTTCAAGTTTTTCAAAAAATAAATAAAAATAATAATAATAATAATAATAATAATAATAATAATAATAATAGTATAATTTTAAATAATTATAAAATAATTTTTATACGGAGTACTTGGTAGAAGATTGTCAAGATAGGGAAAAGTATATGAAAATGTATTCAACTTTCACTAAATTTCTATTGATCATATACATACATATGTATATGTATATTTTTAGTGCGAAAAGCCACTCAAAGGAAAAGGGACAACACACTTAAACCGCGGTAAACCTTAATGAATGCGGTAGGATTATGCAGAATACTAAAGAGTGAGAAGGATTCTCGCAGTACTTGTGCGGAATGCCTAAGTGTCCGCACATCTTACTTCCGCGTAAGTTCTGAACCTATAAATAGGGAGCGTGGCCTCTCATTTTAGGTTGTTGATTCTGGAAGAATTGCTCTAGCCATATTGATCTCTCTCGTGACTTTGCCCAAGACTTGATCTTTGTTGGTTAAGGTAATTTACGAAGACCGGGACATGGTTGTTGATCGTTTAGCACTTAACGAAATATGACAATAAGGTCCCAAAACCATATTCGACATCCATTGTACCCCCTCATTGCACTCAATCCTTGATTAGCCATAATTGGATAATCTAGGATTGATCAATTGGCGCCATCCATGGGACACGAATAGAATTGAAATGAGAAATCTGCGTTCGTTATAATCGAGCTATTAAACTCATTTTCCAATTCTAATCGTGTTATTTTCTTTGTTATATTGCAGGAAAACATAATTTCTCTAATAAAAGCTGTGAAAACTGCAAGTTATTCTTGAATTAACATGACTACGTGTAATAAAAAGAAGAATACAAGCACTATAGGTGCGTCGGATCCAAAAAATGCTATGAATTTTGACTTTCTGTCGAGTCCTGAAGTTATCCTGCAAACTAAAGAATTGCTTGAAAAAGCATCTGCAAATGCTAAAACAATTGAAGACGCACAATCAAATGTTTTGGCTGAAAAGGTGAACGCGGAAAGGCGAAATATTGCGCAAACGCGTGAAGAGCAAAAGACGGAAGAAACGAGGTTAAAATCAACCTCTACAAGTGCGCAGTCAAAAAAGGATAGAGTTTCGGATAATGAAGGTAATGCGCATAATGGCGCTGAAACCGCAGAAAATGGAATGCCAAAAAAGACTGCGAAAAAAGTGCTTACACCTTTGGAGGCAAAGCAATTGTTAAAGGAAAGAGGTTTTGACCTCCGCATTCCAAATAATTTCGAATGGCCACTCAATGAAACATCACCAAGTACGCAAGGGTTAACAATACAACATGATGAGGATATACGGGATGAAATTCAAGACCAAAGGGCTTTTGGTTCACCAGTGTTAATTTTAAAGAAAGCACGAAGTGCAAAGTTTTCTCTGATAATTCTGAAAATTCTGAAAGTGATCCTGAAGTGGTTGAAGTTGCGAAGTTAAAACGCAAAAGGCCTTCCACGCCTGTTCCGCGATATTATGAAGAAGGAGAAACATCTCAGGCTGCGAAAATGGAGAACGCACAAACGTTTTTGGCGGATATGTTCAAGAAGTTGGCACCAAAAGATATGCAACACAAGTTTGAGCATCCAGATGTTATTTAACAAATGATTGAGAAATATTGCGTAGAAAATAAGGAAGTGCGGCCTAAAAAGGCAACTGAAATAACGTTCGCAATAGACAAATTTGTGGAGCACAAATATGATTATCCAATCACTACACCACCCATTGTGCCTGCAACTTTGGGTGTATATTTGGGGCTAACAGATCCACTTGATTTTTTGCAAAGATTTGAAGGTGTTGTAAGCACGTACAACTGGGATGAGGCGGTTGCGTGTCGCGTTTTCCCAATGGTCTTGCAGGGCTTAGCGCGTGAGTGGTTTCATAATCTAAGCGCAAGAAGCATTGCGGGGTTTGTTGATTTGAGAGAAAAATTTCTTTTGCAGTTTCAAAACTTGTTACCGCAGAAAAAGACGCACATTGAGTGTCATGATATTAAACAGGGCTTTAAAGAAACATTGGGAAGTTTATTGACAAGGTACATTTATGAATGTCAAAAAATCCCAAATCTCAATGAGGATCAGAAAATTTCTGGTTTTGTGCATGCGATAATCCGCAGAGGCACCCAACACTTGTGCGACACCTTCGCAGAGATGTTCCGCGTAATTTTGCTAAAGTTATGCAAGAAGCATATGATTATATTCGATGTGGTGAGGACAGTAATATAGTGCAAAATTGTGGATGGGGCAAGGACAGAGGTTGGCGTGATGATAATGACACATATCGTGATGGTAACGGGGATGGATACCGCGATTATAACCGCGGATCTGGTCAGCAAAGAAGGAATAACAATGGTGGTAATTGGCGCAATGATCGACAGCGCAATAATGGAGATGGTGGTAATCAAGGTTATAATAACCGTGATCCAAACCTTGTCAAAATTGCCGTAATCCAAACCTTGTCAAAATTGCCAAAGGAGATACTTTTGCAGGAACGTGTTGCTAGGGCATTTCCAGACCCACCGTAGTTGAGTGACAACAATAGGCGTGACAAATCTAAATTTTGTATCTTTCATGATGATTATAGGCATGATACAAATAGATGTCGCGACCTTGTTGAGTTAATTGCGGATGCGGTTGGGCAGGGAAAGTTAAATCATCTCTTGATTAATAAAGAAACAAGCACCACTGATGCAATGGTGGTACCCGCATTGGTAACTACTCCAAAAACGCCAAATGTTAATACAGTGGTGCAACAAGAACGCAAAGCACATGCGGTTAAAAACTTAGGTGCAAAAGTAGTTGGCAAAAAAGATAGTTTGAAGCAAATTCAATGTAGCGACCCGACAAAATCGTCATTGACGGCGCCGACTACTTAGGTCCCGTTATGTGGTCATAAGTCTTTAAAATAACGTTTGACCAAAATATGTCGCATTCATTTCAAATCTAAAGGTTGTTTCAAAGTTTACAAGAATGGTTCAACCATTAGTTACGTTACAAAGTTATAAGTACAAGTAAAACCTATGCGACACAATTTAAAAGTAGCCAAAAGACGCTCCATGTATGCATATATACTCGACATCCAATGCAAGTATCAAAATAATGAGCGGAAGCATGTATCACATATCGTTCAAAGACCTGAGAAAAACATAGAAATCTGTCAACGAAAACGTTGGTGAAATCATAGGTTTAAGTAAGTAAGTAAGTAAGTAAGTAAGTAAGTAAGTACAAATGAAACACAAGATTTGTATAATTGAATAATAGTAAACCATTCTAAAATTTGTTATCACGAGCACCCCAATTATCAAGGCTTAACTTTCCATCCATAGAACCTCATCACAATAGTGTTAGAACATACACTATTTCTCGAAAATATATTTCATCCGAATAACGGTAGCGAACCGTCCGAATGAGGGTTTGTCAAACCCATATGGCCATACAACATAAGTTCTCGCTTACACCCGGTAAGTGTAACTAATGATAATCGAATTGAGGATTTTTGTTCTAACTCGTATGTAGAATGTTTGTTTTTGTACTTGTGTTCACTTTGTAAAATGAAACATTTATGTTTTCTCATCCCAAGTATAAGTATAAAATAGTAAAAGTGGGACTATGATCTCACCTTGAGTGCACGAGTAAATAAAGTAATTCACAAGTAACGTGTGCAAGAACGAGTGCTAGTCTTGACCTAAACAAGTAGGTTGTATCAATAACGGTAAACACGGTTGGTCAAAGATGTTCAATTAGTCCTATGGCTCGTTACGACTTGATTAATGTAGCATGTGAATCAAATTGTCAAGTTTCATGCAAGATTCAAGTATAAAAGCATGTTAGAAACGATCGCATAAGTATTCGGTTAAGTTGATTAAAAGTCAAACTTGGTCAAAGGTAATTTATCATAACTAATGAACCGTAAACACCTAAAACGCATACCATACATCGTTGGAAAGGTAATTTAATGAGGAATACAACTAAACACTTTTCATCACACAAAAATATCATTTACAATAACCGAATCCTCGTCAAGTGATCATTAAAGGTTCATTATCAAGGTTTCAAGTTCGTAAAACGTATTTTACGATTCAGGAATCCAATTTACACATACGATATGCCGTTTCGAAGGTATTTAAACATACATTGCAACTAAACACTTGCTAACAACATTAACAAGCATTCAATGCATCAAAAGTTCATTTTAAAGTTCATCAAACCCTAACCAAAATCATGAATTCAACTATTTTGTAAATGAAGCTTTTCTAAATCAAGCTACACATCAAATTGAAGCTAATGATGCTAGTAACACATTTAATACATGAACTTTAACATTTAAACAACATTTAATCATAAAAAATTTAAGATTAAGCACACCCATTTTTCATATTCAAGCTAGTTACTCAAAACAACAAATCGAGCAAACCAAACACATATTCATGTCAGACTTGAGCCATAGACACTAATTAACACTTTTATAAGTCAAAATTAGCAAGAACACAAAATCTAGTGATTTTAGAAAGTTACCCAAACTTGATGAAATCGGTATGGAATCGAAGAGGAAGATGCTGTAGTGACCCGAACTTTTCCATGTTTATATATATTAATTGAGATTGATATTTACATGATTAAATGTTTCCAACATGTTAAGCAATCAAACTTGTTAAGACTTGATTAATTGAAATATGTTTCATATAGACAATTGACCACCCAAGTTGACCGGTGATTCACGAACGTTAAAACTTGTAAAAACTATATGATGACATATATATGGATATATATATATATATATATATATATATATATATATATATATATATATATATATATATATATATATATATAGTTAACATGATACTATGATAAGTTAACATATCATTAAGTATATTAATAATGAACTACATATGTAAAAACAAGACTACTAACTTAATGATTTTTAAACGAGACATATATGTAATGATTATCGTTGTAAAGACATTTAATGTATATATATATCATATTAAGAGATATTCATATATGATAATATCATGATAATATAATAATTTAAAATCTCATTTGATATTATAAACATTGGGTTAACAACATTTAACAAGATCGTTAACCTAAAGGTTTCAAAACAACACTTACATGTAACGACTAACGATGACTTAACGACTCAGTTAAAATGTATATACATGTAGTGTTTTAATATGTATTTATACACTTTTGAAAGACTTCAATACACTTATCAAAATACTTCTACTTAACAAAAATGCTTACAATTACATCCTCGTTCAGTTTCATCAACAATTCTACTCGTATGCACCCGTATTCGTACTCGTACAATACACAGCTTTTAGATGTATGTACTATTGGTATATACACTCCAATGATCAGCTCTTAGCAGCCCATGTGAGTCACCTAACACATGTGGGAACCATCATTTGGCAACTAGCATGAAATATCTCATAAAATTACAAAAATATGAGTAATCATTCATGACTTATTTACATGAAAACAAAATTACATATCCTTTATATCTAATCCATACACCAACGACTAAAAACACCTACAAACACTTTCATTCTTCAATTTTCTTCATCTAATTGATCTCTCTCAAGTTCTATCTTCAAGTTCTAAGTGTTCTTCATATATTCTACAAGTTCTAGTTACATAAAATCAAGAATACTTTCAAGTTTGCTAGCTCACTTCCAATCTTGTAAGGTGATCATCCAACCTCAAGAAATCTTTGTTTCTTACAGTAAGTTATCATTATAATACAAGGTAATAATCATATTCAAACTTTGGTTCAATTTCTATAACTATAACAATCTTATTTCAAGTGATGATCTTACATGAACTTGTTTTCGTGTCATGATTCTGCTTCAAGAACTTCGAGCCATCCAAGGATCCGTTGAAGCTAGATCCATTTTTCTCTTTTCCAGTAGGTTTATCCAAGGAACATAAGGTAGTAATGATGTTCATAACATCATTCGACTCATACATATAAAGCTATCTTATTCGAAGGTTTAAACTTGTAATCACTAGAACATAGTTTAGTTAATTCTAAACTTGTTCGCAAACAAAAGTTAATCCTTCTAACTTGACTTTTAAAATCAACTAAACACATGTTCTATATCTATATGATATGCTAACTTAATGATTTAAAACCTGGAAACACGAAAAAACCGTAAAACCGGATTTACGCCGTCGTAGTAACACCGCGGGTTGTTTTGGGTTAGTTAATTAAAAACTATGATAAACTTTGATTTAAAAGTTGTTATTCTGAGAAAATTATTTTTATTATGAACATGAAACTATATCCAAAAATTATGGTTAAACTCAAAGTGGAAGTATGTTTTCTAAAATGGTCATCTAGACGCCGTTCTTTCGACTGAAATGACTACCTTTACAAAAATGACTTGTAACTTATTTTTCCGACTATAAACCTATACTTTTTCTGTTTAGATTCATAAAATATAGTTCAATATGAAACCATAGCAATTTGATTCACTCAAAACGGATTTAAAATGAAGAAGTTATGGGTAAAACAAGATTGGATAATTTTTCTCATTTTAGCTACGTGAAAATTGGTAACAAATCTATTCCAACCATAACTTAATCAACTTGTATTGTATATTATGTAATCTTGAGATACCATAGACACGTATACAATGTTTCGACCTATCATGTCGACACATCTATATATATTTCGGAACAACCATAGACACTCTATATGTGAATGTTGGAGTTAGCTATACAGAGTTGAGGTTGATTCCAAAATATATATAGTTTGAGTTGTGATCAATACTGAGATACGTATACACTGGGTCATGGATTGATTCAAGATAATATTTATCGATTTATTTCTGTACATCTAACTGTGGACAACTAGTTGTAGGTTACTAACGAGGACAGCTGACTTAATAAACTTAAAACATCAAAATATATTAAAAGTTTTGTAAATATATTTTGAACATACTTTGATATATATGTGTATATTGTTATAGGTTCGTGAATCAACCAGTGGCCAAGTCTTACTTCCCGACGAAGTAAAAATCTGTGAAAGTGAGTTATAGTCCCACTTTTAAAATCTAATATTTTTGGGATGAGAATACATGCAGGTTTTATAAATGATTTACAAAATAGACACAAGTACGTGAAACTACATTCTATGGTTGAATTATCGAAATCGAATATGCCCCTTTTTATTAAGTTTGGTAATCTAAGAATTAGGGAACAGACACCCTAATTAACGCGAATCCTAAAGATAGATCTATTGGGCCTAACAAACCCCATCCAAAGTACCGGATGCTTTAGTACTTCGAAATTTATATCATATCCGAAGGGTGTCCCGGAATGATGGGGATATTCTTATATATGCATCTTGTTAATATCGGTTACCAGGTGTTCACCATATGAATGATTTTTATCTCTATGTATGGGATGTGTATTGAAATATGAAATCTTGTGGTCTATTATTATGATTTGATATATATAGGTTAAACCTATAACTCACCAACATTTTTGTTGACGTTTTAAGCATGTTTATTCTCAGGTGATTATTAAGAGCTTCCGCTGTCGCATACTTAAATAAGGACGAGATTTGGAGTCCATGCTTGTATGATATTGTGTAAAAACTGCATTCAAGAAACTTATTTTGTTGTAACATATTTGTATTGTAAACCATTATGTAATGGTCGTGTGTAAACAGGATATTTTAGATTATCATTATTTGATAATCTACGTAAAGCTTTTTAAAACCTTTATCTATGAAATAAAGGTTATGGTTTGTTTTAAAAATGAATGCAGTCTTTGAAATACGTCTCATATAGAGGTCAAAACCTCGCAACGAAATCAATTAATATGGAACGTTTTTAATCAATAAGAACGGGACATTTCAGTTGGTATCCGAGCGTTGGTCTTAGAGAACCAGAATTTTGCATTAGTGTGTCTTATCGAGTTTGTTAGGATGCATTAGTGAGTCTGGACTTCGACCTTATTTACTTGAAAAATGATTGCTTAACAAATTTTGTTGGAAACTATATATTTTTAACATGTGAATATTATGTGATATATTAATCTCTTAACGCGTTTGATATTATGTGATAGATGTCTACCTCTAGAACAAGTCCCATTGACTCACCTAATAATAATGAAGAGTCAAATGTAAATTGGAATGATTCGTGGACTGATTCACAAGTTCCCGAAGAGGAACCGGAAGAAGAGTCGGAACCGGAAGAAGAATCGGAACCGGATGAAGAAATAGAACCGGTGGGGGAAATAATAAAACGGTTAAGTAAAAGAAAATCCTCAACCAACCGACCAAGGTTAATTTTGGTCAATGGTGTTTCTGCCAAGGAAGCAAAATATTGGGAGGATTACCAATTCTCCGATGAATCGGATTCCGACGAGAATTCCGATGATGTTATAGAAATTACCCCAACTGAATTTAAAAAGGCAAAAGAAAATAATAAGGGAAAGGGCATAAAAATAGAGAAATCTAATTCCAACCCCGATGAACTTTATATGTATCATCAACCCCCGAAGTCCTTAAGTTGTAACAATGACCCGGGAACCTCTAAACCACCAGGTTTTTCTAAACCAATGTGGAAAACGACGGCTCGTATTAGGGGAACATCATATATCCCTAGAACCTTGGCAAAACGAACCAAAACCGAAGAAGAAGAAACAAGCGAGTCGGAATAAGATAGTTGTATTCGTGTGGTGTAATATATGTAATATAGTGTGCTTATGCTTTATGATATATGTAAAAATTGCTTGTATTAATAAGTATTTTTTTTATAAATCTAACTCTTGTCTATTTTACAGTATAAAAACACAAAATGGATAGACAACCCAATATTTTAAGAGACCTACCCGGAGACATGATTGATGAAATCTTGTCTAGAGTCGGTCAGAATTCTTCGGCACAACTATTTAAGGCGAGATCAGTTTGTAAGACATTCGAAGAACGTTCCAAGAATGCCTTGGTTTATAAAAGGCTTTCGTTCGAAAGATGGGGGATATCACATTGGGAAATCCATAAGTTACGATGCGTTTACTTTGACGCATATATTGCGGGGAACCCAAATGCTATTTTACACAATGGGTTAAGAAATTATTTTGACTCAATATATCCGAATATTGGACTTCGTGATTTAGAAAAAACGGCTAACATGCAACATAAAGAAGCATGTTATGCTTACGGATTAGTAATGTTCGCTTCTCACCAAAGTGAGAACAAGAACATCGGGCTACAACTATTAAACAAAACGTTTCCACAAGTGACGGAGTCGGTAATTGGGGTAAGAAATGAGGTTTTTAGATTGTTACGAGACTGTTGGACATTATGTAACCCTCGTCCCTTTGACGACGTTACAACACGCTGTCTTATCAACGGCCATAACGGTTATGTTCCACAAGACCAAGGATGGGAAGTAATCCTAGTAAAACTAGAATGCATGACTTGTTTCTGGACGTATGAATTACGTGTCTTTATTGCCTTTGCTGAACGACTTGTGTACTAGCTAGAATTATCTTCACAACCATCTTGTATCAAATTTATTGTGTGCTATATTTCATGCTATATGTAAAATAAGCGGTATTGTAAGTTTGTAAAATATTGTGTAAAAGTTTGAACGTGAAATATTATTATAATCAGTTTTTCATATAGAATTGTAGTAGTTGAATTGTATATTAGCTACTAAGTATGAACTTAACGGGTAGGTACTACCCGAATTTAAACTTATAAAACGCTAATATGAAGAAAAAGCTTTTATAAATGAGTTCATATTATGCTACGAAATACTATTAACTACTCTTAATATTCTGTATGATTAACTTGTTCCATTTGACTATTTTGAAGGAAATGGCACCGACTACTCGACACACCGTGAATATGAATGAAGAGGATTTCCGTACTTTTCTATCTTCAAACATAGCCACAGTACAGGCTGCGCTACATACCAACAATAACCTTGGATCTAGCAGTACAGGAAATCGTGTAGGATGCACCTACAAAGAATTCACTGCCTGCAAACCTTTGGAATTTGATGGAACCGAAGGACCGATCGGATTGAAACGGTGGACCGAGAAGGTCGAATCGGTGTTTGCCATAAGTAAGTGTACTGAAGAGGACAAAGTGAAGTACGCTACGCATACCTTCACAGGTTCTGCGTTAACATGGTGGAATACCTATCTAGAGCAAGTGGGACAAGACGATGCGTACGCACTACCGTGGTCAGCATTCAAGCACTTGATGAACGAGAAGTACCGTCCCAGAACCGAGGTCAATAAGCTCAAGACAGAACTTAGAGGGTTACGAACCCAAGGATTTGATATTACCACGTACAAAAGACGATTCACAGAATTGTGCCTATTGTGTCCGGGAGCATTCGAAGATGAGGAAGAGAAGATCGACGCGTTTGTGAAAGGATTACCGGAAAGAATCCAAGAAGATATAAGTTCACACGAGCCCGCCTCCATACAACAGGCATGTAGAATGGCTAACAAACTAGTGAACCAGATTGAAGAAAGAATTAAAGAACAGACTGCTGAAGAGGCCAATGTGAAGCAAGTAAAAAGAAAGTGGGAGGAAAACGGTGATAAGAATCACCAATACAACAACAACAGCAATTACAACAATAATCGCAATAATTATCCCAACAATCGCAACATCAATCGCAACTACAACAAACGGCCCAACAACAACAACAACAACAACAACAGCAACTACAACAATCATCCCAACAACAATAATAACCGCAACAACAACAACAATCAGAAGCAGCTATGCCAAAGGTGTGAAAAGTATCACTCGGGGTTCTGCACCAAATTTTGCAACAAGTGTAAAAGAAATGGTCATAGCGCGGCGAAGTGTGAGGTCTACGGACCAGGGGTTAATAGAACGAAAGGAACAAATGGTGTCGGAACGAGTAATGGCGGAGCAAGTAGTGTCGGAGCAAGTTATGCCAATGTAGTTTGTTATAAATGTGGAAAACCTGGCCACATTATTAGAAATTACCCGAACCAGGAGAACACGAATGGACAAGGCCGCGGAAGAGTTTTCAATATTAATGCGGCAGAGGCACAGGAAGACCCGGAGCTTGTTACGGGTACGTTTCTTATTGACAATAAATCTGCTTACGTTTTATTTGATTCGGCTGCGGATAAAAGCTATATGAGTAGAGATTTTTGTGCTAAATTAAGTTGTCCATTGACGCCTTTGGATAGTAAATTTTTACTCGAATTAGCAAATGGTAAATTAATTTCAGCAGATAATATATGTCGGAATCGAGAAATTAAACTGGTTAGCGAAACATTTAAGATTGATTTGATACCAGTAGAGTTAGGGTGTTTTGATGTGATAATCGGTATGGACTGGTTGAAAGAAGTGAAAGCAGAGATCGTTTGTTACAAAAATGCAATTCGCATTATACGAGAAAAAGGAAAACCCTTAATGGTGTACGGAGAAAAGGGCAACACGAAGCTACATCTTATTAGTAATTTGAAGGCATAAAAACTAATAAGAAAAGGTTGCTATGCTGTTCTAGCATACGTCGAGAAAGTACAAACTGAAGAAAAGAGCATCAATGATGTTCCCATTGCAAAAGAATTTCCCGATGTATTTCCGAAAGAATTACCGGGATTACCCCCACATCGATCCGTTGAATTTCAAATAGATCTTGTACCAGGAGCTGCACCAATAGCTCGTGCTCCTTACAGACTCGCACCCAGTGAGATGAAAGAACTGCAAAGCTAATTACAAAAACTTTTAGAGCGTGGTTTCATTCGACCAAGCACATCACCGTGGGGAGCTCCTGTTTTGTTTGTCAAGAAGAAAGATGGTACATTCAGGTTGTGTATCGACTACCGAGAGTTGAACAAACTTACCATCAAGAACCGATACCCACTACCGAGAATCGACGACTTATTTGATCAACTACAAGGCTCTTCTGTATATTCAAAGATTGACTTACGTTCCGGGTATCATCAAATGGGGGTGAAAGAAGATGATATTCCAAAGACTACTTTCAGAACACGTTACGGTCATTACGAGTTTATGGTCATGCCGTTTGGTTTAACTAATGCACCAGCTGTGTTCATGGACCTTATGAACCGAGTGTGTGGACCATACCTTGACAAGTTTGTCATTGTTTTCATTGATGACATACTTATTTACTCAAAGAATGACCAAGAACACGGTGAACATTTGAGAAAGGTGTTAGAAGTATTGAGGAAGGAAGAATTGTACGCTAAGTTTTCAAAGTGTGCATTTTGGTTGGAAGAAGTTCAATTTCTCGGTCACATAGTGAACAAAGAAGGTATTAAGGTGGATCCGGCAAAGATAGAAACTGTTGAAAAGTGGGAAACCCCGAAAACTCCGAAACACATACGCCAGTTTTTAGGACTAGCTGGTTACGACAGAAGGTTCATCCAAGACTTTTCCAGAATAGCAAAACCCTTGACTGCATTAACGCATAAAGGGAAGAAATTTGAATGGAATGATGAACAAGAGAAAGCGTTTCAGTTATTGAAGAAAAAGCTAACTACGGCACCTATGTTGTCATTGCCTGAAGGGAATGATGATTTTGTGATTTATTGTGACGCATCAAATCAAGGTCTCGGTTGTGTATTAATGCAACGAACGAAGGTGATTGCTTATGCGTCTAGACAATTGAAGATTCACGAACAAAATTATACGACGCATGATTTGGAATTAGGAGCGGTTGTTTTTGTATTAAAGACTTGGAGGCACTACTTATATGGGGTCAAAAGTATTATATATACCGACCACAAAAGTCTTCAACACATATTTAATCAGAAACAACTGAATATGAGGCAGCGTAGGTGGATTGAATTATTGAATGATTACGACTTTGAGATTCGTTACCACCCGGGGAAGGCAAATGTGGTAGCCGATGCCTTGAGCAGGAAGGACAAAGAACCCATTCGAGTAAAATCTATGAATATAATGATTCATAATAACCTTACTACTCAAATAAAGGGGGCGCAACAAGGAGTTTTAAAAAGGGAAATTTAAAGGATGAAATACCCAAAGGATTGGAGAAGCATCTTAATATTCGGGAAGACGGAACCCGGTATAGGGCTGAAAGGATTTGGGTACCAAAATTTGGAGATATGAGAGAAATGGTACTTAGAGAAGCTCATAAAACCAGATACTCAATACATCCTGGAACGGGGAAGATGTACAAGGATCTCAAGAAACATTTTTGGTGGCCGGGTATGAAAGCCGATGTTGCTAAATACGTAGGAGAATGTTTGACGTGTTCTAAGGTCAAAGCTGAGCATCAGAAACCATCAGGTCTACTTCAACAACTCGAAATCACGGAATGGAAATTGTAAAACATTACCATGGATTTCATCACTAAATTGCCAAGGACTGCAAGTGGTTTTGATACTATTTGGGTAATAGTTGATCGTTTCACCAAATCAGCACACTTCCTGCCAATAAGAGAAGATGACAAGATGGAGAAGTTAGCATGACTGTATTTGAAGGAAGTTGTCTCCAGACATGGAATACCAATCTCTATTATCTCTGATAGGGATGGCAGATTTATTTCAAGATTCTGGCAGACATTACAGCAAGCATTAGGAACTCGTCTAGACATGAGTACTGCCTATCATCCACAAACTGATGGGCAGAGCGGGACGATACAAACGCTTGTAGACATGCTACGAGCATGTGTTATTGATTTCGGAAACAGTTGGGATCGACATCTACCGTTAGCAGAATTTTCCTACAACAACAGCTACCATTCAAGCATTGAGATGGCGCCGTTTGAAGCACTTTATGGTAGAAAGTGCAGGTCTCCGATTTGTTGGAGTGAAGTGGGGGATAGACAGATTACGCGTCCGGAGATTATACAAGAAACTACCGAGAAGATCATCCAAATTCAACAACGGTTGAAAACCGCCCAAAGTCGACAAAAGAGCTACGCTGACATTAAAAGAAAAGATATAGAATTTGAAATTGGAGAGATGGTCATGCTTAAAGTTTCACCTTAGAAAGGCGTTGTTCGATTTGGTAAACGAGGGAAATTAAATCCAAGGTATATTTGACCATTCAAGATTATTGATCGTGTCGGACCAGTAGCTTACCGACTTGAGTTACCTCAACAACTCGCGGCTGTACATAACACTTTCCACGTCTCGAATTTGAAGAAATGTTTTGCTAAAGAAGATCTCACTATTCCGTTAGATGAAATCCAAATCAATGAAAAACTTCAATTCATCGAAGAACCCGTCGAAATAATGGATCGTGAGGTTAAAAGACTTAAGCAAAACAAGATACCAATTGTTAAGGTTCAATGGAATGCTCGTAGAGGACCCGAGTTCACCTGGGAGTGTGAAGATCAGATGAAGAAGAAATACCCGCATCTATTTCCAGAAGATTCGTCAACACCTTCAACAACTTAAAATTTCGGGACGAAATTTATTTAACGGGTAGGTACTGTAGTGACCCGAACTTTTCCATGTTTATATATATTAATTGAGATTGATATTTACATGATTAAATGTTTCCAACATGTTAAGCAATCAAACTTGTTAAGACTTGATTAATTGAAATATGTTTCATATAGACAATTGACCACCCAAGTTGACCGGTGATTCACGAACGTTAAAACTTGTAAAAACTATATGATGACATCTATATAGATATATATATATATAGTTAACATGATACTATGATAAGTAAACATATCATTAAGTATATTAATAATGAACTACATATGTAAAAACAAGACTACTAACTTAATGATTTTTAAACGAGACATATATGTAACGATTATCGTTGTAAAGACATTTAATGTATATATATCATATTAAGAGATATTCATACATGATAATATCATGATAATATAATAATTTAAAATCTCATTTGATATTATAAACATTGGGTTAACAACATTTAACAAGATCGTTAACCTAAAGGTTTCAAAACAACACTTACATGTAACGACTAACGATGACTTAACGACTCAGTTAAAATGTATATACATGTAGTGTTTTAATATGTATTTATACACTTTTGAAAGACTTCAATACACTTATCAAAATACTTCTACTTAACAAAAATGCTTACAATTACATCCTCGTTCAGTTTCATCAACAATTCTACTCGTATGCACCCGTATTCGTACTCGTACAATACACAGCTTTTAGATGTATGTACTATTGGTATATACACTCCAATGATTAGCTCTTAGCAGCCCATGTGAGTCACCTAATACATGTGGGAACCATCATTTGGCAACTAGCATGAAATATCTCATAAAATTACAAAAATATGAGTAATCATTCATGACTTATTTACATGAAAACAAAATTACATATCCTTTATATCTAATCCATACACCAACGACTAAAAACACCTACAAACACTTTCATTCTTCAATTTTATTCATCTAATTGATCTCTCTCAAGTTCTATCTTCAAGTTCTAAGTGTTCTTCATATATTCTACAAGTTCTAGTTACATAAAATCAAGAATACTTTCAAGTTTGCTAGCTCACTTCCAATCTTGTAAGGTGATCATCCAACCTCAAGAAATCTTTGTTTCTTAGAGTAGTTTATCATTCTAATACAAGGTAATAATCATATTCAAACTTTGGTTCAATTTCTATAACTATAACAATCTTTTTTCAAGTGATGATCTTACATGAACTTGTTTTCGTGTCATGATTCTGCTTCAAGAACTTCGAGCCATCCAAGGATCCGTTGAAGCTATATCCATTTTTCTCTTTTCCAGTAGGTTTATCCAAGGAACTTAAGGTAGTAATGATGTTCATAACATCATTCGATTCATACATATAAAGCTATCTTATTCGAAGGTTTAAACTTGTAATCACTAGAACATAGTTTAGTTAATTCTAAACTTGTTCGCAAATAAAAGTTAATCCTTCTAACTTGACTTTTAAAATCAAATAAACACATGTTCTATATCTATATGATATGCTAACTTAATGATTTAAAACCTGGAAACACGAAAAACACCGTAAAACCGGATTTACGCCGTCGTAGTAACACCGCGGGCTGTTTTGGGTTAGTTAATTAAAAACTATGATAAACTTTGATTTAAAAGTTGTTATTCTGAGAAAATTATTTTTATTATGAACATGAAACTATATCCAAAAATTATGGTTAAACTCAAAGTGGAAGTATGTTTTCTAAAATGGTCATCTAGACGCCGTTCTTTCGACTGAAATGACTACCTTTACAAAAATGACTTGTAACTTATTTTTCCGACTATAAACCTATACTTTTTCTGTTTAGATTCATAAAATATAGTTCAATATGAAACCATAGCAATTTGATTCACTCAAAACGGATTTAAAATGAAGAAGTTATGGGTAAAACAAGATTGGATAATTTTTCTCATTTTAGCTACGTGAAAATTGGTAACAAATCTATTCCAACCATAACTTAATCAACTTGTATTGTATATTATGTAATCTTGAGATACCATAGACACGTATACAATGTTTCGACCTATCATGTCGACACATCTATATATATTTCGGAACAACCATAGACACTCTATATGTGAATGTTGGAGTTAGCTATACAGGGTTGAGGTTGATTCCAAAATATATATAGTTTGAGTTGTGATCAATACTGAGATACGTATACACTGGGTCGTGGATTGATTCAAGATAATATTTATCGATTTATTTCTGTACATCTAACTGTGGACAACTAGTTGTAGGTTACTAACGAGGACAGCTGACTTAATAAACTTAAAACATCAAAATATATTAAAAGTGTTGTAAATATATTTTGAACATACTTTTATATATATGTATATATTGTTATAGGTTCGTGAATCAACCAGTGGCCAAGTCTTACTTCCCGACAAAGTAAAAATCTGTGAAAGTGAGTTATAGTCCCACTTTTAAAATCTAATATTTTTGGGATGAGAATACATGCAGGTTTTATAAATGATTTACAAAATAGACACAAGTACGTGAAACTACATTCTATGGTTGAATTATCGAAATCGAATATGCCCCTTTTTATTAAGTCTGGTAATCTAAGAATTAGGGAACAGACACCCTAATTGACGCGAATCCTAAAGATAGATCTATTGGGCCTAACAAACCCCATCCAAAGTACCGGATGCTTTAGTACTTCGAAATTTATATCATATCCGAAGGGTGTCCCGGAATGATGGGGATATTCTTATATATGCATCTTGTTAATGTCGGTTACCAGGTGTTCACCATATGAATGATTTTTATCTCTATGTATGGGATGTGTATTGAAATATGAAATCTTGTGGTCTATTATTATGATTTGATATATATAGGTTAAACCTATAACTCACCAATATTTTTGTTGACGTTTTAAGCATGTTTATTCTCAGGTGATTATTAAGAGCTTCTGCTGTCGCATACTTAAATAAGGACGAGATTTGGAGTCCATGCTTGTATGATATTGTGTAAAAACTGCATTCAAGAAACTTATTTTGTTGTAACATATTTGTATTGTAAACCATTATGTAATGGTCGTGTGTAAACAGGATATTTTAGATTATCATTATTTGATAATCTACGTAAAGCTTTTTAAAACCTTTATCTATGAAATAAAGGTTATGGTTTGTTTTAAAAATGAATGCAGTCTTTGAAAAACGTCTCATATAGAGGTCAAAACCTCGCAACGAAATCAATTAATATGGAACGTTTTTAATCAATAAGAACGGGACATTTCAGATGCATGGATTCCAAATATGTAATTTTTTTGAATGTTTGATTGTTAACTTGAAAATGGATGATGAATCTTGGTTTGAAGATTTGAGAGTAAAAAGTGAAAGTATTGAAAGAGTTAGGAGATGAATGAATGGATGAGAAAGGTGTTGACCATTTGAACTAGTCACACCTTTGGTCTCTTGGTAAATTTAGTCCCTCAAGTTTGAATCGGGTGCGTGAATTACCTAAATAAAATATTTTAAAACGCGTATTAATGGAAGATGTTATATTTATATAACAGACTTTAAAATAGTTAAACGGAAAGTAAACGGAAAAAGGCGGGATGTTACATTACCTACTCCTTAAAAGAAATTTCGTCCCGAAATTTAAGTAGGCGTAGTAGTCGTTGTTTCTTCCTCGAGATCTTGCGTTTCTGAATCCACGAATAAATGAGGGTATTTCCTTTGCATTTGATCTTGCCTTTCCCAAGTAAACTCGGGTCCCCTTTTGGCATTCCAACGGACTTTAACGATAGGGATTCTACTTTGTTTTAGCGTCTTGACGGAGGTGTCCACAATTTCAACCGGTTCCTCCACAAAATGAAGTTTGTCATCAATAGTAATCTCTTCAAGAGGGATGACGACATCGGGTTCGGCAAGGCACTTTTTCAAGTTGGATACATGGAAAGTAGGATGAACGGAGCTCAATTGAGGAGGAAGATCTAGACGGTAAGCAACTGTAACACCGGCCATTTTTTTTAAACACAGCGGAAGACTTTATTAACAAACACACTATAAGTCGCGTCATTACATTAATCTGAGTAATTAAGTTTACATAACGGTGTTACGTTATTACAAAACATTATTTAAACAAAAGTCCACATCAGAGTAGGGTTGTCAAACATGTCTTCTGCATCAGCACCTATCCCGACTAGCAGTACCTAAACCTGCAAGGGGTAATTATGTGGGGGATTAGCGCACCGCTAAGTGAATAGAATCAATCTAACAGATATAGCTTAAGTCACACACAAGCTATATACTAACAACAACACATGCTAACTACCAACTAGCATACAATAAGACAATACGAGGATTGTCGGCTTGTACGAGCACACGACTCCTAGCTGATCGGACTTGAGTCTACCGATAGTCCCTGCTACTCAATTTGCAGTATAGTTATCCAGATGCAGGTGATGCATCGTTCACACTATACTCCACAATTAGTAGCCTATGGACCCAACCTCCCCTAGGCACGGTTAACCTCATACGGACTAAAACCTCTCCTAAGCACGGTTTTGAGTCTCCAGTCTCCCTAGGCCCGACTGGTGCCATTCACACAATGTACACATAAATCACATACAGCATCAGGCATACTATATTATTCTAACATGGCAATTTCTACACTATGCATGGTAAAAGAGTCAACCACAGTAGTATGATATGCTACTTAAACTCTATCCGGAGATAGACCCACTCACCAATTACCAGCAACTGCTCAGTTATTATTTCTTAGCTTTCTCCTTGTCCTTATAACCTGAGAACAACACAAACAAAGTTAATATACATATTCTAAAATAATATAATCATTTCATACGATTAACTAGGTCATAACACCATATATTCATAATTTTATGAGTCTACATCATAACTCCACTCAATAATGGCATACAGGTGCGTGCAAAACACGACATACACACTAAAACTCCTTTTCCGGCCCAAATACAGTTTGATCTAGTTTCTTAAAAGTTCACCATTGAAAATTATTCTTTATTACGATTCTAACGATAGTTTATTCATCAAAAACGGAGTTACGTTTTGAAAGTTACGCCCGTTTCAATTTCATAAAAGGCACTGTAGCAAATAGTGGCACTGTAGCAACTCGGGTACTGTAGTGACAATGTAGCAACACTGCACTGTAGCAAATAGTGACACTGTAGCAACTCGGAGGTACTGTAGCAAATAGTGACACTGTAGCAACTCGGGGGGTACTATAGCAAATAGTGACACTGTAGTAACTCGGTACTGTAGCAAATAGTGAAACTGTAGCAACTCGGTACTGTAGCAAATACTGTAGCAAAAATACTGTAGCAACTGGTTTCGAACAAGTTCGCTGATTTCGAACATTTTTCGCCCAAAACTCGATTTTTGAGCGATTTTGATCAAATTTTAAGCATATGGAAGCTACTAAACATATATACAACCTATTTCTAACATCAATTAAGCATAACAAACACCAAACATGAAGATTCAAGCTTAAAATCACACTTTTTGTTCAAGAACACAAAACCCATTTAATCAAGAATCAAAGCAAGGATTCAAGTAAACAAACCTGATTAGATGATCACAAGGATACAAGAAATTAGTCACTTATGCTACTAGATCCAATTTCTAATCTTGAATTAAACTAGGGTTTGTGTAGGAGATGAAGTTAGGTACGAGCAAGTTTTGAGAAAAATCTAGAAATGGAAATAAAGAAGCAGTTTACACTCTTAAATGGGTATTAAAACCCATACCCCACAACACACGGGTATTTATCAGTTATCTTATCTGATAACCTTTCGTATCTCCTTAGGCGGTCCTAACGGAGTCCAAATTAAATAAACCAACCTGTTCTGGGACCCTTGTCACAAACTGGTCACCACACAAATATAATAAAACACTAATAAAATAATTAAAATAAAAGCACTTAAGACTAAGCACAAACCCTAAGGGCAAAATAGGCAACTTACAACTAGCCCGGGTTTCAGTCTGTTACAAATCTACCCCCTTAAGAAGATTCCGTCCTCGGAATCTGGTCTTGGTCAAACAAATGAGGGTAGCGATTTCTCATCAACTCTTCTGTCTCCCACGTAAAGTTAGAACCCAAACTGTGTTTCCACTCAATCAACACCATCGAAATCTCTTTCTTTCTCAGCTTAGTCACCTTTTGGTCAACCACACGGACCGGATCTTCCACCAATTTCTTATTCAAATCGACCCTTAAATCTTCTAAAGGAAGAAGTTGTGTTTCATCGTCGACTTTACACTTACGAAGATAACATACGTTGAATGTATTATGAATACCAGCTAACTCTGGCGGAAGATCTAACACCACAGTCTGATCATTCAACACTTCACTGATCGGAAACGGACCAATAAATCTCGGTGCTAACTTACCACGTTTACCGAATCTGATAACCCCTTTCCACGGCAAAACTTTTAGATACACTCGTTCACCCACATTAAAGGTTACCGGACGTCTACGCGAATCAGCATACATTTTCTGCCTATCTCTAGCGGCTTTCAACTTTTCTCTCGCAATTATTATTATTATTATTATTATTATTATTATTATTATTATTATTATTATTATTATTATTATTATTATTATTATTATTATTATTATTATTATTGTTATGTTAATTGTTATAATTACTATTATAAATTCAAATTAGTATTAGTAATAAAGTTAAAATCATTATTATTATTAATATCATTATTATTATTACAATTAATTAATAGAATTATTACCATTATTATCTTCATTAGTAATACTACGTATCATTATTATCATTTATACCATTACTAACATTATTTTACTACTTTTAACAAACAAATTAAATATATATATTTAGTACAAATAACATAACGAAAATTAATAATTATTATAACAAAATAAATATATATATATATATATATATATATATATATATATATATATATATATATATATATATATATATATATATATATATAACTAATATAAAAAGTATATAACTAATAAACTTATAATTATATTTGTTCGATTACCATTATGTATATTAATAAATATACACATGATATAGGTTCGTGAATCCGAAGCCAACCCTGCATTGTTCTGTATAGTCATATGTATTTTTACTACAAAATACGTTAGGTGAGTTTCATTTGCCCTTTTTACTCTTTACGTTTTTGGGCTGAGAATACATGCAATGTTTAAATAACTGTTTTTGCAATATTTATATGCGTGAGTTTCATTTTCCCTTTTTACTCTTTACGTTTTTGGGCTGAGAATACATGCAATGTTTAAATAACTGTTTTTGCAATATTTATATGCGTGAGTTTCATTTGCCCTTTTTACTCTTTACGTTTTTGGGCTGAGAATACATGCAATGTTTAAATAACTGTTTTTGCAATATTTATATGCGTGAGTTTCATTTGCTCCCTTTTACTCTTTACGTTTTTGGGCTGAGAATACATGCAAATGCTTTATTAACTGTTTTACAATATTTATATGCGTGAGTTTCATTATTCCCTTTTTAAGTGCTTTTGCAATATATATTTTTGGGACTGAGAATACATGCGCTGCTTTTATAAATGTTTTACGAAATGGACACAAGTGATCGAAACTACATTCTATGGTTGGATTATCTAATTGAATATGCCCCTTTTTTATTAAGTCTGGTAATCTAAGAATTAGGGAACAGACACCCTAATTGACGTGAACTCTAAAGATAGATCTATCGGGCCCAACAAGCCCCATCCAAAGTACCGGATGCTTTAGTACTTTGAAATTTATATCATGTCCGAAGGAGGATCCCGGAATGATGGGGATATTCTTATATGTATATTGTGAATGTCGATTACCAGGTGTTCAATCCATCTGAATGATTATTTTTGTCTCTATGCATGGGACGTATGTTTATGAGAAATGGAAATATGAAATCTTGTGGTCTATTAAAATTATGAAATGATTATTTGATGATAAACTAATGAACTCACCAACCTTTTGGTTGACACTTGAAAGCATGTTTATTCTCAGGTACGAAAGAAATCTTCCGCTGTGCATTGACTCATTTTCAAGATATTACTTGGAGTCATTCATGACATATTTCAAAAGACGTTGCATTCGAGTCATTGAGTTCATCAAGATTAGTATTTAGTCAATTATAGTTAGATATATTATAAAATGGTATGCATGTCGTTAACTTTCGATGAAATGAAAGATTGTCTTTTCCAAAAACGAATGCAATGTTTGTAAAATCTATCATATAGAGGTCAAGTACCTCGCGATGTAATCAACTGTTGTGAATCGTTTATAATCAATATGGACTTCGTCCTGCTGGATTAGGACGGGTCCTTTTAGTTGGTATCAGAGCGGTGGTCTTAGCGAACCAGGTCTACCTTAGTATGCATAACTGATAAGTCGTTAGGATGCATTAGTGAGTCTGGACTTCGACCGTGTCTGCATGTCAAAAGTTTTGCTTATCATTTTTGTCGAAAATCGTCTGCTTATCATCCTTAGGAAATTACATGCTCATTATTCTTAGTCTAGACACGTTTTACTGCATTGACTGCATAAATAGTGTATAGACAAAAATTCATATCTTAGCGTATCTGACAATTCATATCTTAGCGTATCTGTTACTGTAGATCTTGCCTGATGTCTTTCGTAAATTTCTCCGTAATTTAAGGGAACCTGGTACTATATATCTATGCATATTATGCATTGAGAATACCATCCAACTATCAATTGCTGTCACTAAACTCTTCATACCAAAAAAAAAAATAAATTTCTTTTCTGAGATCGCGTAAGATGGCCTCTACGAACCAACCAAGTTCATCTGACTCCGAAGATAGCGTGACAGGAGCACACCAACCAATCAACTACCGTGATTACTGGAGAAAATGGGGGTGGGTTCGTGACATACTCACCCTATGGAGAAGGGAAGAAGGTACTCCATATCATGAACCGAATCTACCACCTAACCTTGGAGTACTTAACCCGCTCACCGGCGAACCCGTTCGCAACACCGTTTATACCATTTTTGCAAGAATTTTTCGTCTTGAGGCTACCATTAACGGAAATAGAGGAGATATCCGACCTCTACCTCACACTGATAACCAACCAGGGTTAGTAGAAGAAGTTAGAGAACTCCGAGCTCGAGTATTAACTTTAGAGAGCACGGTACACAATTTACAAGCACCCGCAATATCACCAACACCAGTAACGTCACCAGCCTCAGCACTAACGGCACCAGTACCACCAACAACCCAAGTTTCAACAATCCATGCCTCAACATCTCATTCTGTACCTCGAGTATAATCATCGTTCTACGTATCGTTCTCCATTAATTACCTTCGTTCTTCATTGCGATTATGTAATCTCTAATGTTTTAGAAATTATGTATTCTTGTTCTAACGGTAAATCAGATGTGTTAATATCATATTAACTCATTAAATTCATGATTACATCTGAAGAAAATATATATGTATATATGTTTTCATAAAGATTGTAATTAAAAATTCTTTTGTACAAACTGTTAATGGTGAAAATATTTTAACGGGTAGGTAATACCCGAGGAAATATTTAACTTTCATATTAACATGTTATACTGTACATTTTCGAATATGATTCAAGTCATTTACTATCCTATTTACATCCACAGATATACGTATCCGTTTACAGCAAAATAACCATTTTCCTTCAATTTCATATTTGAATTTTGACCTATCAGAATCTAACAAGTGGCATAATGAAGAAAACATTGGACAAAATAAAATTTGTTAGAAACAAACAAATTAACTATGAGAAATTCTGTTAAGAATCCACGCTAACAAAATCCTAGCTAACTGATTACATTTTATTTATCGCAGTTTATTTATCGCAATTTAATTATCGCAATTTTATTTATCGTCATTTAATTTCTGTTATTTACTTTACGCACTTTATTTATCGGGACACGTATACAAGGTTTTGACATATCATATCGACGCATCTATATATATTATTTGGAATCGCCATAGACACTTTATATACAGTAATGATCGAGTTCTCAATACAGGGTTGAGGTTGATTCTATAATAATATATATACTTTGAGTTGTAATCGAGTCTGAGACGTATACGGGTCACGACATGTATTAATTAATTCAAATATGATATATTAAACTATATATGAATTATTGAACTGTCAACTGTGGACCATCGACTGTGGACTAATAAGAGTGGACAATTAAAAATGAATTAAAATATTGATTATAACATATGAAACTAAACAATTCTTCATGTTTGCCACTTGATTTCATCTTAAACCTCATTGTATCTTGATAATTACAATCTGCATTCAAACCTTTCATGATTCTTGAAAACACCTCAATCAAGAGGATGAACCAACCGCACTTCATCTATGGAGGGAAAGATTTATGCATTTAGTTATGCACCTGGAAACTCTCGGCAACTGAGTAAAAGTTTAACACGTAGCCGCGTCAGATCCTTTGGCATTTATTAGCAAAAATAACTTTGCGATCTCTTTTCAAAGTAGCCAATTTTGTCACAGCTTCAGCAAATCAACTTCGACTTTTCGTTCGAAACAACCTTATTATCACCTTGATTATTATGTATGTTCTTTTATTGTTACCGGGGAACCTTCCATATTTTACCATATTGCTAGCAGACGTACCAACAATCTCGTTGCTTCCTGGTTTAAATCTCTCCGATAAATCATTATATTTCTTCATTGAAACCCTATCATATACTCATCCGCATCTTGTAACGAGAACTGCCATAACAATTACCGGGAATCAGCAATCAGTACTTTGAAAACTCACAGCATATCTACATCAACAGTTATATATATATGACATTTATCTCTTAGAATTATGATCTCTCATTCTGAAATTCTGAAAAGCACTCAGTCACAAATCAATACTCTGAATGTTGAAAAAAAAAAAAAAAAGCTGAATGAAGCAGCAAAAACTGTAGATAACCGTAAAACGACCATAATCATCGAAAGTTTGATGATAAAGAATAGTATGCTGGAAAAACTCAGAAAAGTTGGAACTGAAAAACGGATTGAGCTAACCATGAAGGAGATCAATGACAAATACAAGGACCAAACCTTATATTCAAAGAATCCAGGAAATTCTGGATCCGATGAAATCTTTAGAGAATATCTTGCTCCGAAGTCATGTTAAAATCTTGCGGAAAATCTTTCTCCATCAACCATCGAACTTAGAAATTCCAAAATATCATCATCAATATCTTCGATATTTCTGAGGATATTTTCATAAATATTCTCGTCCGAAATTATATATCTCTTTGTGCTTCCTGTGTATCTTTATATTGGAAACATTCAATAGAAAATTTAGTACCGAAAAGCAGATTATGCGAAACTATGAAGAACGCCATGGATAAATCGCAAAGAATAAGTTTGACTTCAAAGAATCCAAATGATTCTGTTTCTGATGAAATTTTTAGCGAATACCTTGCTTCCGAATCTAAACCGTTACGGATAAATCTTCTTCATCATCCATCGATATTAGAAATTCCAGGATATCATCGTATCTTTCATTATAAATATCCTCCATATTTCTGGAGATATTTTTATAACTATTCTTATCTGAAATCATTAATCTCTTCGTGCTATCAGTATTACATCATATAGAAACTATTAGTTTCTATTTTCTGTAAATTTTCGAGCTTAAAATATGAATGTTATTGAAGTAATGTTGGGAATTGATGCATGAGTTAGTATAATATAATGACACTTGATCAACGTGATTATATTACAGTAAGTCATGCTAAGTTTCTAATGGGACGTGATGATTCACAGATCATAACGTCATCATGCACCATGTTACATAACTCTGTCATTCTGCTTAACTTCTGAACATATCAAGAAAGTATATTCTTGATAGTTCTATTCTCAGTGAATCTGGCAATTTTACAAATCAAATCATGCTATTACGTTCCTTCTTATTTAGAACATTAATAATGTTCATTCTGAAACTTATATCTGTGAATTCTGGACCATTACAAGAGATGCCAAATCGCCAGAAGAAGAAACGAAGGGACAAAGCTCTGAAATAGAAATTGGAGTATAAATTGCAGCAAATAGGAGGGAGTATTAACTGTGGATGACAATGATTATAGGAAACAGAAAGAGAGACATTGAAATATAAGGAGAGATATAAAGCCCAATAACAACGCATAAATTACAAACCGTGTATATCAATGTTTATAGCAATATAAAGACACGGGAGGATTATAAATACAATAATCCCTAGAGCATAATAGAAATAAACAGATTCTTCAGGTGGGAGTTGGAAAAGAAGAACGATCATTGCGATAGTTAGAATAAGAACAAGGATCAGAACATGGTTAAGCATTTTCATAAATCCTTTGAATTTGGGAATTGAGTATAGAAGTGGTGAAAATAAATGAAACGGAAAAGGTAAATTTATAAAGGAAATATCAAACATAGTAATCGGGGCAGATCACCGTATTTAATTAAAGAGATCTTAATTACCATAAATCCCGAAGAATCAGATCTTATAGATCTTAAAAATTTTCTTTAAATCCCTTGAATTCTGGAATTCAACCAAGACAACGTCAAAAGTTAAACCGAAACTTCATTTATCCATCTCACTCTTTTGTGATAACTTCATTCGTGCCCTTCGAATAATTGAATTATTTTATCTGTATTATTCAATAATGATAAAACTCTATTTATCAGCTCTTATTCGTCAGGAAAATATATTTATTGTTAGCCATGACGACCTCACTCAAATTTCGGGACGAAATTTCTTTAACGGGTAGGTACTGTGATGACCCGAGAATTTCCGACCAAATTTAAACTAAATCTTTATATTACTTCGACACGATAAGCAAAGTCTGTAATATTGAAGTCTCAAAAACTTTGAACTGTGTTCATGTAATTATTTGACCTTTGACTATGCCCGACGATTCACGAACAATTGTTGTAAATAAATATGTATATAAATATAAATGTAAGTGTATAAAAAAATTTGAATTAATAAACTACACTTTAATCAATTAAGAATTTGAAAATGCAAATTAATAGTTAGAATTATTAAGTTGTTATCAAAAAAAAATATATATATATATATATATATATATATATATATATATATATATATATATATATATATATATATATATATATATATATATATATAATCCATGCTTGTGTATTAAATATTTAGTGTAAATATATATACTACATAATCAATAATATGTAATAACAATATTTAATATAATAAGTTTAATTACAATTAAATTATAGTTGTTATAGTAAAATTATAGTTAAATTTTTTTTTGCATCTAATTAGTATTATTATTAGTATTTCAATAGCATTATTATTAGCTTTATTATTAGTACTAATATTTATAACATTAACAATAATAAATTTATGAACTACATATATCATCAAGAATATAAACAAGTATATATAAATACATATATTCACGTATTCTTTTTGATGTCACGATCTTCCTAATCAAGTTGTCTAACTAATTGATATGGCTGTCGATTTTATTTCACAGTTAGGACCCACAAATTACTACAAGCCAATTTCCAAGTTTAATTGTATCTGATTCTGTTACAAGTCTTATTCTCCTTTTAATTTTTTTTTGTACTCTTCTTCTTGGATGGTATTTTCTTGTCGAGAGTTACAATTTATATTTTGATTCGATTAAGCTTGTGTTGATAAGAAACGATTCATTCAACTCTCTGTCATCTTCACACATCTACACCAAACGCCACCATTGAATACCCAAAACCACCTTCATCACCATAACCGTCAATCACGTCATCTAAACAAAATGTGTATCTATTTTTTTTGTCATGAAAAAACAAACCACCTTGAACCAACATAAAAACCGCCATCTTCACTCTCAAATAACCCACCATCGTGAGACTCTCACCACCTTTAGAATCCCTGTCATCACCAATACTTTTACTAGTATTACCATCGAGGTTTCTGTTTCAGTTTAAAAGGAAAAATAGCTAGACAAACTACCATCGAGCTTCCTCCATGTACAATCACCAATATGAAACTAGTACGCTGCAATTACAGTTGTTACACTTCTGTTCCAGATGACAAACCACAGCTGTAAATCACCTTCGTTACTGCAGCTACGACTGCCATGAACAACCATAAAAAGCCCTATCGATAATTGTTTTCCTCCTCTATTGAAACCCGCGAACTACGTCGATATTCGAGGTAAAACAGTCACTTGCAGTCTGCTTCTGTTTCCCTTTACCATTCTATATCTTTGTTATTTAACAATACAAAAGTCAACTCAAAACAATCATCAAAGGAACACTCAATATCGAATTCTCGTAAATTAAATGCATGCGAATAAAGTAGCAGCATTATGTGTTCTTTGTTTTGATCGATAACCTTTAAAGCAACAATACCCCACATACTATTATAATTGACTAGTGGATTACAAAGGGTTTGCTTATTCAATAAAGGAAGATGCAGGGGACAAAAGCAAGTGGAAAGTAACTAGCCCCATAATTAAGCATCATTCCTACGCAATTTTTTTTTGTATGTTCGATAATGTTAAGGCCAAGTGGGACGTGATTAGGAAGAGAGTAGCGTAAAGTAGAAAAGAGGATGATGGTAATGAACGATATAAGTAAAGATTGATAAAATAAAATGATAATGATGAATGAGTCGATGATGAGTTGTTATTGAAGATGAAGAATGATTAATGATGATAATTAGATGATATATTGATGATAAAAACCGAATCCTACATATACCGCCGCTTAAAATTTTTTTTTTTTACTGCTATTTGGTAAATTCTATTCAGACTCATTAAATTGAACTTGGGCCTATTGAATTCACTAAATGGATTTAGCTTCTTGGGCTTGAGAGCCTACTGATGGGCCGAGAGTTATCATGATATTCGGTTGGGCCGAGACAGATAGGAAGAGATATATACAAATGGGTTACAAACTTATTTAGTAAAACTGACTTGGACTATTGGATATGGGTGTTGTCAGGTGTGCGAGTGGTCGGGGGTTCGAGACTCAACTAAGCCATTTCTTTTTATTCCTAATATTGGAGGTAATTCTCAAATTTTAATGATGATGATTATTATTATTATTATTATTATTATTATTATTATTATTATTATTATTATTATTATTATTATTATTATTATTATTATTATTATTATTATTATTATTATTATTATTATTATTATTATTATTATTATTATTATTATTGTTATGTTAATTGTTATAATTACTATTATAAATTCAAATTATTATTAGAAATAAAGTTAAAATCATTATTATTATTAATATCATTATTATTATTACCATTAATTAATAGAATTATTAACATTATTATCTTCATTAGTAATACTACGTATTATCATTATTATCATTTATACCATTACTAACATTATTTTACTACTTTTAACAAACAAATTAAATATATATATTTAGTAGATATAACATAACGAAAATTAATAATTATTATAACAAAATAATATATATATATATATATATATATATATATATATATATATATATATATATATATATATATATATATAACTAATATAAAAAGTATATAACTAATAAACTTATAATTATATTTGTTCGATTACCATTATGTATATTAATAAATATACACATGATATAGGTTCGTGAATCCGAAGCCAACCCTGCATTGTTCTGTATAGTCATATGTATTTTTACTACAAAATACATTAGGTGAGTTTCATTTGCCCTTTTTACTCTTTACGTTTTTGGGCTGAGAATACATGCAATGTTTAAATAACTATTTTTGTAATATTTATATGCGTGAGTTTCATTTGCCCTTTTTACTCTTTACGTTTTTGGGCTGAGAATACATGCAATGTTTAAATAACTGTTTTTGCAATATTTATATGCGTGAGTTTCATTTGCCCTTTTTACTCTTTACGTTTTTGGGCTGAGAATACATGCAATGTTTAAATAACTGTTTTTGCAATATTTATATGTGTGAGTTTCATTTGCTCCCTTTTACTCTTTACGTTTTTGGGCTGAGAATACATGCAAATGCTTTATTAACTATTTTACAATATTTATATGCGTGAGTTTCATTATTCCCTTTTTAAGTGCTTTTGCAATATATATTTTTGGGACTGAGAATACATGCGCTGCTTTTATAAATGTTTTACGAAATGGACATAAGTGATCGAAACTACATTCTATGGTTGGATTATCTAATCGAATATGCCCCTTTTTTATTAAGTCTGGTAATCTAAGAATTAGGGAACAGACATCCTAATTGACGCGAACTCTAAAGATAGATCTATCGGGCCCAACAAGCCCCATCCAAAGTACCAGATGCTTTAGTACTTCGAAATTTATATCATGTCCGAAGGAGGATCCCGGAATGATGGGGATATTCTTATATGTATATTGTGAATGTCGATTACCAGGTGTTCAATCCATATGAATGATTATTTTTGTCTCTATGCATGGGACGTATGTTTATGAGAAATGGAAATATGAAATCTTGTGGTCTATTAAAATTATGAAATGATTATTTGATGATAAACTAATGAACTCACCAACCTTTTGGTTGACACTTGAAAGCATGTTTATTCTCAGGTACGAAAGAAATCTTCCGCTGTGCATTGACTCATTTTCAAGATATTACTTGGAGTCATTCATGACATATTTCAAAAGACGTTGCATTCGAGTCATTGAGTTCATCAAGATTAGTATTTAGTCAATTATAGTTAGATATATTATAAAATGGTATGCATGTCGTTAACTTTCGATGAAATGAAAGATTGTCTTTTTCAAAAACGAATGCAATGTTTGTAAAATGTATCATATAGAGGTCAAGTACCTCGCGATGTAATCAACTGTTGTGAATCGTTTATAATCGATATGGACTTCGTCCGGCTGGATTAGGACGGGTCCTTTCAACGAGTAGCAAGAAAATGAGCACTTTTAGTTAGACGATCTACTATTACCTACATCATATCATGTCTTTTCTGAGTTCGAGGTAATTTGGTCACAAAATCCATCGTTATATGTTCCCATTTCCACTCTGGAATCTGTAACTGACGTAACGAACCATAAGGTTTCTGATGTTCTGCCTTCACTTGAGCACATATATGACACTTTTTGACATAACGGGCGATATCTGATTTCATTGTTGGCCACCAATACACTGTTTTCAAATCATGATACATCTTATTACTACCCGGATGTACTATCAATCTGGATTTGTGAGCTTCCGTCATGATTAAATCCCTCAAATCTCCAAGCTTAGGCACCCAAACACGATTGTTTAAGGTCTTTAGTCCACGTGAGTTATCAATTAAGTCCACTTTTCGTTTGGTCATTTGTTCAGATTTAATATGTTCGTCCTCTAAAGCACAGGCCTGAATGGTTTTTAAGCTATTAATCAAATCTGAAGTTATATTTAAACGAAGAAATTTCACATTTTCACTTGACTTTTTACGACTTAGCGCATCTGCAACCACATTTGCCTTACCCGGATGGTATTTAATTTCACAATCGTAATCTTTGATCAACTCTTGCCATCGTCTCTGACGCATATTCAATTCTTTCTGTGAGAAGATATACTGCAAACTCTTGTGATCTGTACATATAACACAATGGGTTCCATACAAATAGTGTCTCCACAGTTTCAAAGCAAACACTACTGCAGCCATTTCAAGATCATGCACTGGATAATTCTTCTCATGAACTTTTAACTGTCGCGAGGCGTAAGCGATTACTTTATCTCTTTACATTAATACATAACCCAACCCAGCAAATGACGCATCACAGTATACACGAAGTCGTCTGAACCTTCTGGTAAAGCTAATACTGGTGCCTGACACGTAGCTGTTTCAAAATCTGAAAAGCCTTTTCCTGTTCATCAGTCCATCGAAAGGCTACATCTTTACGAGTTAACTTAGTCAACGGACCCGCTATTTTCGATAAATCCTTGATAAATCTGTGATAATAACCGGCTAATCCCAGAAAACTCTTAATCTCAGTTGGAGTCTTCGGAGAATTCCAATTCATTACCGCTTCTATCTTTGTCGGATCAACTTTTATACCCTCGGCACAAATCACATGACCCAAAAACTGCACTTCACGTAACCGAAATTCACACTTTGAAAATTTTGCAAATAGTTGTTCACGTTTCAACATGTTCAAAACCTGTCTCAGATATTCAGCATGTTCACTTTCGGTGTTTGAATACACTAGTATATCATCTATAAACACAATCACAAACTTATCTAAGAATGGGCGACACACTCTATTCATTAGATCCATGAAGATTGCTGGCGCATTCGTCAACCCAAATGGCATGACAAGAAATTCATAATGACCATACCTTGTTCTGAACGCTGTTTTCGGTATATCTGATTCAGCAACACGAACCTGATGATATCCGGATCGTAAGTCTATCTTAGAAAAGAATGAAGCACCCTGTAACTGATCGACCAAATCATCTATTCGAGGTAACGGATACTTATTCTTCACTGTTCTTTTATTTAATTCACGATAATCAATACACATACGCATTGACCTATCTTTCTTTTTAACAAACAATACCGGAGCACCCCATTGTGAAGAACTCGATCGGATAAACCCACGATCTAATAGTTCTTGAATCTGTGACATCATTTCACGGATTTCAGACGGCGCTAATCGATATGGAGCTTTTGCAACTGGAGTTGTTCCAGGAACTAACTCAATCTTATATTCGACTTCCCTTACCGGCGGCAGACCTGGTAACTCATCTGGGAACACTTAAAAAAATTCTGATACTACCGGAATATCAGCCACTGTTTTCTTTTCTTTCTTCGCATCAATTACATATGCAAGAAATGATTCACAACCCTTTCCCATCGACTTTTTCGCTTTCATCATGGTTATCAATGGAAGATTATACCCGCTCCGCTCCCCTCGGGCCACAACACGGGTTCCATCGGTCGGACGAAAGGTAATCATTTTCCTATTGCACTTAATATTAGCCCTAAGCGAGCTCAACCAATCCATTCCTAGTACTACATCAAAGCTAGGAATAGGTAACACTAAACAAGTCACAGGGAAAGACTTCCCTTCGATCTCTATACAAACCCCAGTCACATAGGTTGTGACGGGTGTGGTCTTACCATCGGCTACTTCTACACTAACTAGCTTGGGTAACATAGTAGCTGGTAAATTCAACTTAGCACAGAAATCTAGGGACATAAAACACCTATTGGCACCACAATCAAACAATACGCGAGCAGGTATTGAGTTGATTAGAAACATACCGGTGATCACTTCGTCGATTGCCACAGCATTCTCAACCGACATCTGAAAAGCTCTAGCTTCTGCTGTTGAAGGGTTCTTCTTCTTCTGCCCACTCGAGGCAGTTGACCCTCCAGCTGATGCTGAACGCGCCCCTAACCCTGCCCCAGAACTACCACTCTTCGACGGACAACTAATTGCATGATGCCCTGGTTTGTGACAACTCCAACACACACTATTCGGATACGAGCATGTTGAAGACTCATGCCCAACAACACCACACTTTAAGCATCTTCTTGTAGCCTCAAAACACTGACCACTATGAGAAGATCGACACTTGTGACACCAATTCCCTTTACCTGATCCAGATCCAGTACTACTCTGACCACTTTTACCCTTTGATTTAAACCCACTAGACTTCTTGGATTTAGATCCTGATTGACCAGATACTTGCCCACCTTGTTGTAGCACATTACCAAACATTCTGTTTCTGGCGGCCTGAACATCAGTTTCTACCATCTTAGCCATCACAACAGCTTGGGACAATGATGTAGCTGTTCTAACAAAAGTTCTGTACTCAGGAAGAATGATATTAACAAAATGCTGGATACGAGATGCTTCGTCTGGCACCCATTGTTGTATAAACCTCAGTTTATCCATAAACTTCTCTACTACCTCATCGATCGTCATTTGAGGTGTCATCTTCATTTCAAGAAACTCAGTCTTGATTCGGTTCATATCAAACGGATTACAATACTGTTCACACACCTTCCCATAAAACTGCTCCCATGTGATCATACTCACTTGCTCTTTCGGTATACTGGAAATCAAAGAATTCCACCAAATCATAACCCTACCTTTCAACAGTCTACTAGCATATGTTACCTTCAGCTCGGGTTCAGACTGACACGCTTCAAATACCCTTTCAACTTCTCGCAACCAATTGAGAGTTACAGTCGGATCAGTTCTTCCAGAGAACTCAGAGGGTTTGCAATCACAGAAGTTCTTATAAGTACATCTTTTGGGTGGTTGCATGTAAGGTTAATGGAACATTTGCATTTGGTATGGATTCATCATCATGGGATTTTGGTAAGTAAAGGTGTTTTGTGGTGGCATATAATATTGGTTAGGTATTTGATTCTGAAACTAGTTCTGGGGCACATTAGGGATCGTTTGGGATTGCGTGGTTGGGAATCCAGGTGGTGTATCATCATTTCCAGAATGCCTCACCAATTCAAGCTCATTAATTTTGCCCTCGGCCTCTTTTAGCTTGCTTTCTAACTGAAGGATGTAACTACTCTGATCATCATCCGACTCAACACTCACTTCTGGTGCTCTGAATGTTCCGGGGTTGGAGGATCCAGTTGCGTTTCTATCAGCCATACCTGTGCTACAAAACATCTCACACAAAAGCTTAGTGGATAACAGTTAGTTCAATCACAACTAACACACGTATATCCTATTTTCATTTAGCCCCCACTCCCACAGACATGTTTGACTTGCCTCAGGGTTTCGGAATAAAATACGCGCAAGTATTTGCTACCAAACCATGCTCTGATACCAACTTGTAACACCAGCCATTTTTTTTAAACACAGCAGAAGACTTTATTAACAAACACACTATAAGTCGCTTCATTACATTAATCTGAGTAATTAAGTTTAAGTTTACACAACGGTGTTACGTTATTATAAAACATGATTTAAACAAAAGTCCACATCAGAGTAGGGTTGTCAAACATGTCTTCTGCATCAGCACCCATCCCGACTAGCAGTACCTAAACCTGCAAGGGGTAATTATGTGGGGGATTAGCGTACCGCTAAGTGAATGGAATCAATCTAACAGATATAGCTTAAGTCACACACAAGCTATATACTAACAACAACACATGCTAACTACCAACTAGCATACAATAAGACAATACGAGGATCGGTGGCTTGTACGAGCACACGACTCCTAGCTGATCGGACTTGAGTCTACCGATAGTCCCTGCTACTCAATTCGCAGTATAGTTATCCAGATGCAGGTGATGCATCGTTCACACTATACTCCACAATTAGTAGCCTATGGACCCAACCTCCCCTAGGCACGGTTGACCTCATACGGACTAAAACCTCTCCTAGGCACGGTTTCGAGTCCCCAGTCTCCCTAGGCCCGACTGGTGCCATTCACACAGTGTACACATAAATCACATACAGCATCAGGCATACAATATTATTCTAACATGGCAATTTCTACACTATGCATGGTAAAAGAGTCAACCACAGTAGCATGATATGCTACTTAAACTCTATCCTGAGATAGACCCACTCACCAATTACCAGCAACTGCTCAGTTATTATTTCTGAGCTTCCTCCTTGTCCTTATAACCTGAGAATAACACAAACAAAGTTAATATACATATCCAATAAATAATATAATCATTTCATACGATTAACTAGGTCATAACACCATATATTCATAACTTTATGAGTCTACATCATGACTCCACTCAATAATGGCATACAGGTGCGTGCAAAACACGACATACACACTAAAACTCCTTTTCCGGCCCAAATACAGTTTGATCTAGTTTCTTAAAAGTTCACCATTGAAAAGTATTCTTTATTACGATTCTAACGATAGTTTATTCATCAAAAATGGAGTTACGTTTTGAAAGTTACGCCCGTTTCAATTTCATAAAAGGTACTGTAGCAAATAGTGGCACACGTAGCAACTCGGGTACTGTAGTGACACTGTAGCAACATGGTACTGTAGAAAATAGTGACACTGTAGCAACTCGGTACTGTAGCAAATAGTGAAACTGTAGCAACTCGGTACTGTAGCAGAATACTATAGCAAAATACTGTAGCAACTGGTTTCGAACAAGTTCGCTGATTTCGAACATTTTTCGCCCAAAACTCGATTTTTGAGCGATTTTGATCAAATTTTAAGCATATGGAAGCTACTAAACATATATACAACCTATTTCTAACATCAATTAAACATAACAAACACCAAACATGAAGATTCAAGCTTAAAATCACACTTTTTATTCAAGAACACAAAACCCATTTAATCAAGAATCAAAGCAAGGATTCAAGTAAACAAACCTGATTAGATGATCACAAGGATACAAGAAATTAGTCACTTATGCTACTAGATCCAATTTCTAATCTTGAATTAAACTAGGGTTTGTGTAGGAGATGAAGTTAGGTACGAGCAAGTTTTGAGAAAAATCTAGAAATGGAAATAAAGAAGCAGTTTACACTCTTAAATGGGTATTAAAACCTATACCCCACAACACACGGGTATTTATCAGTTATCTTATCTGATAACCTTTCGTATCTCCTTAGGCGGTCCTAACGGAGTCCAAATTAAATAAACCAACCTGTTCTGGGACCCTTGTCACAAACTGGTCACCACACAAATATAATAAAACACTAATAAAATAATTAAAATAAAAGCACTTAAGACTAAGCACAAACCCTAAGGGCAAAATATGCAACTTACAACTAGCCCGGGTTTCAGTCTGTTACAGCAACGGCTCCAACACGCTCCAAGATTTCGAAAGGACCAATATACCTCGGATTTAACTTCTCGCGTTTCCCGAAACGGATTACACCTTTTCAAGGTGCGACTTTTAACATTACGCTGTCACCGACTTGAAATTCGAGGTCGTTGCGTCTTTTGTCGGTATAGCTCTTTTGACGACTACGGGCCGTCCGAAGCCTATCTCGGATTTGAACGATCTTCTCGGTTGTTTCATGAATGAGTTCGGGTCCGGTGATTTGTGTGTCGCCTACCTTGGCCCAACAAAGAGGAGAACGACATTTTCGGCCATATAACGCTTCGAATGGTGCGGCATTAATACTCGCGTGATAACTATTGTTGTAAGGGAACTCGGCTAGTGGCAAATGCTTTTCCCAAGCCTTTCCGAAATCAACAACGCAAGCTCGTAACATATCTTCCAATATTTGGATTGTGCATTCGCTTTGTCCGTCGGTTTGTGGATGATATGCGGTGATCATGTCTAAACGCGTTCCCAACACTTCTTGCAAGGTACGCCAAAATCTAGAAACAAAACGGCCATCTCGGTCGGAAATAATCGATAAAGGCACACCGTGACGGGCAACGATCTATTTAATGTAAAGTTGTGCAAGTTTTTCCATGTTTTCGGTTTCCTTCATGGCTAGGAAGTGCGCGGATTTGGTGAGACGGTCAATAATAACCCAAATAGTATCATAACCGCCCACCGTCTTTGGTAGTTTGGTGATAAAATCCATCGTTATCCTTTCCCACTTCCATTGCGGGATTTCGGGTTGTTGAAGAAGTCCGGACGGTCTTTGATGTTCGGCCTTGACTTTGGAGCAAGTTAGGCACCTTCCAACATAAGTAGCAACGTCCCTTTTAATGTTCAGCCACCAATATTGTTCTTTGAGGTCGTGGTACATCTTATTGGCACCGGGGTGAATCGAATATCTTAACTTATGGGCTTCGTCTAGAATAAGGCTTCGCAAGTCCCCATAACTAGACACCCAAATTCTTCCGGCGAAATATCGAAGTCCGGTCTCCTTAACTTCGAATCGAGAGGTTTGGGACGTTCAAGTGTTCGAGAGAGATGTTTTCATCCTTGAGAGCCTCGTCTTAGGCTACACGAATTTGACTATTGAGATTGGAGTGAATGGTGATGTTTAAAGCTCGGACACGAAGAGGCGCCGCTCTTTCCTTTCGACTTAAGGCATCGGTTACTGCGTTTGCCTTCCCGGGATGGTAACGAAGCTTGCAATCGTAATCGTTAAAAGTTTCAATCCACCGTCGTTGTCTCATGTTTAGTTGTTTTTGATCGAAGATGTGTTGAAGGCTTTTGTGATCGGTGAAGATAGTACTCTTGGTTCCATAAAGAGAGTGTCTCCATATTTTGAGTGCAAAGACAACGGCTCCGAGTTCGAGATCATGTGTCGTGTAGTTTCGTTCATGAATTTTCAATTGTCGAGAGGCATAAGCAATGACTTTCTTTCGTTGCATCAATACACACCCAAAATCATGTTTTGAGGCATCGCAATATACAACAAAATCATCATTGCCTTCGGGAAGAGACAAGATAGGAGCGGTGGTTAGTTTTTTCTTCAAGATTTGAAACGCGGATTCTTGCTCAGTTGCCCAAATGAATTTCTTTCCCTTATGGGTTAACGCGGTTAGAGGACGTGCGACCAAAGAGAAATCCTTGATGATTCTATGATAGTATCTGGCGAGATCCAAGAATTGACGAATGTGAGTAGGAGTAGTAGGAGTCTCCCATTTACTAATGGCTTCAATTTTTGCGGGATCGACTTTAATACCTTGATCACTTACAACATGACCAAGAAATTGAACTTCCTTCAACCAAAATTGGCACTTGGAGAATTTGGTATAGAGTCGTTCTTGTCTCAAGAGTTCGAGCACGAGTCGAAGGTGTTGTTCGTGTTCTTCTTCGCTTTTAGAATAGACCAAAATGTCATCGATGAACACAATAACGGATTTGTCGAGATACGGTTTGCACACGCGGTTCATAAGATCTATGAATACCTCCGGTGTGTTAGTGAGACCAAATGGCATTACAAGAAATTCATAACTACCATAACGAGTCCGGAAAGCGGTTTTGAAGACATCTTCCCCCTTAACCCTTAATTGATGATAACCTGATCGGAGAACGATTTTCGAATATACACGAGATCCTTGTAATTGATCAAAAAGGTCGCCGATGTGTGGAAGAGGATATCGGTTCTTAACCGTCAATTTATTTAGTTCACGATAATCAATGCACATTCGTAGGGATCCATCTTTCTTCTTAACGAATAAAATCGGAGCGCCCCATAGTGAATGGCTAGGTTGGATAAAACCACGGTCAAGTAGTTCTTGGATTTGACTTTGAAATTCTTGCATTTTGGAGGGAGCAAGTCTATATGGTGCATGTGCTACGGGTGCGGCTCCCGAAATAAGATCGATTTGGAATTCTACCGATCGATGAGGTGGAAGACCCGGCAATTCGTCGGGAAATACATCGGAAAAGTCACGAGCAATTGGCACATCATTGATATGCTTCTCATCAGACTCAACTTTCTTAACGTGGGCAAGGATCGCAAAATAACCCTTACGGAGTAGTTTTCTAACTTTAAGGTACGAGACGAGGTTGAGTCCGGTGCAACTCTTATCGCCATAAATAATCAAAGGTTCACCATTCTCAATAGGAATTCGGATTGCGTTAAGATCATAAAGGATGTGAGATTTTGTTTTTGCTAACCAATTCATACCAATTATTACATCGAAGCTCCCTAGTTTCATAGGTATCAAGTCAATTTCAAATTCCTTACCCAATAAGTTTAACGTACACCCCCGATAATATGTGTCGGCACTCAATAGTTTCCCATTGGCCACCTCAATAGTATAAGTAGTATCTAGGGGAAGTGGTGGAGCACGAAAAGCGTGAGTCAAAGTCTTGGATACAAAACTCTTATCGGCACCCGAATTGAATAAACAAGTAACATAAGTGTTGTTGAGAAGAAATGTACCCGTGACTAGTTCATTGTCATCTCGGGCTTCCTCGGTGTTAATGTTGAAAGCTCGGCCGTGCGTATTGGGGTTATATTTCTTCTTTGGGCATGCATTTCTATAATGGCTCGTTTGGCCACATTCGTAACAAGTGACCGTCTTTGGTGCATTGGGCCCCTTTCGAGAGACGGGGGCGGCACTTTTACATTCATTGGCCTTATGACCAATGCCTTGGCACCGATGACAAATTAGCTTGCCACATTCACCAAAGTGATGCTTGTTGCATTTGTTGCAAAGAGGTAGGTTTCTGGCATAACCTTTCTTGCCTTCGGAGGTGAAAGGCTTCTTGGCAAAGTTGTTGTTGCTTGATTGGGGAGCTTCCCATTTTCTTTTGTTGTTACTCGACTTATCCTCGGCTTTAGGTGCCGGCACTACAATTTCGTCCACCGTTTCAATCAATTTGTGGGCCATATTCAAAGTGTAGCGACCTGACCAAATCATGTTTGACGGCGCCGACTACTTAGGTCCCGTTACGTGGTCATAAGTCTTTAACGTGACGTTTGACCAAAATATGTCGCATTCATTTCATAAGTAAAAGGATGTTTCAAGTTTACAAATGTTGTTCAAAAGACTAGTTACATTACAATGTTTAACGTATGAATGAAACCTGTGCGATACAATTTAAAGTAGTCAAAAGACGCTCCAACTATGCATGTATACTCGACATCCAAGCAAGTATCAAAAAGAGTGCGGAAGCATGTATCAAGTAGAGTTCAAGGACCTGAGAAAACATATAGAAAACTGTCAACGAAAACGTTGGTGAAATCATAGGTGTTTTAGTAAACGTTGCATTTGAACCACAAGATTTAATATAATATGATTATCAAAATCATTTGCATTCCAAAGTTGCTATTTGTTTCGCGGGCACCCAATTATCAAACTTAACTGTTTTGCACCCTTTGCGTAGTGTTAGAACATACACTAGACCCGAAAATATATTTCATCCGCTAACGGTAGCGAACCGTCCGAATGAGGCACGTCAAGCCAATGTGATCACATAATATAAGTTCACGTTTACACCCTGCAAGTGTAACTAATGATAATTGAATTGAGGATTTTTGTTCAAACCCGTACGTGGAATGTTCGTTTTCGTACTTGTGTTCAAAGTGTAAAAACATGATACGTATATGTTTCTCATCCCATAGTTTAAAGCATAAAAGTTGTTTGAAAGATGGGACTATGATCTCACCTTGTGTACACGAGTAATAAGTACTTCAACAAATAACGTGTGCAAAGAACAATGCTAGTCTTGACCTAAACAAATAGGTCATATCAATAACGGTAAACGCGATAGATCAAAGATGTTCAATTAGTCCTATGGCTCGTTACGACTCGATTATGTAGCATGTGAATCAAATTGTCCAAGTTTCATGCAAGATACAAGTATAGAAACAAGTTAGAAAGATTGCACAATCATTTGGTTAAGTTTGACAAAAAGTCAAACTTTGGTCTGGTCAAAGTCAACGAAAAAGTCAACACGTTCGGGTCGGGTCCCGAACTATTTTTCTGAGGTTTTTATTCATATATAAGCATGTTAGAACAAGTTACATGTGAATCGGAGGTGCGTAGCATAGCAAACATTTCTCGAATTTTGACCATGTAGGTCAGAACCCAAACACGGCAAATGCCGCGCCGCGACCAAGGATTGCCGCGCGCGGCATTTAACGGGTGCTGGTGCCTGGTCAGTCTCAAATGTCCAAGTCTCAAATCCAAAACTCTTTCAAGCATAAATCACAAACCGCTAACACTTAGAACTCGTATCTTATATCGTTAGAAAGGTAATTCAACAAAGAACACAACTAAATACATTTCACCAACCAAAAACATCATTTACAATAACCGACTTTCCAACTTAAATGATCAATCAATGCACCTCATTAATGCCTTAACTTCCTAAATGCACATTTATGATTCGGGAATTAAATGCATACATATGACACGCCGTTTCGTAGGTAATCAAGCATACAATCTAACTAACTACTTACCAACAATAATCCATGGCATTCAATACATCAAAAGTGCATTTCAAGTTCATCAAACCCTAACCCAAATTCACCAAAATCACTAATCAAGTTTATGGAGTTTTCTAACGCAACCTACACATCAAATTGAAGCTTGTGATACTAGGAACATATTTAATGCTTGCACTTTAACACAACAACATTTAAGCAACCAAATCATCAATCAAGCACACCAAACTTTCAAGTTCATGCTAGTTATCAAAAATAACAAGATCGAACATATAAATCATATATTCATGTTAGACTTGAGCCATAGACACTAATTAACAACTTTATAAGTTAAAAACATCAAGAACACAAAATCTAGTGATTTTAGAAAGTTACCCAAATGAGATGTAATCAGTATGGAATCGAAGAGGAAGTTGCAAGGAGTTCAAATATGTAATTTGTTTTGATTGAAGCTTTCTTGAACGAATTTAGATGATGATTCTTGGAGATGAAGATTGAGAGAAATTTGGAAAGTATTAAATGAAAATGGAAATGAAATGAAAAAGGAAATAGGGAGGTGGGGTTGACTAGTCAAAGCTAGTGATGTTCTGCGAGGTGTATATAAAATAGCTTATATTTTTACAGGAAAAACTATTAAATACGATACAATTTTACACAAGATATTTATTTATTTATAGAATGGATATATTTAAACCTTGCTACAACACTTATAGGCAGTGTACCTAATCGTACAGTAGTGTAGTTTTTAGTAAGTCCGGTTCGTTCCACAGGGAATCTTTTAATCAAAGCTTAACGCTATATTAGTTTTAATTTATAAAAATACAAATATATATAAAAGTAATATTATTATTTTAAAGGGGGGTTTTTACCGTTTAATGACCGGTTTGTCGATTTTAAAACTTTAGCCGCAGTTAAAACAAAATGTAAAATATTAAATAAATAAAAGACTTAATTTAAAGCGTAAAGTAAATAACGATAATGAAATTGCGATAAATAAAAGTGCGATAAAATAAACTTGCGATAATTAAAAAGTACGATAATTAAAAGTGCAATTAAATACAATAACAATAATTAAAAGTGCTATAATTAGAAGTGCAATTAAATATAAAATAAAGGAAATTAAAAGAATTATGCTTATTTAAACTTCCGTAATTATGATGTTTGACGTGTTGATTTTAGTTTTATGCCCATGGGTTAATTGTCCTTTGTCCTGGATTATTTAATATGTCCGTCTGGTTTTTGTCCATAACAGTCCATCAGTCATAAATATAAAGTGCGAGTGTCCTCGTCAAATTATCCTTATACCCGAAGTTAAATATTCCAACTAATTGGGGACTTAAACTGTAACAAGATTTTAATACTTTGTTTAATAATTACACCAGGATGTCAACTGAATGTAACCCAAGGTTTTAATACTTTGTTATCAATTATGCCAAGTGTCCTTGTACATAATTTCACCCCTGTTTTAATAATTCTAGTGGCTATTAATCCATTCACGTGTCCGGTTAAATGAACGATTATTCGTACATATAAATACCCCGCCCATCGTGTCCGATCGAGTGTATATGGTTATTTATAGGGACGTTCAATTGTAAATCTTTATATTAAAATTAACAAACTATCATTTAGTTAAACAAATATAAAGCCCATTAATAGCCCATAGTCTAATTTCCACAAGTGTCGTTCTTTTGTCCAAACCCCAATTATGGTACAAAGCCCAATTACCCAATTTTAATATTTTTAGCCCAACATCATGATTACTTCGGATTAAATAAGCATAATAATAACTTAGCTACGAGACATTAAATTAAAAAGGTTGAACATAACTTACAATGATTAAAAATAGCGTAGCGTTACACGGACAGAATTTCGACTTACACCCTTACAACATTCGCTAACACACCCTTATTATTATAAATTAAAATTAAAATTATAATATAAATATAAATATTATACGTTGAATGAGGAGAAGAAAAAGATGTGTTTTGTGTTACACCAAAGCTCGATTTTTATAGGCCTGTGATCTGGAAAAGATGCTCATGCGATCGCATGAGCTTTACCCTTCAAGGCCATGCGATCGCATGGCCAGCTGAGGAGACTCAAAAGTTTTTATTTTTTTATGCCGACGGTTTTTAAATATAATATAATATATATATATTAATTTTAAGAATTAATTATATATTATATTATATTCATGTGCATAGTTGACTTGAAATTTTTAGTCCGTTGCGTCGAGCGTTGAGAGTTGACTCTGGTCTCGGTTCCAGATTTTCGAACGTCCTTGCGTACAATTTAATATCTTGTACTTTGCATTTTGAATCTTGTACTCTTGTAATTTTGAGACGTTTCTTATCAATAATTGGAACCTTATTGATTGTATTATGTACTTTTGAGCTTTTTGGTCGTTTGCGTCTTCAATTCGTCGAATCTGTCTTTTGTCTTCACCTTTTATTATTTAAACGAATATCACTTGTAAATAGAACAATTGCAACTAAAAGCTTGTCTTTCTTGAGGAATAATGCTATGAAATATATGTTCGTTTTTAGCATTATCAAATATTCTCACACTTGAGAGTTGCTTGTCCTCAAGCAATATCGTCTTGAAATACTAGAATCATTTCTTTATTTCTCACACTTTGTACATCAGTGATTTCAATACGGCGGTATAAACAATGGTAGTAACGATGTGGTTTACAGTCTCACATGACTTATGAAAATTTAGATCCTTTAGGAAATTGGATCTTTATGAAAACATTTAATTTTTTTGAAAATTAAATCTAGCTTTTACCCTAGATAAGTTTTCCGGAATAACCCTTCACCGGTGTTTGCAAATTCTTTTTGTGGGTTTGGTGGGTTTCAGATTTGAAAATTTTAGCTCAAAACTTGCGGTTTTGTGTCACCCACTTGCTAACCTTGTATTGGGAAAGCAACACGTCCAGTTTACTTGCTCCGTATATTACCTTTTGATAAACTACCATCCAGTTGTAAAGGAAAGCGTTGAACAAGCAACTGTTAAGGCAATGTCCCCTGACATGCTTTTAGTTATGGTCTATAACGTGTCGGACGCAATTACTATCCTTGGTAGGAGCAATAGTAAAGCTCACCCTTATGATTTTTCAGTCTGGCACAAGGTCCTGTCTTTGACCATGCTATGCAACCACCGTTCTTTGGTTCAGATGACCTAATGAATTTCAGATGAATTCCTAGGATTTTACGTTCAATGGTAATGAACGCATTGAAAATGGGTTTTCAGAAAACAAATCGGTTTGTAATTTTATCAAAATATTTTCTCGTTCAAGCTCGAGTTTAGATATCATTGAATTCCATGAGTTTGTAATTCTCAATCTTTAAGGTCAATCTCTAGGATTGAGTAATATCAGTTTTATAAGCTGATTTTTAATCTTTAAGGAGATTATCCTTTCTGGGGATCTGATTTATTAGTCTTATCAAGCTAATTTGCACAGTGCCCCCCCCATTGTACGAGACAGATCCTCTCATGGTTAGGATAAGTCTGACCACTTGGCGATCCTGTTTGATGCTGAGGTCCGTGGATTTCCAGCTGATTTTAGAGATGACTTTTCTAGATTTTTCATCAACCTACAGCTGGTCTGGACGACAACTTCATGACCTAAATCAAGAAGCGCGTTTCTTTTTCGAAAGACTTTACTTCCTTTTAACGATGGAATTGATTCATCGTATAGATCCATCTCTTCTTTTCTTTCATCGAGTAAAACAGTTTAGTTTAGTCCAAAGCAAAAGTATCTTCAATTATTTGTTACAGAAATATGTGTCATATGTCTAAGATAACTTGGTAATTTTTCCCACACTTGGCTTTTATTTTCCTTTTTATTGTCCTCTATTCCATTTTAAATGAATTTTAACATTTTGGTTTGTTTCTCAATTTATGTCCTTTCCGAGGTAACAATAATTTCGGTGTTAACACCTAGTTTTATCGTTCATAAATATGTATAAACATGATTTTGAGTTCATTTAATTAAAAAATTTGAAAAATTTTACTAGAATTGGGTAGTCAGTATATAAGACTAGGGCTGTTCTTTATCAGAGAGCACTAGATCTAATACAACTACTACTTTACTAGTATTTCTAATGGTAACCAAGTGTTTAAAGTAAAAAAATTTAAAAATCCGAAAGAATTTAACCCCTTCCCACACTTAAGATCTTGCAATGCCCTCATTTGCAAGAAATCAGTAACAATTTAAATTATTGAGGGTGATTAGCGTAGAAAAATGATTAAATTTTACCAAAGTTTCCAAACATATTGGCGTTTTTTTTTTTGCTGAATGATAAATGGTGCATATCATTTGTTCATTCCGTCTGTTGTTACATCACATTTATCTTGTCATCTTGTCGTCAAAATTAGTAGCTTTTGCTGAACTTAATGCCAGTCTTTGAAAATGCGCTGTTTTACCCTGTTTTGTACAATTTACAATATACATACATACAAATATAAACATGCATGGCAATTTGAAATGGGACTTAATATCCCACTTTCAAATCCCAAATGTGAAATATTAGTACACAATAATAATAAAAATGATAAAGATTACATAAGTATATTCAATAACATAAGTTTAAACATGAATAAGTAAAAAGATAAAAACATAAAAATCATATAAATAACCAAATGGAACCAAATCAGTCTGGATAGGGATTCCAGTTCATCTCATCAGGTGGGTTCCATTGTTGGTTATAGGTGTTCTGATAGGCTTGGTTATAGTCATACCGGTTAAAGGGTGGTCGGATATCGGGGCTGTGTGGCGGAAAATGAGCAGGTCGAGTAGGTACATAGTTATTTGGTACCTGATATGATAGCTGGCTCATGATTTGGTGCTGATGAACTACCCAGCTATCGTGTTGGCATCGCCTATAATCCTCGTATACTCGCTCGGAATTCCACTACTCGTACATACTATGTCTGGCCGCGTTCGTCATTGCTTCCTCATCTATACGAACGTGGACGTCAAGAATAGCATCTCGAAAGACATCCCTAATGTCTTCCGCCTCCTTCATTTCCTCGTCTGAGCCTCTCTCTACCTGAGGATGAGATCCCTCATAGGGTACTGCCTGGTTACGTCTACTTTTCAATACCTTAGCACCCACATAAACTTTCAATCCTAAGGGCTCAACCTGTTCTCTACAAAGTTGTAATGGACCCCCTTGGTTCCTATCAACACCTAAATACTCTCCAATGAGAGTAACAAAAATATCTCCTCCTATTATACTCCCGTCCTGCATTCCCTCTACCATTTTAGATAAATAAAAAGCAACACAGTAAGGGATATTGACAAAGCTTCTAGGATCCCGAATACACTTTAGGTAGAATAAATCATGTAAGGTAATTTTTTCTTTATTGTGACCTCTCTGTGTAATTGAGTTAGCCAAAAATCTATGAATGATACGAAGCTCGGCTCTGTCAATATGTGTATAGGAGTGTCCTTCTGCTCGTGTAAAAACATCAAAATGTGACATACGCCTCCAAATGGCGTCAGCGTCAAAGTTACTATCTACCCTTTCACCATAATGAATCAAATTTGTACAATCGGGTAATAGCAACTCACCAGGAGTATATATCTGTAAGGCCCTGGCCATGTCCAGCATGGACATTCTGTACATCCTACCGCCAAGGATAAACCTAAGAAATCTTCTATCATCTATTCTAACTATATTTGTATCAAGTGATACAGTACTCATCAACTCAACACACCATTCCTTATATACAGGTCTACGAATGGTGAAAAGACGTTCCCAATCTGTAAAAGAAGAACTGTCATACCTTTGTACCAAAAGCTGTCTAACACGGTCAGCTAGATGGACCTTTTCCAAAGGGGCCCAATCGATTACCCTTGGCACCTCTACATTTTTTGTTACCAATTTGAATTTGTTCCTTTGATATGTCTCGTAATCTCTCCATCTCCAATCAAATCTTAGATTAGGATGCAGAGTGTGCTCAGGAATCGTTGAGAATTCTACTGGCGGCCTCATTGGGAATACTATGAATTCATCAACAAACTGTACCGGATCATAATAAGGTATGTGCTGATCAGGCTGTTGTTGTGGTTCTTGTTATGGTTCTTGTTCGTGTTGCATTTCTGGTTCTGGTTCTGGTTCTGGTGCTGGTGCTGGTCGTCTAGATGATGATGCTCCTGAACCTCCAGTATCGGCTTTCTGCAAAACACATTAAACACAAAATTTGTGCATCCAAATATGCATTAGTGTTAGCAAAATAACAACATAAAACAATCACTATAACATGTTAAATCAAAATTAAACTTATACACATTTTCACAATTTTTCACAATTCTACACTTTTCAAATAAGCACATATGAAAATGTATACAAAGTTCATAAGCTTTTAACTCAAATAACATGTCAAAATAGTCATTACTAATAATTAAACAAGTCTCAAATGGCAATTACATCAAATTAATCAAGTTCATGAATTTTGGACTTAAAAAGTCCACTTTAATCTCCAAAAATCATGTTTAGGATCAATGTTTGGATCATTTAACTATCTAAACATGTTACACTACTCAATTTAGCAATAATTCATGACAAAAATCGGCCATAACCTGTTTATATCAAAAAGCCCCAAATTGCTCAAGAACACAAACCCTAGATTTCTAAAAATTTTGAAGTTTTTGGCTTCAAATCATGTTAAATAGCATCAATCTAGGTTATACATGCATAAAATACTAACAATTTAACACTAATTACACTAGAAATTAACAAAATTGCATTAGGTAAAAAAATTGGAATTTATCACAAAAACTAGCAAATTTATGAGTTTAGGAGTGTAATTTTTACCATTTTGCTGAAGAATGAGAATCTAGGCATGATTAGAGCAAGAAAAATGACGAATTACGGTGGAAAATGGCGAATTTTAGAGAGTATTTTGGGGTATTTTCGTGTATTTGTGTGTGTTTTGTGTGAAGAACAGCTCTCTGGCTCGTTTGTATCTGGCCTGGATTTTCTCCTCATGCGATCGCATGGCACCAAAGGCCAAACTCCATGCGATCGCATGGAGTCCCGGGTACAGTGTTTTCACCTTTTTTTTTTTAATAAAACCTTATACTTTATAAAACTTATAATTAATTAAATTTTAAAAATTTGTTTTCCTTTAGGAGCGAGGGTGTTTCGGATCGATGTCCTAGTCTGTTCCTTGACAAAATTTTTAAAATTTGTCAAATCAAAGCGCGGTTTTAAAAGTAAAGATTTTTGAGTTTTTTAATGTTTTTGGCATACTTTAATTCAATAAGATTAAAAATAATGATAATAAAAGTTCTCGTCCCTCCCTCGGGTAAAGCAATTTCGGTTCAATGACCTAGTCTTCAACTCACGACGAATTTTAAAAATCATATTTTTAACTTAGCGAAATAAAGTAAATTTTTATTTTTAAATTCACACAACTTAAATTTAAAATATGCATAAAATTAAAAATTCACATTTTTTAAAAATTAAAAATTCACACCAAACTTATATTATATTTTTGTTTTTATACATACAAACTTAAAAATATCAATTGTTCAAATATTTACAATTTTAAATATATTAATTTAAAAGGTTTACAATATTAATTTAAGATTTATATATTAATTTTAAAAACATGGTAAAAATAAAATTAAAAATCTTTTTGGTCTTTTATCCCACTTTAATCAATCAAATATTATCAAAAATATGCGCCCCTCTTTTCGGTAAAGTAATTTCGGTTCCATGACCTAATTTAACTCATGACGAATTTTTGAAATATTTTGGGTTGATTGATTAAAGATATTTATACCTTAAGAATAAACGTTAAATTTCGCAGTGATGTAATAAATTTTTGTATGATATCAATAATTTCGGTCGCCAAACCTAATTTTATTCAATACCAATTTAATACTTTATAGCGAACAATTTAGCGTTTATTATCAAAAGGTTAAAAATAAAAACTGTACAGACTTACCTGTGAGATAGTATTCTTAGTTATATGATCTATCTCATTCATAAGATAGTCGGTTTAATTGGTTTTCCATAGCTACATAGGCGTAACCTCGAGCATTCAGTGTTTTTCTTCTAAACATATGAACGGTCCGTCTCTGCATAAAGTAACAAATTCGGTGTTTGAATAGGTTTGATTATTTGAACATTTACCTCCATGTGACCATTTTCCGCAGTTGTGACATCTTTCAAGGTGTCGTGCTCTTCTTTTCGCTGCGGATTTTGATTTTCCTTTACCAAATTGTAACTTATTATCTTCGCATCTGGATTCTTTTCTTACTCCATCCAATCTTTCTCTGATTACTGATACTAGATCACTCGGAAGTGTGTCATTATTACGTTTAGTTATCAAAGCGTGTAACATTAAACCATGGTTTAGTTCACAGGAAGTCTTCATTTCCTAAAAAAATAAAAATTCAGAATGGGGGGAGAAGACTAGTTCTTTAGGGTCTGCTAGGGAAAGACCATTCGGGTTCCATTTTCGAGAACTACACGAAAACAGACAATCTAACTCTGACAGAAATACATAAAATCCTTAAAAGACTTGATTCTCCCCACACTTAGTTAGTTGTGGTATCGAAATTGTGATTAACTTCGTTGTCGACTTCCATCGGACTATCTATGTAATGTTTAACTCTGTGACCATTAACTTTAAATTCAATTCCATTTGAATTTATTAATTCTATCGTTCCGTATGGAAAAACTCTTTTGACTATGAATGGTCCAGACCATCTTGATTTCAATTTTTCAGAAAATAGCTTGAATCATGAATTGAAAAGAAGAACTCTGTCTCCTTCTTTAAATTTTTTTGAACTTCTGATTCTTTTATCATGCCATTTCTTTGTTCTTTCCTTATAGATTAACAAATTTTCGTATGCTTCATGTCTTAATTCTTCTAATTCGTTTAATTGACTTAATCGTAGATGTCCAGCTTCATGTAAATCAAGATTACATGTCTTCAAAGCCCAAAATGCTTTGTGTTCAATTTCTACTGGAAGATGACATGCTTTTCCGTAGACGAGTTTAAAAGGTGTGGTTCCAATTGGAGTTTTGTAGGCTGTTCTAAAAGCCCAGAGTGCATTCTCCAATTTAATGGACCATTCCTTCGGATTTGATCCTACGGTTTTTTCTAGAATACGTTTTAAAGCTCGGTTGGTATTTTCAACTTGTCCACTTGTTTGTGGATGATATGCGGTGGAGATTTTATGAGTTACTCCATATCTTTTGAGAACTTTCTCAAGTTGATTATTACAGAAATGAGTACCCCGATCACTTATTAAAGCTTTCGGTGTTCCAAACCTTGCAAAAAGACGTTTTAAAAAGTTGACTACAACTCGTGCATCGTTAGTTGGGAGAGCTTGTGCTTCCCCCCATTTAGATACATAATCAATGGCTATGAGAATGTAGAGATTATTATGAGATTTTGGAAATGGACCCATAAAGTCAATACCCCAAATGTCAAATACTTCGTATACTTGAATGACATTTTGTGGCATTTCATCACGTTGACTTATTTTTCCGGCCCTTTGACAAGCATCACAGGATTTGCAAAGAAGGTGTGCGTCTTTATAAATTGTAGGCCAATAGAATCCAGCATCATAAACTTTTCTTGCTGTTAGTTGAGGCCCATAGTGCCCTCCTGTTGGTCCTGTGTGACAATGGTTTAAAATTTTACTAGCTTCATCTCCAAATACACATCGGCGTATTATTCCATCGGGACAACTTTTAAACAATGTGGATCTTCCCAGAAATAGTGTTTTATATCACTGAAGAATTTCTTTCGTTTTTGGTACGATAATCCTTTTTCAAGGAATCCACATACTAAGTAGTTTGCATAGTCTGCAAACCATGAAATTTCATTATAATCTATCTTCAATAGATATTCATCAGGAAAGTTGTCTTGTATGGCCGATTCATTTAGTACTTCTAATTCGGGATTTTCAAGACGAGAAAGATGATCAGCGACGAGATTTTCTGCTCCTCTTTTATCTCGGATTTCAATATCAAACTCTTGTAAGAGTAAGATCCAACGGATTAATCTTGGTTTGGCATCTTGTTTCGAAAATAGGTATCTAAGAGCAGAATGGTCGGTATAGACCACCGTTTTTGCTAGAACAAGATATGAACGAAATTTGTCAAAAGCAAAGACAATAGCAAGGAGTTCTTTTTCAGTAGTTGTATAGTTCGTTTGTGCTCCTTGTAACGTCTTATTAGCATAATATATAGGTTGAAATCGTTTTTCAATCCTTTGTCCTAAAATGGCTCCCATTGCAAAATCACTTGCATCGCACATTAGTTCAAACGGTAGATTCCAATTTGGTGTTATCATGATCAGTGCATTAGTGAGTTTCTCTTTAAGAATATTAAAAGATTTGATGCATTCATCTGAAAAGATGAATGGAGCATCCTTTTCTAGGAGTTTATTCATAGGAGTGGCAATTTTAGAAAAATCTTTTATGAAACGTCGGTAAAAACCGGCATACCCCAGAAAACTCCTAACTCCTCTAACATTGGTGGGATGTGGAAGTTTAGCAATTACATCTACTTTAGCTCTATCCACTTCAATTCCTTCTTTTGAAATTTTATGTCCAAGAACGATGCCTTCTTTAACCATGAAATGGCATTTCTCCCAATTAAGTATTAGATTTGATTGTTCACATCTAATAAGCATTCATTCCAGATTAACTAGACATGATTCAAATGTATCACCGAAGACTGAAAAGTCATCCAAGAAAACTTCCATGCATTCTTCTATCATGTCGTGAAAAATCGCCATCATGCACCTTTGAAAGGTTGCAGGGGCGTTGCAAAGTCCAAATGGCATGCGTTTGTAAGCAAAAGTACCATAAGGGCACGTGAATGTGGTTTTCTCTTGGTCCTCGGGTGTTATTGGAATTTGAAAATATCCGGAAAAACCATCAAGAAAACAATAGTAACTATTTCCGGCTAATCTTTCCAACATTTTATCAATAAAAGGTAAGGGAAAGTGATCTTTTCTGGTGGCGTCATTTAATTTTCTATAATCAATACATACACGCCATCCTGTTACAGTCCTAGTAGGAATAAGCTCATTTTTCTCATTTGTAATGACAGTCATGCCACCTTTCTTAGGCACGCATTGAACTGGGCTTACCCATGGACTATCAGAAATTGGATAAATTAAACCTGCATCTAGCAGTTTAATTATTTCTTTTTTAACAACATCTTGCATATTTGGATTTAGTCTTCGTTGGCGTTGCACATACGTTTTATGACCTTCTTCCATAAGGATTTTATGTGTGCAATATGAAGGACTTATTCCTTTAATATCATGAATCTTCCATGCAATGGCTGGTTTATGAGCTTTCAACACAGAAATGAGTTGTGATTTCTTATTTTCAGTAAGACAAGACGATATTATTATAGGAAATTCAGATTCACCATGTAAATAACGTGTGCAAAGAACAATGCTAGTCTTGACCTAAACAAATAGGTCATATCAATAACGGTAAACGCGATAGATCAAAGATGTTCAATTAGTCCTATGGCTCGTTACGACTCGATTATGTAGCATGTGAATCAAATTGTCCAAGTTTCATGCAAGATACAAGTATAGAAACAAGTTAGAAAGATTGCACAATCATTTGGTTAAGTTTGACAAAAAGTCAAACTTTGGTCTGGTCAAAGTCAACGAAAAAGTCAACACGTTCGGGTCGGGTCCCGAACTATTTTTCTGAGGTTTTTATTCATATATAAGCATGTTAGAACAAGTTACATGTGAATCGGAGGTGCGTAGCATAGCAAACATTTCTCGAATTTTGACCATGTAGGTCAGAACCCAAACACGGCAAATGCCGCGCCGCGACCAAGGATTGCCGCGCGCGGCATTTAACGGGTGCTGGTGCCTGGTCAGTCTCAAATGTCCAAGTCTCAAATCCAAAACTCTTTCAAGCATAAATCACAAACCGCTAACACTTAGAACTCGTATCTTATATCGTTAGAAAGGTAATTCAACAAAGAACACAACTAAATACATTTTACCAACCAAAAACATCATTTACAATAACCGACTTTCCAACTTAAATGATCAATCAATGCACCTCATTAATGCCTTAACTTCCTAAATGCACATTTATGATTCGGGAATTAAATGCATACATATGACACGCCGTTTCGTAGGTAATCAAGCATACAATCTAACTAACTACTTACCAACAATAATCCATGGCATTCAATACATCAAAAGTGCATTTCAAGTTCATCAAACCCTAACCCAAATTCACCAAAATCACTAATCAAGTTTATGGAGTTTTCTAACGCAACCTACACATCAAATTGAAGCTTGTGATACTAGGAACATATTTAATGCTTGCACTGTAACATAACAACAACATTTAAGCAACCAAATCATCAATCAAGCACACCAAACTTTCAAGTTCATGCTAGTTATCAAAAATAACAAGATCGAACATATAAATCATATATTCATGTTAGACTTGAGCCATAGACACTAATTAACAACTTTATAAGTTAAAAACATCAAGAACACAAAATCTAGTGATTTTAGAAAGTTACCCAAATGAGATGTAATCAGTGTGTGTTTTGTGTGAAGAACAGCTCTCTGGCTCGTTTGTATCTGGCCTGGATTTTCTCCTCATGCGATCGCATGGCACCAAAGGCCAAACTCCATGCGATCGCATGGAGTCCCGGGTACAGTGTTTTCACCTTTTTTTTTTTTAATAAAACCTTATACTTTATAAAACTTATAATTAATTAAATTTTAAAAATTTGTTTTCCTTTAGGAGCGAGGGTGTTTCGAATCGATGTCCTAGTCTGTTCCTTGACAAAATTTTTAAAATTTGTCAAATCAAAGCGCGGTTTTAAAAGTAAAGATTTTTGAGTTTTTTAATGTTTTTGGCATACTTTAATTCAATAAGATTAAAAATAATGATAATAAAAGTTCTCGTCCCTCCCTCGGGTAAAGCAATTTCGGTTCAATGACCTAGTCTTCAACTCACGACGAATTTTAAAAATCATATTTTTAACTTAGCGAAATAAAGTAAATTTTTATTTTTAAATTCACACAACTTAAATTTAAAATATGCATAAAATTAAAAATTCACATTTTTTAAAAATTAAAAATTCACACCAAACTTATATTATATTTTTGTTTTTATACATACAAACTTAAAAATATCAATTGTTCAAATATTTACAATTTTAAATATATTAATTTAAAAAGTTTACAATATTAATTTAAGATTTATATATTAATTTTAAAAACATGGTAAAAATAAAATTAAAAATCTTTTTGGTCTTTTATCCCACTTTAATCAATCAAATATTATCAAAAATATGCGCCCCTCTTTTCGGTAAAGTAATTTCGGTTCCATGACCTAATTTAACTCATGACGAATTTTTGAAATATTTTGGGTTGATTGATTAAAGATATTTATACCTTAAGAATAAACGTTAAATTTCGCAGTGATGTAATAAATTTTTGTATGATATCAATAATTTCGGTCGCCAAACCTAATTTTATTCAATACCAATTTAATACTTTATAGCGAACAATTTAGCGTTTATTATCAAAAGGTTAAAAATAAAAATAAAAAATAAAAACTGTACAGACTTACCTGTGAGATAGTATTCTTAGTTATATGATCTATCTCATTCATAAGATAGTCGGTTTAATTGGTTTTCCATAGCTACATAGGCGTAACCTCGAGCATTCAGTGTTTTTCTTCTAAACATATGAACGGTCCGTCTCTGCATAAAGTAACAAATTCGGTGTTTGAATAGGTTTGATTATTTGAACATTTACCTCCATGTGACCATTTTCCGCAGTTGTGACATCTTTCAAGGTGTCGTGCTCTTCTTTTCGCTGCGGATTTTGATTTTCCTTTACCAAATTGTAACTTATTATCTTCGCATCTGGATTCTTTTCTTACTCCATCCAATCTTTCTCTGATTACTGATACTAGATCACTCGGAAGTGTGTCATTATTACGTTTAGTGATCAAAGCGTGTAACATTAAACCATGGTTTAGTTCACAGGAAGTCTTCATTTCCTAAAAAAATAAAAATTCAGAATGGGGGGAGAAGACTAGTTCTTTAGGGTCTGCTAGGGAAAGACCATTCGGGTTCCATTTTCGAGAACTACACGAAAACAGACAATCTAACTCTGACAGAAATACATAAAATCCTTAAAAGACTTGATTCTCCCCACACTTAGTTAGTTGTGGTATCGAAATTGTGATTAACTTCGTTGTCGACTTCCATCGGACTATCTATGTAATGTTTAACTCTGTGACCATTAACTTTAAATTCAATTCCATTTGAATTTATTAATTCTATCGTTCCGTATGGAAAAACTCTTTTGACTATGAATGGTCCAGACCATCTTGATTTCAATTTTTCAGAAAATAGCTTGAATCATGAATTGAAAAGAAGAACTCTGTCTCCTTCTTTAAATTTTTTTGAACTTCTGATTCTTTTATCATGCCATTTCTTCGTTCTTTCCTTATAGATTAACAAATTTTCGTATGCTTCATGTCTTAATTCTTCTAATTCGTTTAATTGACTTAATCGTAGATGTCCAGCTTCATGTAAATCAAGATTACATGTCTTCAAAGCCCAAAATGCTTTGTGTTCAATTTCTACTGGAAGATGACATGCTTTTCCGTAGACGAGTTTAAAAGGTGTGGTTCCAATTGGAGTTTTGTAGGCTGTTCTAAAAGCCCAGAGTGCATTCTCCAATTTAATGGACCATTCCTTCGGATTTGATCCTACGGTTTTTTCTAGAATACGTTTTAAAGCTCGGTTGGTATTTTCAACTTGTCCACTTGTTTGTGGATGATATGCGGTGGAGATTTTATGAGTTACTCCATATCTTTTGAGAACTTTCTCAAGTTGATTATTACAGAAATGAGTACCCCGATCACTTATTAAAGCTTTCGGTGTTCCAAACCTTGCAAAAAGACGTTTTAAAAAGTTGACTACAACTCGTGCATCGTTAGTTGGGAGAGCTTGTGCTTCCTCCCATTTAGATACATAATCAATGGCTACGAGAATGTAGAGATTATTATGAGATTTTGGAAATGGACCCATAAAGTCAATACCCCAAATGTCAAATACTTCGTATACTTGAATGACATTTTGTGGCATTTCATCACGTTGACTTATTTTTCCGGCCCTTTGACAAGCATCACAGGATTTGAAAAGAAGGTGTGCGTCTTTATAAATTGTAGGCCAATAGAATCCAGCATCATAAACTTTTCTTGCTGTTAGTTGAGGCCCATAGTGCCCTCCTGTTGGTCCTGTGTGACAATGGTTTAAAATTTTACTAGCTTCATCTCCAAATACACATCGGCGTATTATTCCATCGGGACAACTTTTAAACAATGTGGATCTTCCCAGAAATAGTGTTTTATATCACTGAAGAATTTCTTTCGTTTTTGGTACGATAATCCTTTTTCAAGGAATCCACATACTAAGTAGTTTGCATAGTCTGCAAACCATGAAATTTCATTATAATCTATCTTCAATAGATATTCATCAGGAAAGTTGTCTTGTATGGCCGATTCATTTAGTACTTCTAATTCGGGATTTTCAAGACGAGAAAGATGATCAGCGACGAGATTTTCTGCTCCTCTTTTATCTCGGATTTCAATATCAAACTCTTGTAAGAGTAAGATCCAACGGATTAATCTTGGTTTGGCATCTTGTTTCGAAAATAGGTATCTAAGAGCAGAATGGTCGGTATAGACCACCGTTTTTGCTAGAACAAGATATGAACGAAATTTGTCAAAAGCAAAGACAATAGCAAGGAGTTCTTTTTCAGTAGTTGTATAGTTCGTTTGTGCTCCTTGTAACGTCTTATTAGCATAATATATAGGTTGAAATCGTTTTTCAATCCTTTGTCCTAAAATGGCTCCCATTGCAAAATCACTTGCATCGCACATTAGTTCAAACGGTAGATTCCAATTTGGTGTTATCATGATCAGTGCATTAGTGAGTTTCTCTTTAAGAATATTAAAAGATTTGATGCATTCATCTGAAAAGATGAATGGAGCATCCTTTTCTAGGAGTTTATTCATAGGAGTGGCAATTTTAGAAAAATCTTTTATGAAACGTCGGTAAAAACCGGCATACCCCAGAAAACTCCTAACTCCTCTAACATTGGTGGGATGTGGAAGTTTAGCAATTACATCTACTTTAGCTCTATCCACTTCAATTCCTTCTTTTGAAATTTTATGTCCAAGAACGATGCCTTCTTTAACCATGAAATGGCATTTCTCCCAATTAAGTATTAGATTTGATTGTTCACATCTAATAAGCATTCATTCCAGATTAACTAGACATGATTCAAATGTATCACCGAAGACTGAAAAGTCATCCAAGAAAACTTCCATGCATTCTTCTATCATGTCATGAAAAATCGCCATCATGCACCTTTGAAAGGTTGCAGGGGCGTTGCAAAGTCCAAATGGCATGCGTTTGTAAGCAAAAGTACCATAAGGGCACGTGAATGTGGTTTTCTCTTGGTCCTCGGGTGTTATTGGAATTTGAAAATATCCGGAAAAACCATCAAGAAAACAATAGTAACTATTTCCGGCTAATCTTTCCAACATTTTATCAATAAAAGGTAAGGGAAAGTGATCTTTTCTGGTGGCGTCATTTAATTTTCTATAATCAATACATACACGCCATCCTGTTACAGTCCTAGTAGGAATAAGCTCATTTTTCTCATTTGTAATGACAGTCATGCCACCTTTCTTAGGCACGCATTGAACTGGGCTTACCCATGGACTATCAGAAATTGGATAAATTAAACCTGCATCTAGCAGTTTAATTATTTCTTTTTTAACAACATCTTGCATATTTGGATTTAGTCTTCGTTGGCGTTGCACATACGTTTTATGACCTTCTTCCATAAGGATTTTATGTGTGCAATATGAAGGACTTATTCCTTTAATATCATGAATCTTCCATGCAATGGCTGGTTTATGAGCTTTCAACACAGAAATGAGTTGTGATTTCTCATTTTCAGTAAGACAAGACGATATTATTATAGGAAATTCAGATTCACCATGTAAATAAGCGTATTCCAAATGGTTTGGAAGTGGCTTTAATTCTAATGTCGGTGGTTCTTCTATCGATGATTTATATCGATATCTGTCTTCTTCTTTTAGCATTTGAATTTCTTCTGTTGTTAGTTCATATCCATTAGCTATTAGTGTAGCTAACATTTCAGCTTCATCAATTGGTTCATTACCTTCTCCTAAAGAACATTCTCCTGTTCCTTGTAATTCTGGAAATTCTTCTAACAATTCTGCTTGTGAATCTATAGTTTGAATATAATAACGTGTATCATCTACAGATTGCGGTTGTTGCATTGCTCTATCAACTGAAAAGGTAACACTCTCGTCCTCTATACTTAGGGTTAATTTCTTACCGAACACGTCTATCATTGCTTTAGCCGTGTTTAAGAATGGTCTTCCTAATATGAGAGGAACTTGAGAATCTTCTTCCATGTCCAGAACAACAAAATCTACTGGAAATACTAAAGTACCAACTTTAACTAGCATATTCTCCATTATCCCTCTAGGATATTTTATTGATCGATCGGCTAGTTGTATGCTTATTCTTGTTGGTTTCAATTCTCCAAGGTCTAGTTTAGCGTATAGTGAATACGGCATTAAATTTATACTAGCACCTAAGTCTGCCAATGCTTCTATTGAACTAAGACTACCCAGAAAACATGGAATTGTGAAACTTCCTGGATTAGATAGTTTTTCTGGTATCTTATTCAACAGCACTGCTGAACAATTAGCATTCATAGTAACAGCCGAGAGTTCTTCCATTTTCTTTCTATTTGAGATTAGATCTTTCAGAAATTTAGCATATCTAGGCATTCCTGAAATCACATCAATGAAAGAAAGATTTACATTTATCTGTTTAAACATATCCAAGAATTTGGATTGCTCGGCTTCAAGTTTCTCTTTTTTTATTTTACTTGGGTAAGGAAGTGGTGGTTGGTATGGTTTAACATAAGGTTTAGTCTTAACTGTGTTATCTTCATTAACCTTTTCAACTACCGGTTCTTTTTCCTTATCTTGATCAGGTTGTGGTTCTTGCGTAGTAGGAATAGCTTCATCAGAAGTTACAGGTATTTCAGGTGGTTTAAGTGTTGTACCACTTCTTGTGGTAATGGCTTTAGCTGTTTCATTTCGGGGGTTTGCATTTGTATCACTAGGTAGACTTCCCGGTTTTCTTTCACCTATTAACCTTGCTAGGTTACTTACTTCTTGTTCCAGGTTTTGAATAGAAGCTTGTTGATTTCTAAATGCTTGAGCATTTTGTTCATTAGTTTGTTTCTGAGATGTGAAAAACTGCGTTTGAGTTTCAACAAGCTTTGTCATCATATCTTCTAAATTCGGCTTTTTATCATCGGTTTGTGGTGGTTTGTTTTGAAAATTAGATCTTTGCTGATTGTAAGTATTATTGGATACTTGTTGATTGCTAGGACCTTGTTGGTTGTTGTATGGAATATTTCGATTATAATTCTGGTTTTGATTGTAGATCGGTCTTGGCGGTTGATAATTATTCTGATAATTATTTCCAGGCCTTTGGTTTAGATATGAAACATTCTCTCTTTGTTCCATTGTTAATTCAATACTGAGATAATCTTTTCTCAAATGTGGTCCTCCACACTGCTCACAACTAATTCGTATTGAGTGGATATCTTTTGTCATCTTTTCCATTCGCCTCTCGACAACATCTATCTTTGCGGAAATGGAATCTAAGTCATGGCTAGAATCGGCTCTAGCTGCTTTAGATGATCTAACGATATCTTTTTCTTGGTGCCACTCATGTGAGTGGGAAGCAGTGTTATCAATAATTTTGTAAGCATCAGTTTCGGTTTTCTTCATAATAGAACCACCAGCTGCTATATCGATGTCTTTCCTTGTAGTGATGTCGCATCCTTGGTAGAATATTTGTACTATTTGACAGGTGTCTAAACCATGTTGCGGACATCCTCTTAATAACTTTCCAAATCTTGTCCACGCCTCATATAGAGTTTCATTTGGCTTCTGTGTGAACGTAACAATTTCTCCTTGAAGTCTTACGGCTTTAGATGCCGGAAAGAATTGTTTAAGAAATTTTTCAACTAAAACGTCTCATGTATCAATCGCCCCTTCAGGTAATGATTCCAACCAATCTTTGGCTTCTCCCTTTAAAGTCCAGGGAAATAACATGAGATATATCTGTTCATCTTCCACTTCTCGGATTTTAAATAGAGTGCAGATCCTATTAAAGGTACGAAGATGTTCATTTGGATCTTCCTTCGGCGCACCACTAAATTGGCATTGATTAGTCACCATGTGTAGAATTTGTCCTTTGATTTCATAATCTGGCGCATTAATGTCAGGATGAGTAATTGCGTGACCTTGGCCAGTGCGTTTAGCTCTCATTCGGACTTCCATACTTAAAGGTTCCAGATTCTCCATAATTGAATTTGTTGAATCGGAATCACTAGAGGATTCTGATTTAATGGTTCGTTCCTCAACAATCTCTGTTTGAATGATTGGGGGTTCCGGAGGAAAAATTAATGGTTCAGGATCTACGAATTGTCCCTGAATATTCTCCGGATTCTCAATTGTGAGGTCGGGTTCAAAAAATGGATTATCGGAAATTTGAATTGGAGTACTTGGTCGACTGGATGACGATTCTAAAGAAAAATCAACGGCGGTAATATTAGCTAGATGTCTTGATCTAGTTACAGGTGGTGAACGTACAAAAGGTGGTGAACGTCTTGCTCGGTGCATTCACTGAATATCCTATTAGTTTTTTAAAAGGAAAGAAAAATTATATAAGTTATCCAATTAATAGATTTTTCTGATTTTACCCACGTTTCGAATAGCCAAAAGATGCAGCAGAGGGGCAGGATTCGTTTGGTCTCAATATAATTGAGGACTGTTTGGCTCCAATAACCCGGTCCACGTACAAATCCAACTATTACTACGAACCAGAAAATTTTGATGTCTATCAATTTAACCACTTAAAATAAATTTTCGTAATTTTAAGAAGTTTAGATAAGAAGTAGAATAAAAATCTATGTCTTAAAACTAGAATGGCGAGAAATAAGAAAGAAAAAGAGCGCGTTGAGAAATAAGGAAGAAAAAGAAAAGAGTTGAAAAATAAAAGGCGTCGAAAAATAAGAAAGAAAAAGAGTGACTTATAAAACTTTAAAATACTCGACTAACCCAACCTTATTACTATCACTAACTTAAAATTAAAATTGCAAATTGAGATTACTAATTGGAGTGATAATTGATTGATACATAGGTAAAAGGCGTCGAAAAATAAAAATAAGAAAGTAGCGCGTTGAAACTTAAAAAGGAACTAAAAAAAACTAAAAGTCGCGTCTAAAAATATAAAAGCTTACAAGTAAAACTATATCCCAAATGGAAATAACTTAAAAAGGTACTAAAACTTAAAAAGGCGTCGTAAAATTCTAAAGCACTTAAATCTTAGTCTAAAGAAAAAGCACTTAAGGGATTTTACGGCAAGGCCTAAAAATCTATAAATAAAAATAACTATGGCAAAAACTATATTTTAAAACTAAAAATGAGCGAAAAATACAAATATTACACTAAAACAATTAAAAAGGGACAAAATATAAAAATATACTAAAAGTTGTAAAAATTACAATTTTTATAAAAATATTATTTTTATATTATTTATTTAATAAAACTATTAATTTTACAATTTAAATAAACTAATTTAACTAAATATAAAATAACTTAAAAACTAAAATTAAACTAAATAATAAAATATTAAAACCTAATTAGGGTTTATTAAATATTAAATAATAATAATAATACAACGTAATTAATGCAGTTAGGGTTTCCTGTTGGCGTGTCAGACACTCTCATACGATCGCATGAGTTTATGTCTTCGGGCTCATGCGGTCGCATGAGCCAGGATTTTGGGCCAGGTTACGGGCTGCTACAGTAGCAGGCCCAAGAGTTTATTATTTTTTTTTTATTTTGCTGTGTTTATTTTTTTCTGTTTTAAATATTTATATAAATATAATATATTTTTATAAATTAAATAAAACTTATATTTTTATAAAATAAATATAAAGAAACTTTTATAGAACTTAAATATTTAACAAACTCTTAAAAATATTTATATTTTTGTTTTTCTTTTTATATTTTCGAATATATTAAAACGTATTTTTACAAAGGCGTATTTTAATAAAAGCAAACTAAAAAAAAAAAAATTCTTTTTATTAGCGTTGCGCTTTCGGCGTTTAAGTTCCCCGGCAGCGGCGCCAAAAATACTTGATGTTCTGCGAGGTGTATATAAAATAGCTTATATTTTTACAGGAAAAACTATTAAATACGATACAATTTTACACAAGATATTTATTTATTTATAGAATGGATATACTTAAACCTTGCTACAACACTTATAGGCAGTGTACCTAATCGTACAGTAGTGTAGTTTTTAGTAAGTCCGGTTCGTTCCACAGGGAATCTTTTAATCAAAGCTTAACGCTATATTAGTTTTAATTTATAAAAATACAAATATATATAAAAGTAATATTATTATTTTAAAGGGGGTTTTTACCGTTTAATGACCGGTTTGTCGATTTTAAAACTTTAGTCGCAGTTAAAACAAAATGTAAAATATTAAATAAATAAAAGACTTAATTTAAAGCGTAAAGTAAATAACGATAATGAAATTGCGATAAATAAAAGTGCGATAAAATAAACTTGCGATAATTAAAAAGTACGATAATTAAAAGTGCAGTTAAATACAATAACAATAATTAAAAGTGCTATAATTAGAAATGCAATTAAATATAAAATAAAGGAAATTAAAAGAATTATGCTTATTTAAACTTCCGTAATTATGATGTTTGACGTGTTGATTTTAGTTTTATGCCCATGGGTTAATTGTCCTTTGTCCTGGATTATTTAATATGTCCGTCTGGTTTTTGTCCATAACAGTCCATCAGTCATAAATATAAAGTGCGAGTGTCCTCATCAAATTATCCTTATACCCGAAGTTAAATATTCCAACTAATTGGGGACTTAAATTGTAACAAGATTTTAATACTTTGTTTAATAATTACACCAGGATGTCGACTGAATGTAACCCAAGGTTTTAATACTTTGTTATCAATTATGCCAAGTGTCCTTATACATAATTTCACCCCTGTTTTAATAATTCTAGTGGCTATTAATCCATTCCCGTGTCCGGTTAAATGAACGATTATTCGTACATATAAATACCCCGCCCATCGTGTCCGATCGAGTGTATATGGTTATTTATAGGGACGTTCAATTGTAAATCTTTATATTAAAATTAACAAACTATCATTTAGTTAAACAAATATAAAGCCCATTAATAGCCCATAGTCTAATTTCCACAAGTGTCGTTCTTTTGTCCAAACCCCAATTATGGTACAAAGCCCAATTACCCAATTTTAATATTTTTAGCCCAACATCATGATTACTTCGGATTAAATAAGCATAATAATAACTTAGCTACGAGACATTAAATTAAAAAGGTTGAACATAACTTACAATGATTAAAAATAGCGTAACGTTACACGGACAGAATTTCGACTTGCACCCTTACAACATTCGCTAACACACCCTTATTATTATAGATTAAAATTAAAATTAAAATTATAATATAAATATAAATATTATACGTTGAATGAGGAGAAGAAAAAGATGTGTTTTGTGTTACACCAAAGCTCGATATTTATAGGCCTGTGGTCTGGAAAAGATGCTCATGCGATCGCATGAGCTTTACCCTTCAAGGCCATGCGATCGCATGGCCAGCTGGGGAGACTCAAAAGTCTTTGTTTTGACGGTTTTTAAATATAATATAATATATATATTAATTTTAAGAATTAATTATATATTATATTATATTCATGTGCATAGTTGACTTGAAATTTTTAGTCCGTTGCGTCGAGCGTTGAGAGTTGACTCTGGTCCCGGTTCTGGATTTTCGAACGTCCTTGCGTACAATTTAATATCTTGTACTTTGCGTTTTGAATCTTGTACTCTTGTAATTTTGAGACGTTTCTTATCAATAATTGGAACCTTATTGATTGTATTTTGTACTTTTAAGCTTTTTGGTCGTTTGCGTCTTCAATTCGTCGAATCTGTCTTTTGTCTTCACCTTTTATTATTTAAATGAATATCACTTATAAATAGAACAATTGCAACTAAAAGCTTGTCTTTCTTGAGGAATAATGTTATGAAATATATGTTCGTTTTTAGCATTATCAGCTAGTCACCTCTTTGGCACCTTGGCAAAATTAGTCCCTCAAGTTCGGTTGCGGGTGCGTGAGTTACCTAAACAAGATGTTTTAAAACGCGTATTAACGGAAGATGTTATAATCATATAACGGACTTTAAATAGTTAAACGGAAAAGTAAACGGAAAAAGGCAGGATGTTACATTACCTACTCCTTAAAAGAAATTTCGTCCCGAAATTTAAGTAGGCGTAGTAGTCGTTGTTTCTTCATCAGAATCTTGCGTTTCCGGAACCGGGAATAAGTTAGGGTATTTCCTTTGCATTTGATCTTGCCTTTCCCAAGTAAACTCGGGTCCTCTTTTGGCATTCCAACGAACCTTGACAATCGAGATTTGGCTTTGTTTCAAAGTCTTGACGGAGGTGTCCACAATTTCAACCGGTTCCTCCACAAAATGAAGTTTGTCATCAATAGTAAGTTCCTCGAGAGGGATGACGATATCGGGTTTGGCAAGGCACTTTTTCAAGTTAGATACATAGAAGGTAGGATGAACGGAGCTCAACTGAGGCGGAAGATCTAAACGATAAGCAACGGTTCCAATACGCTCCAAGATTTCGAAAGGACCAATATACCTTGGATTTAGCTTCCCGCGTTTCCCAAAATGGATTACACCTTTCCAAGGCGCGACTTTTAATATTACTCGATCACCGACTTGAAATTCGAGGTCGTTGCATCTTTTGTCGGTGTAGCACTTTTGACAACTACAGGCCGTCCGAAGCCTATCTCGGATTTGTACGATCTTCTCGGTGGTTTCGTGAATGAGTTCGGGTCCGGTGATTTTTACGTCGCCTACCTCGGCCCAACAAAGAGGTGAATGACATTTTCGGCCATATAGCGCTTCAAAAGGTGCGGCTTTAATACTCGCGTGATAACTATTGTTGTAAGAGAACTCGGCGAGAGGTAAGTGCTTATCCCAAGCTTTTCCAAAATCAACCACGCAAGCTCTTAACATGTCCTCCAAGGTTTGAATTGTGCGTTCGCTTTGTCCATCGGTTTGAGGGTGATATGCGGTGCTCATGTCTAAACGCGTTCCCAACGCTTCTTGCAAGGTACTCCAAAATCTAGAAACAAAACGGCCATCTCGGTCGGAGATAATCGATAAAGGTACACCGTGTCGGGATCTCCTTGATGTAAAGTTGTGCAAGTTTCTCCATTTTGTCGGTCTCCTTCATGGCAAGAAAGTGTGCGGATTTGGTGAGACGGTCAACAATAACCCAAATGGTATCATAACCGCCCGTTGTCTTTGGTAACTTGGTGATGAAGTCCATTGTTATTCTTTCCCACTTCCATTACGGGATTTTGGGTTGTTGAAGTAACCCGGACGGTCTTTGGTGTTCGGCTTTGACTTTGGAACATGTCAAACACTTGGCAACATAACTAGCTACGTCCCTTTAGATGTTCGACCACCAATATTGTTCTTTAAGGTCGTGGCACATCTTATTGGCACCGGGGTGAATCGAGTATCGTGACTTATGGGCTTCATCAAGAATAAGGCTTCGTAGGTAACCATATCTAGGCACCCAAATCCTTCCGCCGAAATATCGGAGTCCGGTCTCCCTGATTTCGAACCGAGAGACGAGAATGTTCAAGAGCTCGTGTGAAACATTTTCATCCTTGAGAGCCTCATCTTGGGCTACTCGAATTTGGCTATTAAGGTTGGTGTGGATGGTGATGTTTAAGGCTCGGACACGAAGAGGCACCGCTCTTTCTTTTCGACTTAAGGCATCGGCTACTACATTTGCCTTTCTGGGATGGTAACGAAGCTCGCAATCGTAATCGTTTAAGGTTTCAATCCAGCTTCGTTATCTCATGTTTAGTTGCTTTTGATCGAAGATGTGTTGGAGACTTTTGTGATCGGTAAAGATAGTACTCTTGGTTCCATAAAGATAGTGTCTTCACATTTTAAGTGCAAAGACAACGGCTCCGAGTTCGAGATCATGTGTCGTGTAGTTTCGTTCATGAATTTTGAGTTGTCGAGAAGCATAAGAAATGACTTTCGTTCGTTGCATCAAAACACACCCAAAACCATGTTTCGAGGCGTCGCAATATACAACAAAATCATCGTTGCCTTCAGGAAGTGACAAGATAGGAGCGGTGGTTAGCTTCGTTTTTAAGATTTGAAATGCGGATTCTTGTTCGGTTGCCCAAGTGAATTTTCTTCCCTTATGAGTTAACGCAGTTAGAGGACGAGCAACCAAAGAAAAATCTTTGATGAATCTACGATAGTATCCGGCAAGACCCAAAAATTGACGAATGTGAGTAGGAGTGGTAGGGGTCTCCCATTTACTAATGGCTTCGATTTTTGATGGATCGACTTTAATACCTTGGTCACTTACAACGTGACCAAGAAATTGAACTTCCTTCAACCAAAATTCACACTTGGAGAACTTGGCATAGAGTCGTTCTTGTCTTAAAAGTTCAAGCACAAGTCGGAGGTGTTCCTCGTGTTCTTCTTCGCTTTTAGAATTAACCCAAATATCATCGATGAACACGATAACGAATTTGTCAAGATACAGTTTGCACACGCGGTTCATAAGATCCATGAACACCGACGGTGCGTTAGTGAGACCAAATGGCATGACAAGGAATTCATAACTACCATAACGAGTTCGGAAAGCGGTTTTGGAGACATCTTCCCCCTTAACCCTTAATTAATGATAACCCGAGCGGAGATCGATTTTTGAATATACACAAGACCCTTGTAATTGATCAAAGAGGTCATCGATGCGAGGAAGAGGATATCGGTTTTTAACCGTCAATTTGTTTAGTTCACGATAATCAATGAACATTCGTAGGGATCCCTCTTTCTTTTTAACAAACAAAATCGGAGCGCCCCAAGTTGAATGGCTAGGTTGGATAAAACCACGATCAAGTAGTTATTGGATTTGACTTTGCAATTCTTGCATTTCGGATGGAGCGAGTCTATATGGTGCACGTGCTACGGGTGCGGCTCCCAAAATAAGATCGATTTGGAATTCAACAGGTTGATGAGGTGGAAGACCCGGCAATTCGTCGGGAAATACATCGGAATAGTCACTCACAATTGGCACATCGTCGTTGTGCTTCTCATCGGACTCGACTTCTTAACGTGAGCAAGGATTGCAAAACAACCCTTACGGAGTAGTTTTCTAACTTTAATGCACGAAACGAGGTTGAGTCCAGTGCAACTCTTATCGCCATAGACGATCAAAGGTTCGCCGTTCTCGATAGGAATCCGGATTGCGTTAAGATCACAAAGGATGTGAGATTTCATTTTGGCTAGCCAATTCATACCGATTATTACATCGAAGCTTCCTAGTTCCATGGGTATCAAGTCAATTTCAAACTCATTACCCAAAATGTTTAATGTACACCCCCGGTAATATGTGTCGGCACTCAATAGTTTCTCGTTGGCCACTTCAATGGTATAAGTGGTATCTAGTGGAAGTGGTGGAGTGCTAAAAGAATGAGTCAAAGTCTTGGATACAAAACTCTTATCGGCACCCGAATCGAATAAACAAGTAACATAAGTGTTGTTGAGGAGAAACGTACCCGTGACTAATTCATTGTCATCTCGGGCTTCCTCGGTGTTGATGTTGAAAGCTCGGCCGCGTATATTGGGGTTGGCTTTTGTGACGATCGCTCCAAATCCATATGGACAATACGTCATTCATTGATTTCATTACGAGGTATTTGACCTCTATATGATACGTTTTGTAAACATTGCATTCTTTTGAAAAGGCACACCATAAATGAAAATTTAAATCAAAGGTTTTCGACATCTGATGATTTCTACATACAGACAATCACTGTAAATAATAGTTTACAATAGTACTTCCGTTGACAATGCAGTCAAAATAAGATACATAGTGATGATTTGGTGAATGCAACGTTTCCTTGAAAAATATGCCATGTATGACTCCATGCACATAGCTTGTCTAACATATAAGCAAACAGCGGAAGACTTCTAGGAAACCTGAGAATAAACATGCTAACATGTGTCAACACAAAGGTTGGTGAGTTCATAGTTTTAGTATTTCTTATAATCTGTATATAAAGGTGGATCACAAGATTTCAGTTGTTTCATCCAGAAACGTTTATCAAAATATTCTACAAGATTGAGCACCCTGGTAACTAAACTTTAACGTTATAATAAGTACCCCTGTTTTAACATACATGCAACCAACATGTACAATACACGCAAACCAACGTGTACTAAACTCAAATAGCATACGTCTGTTTTATAGTTCAGGCTAGGGTTTCTATACCTGGAACAGACGGGGATGTCAAGCCCTATGGATCCATATACCACTACTCGCGCCCACCAGTTCTTATAACCGGTAGTTACTAGTTACCAAAGCTAAGGGATTTTCGGTTCAAACTCAGTGTAGAATTTAGTATGTACTTGTATTCATTGCGTTTAAAATACAGTGCATGTATTCTCGGCCCAAAAATATAGATTTCAAAAGCAATTAAAAAGGGAGCAAATGAAACTCACCTTAGCAGCATATAAAGTCGTTCACCAAAATGTGACCAAAACTTGGAATGCAAAATTAACCGTAGATCTCAACCTAGAGAACATATGTTGGTCAATAAATATCTATCAAGCTAGGTCATGTCATAGTGTATCACAATCCTAATGCTCGAGATCAACATACAAAAGTTTATCAAAAGTCATTTCAAAAAGTCAATTTTGACAATAGTTCAACAAAACGAGACATACCTTATATAAGGAGTCATTTACTCGGTTGGTAATATTCAAAAATTCATTTTATCAATCTCGTAAACAAGTTGTTTAAATCTTAATTGCAGATTCAAAAGCAATTTCAATTAACGTCAATCATAATTCATTTGACCATATCTTTTGATTCGTTCATCGAAATTACGTGATTTCTAAATGAAAAGTTATTGATTTTTCGCCAGCTTTCCAAAAACATGCATATCATATACCTTTTACCAGTAATATATGTATTTAATTTGTGATTCATCATAAACTGTTTAACGACAAAATTTAGCATACAAGCATGCATAAATATATATACTCGAGCACTATATATGGATACACAGTTAATATATAAAAGATAAAATATAAGTGCTTACGTATCAATATTGAGATTCAATATTGAAGAAAAGTACGTAGACGCAACAGAGATGATAAACACTAGGTTTGACTTACGAGCAAAACCCTCGAACAATACCCATAACCTCCTTAGTAATAACCCATAATTTCCTTAGCTCTATCCCGCTCGTAAAACCATTTTGAAAGTGACATGCTCATGACCTCGTCGTAATATTTTATGTATAATACTACTAATAATAAGATTGATAATATTATTAATCTTAATAATAATAATAATAATTATTATTATTATTATTATTATTATTATTATTATTATTATTATTATTATTATTATTATTATTATTTTTATTATAATAATTATAATAATAATAATAATTATTATTATTATTATAAATATAAGAGTGTGAAAGAGATATGAATGCATTAAAAATCAGAAACGTTCGAGCTTTTATAGAGTTGGCCAGATTTCAGACACCATGCGATCGCATGGTTTCTGTGTGTAATGGCCATGCGATCGCATGGCCCAGGATACCAGCTCACATATTTTTGTTTCTTTGTTCGTCGACATATTATTTAAATATATATATAATATATTTAAATTATATAATTAATTATATATTATGTTAAATTCACATGCATAGTTGACTTGTAATTTTTGTTCCGATAAGTCGTACGTTGTCACTCGACTTATGTTCTAGTTTCGGTTTTTTGAACGTCCTTTCGTACACTGAGAAAACTAATACTTTACGTTTCGTGACTCGTACCCTTGACAAAATATAGACTTAAATTCTCCATAAATTATATCACTCGAGATATAACTTATACAATTGAGTGTTTTGGTCATTTACTTCTATAAATCATCGTCTCGCTATTTGTTAAAATACATTTTAAAATAGTGTTTTACTGTAGCAAAGTTTTTTTTACTGTAGCAAATAGTGATTTTCGAAAACACTATAGCTTTTCGGGTACTGTAGCAATTCGAAAATACTGTAGCAAATTAGTGTTTTACTGGTTCATCTTAAACGTTTTAGTTAACTTATCTAAATATCAAACGGATAATCAAACCAATAAGGTTAATGCACAGTATCATTTTCATAACACTTTGTTACGTTTTCAAGTTATAGCATATGTATCTATTTACATATAATTGTTCGCGAATCGTTGAAAACAATCGAAGGGTAATTTAATAGTTCAAAATTTTGAGATTCAACTTCATAGACTTTGCTTATCGTGTCGGAAATGTTAAAGATTAAGTTTAAATTTGGTCAGAAATTTCTGGGTCATCACAGCTTTCTTCTTCGGACATGTATTTCTAAAATTACCCGTTTGGCCACATTCATAACAAGTACCCGGTTTCGGTGCATTGGGCACTTTTTGAGCAGCGGGGGCGGCACTTCTACAATTGTTGGCCACATGACCACCCCTTTGACACCGGTGACAAAAGAGATTGCTACATTCACCATAGTGGTGTTTGTGGCATTTGTTGCAAAAGGGTTTATTTCCGCCATAGCTTTTCTTGGCGTCGGAGGTGAAAGGCTTTTTGGTGAAGTTGTTGTTGTAGTTGTTGCTTGATTGGGGGGCTTCCCATTTTCTTTTGTTGCTGCCCATTTTATCCTCGGCCTTAGGTGCCGGAACTATGATTTTGTCAACCGTTTTGATCAATTGGCGGGCCATGTTTAAGTCTTGTTGTAGGTTAGCGATTTTGGATGACATCACTCCTTGTTTGATGCTCTTTGGAAGACCATCCATATAGAGTTCAACCCTTTGAGATTCGGGGTTCACGAGGTTGGGACACATCAAGGATAGCTCGGCGAATCGTTGATTGTAGGCTTTGAGATCGTTTTCGACCGCCTTTAAAGTTCTTAGCTCTTGCTCGAGCTTTCGGGTTTCTTCACGAGGGAAAAATTCGACGATCAACCTTTCCCTTAAATCGGCCCAAGAGAGGGCGTGAGCTTCATCGGTACCCACCGATTGTACATACGTGTTCCATCACGTGAGGGCGACACCGGCGAAAGTGTGAGTGGAGTATTTGACCTTATCTTGGTCCCGACAACCGCTTATGCTAAAGATGGCTTCCGTTTGTTCGAACCATTGAGTGAGTACAACCGGTCCCCCAGTTCCATCAAAAGTGTGAGGTTTGCACCCCATGAAGGCTTTGTAGGAGCACCCTTCGATTGAGTTACCGGCCCCTTGATTGTTGTTGTTGTTATTATCATTGTTGTTATTGTTGTTGGTGGAGTGACCGGCCATGGCCGCCTCTACGGCGGTGGCTACCATTCGTTTTAGAGCTTGTTCGGGTGTCTCACGGCGTGGTTCACGGCGAGGAGCCATTGTTCCTTCAAAACACAAGAATATCATTGATTAGTATTCTTAATAATACTAACCATGATATGGAATAAGGATAGAGAGAAATTTTCCTTGACTCACCTTAAATTCTTTATGTCATAATGTCGAAACATTTATATGAGTCACCATAATATAATCCCGGAAATTATATTACCCTAATTCATATGTGCATTCGACACTATTTCACTAAGTCAAGGTGGCGTGTCAATCAAATTAAACAATGTGAGATTAGGGTGAAATAAGAGTAGATATGAGTAGAAACGTTCGAGTATAAATGCACAAGTAGTCAAGTAATTCCTACTTCAAGTCTGTATGCCGGTTGTAGTCTAGACTCACTAATGTACCCTATGACTCGGGGTTGACACCAATGAACTCTAAATCCCTACAACCAACGCTCTGATACCATCTGTAGCGACCCGACCAAATCATGTTTGACGGCGCCAACTACTTAGGTCCCGTTACGTGGTCATAAGTCTTTAACATGACGTTTGACCAAAATATGTCGCATTCATTTCATAAGTAAAAGGATGTTTCAAGTTTACAAATGTAGTTCAAAAGACTAGTTACATTACAATGTTTAACGTACGAATGAAACCTATGCGACACAATTTAAAGTAGTCAAAAGACGCTCCAACTATGCATGTATACTCGACATCCAAGCAAGTATCAAAAAGAGTGCGGAAGCATGTATCAAGTAGCGTTCAAGGACCTGAGAAAACATATAGAAAACTGTCAACGAAAACGTTGGTGAAATCATAGGTGATTTAGTAAACGTTGCATTTGAACCACAAGATTTAATATAATATGATTATCAAAATCATTTGCATTCCAAAGTTGTTATTTGTTTCGCGGGCACCCAATTATCAAACTTAACTGTTTTGCACCCTTTGCGTAGTGTTAGAATATACACTAGACCCGAAAATATATTTCATCCGCTAACGGTAGCGAACCGTCCGAATGAGGCTCGTCAAGCCCATGTGATCACATAATATAAGTTCACGTTTACACCCTGCAAGTGTAACTAATGATAATTGAATTGAGGATTTTTGTTCAAACCCGTACGTGGAATGTTCGTTTCCGTACTTGTGTTCAAAGTGTAAAAACATGATACGTATATGTTTCTCATCCCATAGTTTAAAGCATAAAAGTTGTTTGAAAGATGGGACTATGATCTCACCTTGTGTACATGAGTAATAAGTACTTCAACAAGTAACGTGTGCAAAGAACAATGCTAGTCTTGACCTAAACAAATAGGTCGTATCAATAACGGTAAACGCGATAGATCAAAGATGTTCAATTAGTCCTATGGCTCGTTACGACTCGATTATGTAGCATGTGAATCAAATTGTCCAAGTTTCATGCAAGATACAAGTATAGAAACAAGTTAGAAAGATTGCACAATCATTTGGTTAAGTTTGACAAAAAGTCAAACTTTGGTCGGGTCAAAGTCAACGAAAAAGTCAACACATTCGGGTCGGGTCCCGAACTATTTTTCTGAGGTTTTTATTCATATATAAGCATGTTAGAACAAGTTACATGTGAATCAGAGGTGCGTAGCATAGCAAACATTTCTCGAATTTTGACCATGTAGGTCAGAACCCAAACACGGCAAATGCCGCGCCGCGACCAAGGATTGCTGCGCCGTGGCATTTAACGGGTGCTGGTGCCTGGTCAGTCTCAAATATCCAAGTCTCAAATCCAAAACTCTTTCAAACATAAATCACAAACCGCTAACACTTAGAACTCGTATCTTATATCATTAGAAAGGTAATTCGACAAAGAACACAACTAAATACATTTCACCAACCAAAAACATCATTTGCAATAACCGACTTTCCAACTTAAATGATCAATCAATGCACCTCATTAATGCCTCAACTTCCTAAATGCACATTAAATGCATACATATGACACGCCGTTTCATAGGTAATCAAGCAGACAATCTAACTAACTACTTACCAACAACAATCCATGGCATTCAATACATCAAAAGTGCATTTCAAGTTCATCAAACCCTAACCCAAATTCACCAAAATCACTAATCAAGTTTATGGAGTTTTCTAACGCTACCTACACATCAAATTGAAGCTAGTGATACTAGGAACACATTTAATGCTTGCACTTTAACATAACAACAACATTTAAGCAACCAAATCATCAATCAAGCACACCAAACTTTCAAGTTCATGCTAGTTATCAAAAATAACAAGATCGAACATATAAATCATATATTCATGTTAGACTTGAGCCATAGACACTAATTAACAACTTTATAAGTTAAAAACATCAAGAACACAAAATCTAGTGATTTTAGAAAGTTACCCAAATGAGATGTAATCGGTATGGAATCGAAGAGGAAGTTGCAAGGAGTTCAAATATGTAATTTGTTTTGATTGAAGCTTTCTTGAACGAATTTAGATGATGATTCTTGGAGATGAAGATTGAGAGAAATTTGGAAAGTATTAAATGAAAATGGAAATGAAATGAAAAAGGAAATGGGGAGGTGGGGTTGACTAGTCAAAGCTAGTCACCTCTTTGGCACCTTGGCTAAATTAGTCCCTCAAGTTCGGTTGCGGGTGCGTGAGTTACCTAAACAAGATGTTTTAAAACGCGTATTAACGGAAGATGTTATAATCATATAACGGACTTTAAATAGTTAAACGGAAAAGTAAACGGAAAAAAGGCGGGATGTTACACAAAGCTTCTTGATGATTAGTGGGTTTGGATGACATTACTCCGTGTTTGATGCTCTTTGGAAGACCATCCATGTAAAGTTCAACCCTTAAAGACTCGGGGTTCACAAGGTTTGGGCACATCAAGGCTAGTTCAAAAAATCGTTGATTATAGGCCTTGAGATCGTTTCCGACCGCTTTTAAAGCTCTTAGCTCTTGTTCGAGCCTTCGAGTTTCTTCGCGAGGAAAATATTTGACGATCATCTTTTCCCTTAAATCGGCCCAAGAGAGGGCGTGAACTTCATCGGTACCCACCGATTGCACATAGGTGTTCCACCAAGTGAGAGCGACACCGGCGAAAGTGTGAGTGGAGTATTTGACCTTGTCTTGGTCCCGATAACCGCTTATGCTAAAGACAGCTTCTGTTTACTCAAACCATCGGGTGAGCACAACCGGTCCCCCGGTCCATCAAAAGTGTGAGGTTTCACCCCATGAAAGCTTTATAGGAGCATCCCTCGTTTGAATTTTCGGCTCCATTGTTGTTGTTGTTATGGTTGTTGTTATTGTTATTGTTGTTGGATGAGTGACCGGCCATGGCCGCATCCACGGCGGTGGCTATCATTCGTTGTAGAGCTTCTTCGGGTGTTTCATGGCGTGGTACACGGTGAGGAGGCATTGTTCCTTCAAAACACAAGAATACCGTTGATTAGTATTTTCAATAATACTAATCATGATATGGAGTAAGGATAGAGAGAAAATTTTCCTTGACTCGCCTTAAATTATTTATGTCATAATGTCGGAACGTTCATATGAGTCACCGTAATATAATCCCGGAAATTATATTACCCTAATTCATATGTGCATTCGACATTATTTCACTAAGTCAAGGTGGCGTGTCAATCAAATTAAACCACGTGAGATTAAGATGGAATAAAAGTTAGATATGAATAGAAGAGTTCGAGTATAAATGCATAAGTAGTCAAGTAATTCCTACTTCAAGTCTATATGCCGGTTGTAGTCTAGACTCACCAATGTACCCTATGACTCGGGGTTGACACCAATGAACTCTAAATCCCTACAACCAACGCTCTGATACCATCTGTAGCGACCCGACAAAATTGTCATTGACGGCGCCGACTACTTAGGTCCGTTACGTGGTCATAAGTCTTTAAAATAACGTTTGACCAAAATATGTCGCATTCATTTCAAATGTAAAGGTTGTTTCAAAGTTTACAAGAATGGTTCAACCATTAGTTACGTTACAAAGTTATAAGTACAAGTGAAACCTATACGACACAATTTAAAAGTATCCAAAAGACGCTCCATGTATGCATATATACTCGACATCCAATGCAAGTATCAAAATAATGAGCGGAAGCATGTATCACATATCGTTCAAAGACCTGAGAAAAACATAGAAATCTGTCAACGAAAACGTTGGTGAAATCATAGGTTTAAGTAAGTAAGTAAGTAAGTAAGTAAGTAAGTAAGTAAGTAAGTAAGTACAAATGAACCACAAGATTTGTATCATTGAATAATAGTAAACCATTCTAAAATTTGTTATCACGAGCACCCAATTATCAAAGCTTAACTTTCCATCCATAGAACCCCATCACAATAGTGTTAGAACATACACTGTTTCTCGAAAATATATTTCATCCGAATAATGGTAGCGAACCGTCCGAATGAGGGTTTGTCAAACCCATATGGCCATACAACATAAGTTCTCGCTTACACCCGGCAAGTGTAACTAATGATAATCAAATTGAGGATTTTTGTTCTAACTCGTATGTAGAATGTTTGTTTTTGTACTTGTGTTCACTTTGTAAAATGAAACGTTTATGTTTTCTCATCCCAAGTATAAGTATAAAAGAGTAAAATTGGGACTATGATCTCACCTTGAGTGCACGAGTAAATAAAGTACTTCACAAGTAACGTGTGCAAGAACGAGTGCTAGTCTTGACCTAAACAAGTAGGTTGTATCAATAACGGTAAACACGGTTGGTCAAAGATGTTCAATTAGTCCTATGGCTCGTTACGACTCGATTAATGTAGCATGTGAATCAAATTGTCAAGTTTCATGCAAGATTCAAGTATAAAAGCATGTTAGAAACGATCGCATAAGTATTCGGTTAAGTTTGATTAAAAGTCAAACTTGGTCAAACTTGGTCAAAGTCAAAGTCAACGGGGTCGGGTCGGGTATCCGATAATTTTTCTATGAAAGATAAGCATATATAGGTATGTTGGCCAAGTTTTATGTTAATCGGACATGTATAACATAGCGGGAATTAAACGGAAAAAAAATTGGACAGCCATCAGATGCGCCGCATCTGCAAGGGATGCGCCGAATCAGTAGCAGATGCGCCGCATCCAAGTCAGATGCGCCGCATCCCTACCTGATTCAGTGAAACTGCTTCAAAATTTTAAAAGTCTCGGACCAAACTTCAATTTATCATAACTAATGAACCGTAAACACCTAAAACGCATACCATACATCGTTGGAAAGGTAATTTAACGAGGAATACAACTAAACACTTTTCATCACACAAAAATATCATTTACAATAACCGAATCCTCATCAAGTGATCATTAAAGGTTCATTATCAAGGTTTCAAGTTCGTAAAACGTATTTTATGATTCGGGAATCCAATTTACACATACGATATGCCGTTTCGAAGGTATTTAAACATACATTGCAACTAAACACTTGCTAACAACATTAACAAGCATTCAATGCATCAAAAGTTCATTTTAAAGTTCATCAAACCCTAACCAAAATCATGAATTCAACTATTTTGTAAATGAAGCTTTTCTAAATCAACCTACACATCAAATTGAAGCTAATGATGCTAGTAACACATTTAATACATGAACTTTAACATTTAAACAACATTTAATCATACAAAATTCAAGATTAAGCACACCCATTTTTCATATTCAAGCTAGTTACTCAAAACAACAAATCGAGCAAACCAAACACATATTCATATTAGACTTGAGCCATAGACACTAATTAACACTTTTATAAGTCAAAATTAGCAAGAACACATGTAACACCGGCAATTTTTTTTTTTAAAACACACAGCGGAAGACTTTATTTACAAACACTATATATGTCACGTCATTACATTAATCTAACTAGTTAAGTTTAAGTTTACACCACGGTGTTACGTTATCACAAAACATTATTTAAACAAAAGTCCACATCAGAGTCGGGTTGTCAAACATATCTTCTGCATCAGCACCCATCCCGACTAGCAGTACCTAAACCTGCAAGGGGAGAATATGTGGGGGATTAGCGCACCGCTAAGTGAATGGAATCTATCTAACAGATATAGCTTAAGCCACACACAAGCTATATACGAACAACAATACGTGCTAACTACCAACTAGCATACAATAAGACAATACAAGGATCGGCGGCTTGTACGAGCACACGACTCCCAGCTGATCGGGCATGAGTCTACTGATAGTCCCTACTACTCAATTGACAGTATAGTTATCCAGATACAGGGGGTGCATCATTCACACTATACTCCACAATCAGTAGCCTCTGGACCCAACCTCCCCTAGGCACGGTTGACCTCATACGGACTCTAACCTCTCCTAGGCACGGTCTCGAGTCCCCAGTCTCCCTAGGCTTGACTGGTGCCATTCACACAGTGTACACACAATTCACATACAACATCAGGCAAACGATATTATTCTATCATAGCAATTCCTACACTATGCATGGTAAAAGAGTCAACCACAGTAGCATGATATGTTACTTAAACTCTATCCGTAGATAGACCCACTCACCAATTACCAGCAACTGCTTAGTTATTATTTCTGAGCTTCCTCCTTGTCCTTATCTCCCGAGAACAGCAAAAACCAAGTTAGAATAGTTTTCCCATCAAGATTAGACACACTGACAGCGAATTATAGCAAATTAGTAAAAAAAAAATGCGTCCGCTAAAATTTTCATGCGTAACACTTATGCACTTTCAAAATCAAAATTGACATCCTGAACACCAAAATACAAACGGGCAGCATAACGGCTAGAAAAAGGCACTTTGGTAAAACACTCTGCCCTGGACACACAGTCGGTCGACTGTCTCCTCAATCGGTCGACTGACGTAGACAGTCGATTGACTGTTGACACAACCGGTCGACTGACTTTCCCAATCGGTCGACTTATTTGGTATATCCACAATCGGCTGAAAGTCACACTCAGTCGGTCGGTTCACTCGCCGGTCGGTCGACTGTCGACAGACAGTCGGCCGACTGTGTTCATCATCTGCAGATTCTGAACACAACCTACGGACTTCAAGCTAAATTCACCAAAACTCGATCTAGAGCTCGTTTTCGACACCAAAACTTACCACAACTCAAATACTACATATTATAGACTATAAACCCACAAAGTTTTGACCATAACAACATCAAATCCATGGATTTTAACCCAAAATCAAGCTTTTGAACAAATATACATAAAAACACTATTTTAACACTAAATTGATCATGAAAGTTCATGATTCATACCTTAAAAGAATCAGTAGAGTGTAAAGAACGTGATTTCAAGACCAATTCGAGCTCAAGATCAACAATGGAGAATTAGGGTTTGGTTAGGTGGGAGGGATGAAGGTACGGTGTTTTTGGTGAATTTTCTAGAAATGGGGAGAAAATACAGCACACTAGCCACATAATTAGGATTAATTCCCACACTGTACAACACACGGATATTTACCAGTTTTTCGCACAAGATTAGGTAACTCAAACGAGGTCCAGTTGAAATAAACAAACCTGTTCTGGGACCCTTGTCACAAACTGGTCACAACACAATTGTATTAAAACACTAATAAAATAATTAAAATAAAAAGCACTTAAGACTAAGCACAAACCCTAAGGGCAAAAATAGTCCACTTACAACTAGCCCGGGTTTCAGTCTGTTACAACACAAAATCTAGTGATTTTAGAAAGTTACCCAAACTTGATGAAATCGGTATGGAATCAAAGAGGAAGATGCAAGGATTCCAAATATGTAATTTGTTTGGATGTTTGATTGTTAACTTAAAAATGGATGATGAATCTTGGTTTGAAGATTTGAGAGTAAAAAGTGAAAGTATTGAAAGAGTTAGGAGATGAATGAATGGATGAGAAAGGTGTTGACCATTTGACCTAGTCACACCTTTGATCTCTTGGCAAATTTAGTCCCTCAAGTTTGAATCGGGTGCGTGAATTACCTAAACGAAATATTTTAAAACGCGTATTAACGGAAGATGTTATATTTATATAACGGACTTTAAAATAGTTAAACGGAAAGTAAACGGAAAAAGGCGGGATGTTACATTCAAGTCATCAATATGGTGACTGCTAATGGTGATATACAAAAGCACAAATCGTTTGAAAGTTATGAAAAATGGCAGCTTGAGCCTATAACTTTCGCAACAGAAAGAGGTTGCGGATTTCTAGAAGAACCAATTGTGATATCATTCAATATTGCGGGACTTGGTATTCAAGTGATGAAAGTACACGCAGACACTGGTAGTAGTGTTGATGTTATGTATAATTAGTGTTTTCGCAAACTGCCAAAGGATATTCAATCCAAGCTCAAGTCAACCGCAATGTCTTTATCAGGCTTTTCTGGTGAATCTGTGTGGCCTATAGGGCAGTTAGAATTAGAAATTGAAATTGTTGATGAGCATAATGCAGTGCTTACGCGTAAAGCACTACTGGATCTGTATGTGATGAATACTATTTTGCGCTATAACATTCTTCTGGGACGCACAACTGTTTGTAAGATGGGTATTGTTTCATCACCAATTCATGGGATGGTAAAGTTTGCAACTTCTAATGGCATTGCGACGGTTACATCCGCAGTTCAAGAGCCATTATGTGCATATATAATGGTGAATGATAATGTTGGAACAGAAGGCCATGTTTTGGTTACAAACACAGAAGTTATGGTAATAGTTTGATATTTTAAAATTTCGCTGAGACGTTTTAATGCGAATGTTGGTAGTATAGGTGTAGATGCGCAGGTTGTTGTTTAGAAGTGAATGTGGCAAATGCGTTTAGACACTGTATGTTGTTTTTTGGAAACAACACAATGTAAATAAATAAATTGTTTTGGTTTCTGTTAACGAGTCATTATATGCGAGTGAAATTATGAAACGCATATATATAATATGACAAATTCTGCATGAGAATTTCATCAACAATGGAAAATTCTTAATAAATGTAGCATTAAAGTGATGGAAAAGACCACTTTATGCACAATGGTATTTATATTTATGATGAAATTCATCTTGTGACAATAAAGCTGTTTCAGTTGATCGTCATTGTAAAATCGTGTTCATAGTTTTGTACGGAAAAAGTGACAATACAAGGTGTAACTTTGTGTGTAAAATATTGGTTCGAGACATTGTAAAAGTAATAAACTCGCAATTGTATAAGTGATGGTAAAGCCCACTTATTTTTTAATAAACATAAATAAAAAGTGTATGCGAAAGGATAGATACTTGTAATTTTCCCAAAGTATTTAACATGGCAATACTTGGATGCTTCGCATAAAACACATATTTACCTAAGGATCATTTCGGCGGACTTAGCAGATTCATAATGTGCAGAAAAGCACACGCATACAGGTTGTTTCCTATAAAGTAATTGTTTGTTATGTGCACAATAATAAACAATGAAATTGCAAAGGGCAATGCTAGTGATTATGAATATTGATAAAGTACTTAAAGCGCTATAAAAGTAGACAGTTGCAACTGATATAAACATTTTATTATTAATAGAACCGCGTAACAACGCGGTCATGAGTTACAAAAAACGAACGCAATCTTAATTGCGGATTTACTGAGGATTTACAATTTAAGATCTACAATGTCCTTAACAGTGATATTTTCTTTTTGACTAAGTGCAATAAGATCTGGAATATCAATATGCTCTATACCCTTGCTGGTTTCTGTATACATATCATTAGCAATCTCCATGTCGCATACTTCTTTCTCAATAACCTCTGGATATGGCGGCCCAATACCATAAGCGGTTGAGATTAATGATAAAAATTCACAGCGTTCGCGGAGTTTAACCGCGTTTAGGTAAGCTTGGAATTTTTGCGAAACTGGTTTGGAATCCATAATCTTATGACCAAGGTCATGTAGATATGTGATGAGCTGTTTGAATTGATCATTTGTGGCGGCAAATTGTTGTTGAGACTCTAAAGCGGTAGTAAGTGTAGTAACTTGAGCTTCGGCTGATTGGAGTGCGGTATGCGTGGTCTCAAGCCCTTTTTTCAGCTTTGCGTTCTCTTTCTCTAGACGAGCAATTTTGTTGTCAGCTTGCTTTAACGCTTTAGTTTGATTCATAACCTCTATGACTAATCTGTCTCTGCGAGGAATGTCATCAACTAGAAAGCATACTGCAGAGTATAGATTCTGCACTCTGGCACTTTCCATGGTTTCGTCGTCAATTTTCTCAAACTCTGCACGAACATCTTCCGGAACCGCATATCCAAGTTGTTTCAATTGGTCTGCGGCTGTCTCTCGTTCTATGTCCACGTGTTCGTGGAGATGATCAAATCTGACAGACATTATTGGACTTGCTGGGGTAAAGTCCTTGTCAAAAACATTATGCGGAATTTCTTGTGAAATGTTGAATTGAGGACCCTCTTGGGAGCTTTTAATAAGGTCGATGGGTTCTGCATAAGAAAGATTAAAAGGAATGTTATTAAGCAAACGCAGTATGAATGCAGTAAATATTAAATAGAATACTCGCAATAAGTATTTCGCATACCTTCCTCAGACTCTTCTTGAACAATGCGTTTAGCGCGTTTCTTTCCTGATGTTGCTGGATTGGTTGTGGAGCTCTTGCGTTTAGATTTTTCATGAATATCTGCGATAATATTCTCATTAATCAGAGGTTCTTCGATGTCAGTAATTTCGTCACTCTCCAATGAACGACGGTATGAAGTGAATCCCTTGATATCCTTCTCGCGCATAAGTTGTGCGAGTGAAATCTCTGCGAAAATAACGAAAATGTTAATAATAATGAATATGCGAAAGTGCGCGTTTGTTATATTGAAATTCTAAAAATAATAAGCGCATACCGTTACCATCTGCATCCCTAAAAATGCCAATTTGGTTAGTCCATAACCAATGCGTCGAAACTCTGCCTACATGCAGAGGCACGCTCCCATAGGGACGAATCTGTAAGCGCGCGTTGGTGATTTGTTGAAACGTTTCTGTTTGAAATTCGTCAAGGGTAACACGGTTTTTGCTGTTCTCTGAGCATGTAGTTACCCAGGTGTCAACATTATGATATCCGCAAAGGACGGTGGTTTTCACAAAGAAATAAGATTGTTGCCAATTGCCAACATTTTCTTTTGGTGTATCCATTACACCATTGCGGCATTTAAGCGTAAACCAACTAGCATCATGTGTCAGAATGCTAGAAAATTTGCGGAAAACGTCTAATGAGGCTGGCCTGTTGATTGCGTTGCAGTACATCTCAAATAAAATGAGTTTTGCAACCGCGTTAGGGTGAAATTGGCCAGGACTTACTGCGTAGAATTGACACGCACTCATAAAAAAATCTGTAAAGGGGAATCTAAGATTGCCTAAATATAAAGAGGTTTCATATATGGCAGTATAATCCTTCGGTGGATTATTAGCAGTAACACCTGATGCAGGTGCAATGGGCTCGAATAATTCAAGCATTGGATAGTTGAGCTTGATCTGTACAAGTGTTTCATCCGTAATCAGCGAATCAAAGTCACTTACGGATGGACTTGAAGGGGCTGAAGAACGTGATGTTGACATAATGATCAGTAAATTAAAGTTTAGAAAAGTGATTAAGGATGTGTAAAGAAACCGCAGAAAGATGGGTGAATGCGATGAAATTTATGAATGCACTTTTTTAGAAAGAGAAACTAGTAAGAGAAAGTGAACCTGGAAATATGCGGCTACCTCCTATATTTATACTCACAAGATTGCAAAAAGGGCCGTTTACAAGTAATGATGATAAAACAACGGCTAATAAATTGCGAAGGGATTGCAACGGATAAAAATATAGCCGTTTAGTGCAAAACTACAATGCGGGTGGATCATTTGGATGATATGCGAAATTGCGTACATATGCGAATGGTTTTTAAACCTCATACAAACTACAAATTTTATTTTTTAGAGTTTATTGTATTATATTTTCAGCATAAATATAACACAATAAACTGGGGGGACTTGATCATATACATACATATGTATATGTATATTTTTAGTGCGAAAAGCCACTCCAAAGGAAAAGGGACAACTCACTTAAACCGCGATAAACCTTAATGAATGCGGTAAGATTATGCAGAATACTAAAGAGTGCGAAGGATTCTCGCAGTACTTGTGCGGAATGCCTAAGTGCCCGCACATCTTACTTCCGCGTAAGTTCTGAACCTATAAATAGGGAGCGTGGCCTCTCATTTTAGGTTGTTGATTCTGAAAGAATTGCTCTAGCCATATTGATCTCTCTCGTGACTTTGCCCAAGACTTGATCTTTGTTGGTTAAGGTAATTTACGAAGACCGGGACATGGTTGTTGATCGTTTATCACTTAACGAAATATGACAATAAGGTCCCAAAACCATAATCGACATCCATTGTACCCCCTCATTGCACTCAATTCTTGATTAGCCATAATTGGATAATCTAGGATTGATCATCTATTGTATGCATCAAACTTTCAGATCTCCTATTGTATGCATTCAACTTTTAAATTTCTCCTATTGTACGCAATCCATGACTTATTCATCAGGCAACAGGTTACCAAAGTTAATTTTTTGACGTAGTTAGTCCCTCAACATAACGAAATTAAAATAAACATCAATTTATCTAACAAAATTATAACGAAGCTATATCCTCTTCCTCTTCATCACTCTTCTTCAACTTCATTTCTCTTTTTTACAAATCTCACCAAAAAATTATTCATGTTAACAAAATCAAATCAAACTATATTTAAACTAAATCAAAATCGAAAACCAAATAAAAACCATTTATTCCACTTCTACATTTGTGAAAAGCAAAGAACACAACAAATACAAATAAAACCCATTTATTCAATCTCAAAAGCATGTTATACATCTTCAATTTCAAAACCCATTTGTACACCTTCTTCAATTTCAAAAAAATTGCATCTTCATTCATTCATCAGTCCACTTTTATAAACCCTAAGAATTGAGCCTAATTACTCATATCAAAGGGTAATTTTAAACACAATAAATCTAGAAAATATCTTCAAGATAATCAGTTGTCACAAGTATTCAGAAAATGATGCTCCGATTAAAGAGGTTCCAAATCAAGAAATCAACTATTTGAGATGAATAGTTGCTACCATGAACAAAAAGTCAACTTTATACAAATGGGTATTCAATTAAATTTCAAGAATAACCCAGCACAAATAATAAGAAAAAAAACGGTGAAGCTTTCCTGTCATCATTAGCCGCTGTAGCCGCTGTAGGTGACAAGATGTTGACCGAGGGCGGCGTATTTGATTCCGAGGTGTTTTACCATTTCCATCTCAGATCTAAACTTGGGTTCGATTTTTACTTTGGATTTTAGGGCTTTGCGTTGAAGATGAAAGGTGTTTGAAGGTGTCTGAACCATCAATCATTGTGCTTGATGATCGTAATCGATGGTGAAGATGATCAGAGCTACAGTCGTGGCCATTTTTTGATACAAAGAGGATACCATCGCTAGCCCTCCATTGGAGTTACTTGATCTACTAGTTGAACTTACTGTATGAATGCACTGGGTTTGAACTTGTTGTTTTCAGATTTATGTAAGTTTATATTTTCTTTTTCAGATTAACAAAATTGATCTCATTTTGGTTTTTAAGTGAAAGAGGGAATTTTTGATAAAAGTGATGATGGCCATGGTGAGACTGGATGTTGAAGGTGAGGTGTTGGATGTTGAAGGCGATGCTGGATGTTGAAGTCGGTTGTTCACATCTGTAAATCGATGATGAATAATGGATGAATATGAAATGTTTTGTGTAAGGGACCAATGAAATTAGAGTTTAAAAACATGAGGGACCAATGATGTAATTTTAAAATTGTGGTGACCTATAAGTTACCTGTTATAACAGGTTAAATGCATACAATAGGAGAAATTTAAAAGTTGAATGCATACAATAGAAGATCTGAAAGTTAGATGCATACAATAAGAATTTAGTGAAAGTTCAATGCATTTTTATATACTTTTCCCGTCAAGATAACACTATCACTATCACTATGTTTGTTAATAAGATGTCACAAAAGTGGACTATTTTTGTTTAAGTGCTTTGACATCAATAGGGATGGCAATGGATACCCGATCCAGTGGATATCCATCCGATCCACCTGATTATTCGTGGATATGGACGATCTAAATGGATATGGATATGGATATGGATATGGATGAAAAAAATTCATCCATGGATGAACCCGCTTTCACCCGAAATAACTAAATATATAAATTTATCACTCAAATTAGTATCATTTATGTAGTGATATTTCATTAATTATATTCATATTCATCTTTCTTTATATTTTCTCTAAAAATATAACTTTCTTCTTATATTTTGTTTTGTTTAAATAATCAAATATATTTATCGTACTTTGGTGGTTCAAATGTGATTCCATGTAACTAAAAGTAAGCAACTTACAATATCTTTACACGTTTAATATGTTATCTATTGAATATTTGTTATATAGATTAGTAAAATGTGACTTTCGGTCGCATAAACTATTAAAAATATTACTTTTGATCGTATATAGTGAACCACCGCTTATAATTGTTAACAAATAAAATAAATTTAAACGGATATGGATAATTATCCATTAACCCGCGTCACCCGACGGATATGGATATGGATGGATGAAAAGTAAAAAAAAATAAAAATGGATATGAATATGGATATGGCCTCACCCGATCCATATCCGATCCATTGCCATCCCTAGACATCATATAGCCATATTCTTGATGGCCTTTTGTCCAAATAAATATCTACAAAATAAGGATGGCTGGATTAGGGTAAACTTGGAAGTATGCTCATTTTCAAGTATTGTTAAAAAATAGAGAACAATGACAACCTGTCTTTAGCTAGTCTTCACGAACATTTATATACCTAATTTACCCTTTGACATCTCTAAATCATTATTGAGTGATTTACAAAATTCAAAAATCATCCTTGGTTAATAACTTAATATTGAAGGTTCATTTGCATGTGTTAGTGTGTTACAATGGTGATAGTTATTCCGTAATTACTAGAATTATTTTGATAAAGGTTACATGTCATTAAATATTTACAAACACTAGAACATAGTCACATATCGTTAGAACTATTTTTCGTTGAGCTACTCACATAGTCACGTATCGTTGAGCTACTCACATAGTCACATATCGTTAATTTGAAGGCCATTTGATAAGTGTAACACTCTTTAAACGAGGCAATGAGTTGGTTTGAACATATAATTCACTAATTATATTACTTTAGTTATTGAGATTGATTGAGATAATATAATAGGAGTACTAATATACTCCGTATTCGAGAACATTAATTCAATTTTAATGATCCAAATACATGTCTAAATTCAATTTTATCAGTTCATTCGCCATAAAAAAAAGACTTAATTACAACTTTGGTCACTGTGGTTTGTAAAAAATTGCACTTTTGGTCACTGTGGTTTTTTTTTTTGCAACTTTAATCATTGTGGTTTAAAATCTTTACAAATTTAATCACTGGGACTACCAGACGTCAATTTGCACCGTTAGCCCTCATCATGTGCCGAGCACGTGAGGGGTATTTTCGTCTAATAACATCAATTATATTCAGCTATATATCCCCTTTTCCCCTCTTTTCCTAACCACGACTATTCAATTTCATCCCCTTTTTCTTTATAAACCCTAATTTCATCCCCTTTCTTCAAATTGGTCCGATGGTTCAATGCCATTGTGGAATGGTAGCTGTAATGCGAATTTCATATACAGCAAGAAACCCAGGTCGTCGTAATGGTACTTTGAACTTGAACCAATGTTATGCCATGGTATTTTGTAATGTTTGCATCTTATTTTATCTACTAATGTTTAGTTGTTACAATTTTGTAATGTTTGCATCTTATTTGTTCATGTAATGTTTAGTTGTTACAAGCAGGTTATTATTTGATCTACAAGCAGGTTATTATTTGATCTACACTTAACATGTAAATATGCAATGCCAAATAATATAATGGAAAACATGAACTCTTCATTAAAATTTATACATATCAGTACATGAATTTTTGAATTCATCTCAAACACACTATGATTTTACAATTTCATAGATTACAAATACAACCAAACTAATAATTAATAGCATCTTGTTTCTCCATTCTCTGTATTCGGCCTGAATCAATTGTTGTTCAACAGGTATCCTTTGAATTGGTGGATCCAACCAGAGAAAAAACCTGCAATCGTAATACTGAAACAAAAGAAGAAAAAAACATACCTTTATTCAGATTCATCGATCTTAAAAAATTCATATAATTCGACTTAAAAATTAGCTTTACCTGGTTTCCACATCTTAGAAAACGACGACCTGGGTTTCTTGCTGTATATGAAATTCGCATTACAGTTACCATTCCACAATGGCATTGAACCATCGGACCAATTTGAAGAAAGGGGATGAAATTAGGGTTTATAAAGAAAAAGGGGATGAAATTGAATAGTCGTGGTTAGGAAAAGAGGGGAAAAGGGGATATATAGCTGAATATAATTGGTGTTATTAGACGAAAATACCCCTCACGTGCTCGGCACATGATGAGGGTTAACGGTGCAAATTGACGTCTGGTAGTCCCAGTGATTAAATTTGTAAAGATTTTAAACCACAATGATTAAAGTTGCAAAAAAAAAACCACAGTAACCAAAAGTGCAATTTTTTACAAACCACAGTGACTAAAGTTGTAATTAAGTCTAAAAAAAATAATAATACTCCGTAATAATTATGCACTGACTAGTCGATTGCAACTTGGGACACGTGGATAGTATAGCTATTTGTCCACCCATTCACACTAGTACGATCTAGTATTTGTTGTGTACTGTTTCTTCTACAGGATGTACAAATCGAATTCATGACAGTTTAATTGGAAAGGGTAGTGATATATCCAAATGCATTTGCGATAAATCCAACTAAAAGTACTTAAATACCCTTAAATGATAACTACACAGAATTTGATGTTAGAATTTTTCTAAGAGTACTTTGAGAAGAAAGAACCAAATATATGTGGATCTATCAAAATTGAATTTGGAGATATCATCTCCCAACTTGGATCTTCCTAAATCCTAAAATGTATGTTCATCATTTATCATTCAAGGAGCATCATTTATCATTTACTGAGTATTCATTATTCATTATTCCTTTATATGTGTAATATACTCGTATCTGATTTTGGAATAAAGATAATAAAATGAATGGGTCCTAAAAACTAAAAAAGCCCACCTCTTTATTTTCTTGATCTCTGTCCTCTTCAGTGGCAGCAAAACCCCATGTGGACAGCACTAAATTCATTGGAAAATCAAATTTGTGAAGTTTTCTTACATACTGACATTTATTTCCAACTACCCATATAAGATTTCATCTTTCTTCTCTACTTTCTTTTCTTGATTCCTCCAGTTTTATATAAAAAAAAAATCAAATCTTGATTTCACATAAAAACAGGGGAACTGAGCATAACATTTGTCTGCTTCTCATCTTTAAAAGCTCAAATCTTGACTTCTAGTTTTTAAAGATTCTTTCCTTTAATAATTCTTTATGTTTATCTTGTTGGGTTACCATCAAGTTGCTTAATTTATGTGAAATTTTCAATCTTTTATATCTTAAAAAAAAACAGAGCACTTCAATGGCAGTTTCAAGTATTTATCTGGTGTTCTTGACTATTTCATGGAGTTTGTTCTTCACAAATGCAATTCAACCTTCACAAAAACAAGTATTGCTTCAAATAAGAAAGCAATTGGAGTACCCAAAGCAATTGGACTTTTGGGTCAACACAAGTGATGATTTCTGCTACTTATCATCACCACAAGTCAACATCACTTGTGAAAATAACTTTGTTACAGAGCTCAAAATTATGGGTTTTGCACCTGATCAACAACCAAAAAAGGTACTTTCAAGCTATAATGGCTTCCCAATTCCTTCACAAACCCTTTCTCAAAACTTCTCTATGGACTCTTTAATTGCCACTTTATCAAGATTATCAAGCTTGAAGGTTCTTAGTTTGGTTTCATTAGGAATATGGGGTCCACTTCCTAATAAAATTCAAAGATTATACACACTTGAGTACATAGACTTAAGTTATAATTTCTTGTATGGTGCAATCCCTCCTACTTTTACAAGATTAGCAAGTCTTCAAAGTGTGAATCTTGATGGCAATTTCTTGAATGCTAGCTTCCCTGATAGGGTTGACCTATTATCCAATTTGACCAGTTTAAGCTTAAATGAAAATGGTTTCACAGGTCCATTACCAGATGTATCCAATTTGCCAAACAGTTTGGTCATTTTATATCTCAGCAAGAATTCATTTTATGGTCAAATTCCAGTCAAATATGGTCAACTGAATCACCTTCAAGAACTTGATGTTTCATTCAATACACTTACTGGTGTCATTCCACCTTCACTCTTTTCACTACCTTACATTACTTACTTGAATCTATCATCAAATAACTTGACTGGTCAACTACCAAGTCAAATACAGTGTGGAAACAAACTAGCTGCTGTTGATATTTCGCTGAATCGGTTTACAGGAGGCTTACCTTCTTGTTTAGCCAATGCAATTAACAATAGAATTGTTAAGTATAATGGAAATTGTTTAATGATTGATGTGAAAAATCAACACCCTTCGAATTATTGCGTAGAAGAAGCTAGAGGAGTTGAAGTAGATCCTAGAAATTTCAAAGAATCTAAAACAAGAAAACATAATCCAGGAATAATAGTTGGATTGATTGTTGGGAGTGTTTTAGTTTTGGTGCTTTTGGTATTCGGGTTTGTTGTTTTGTTTCGAAAGGTTTGTGTTCGAGGCTTATCGGACCCAAAACTGCTGCCTAAAACGGTTCAAGATTACTCTGTTACGGGTTACCCGTCCGACCTCTTAAGGAGTGCAAGTAAGTCATTTAGAACCACTATATCTATAAAAGGGTGAAACTTATACATTTGATTACATTTGCTATATGTCAAGATTGAACCTTTTTGCTAAAAATATTATTGGATTATGATTTAATCTCGATTTTGAATGTTTTTTGAATCGTAGGACTTGTTTCGGCAACTGCAAAGTTGGGTACAGAAGGAGTCCCAGTACACAGATTGTTTTCATTTGAAGAGTTGAAGGATGCTACTGATAACTTTCATAGATCTAACTTAATAGGGGAAGGTTCAACAGGAAAGGTACCAATCTAAACCTACATTTGTACACAATATTAACTAAAGGTGGCAAATTTGTGGGTTACAGTGTCAAATTGGGTAACATGTCAAAACGGGTAATCTACAGAGTACACGTCTCATTCGCTTTAATGAATTGTTAACCCGGTTTCCGTTTTCTGATTCATTTTCTAAAAGTACAGTTGTACACATTATTTACTAAAGGTGGCAAATATGTGGGTTGAAGTGTCAAGTTGGGTAACATGTCAAAACAGGTAAGCTGCATAGTACGTGTCTCATTGAGTTGACTGAAAACACTTGTTATCCAACTTTTTCGATTCTAAATAAATGTTTGTCTTTTCTATTAAATATAATGTTGGGAGGTTTTATGTGTTACAGAAACATTTTCACTTGGTGGGCAACATTCAACCCAATTCGCTCGTTCCTTCAAAATTACTTTTTGTTGTACCCCCTTTGAGCTATTTGAGAAAAACACAACCCGTGTCACATGTCAAATAGATGATTATTTGCGTTCATACATTTTTTTACAGATCTACAAAGGAAAGCTAGCTAATGGGACCGACATTGCAATAAGGCATTTGACTGTATCCAAAAAGTACACTATACGAAACCTCAAACTAAGGCTTGATTTGCTTGCAAGGCTTCGGCACCCTCATTTGGTGTGCCTTTTGGGGCACTGCGTTAGTGAGGAAGGGCAAAATGATGTTGATTCAAACAAAGTATACCTTGTGTATGAATATGTCCATAACGGGAATTATCGTTCGATTATTGCAGGTAAGTACTGGTACAAGAAATGAGCTTGATTAAGTTTGTGATTATTAAATAATGAAGGTTTAGTTTAATAATTTTTGTGTAGGGAATGATCCCCAAAAAGTTCTTTTATGGGAAGACAGATTGAGAGTTTTAACAGGTGTAGCGAAGGCTGTGCATTTTCTTCACACAGGACTAATTCCTGGTTTTTTTAATAATCGATTGAAAGCAAATAACATTTTATTGAATGAAAATGGCATGGCGAAGCTGAGCGACTATGGTCTTTCTATTATTGCAGATGACATCAAACTAGAAGATGTACGTAAAATAGTACACTTAAAAAAGTTAGCCTTCACTTCATTTTTGTGCATGGAACCAAACGCAATATCCAACGTTTTTTGATTATTTTTATTTGCAGGAAAATGGGGAGGGTGTCGAATCATGGTAAGGGCTTTTTATGGTGAAAACCAGTACTTTTAGATTGAGGTGAAATTGGATGGGTTAGATAGATTACTATGGGTTGGGTTCACAAATACTTTTCTGATCATTGTATTATTACAATTATTATGTATGGTTATTTAAATGTAACAATTTAGGAGGTTATATACATTATAAGTTCGCTTTAATGACTTGTTAACTTGGTATAAAATATACAAAACTAGTGGGTTAGGAGTTACAGGTCAAAACAGGTTCGGGTTGCGTTGAACCACAAAGATTTTTTTGTCCATCTGTATTATCTTTATCTTTAAAGTTTTAAATTTATTAAAACATGAGATACTATTAAAAAGTCTGCATTTTTTATTTTTGAACCTCTCATCCCATATTTAAACATTAAGATTGTTGTAGTAACATAAAATTGCTTTGCAATTTTAGCAATTCTTTTGCCAGGTTGGTATGCAGTGGCGAAAACAGAAATTTTTTTCACCGGGGGCGAAATTTTTTTTAAAAGCGTAGCAACTTTTTTTGGGTAAAATATGGAGGTTTTGGGGCAAAAATATGGTGATTTTTGGGCAAAATGTGAAGGTTTTTGGGCAAAATGTGGAGGTTTTGGGACAAAATATAGAGGTTTTGGGGAAAAAAAAATCCACCGGGGGCAAAATCGAAAAACCCAAAAATTTTACACTAAAAATTGCAAATCGACTGGGGGCATCTGCCCCCCTCCCCTATGCTGTTTCCGCCACTGTAATGGTATGAATATACCCAACTCAAGTTCTCGAAACATTAATAAGTGAATTGATCGAAATTGGTACCTTTACTGTTCGATTGATTCATGGATCTTGAGATAATTATTATGTAGTTACGATTGGTGTTTTGCAGGAAAATGAAGAACTTAGAAGATGATGTCTACAGCTTTGGATTTATCCTACTCGAGTCCCTTGTTGGGCCTTCAGCTGCGTCCAGAAAAGACGAATTTCTCATGAACGAAATGGTATTTTTTCGATATAAACTAAAAAAACATAATACTACTACTAATAATAATAAGTAATGAGTGAAAAAAATATATGTTTCATGTTGTGGAGTGATGGATATTAAGAATACACCTTCCTGTTACTGCAGGCTTCATTTGAAACTGAAGTAGAACGAAAGAAAGTGGTGGACCCCGTTGTACTTGGTTCATGCGCACAGGAATCACTTTCGGTTATAATCTCCATAACCAAGAAATGTTTTTGCGGTGACTCATGGGCTCGACCATCTTTTGAAGACGTGCTTTGGCACCTGCAGTATGCTGCTCAAGTTCAGGCTAACGCACAACGGCCTGCTCAAATTGTTTCGTTCAATGGATGTTAATGTTGCACCATGTGTATAGATAATTTATAAGTATCTTCCACATTGTTGCCATGATTAAAAATCAGCATCTAATAAAATGTAATGATGAGATACTTTATGAACCTAGTATAGAACTTGTATTGTCATTGTATATAGTCTATATGTAATATTTAATTTGTAATAAAATGTTTAGAATTGCAATTTTAATGCCTGAGTTCAATCAACCATTGTTCGATTCTTGTTATAAGTGTAGGATATGAATGTTTAAAGCTCATCTCAATGAGCTATGTCAGCTCAGAAACCATATCCGGATTCATCATATTGATTTTGGTCAGAAATATGACAAAAGAATCTTGAAAAAGGGTCGGTTCTAAATGTATCGAATGGTTTGCACTTACAAGAGGTCTCAGTTCAAATATCACTAGAAACAATTCTTGTGGTGACCATGAAAAAGGGGTCGAAAATGATAAACCGCTTATTATGAGGTGACCAGGAGAAAAGGTCGGAAACGGTCACGATTAACCCGGTTAGGCTTGCTTATTTATGAGTAAAAATACTTCCCTAACGGTGTTCAATATTCTGTTTGAAACCGAATAAACAAACAAACCAAATTTGAAATCGGTTTTTGAATCGACCGAACCGAAACAAAATTCAATATTTGGTTTTGAATATTTTAAATGTTGTCAAACCGTTAACTGAATTCAAAACCGAATTCAAATTAATATTGTATTTAAATATTATCAATCTATATATATACTACTCCGTATTATTTGTCAATCATGAATACCAGCTTTTTTTTTACGTTAACATGACGTCAGCATCCATTTTATTTTTTCCTTTTTGCAACAAAAATGTTTTATTTTTAAAGAGTTGTACTCCCTTGAATCCAATAATTTGCTTGAAATCCAACGAACCAATCAGAGTGCGACATGTGGCGCGACAATCACATGTGATTGAAAAAAAATTCAAAATTTTTTTTTTTTTTTTAATTTTTTGAACATTTTTTTTAAAAATCTTTTTTTCAAAAAAAAAAAATTTCGAATTTTTTTTTTAAATTTTCTTTTTTTAATTTAGCATGTCAAATTCAATCACATGTGATTATCAAACCCAATCACATGTGATTGTAAAACACAATCACATGTAATTCTGCATGTCAAATTCAATCACATATGATTGAAAAAAAAATTCAATTTTTTTTTCAAAAAAAAAAAAAAATAATAGGAAATAGACTTTAATTCGGTGATTTGATTAAGTTTGTTAGCGTTTCGTAATCATATCTTCCAAATCTCAAACTTTAATTCGGTGATTTGATCAAGTTTTGATCAAAAACTTGGTGTTTAAAGATTTTAGCACAAATTTACTAAAATTCGTTATTTTACTAAATAAAATTTTTTTCAATCACATGTGATTGGATTTGACATGCAGAATCACATGTGATTGGTTTTACAATCACATGTGATTGGCATGCAGAATCACATGTGATTTACTGCGTGTCAATTCAATCACATGTGATTAAAAAAAATTCGAAAAAAAATAAAAAAAAAAATTTTTTTTTGAAAAAAAATTATAAATAAATATATATATATATATATATATATATATATATATATATAATCACATGTGATTATCACGCCACGTGTCGCACTCTGGTTGGTCCCTTGAATCTCAACTTAAAACTTGGTTTCATTTGAATATTTTTCTATTTTTATATATATATATATATATATATATATATATATATATATATATATATATATATATATATATATATATATACTACTTCAGTTAGTGATTAACTTTAGATGACGTCATGATAACGTTAGCATGATGCCACGCTGACGTCATCATTCATTCTTTTAAATATCTATATATACACATTTTTTTTTTTTAAAGATCAAATTTATTAATAAATAAAACAAAGATTTACAACACTTTAGTCCATGCCTATTTACAACAGTATAGGCTACGCCTATTTACACTCGATACGATTTAACAGGAGACGATAACAATTTGACATACTCGAAAGGATGGTATGGTTTTGTACATTTACAGGAAAATACCCAACCACTCACCATTTACCTAAATAGCGACGTCACTTGTGAAAAACTAGCTGGGGTGATATCGATTTACAGTGCTGTCATTACAGCGACAAAGCAAAGCGAACCACCTCATTTTATCAACTATAAAGGAGCATGGACAAGGGTCAGGTCAAAAACCTGGGAGATAGCCAATACCCTCTTTTTCAGTTGGTTTACATCGAACATCAAGGGGTTTACTAACCAATTTTGCCAATCGATTTTAAGTTTCTTCCCTCGACAGCTTATCCATTCGAAGCTCTTTAATTGAATGTCAGTGAGAATTTTGGGACAGGATGTGCGGTTATTTCCAAAGGCACAATCGTTTCTGTTTAACCAAAATGTGATAACACGAAACCCAAACTACTGCTTGCCAAATGCTAGCACCAGTGTGCGTAGTGTAGTGACCCGAACTTTTCCATGTTTTTATATATTAAATGAAATTGATATTTACATGATTAAATGTTTCCAACATGTTAAGCAATCAAACTTGTTAAGACTTGATTAATTGAAATAGGTTTCATATAGACAATTGACCACCCAAGTTGACCGACGATTCACGAACGTTAAAACTTATAAAAACTATATGATGACATATATATGGATATATATATAGTTAACATGATATTATGATAAGTAAACATATCATTAAGTATATTAACAATGAACTACATATGTAAAAACAAGACTACTAACTTAATGATTTTGAAACGAGACATATATGTAACGATTATCGTTGTAACGACATTTAATGTATATATATCATATTAAGATATATTAATACATCATGATATCATGATAATGTAATAATTTAACATCTCATTTGATTTAATAAACAATGGGTTAACAACATTTAACAAGATCGTTAACCTAAAGGTTTCAAAACAACACTTACATGTAACGACTAACGATGACTTAACGACTCAGTTAAAATGTATATACATGTAGTGTTTTAATATGTATTCATACACTTTTGAAAGACTTCAAGACACTTATCAAAATACTTCTACTTAACAAAAATGTTTACAATTACATCCTCGTTCAGTTTCATCAACAATTCTACTCGTATGCACCCGTATTCGTACTCGTACAATACACAGCTTTTAGATGTATGTACTATTGGTATATACACTCCAATGATCAGCTCTTAGCAGCCCATGTGAGTCACCTAATACATGTGGGAACCATCATTTGGCAACTAGCATGAAATATCTCATAAAATTACAAAAATATGAGTAATCATTCATGACTTATTTACATGTAAACAAAATTATACATCCTTTATATCTAATCCATATACCAACGACCAAAAACACCTACAAACACTTTCATTCTTCAATTTTCTTCATCTAATTAATCTCTCTCAAGTTCTATCTTCAAGTTCTAAGTGTTCTTCATAAATTCTACAAGTTCTAGTTTCATAAAATCAAGAATACTTCCAAGTTTGCTAGCTTACTTCCAATCTTGTAGAGTGATCATCCAACCTCAAGAAATCTTTATTATTTACAGTAAGATATCTTTCTAATACAAGGTAATACTCATATTCAAACTTTGATTCAATTTCTATAACTATAACAATCTTATTTCGAGTGGAAATCTTACTTGAACTTGTTTTCGTGTCATGATTCTGCTTCAAGAACTTTCAAGCCATCCAAGGATCCTTTGAAGCTAGATCCATTTTTCTCATTTCCAGTAGCTTTATCCAGAAAACTTGAGGTAGTAATGATGTTCATAACATCATTCGATTCATACATATAAAGCTATCTTATTCGAAGGTTTAAACTTGTAATCACTAGAACATAGTTTAGTTAATTCTAAAATTGTTCGCAAACAAAAGTTAATCCTTCTTCTAACTTGACTTTTAAAATCAACTAAACACATGTTCTATATCTATATGATATGCTAACTTAATGATTTAAAACCTGGAAACACGAAGAACACTGTAAAACCGGACATACGCCTTCGTAGTAACACCGCGGGCTGTTTTGGGTTAGTTAATTAAAAACTATGATAAACTTTGATTTAAAAGTTGTTCTTCTGGGAAAATGATTTTTCTTATGAACTTGAAACTATATCCAAAAATCATGGTTAAACTCAAAGTGAAAGTATGTTTTCGAAAATGGTCATCTTGACGTCGTTCTTTCAACTGAAATGACTACCTTTACAAAAATGACTTGTAACTTATATTTCCGACTATAAACCTATACTTTTTCTGTTTAGATTCATTAAATAGAGTTCAATATGAAACCATAGCAATTTGATTCACTCAAAACGGATTTAAAATGAAGAAGTTATGGGTAAAACAAGATTGGATAATTTTTCTTGTTGTAGCAACGTGAAAATTGGTAACAAATCTATATTAATCATATCCTAGCTAACTTATATTGTATTATACATGTATTATAATATATTATGTAATCTTGGGATACCATAGACACGTATGCAAATGTTTTGACATATCATATCGACCCATGTGTATATATTATTTGGAACAACCATAGACACTCTATATGCAGTAATGTGGGAGTTAGCTATACAGGGTTGAGGTTGATTCCAAAAATATATATACTTTGAGTTGTGATCTAGCCTGAGACGTGTATACACTGGGTCGTGGATTGATTCAAGATAATATATATCGATTTATTTCTGTACATCTAACTGTGGACAACTAGTTGTAGGTTACTAACGAGGACAGCTGACTTAATAAACTTAAAACATCAAAATGTATTAAAAGTGTTGTAAATATATTTCGAACATACTTTGATATATATGTACATATTTGTTATAGGTTCGTGAATCGACCAATGGCCAAGTCTTACTTCCCGACGAAGTAAAAATATGTGAAAGTGAGTTATAGTCCCACTTTTAAAATCTAATATTTTTGGGATGAGAATACATGCAGGTTTTATAAATGATTTACAAAATAGACACAAGTACGTGAAACTACATTCTATGGTTGAATTATCGAAATCAAATATTGTGACAACCCGGAAATTTTCAACCAAATTTAAACTTTAATCTTTATATGTTTCTGACACGATAAGCAATATTTGTTAAGTTAAATTGCAAGAATTTTAAACTATGTTCATACATTCATTCAACCTCGACCAAGTTTCAACGATTCACGAACCATTAAACGAATATGATTATATATGTATATGTGTATATATATTATAACTTGAAACGTAAATAAAATATTAGATTAAATACTTTATATGATTGTATCTGTTTCAAAATATTTATCAATGGAATTAGAAGATAAGATCAAATGATTGAATTATCAGATATATTGAATTATGATTACAAGTCTCTGTTGAAAGGCCCACGTTGATTTGAGAAATCTTTCCATTTTAACAATATTCGGAAAATGGTAAAGTGATTTATAAATAAGAACAAATTGTCAATCATTGAGAACTAGACAAAGGATAGTGGAAGATTGAATCTCATAAAGACTCGATTGATCTATTTAGTTTCAAACGTACAAAAACGTTTTTAGTTTAAAAAGAACTTTATTATTAAAACGTATATAACTTTTATAAATATCTAGAACCACTTTTGACAACTCATTACTTAACTAGTATGATAAAGATAACGATATTTATATTTTATTTTATTAAATATATATAACGATTTAAATTATATTATATATATTTATACGCGTATTATACGTACATAGTTTTATACTTTTACTATACTTAAACTTTACCTTTACTTTATTTTTACTTTACTTTAACTTTAATAATTCACTTTAATAATTCATACTTTAATAATTCACTTTAATAATTCATACTTTAATAATTCACTTTAATAATTCATACTTTAATAATTCACTTTAATAATTCATACTTTAATAATTCACTTTAATAATTCATACTTTAATAATTCACTTTAATAATTCATACTTTAATAATTCACTTTAATAATTCAAAAATCTATTATAAATAGAATTCAATAGGTTTCATTATTTCATAGAAACTTGAAAATATTTTTCCCTAAACACTCTCAATCGATTTACATATATATTTACTCCGTATTATTTCAAGATATTATTAGTATAGATAAAATATTACGACGGAGTGCTGTCCGAGTGATTTCGAAATTGTTTTTAGAGTAGGATAGGATTAAGGAAATTATGGGTTATAGCTATGAAGGTGATTGAGTATGGTTCATGGGTATGCTCGTGAGGTCAATATATTGTTTATCATTTCCGTTGCATCTACGTACCTTTCCTGCAATATTGAATCTCAATATTGATACGTGAGTACTCATAATTTAACTTTTACATACTAATAGTGTATCCCCGACTAGTGCTCGAGTATTTAGGATTATGCATGTTTGTACTTTTGATATTGCCCTTAGATAGGTTAGGTTGAATATTGAATTAGTTACACTTGCGGTTGAGATAAGGTATAAGATATGCATGTCCTTGGAAAGCTAGCGAAAAATTAAGAACTTTTTCTTTAGATATCGAATGGTTTCGATGAACGGATTAGAAGTTATAATCAATTGAATTTTCGATATTTTTATTAAAATTGATTATTATTATCGTCGTTTTTATCGTCGTTCTAGTTTTATCTTATTATTATCATTATTATTATCTTTATCAATAAAAGGGATTTATCATTAAAAATTGTTATTTTTTTTATTATTACTATCATTATTATCGTTAAAGTTATAATTAGTATTATTATTATTATCCAATTATTATTATTATTATTATTATTATTATTATTATTATTATTATTATTATTATTATTAGTATTAGTATTATTATTATTATTATTATCATTATTAATATATATATCATTATTTAAAAATGGTTATTGTTATTGTTATTATTATTATTACTATATTATCATTAAGATAATTATTAGTATTATCGTTAATAATGTTATAGTAACTATCATTATTAATATTAGTTAATTAAAACAAATATTTGTAACACCTAATTATTTTGATTACTATTATTATCATTATTATGAACACGATATAAAAGACGATTAAAAGCTATTAAACGAAACGAATAAGAAATAATGAGTAAGAGTATCATGATGAAATTAAAATATTATAAGATATTGATTTAGATAAAATTATCGTTCTTATTATTTTTATCATTACTATTATTATTAAAAGTATCGTTAGTATTAAAACTATCATTTTAACAAAAATTATCATTTTAATAGAAATGTCATTGTTACTATAAAATATTATTATTATTATTATTATTATTATTTTAAATAGAATTATTATTTTAAAGATAATATTAAAAATTATCGTAAATATTAAAGTTATCATAATTAGAATTATCGTTTTATCATAATGTCATCTTAGTAATTATAAATATTGGTATTTTTATAATAATAATTATTATTACAAAATAATACAACTTTTACTTACTATCATTATAGATATTATTTTATCAAATAAATATGTGATACAAACATATTTTACTACGTGTAATAATTTACTTTAATAATACCTATCATATTATCTTTATGATATTAAATGAATCCTATAAATTTTATTACTTAATATATATAAAAGTATATTTTATTACATAAATTTAATATAAAATTTTATTTATTAATAAATAAATTATATTATTACTCTAATAAATCTTTTAAAAATATTTAAAAATATAAAACGACGATATTTAAACTATATATTAATCATGTATAGATTTTTTGGAAATTATTTTGAGTCAAATTTACTTTTGTTGACTTTTGCATATTAGTCTCGAGCATTAGGATTGTGGTACACTATGACTTGACCTAATTTGTTAGACAAATATTGACCAACACATAATTATATATAATTAATTTAGGTTCGTGAATCCGAGGCCAACCTTGCACTTGTTCAATGACGTTATATGTATTTTTACTACGAAATACAGTATGGTGAGTTTCATTTGCCTTTTTACCCTTTATATTTTTGGGCTGAGAATACATGCGCAATTTTTATAAATGTTTTACGAAATAGACACAAGTAATCGAAACTACATTATATGGTTGAATTATCGAAATCGAATATGCCCCTTTTTATTAAGTCTGGTAATCTAAGAATTAGGGAACAGACACCCTAATTGACGCGAATCCTAAAGATAGATCTATTGGGCCTAACAAACCCCATCCAAAGTACCGGATGCTTTAGTACTTCGAAATTTATATCATGTCCGAAGGAGGATCCCGGAATGATAGGGGATATTCTTATATGTATCTAGTTAATGTCGGTTACCAGATGTTCACCATATGAATGATTATTTTTGTCTCTATGCATGGGACTTACATTTATGAGAACTGGAAATGAAATTCTTGTGGTCTATTAAAATGATGGAAATAAATGATTATGATAAACTAATGAACTCACCAACCTTTTGGTTAACACTTTAAAGCATGTTTATTCTCAGGTGTTAAAGAAATCTTCCGCTGTGCATTTGCTCATTTTAAAGATATTACTTGGAGTCTTTCATAGCATGTTTCGAAGAACGTTGCATTCGAGTCATTGAGTTCATCAAAGATTATTATTAAATCAATTTATAGTTGGATAGTGGATATTATGAAATGGTATGCATTCCTGTCAATTTTCAATGTAAAGAAAGTTTGTCTTTTAAAAACTAATGCAATGTTTGTAAAATGTATCATATAGAGGTCAAATACCTCGCAATGTAATCAACTATTGTGAATCGTTTATAATGTATATGAACGGGTCCTTTCAGTTGGTATCAGAGCAGTGGTCTTAGCGAACCATGTCTGCATTAGTGTGTCTAACTGATAAGTCGTTAGGATGCATTAGTGAGTCTGGACTTCGACCGTGTCTGCATGTCAAAAATTTTGCTTATCATTTTTAGTCGGAAATCATCTGCTTATCATTCTTAGGAAATTACCTGCTTATCATTACTAGTCTAGACACGTCTTGCTACATTAATTGCATGAGTAGTGTATAGACAAAATTCATATCTTAGCGTATCTGCTAAATCATATCTTATCGTATCTGTTACTTTAAACTTTACCTGACATATCCCGCAAATTCCTACGTAATCTACGAAATCTTTTGTTCTATATCTATGGATATTCTATGTAATTAGAATACCATCCGATAACCGAAAATCTTTTCATATCGAAAAATCCTTATTCAATCGTACGAAATGGAATTCATCATTAATTCAAGTTCCTCGGATTCCGAAATGGAATCCCACTCCAGCTCTGAAAGCAGTGTGACTGGAATGGATCAACCAATCAGCCATCATCTATTCTGGATGAATTGGGGATGGGTTCGTAGCCTCCTCAATCATTGGAGACAAGAAGAAGGTGATCCCTTCCATCCACCCCATTGCCCTCTTAACGAAGAACCTGAAGCACTTACCAGCGAACCAATCCGAAACACCATTTTCTCTCTCATTTCCAGAGTATCTCATCACGATTATATACTACATCAAATTCTAGATTATATTTATCCGCTCGTCCGAACCGACAATCACCCCGGTATAATAGAAGAAGTCAACGAGCTTCGCGCTCAGGTAGTGGCTTTGGAGAATATGGTGCAAAGATTACAAACACCAGCAGCAGCACCAGCAGCATAACCAGTACCACCATCATCAACGCCAACAGTACCATTACCACCTCCAACCACAACCGCGTCGTAAACCTCAACTTCACAATCTGTCCCACGAGCATCAACGTCATACGCACCATAGATACCAAGGAGTACCAACAACAATAACTGACGAAGTATTAATTCATAACTTCATTGGAGAAACATTCCGCGGCAATTATGTAATCTCTAAAGTCTTAGAGATTATCTAATCTAGCCCTAACCATAAATCAGTTAAACGAACCAAAATGATAGAAGGAAGAGTAGAAACCCTGACAAAAATGGTGTGTGATTAACAAGCTAAACTTGCTTTACCAACAGCATCAACAGTACCGTCAGCGTTATCAGCATCGTCAGTACAGTCAACATCCGAATCAACAACACCGATAACATCACAAACTCCGTCAGTTCAAGAATCACTGTGGACATCATTACGAATCAATAACGTGTATATTGTATCAACGAGTTATGAAGAATTAACTCATTCCCTCTGAAGAAATTATATGTATATGTATATTATATATATATATATATATTTTGAAATAAATCTTTTCGTGCTAAGCTATTGTGTGTGAATCTTAACTACTCGGTTAATTCATATTACAAATATGCAATAATGTACGTCCTTCGGCCGCAACTTAACCAGTGTTAACTACAATCTCTGTCGCAATTCAACAAATTTCAATTCATAATAAATCAAGTATATATTTGATTTTACACTTTCATCATCGATGTACCCGAAACTTTTCAGATAACATCATTCGTACTTTGCGAAATTCACAAGAATTTCATGAACCGAACATCATACATCAACAAATAACGAAGTATTGATTCATAATTTCAATGTCATTAAAGAAATACTGCGTAAAAATTATGTACTTTTTAAAGCCTTTAGGGATTATTCAATTCTAGTTTCAACCATAAATCAAATGTGTTTAATTTAACATTAACTCATTAAATCTATGTTACATCTGAAGAAAATATACATATATATATTTTCATAAACACTGTAATAAAATTCTTTTGTACAAAATATTAATTGTGAAATTTTTTTTAACGGGTAGGTAATACCCGAGAGATATATAAATTCACAATTAATATGTTACATTCTTCGAATCTGATTCAGCAAATCATCCATTATACTCCCTACTTTCACAACAATATACGTTCTTTTATAGAAATCAAAACAACCATACTCATTCAAAATTTAATTACATATTCTGATTTTGAAATCTCAAAATTCAACTTGAGATATGACCAAAATCATCACTCTTAGATCCTTACATCTTTCACAAGCTATATTTTGACTTCAAAACTGTGTTAGAACATCAAATGTATGTTAACGATTACAATCTGTGTTCAAACCCTTCGAAAATTTCTGAAGACACTTCGAATGATGAGCAATCGAGATGATGATCCAACCACATGTTACCCACAGTTATGTACCCGAAAAACTCTTGAAACCAAAGTAAAAGTTTAAACAATGTATCCGCGTCAGATTCTTTGGCATTTATTAGCAAAAATAACTTTGCGACTCCTATTCAAAGTAGCCAGTTTTGTCACTGCTCCAGCAAGTCAACTTCGACTTTTCAGTCAGACTAACCTTATTATAACCTTGAGATATACACCATCGTTACCAGGGAACCTTTTACATTCCACCACATTATTAGCAGATGTACCAACAACTTCATTACCCTTTGACTTTAGCCTCTCCAAAAAGTCATTATAATTATTCATTGAAACCCCATCATTTACTCATTCGCATCTTGTAATGAGAATTGCCATACGAATCATTGGGAATTAGCAATCAGTATTTTGAAATCTCGCAGGATGTCTACGCCAACAGTTATATGTGTATATATAACATCTATCTTCTGGACTTAATTTGAATGTGAAGTTTCTGAAAAACACTCCGAACTACGAATTGGTTCTCCGAATAAAAAATGCTAATGAAGCAGCAAAAACTATAAACGACTTTAAACGGTAAAAGCTGGATTATAATGATGAAGTGTGCTGGCAAAGCGCAGAAAAAGAGAAGTTTTGGAACTGGAAAACGGATTGAGCAAAGTAGGAAGGAGGCTGAGGACAAATTACAAAGACTGAACACGACTTCAAAGGATCCAAATAATTCAGTACCTGCTGAAGTCATTAACGAATACCTTGCTCCTGACTCTAAACCACTGCGGACAATATTCTTCATCATCCTCTGATATTAGAAATTCTAAAATATCATCATATCTTTCATTATAAATATCCTCCATATTTCTGAAGATATTTTCTTAATTTTTCTTATTTGAAATCATTTACCTCTTCGCGCTATCTGTATTACATCATAAAAGAAACTATTTTAGTTTCTAAATTCTGAAACATTCAAGTTTAAAATAGGAATATTTTGAAGTAATGTTGGGAACTGAAGCATGAATTAGTATAATATAATGACACTTGATCAATGTGATTATATTACAGTAAGTCATGCTGAGTTCCTAAATGGAACGTGATGATTCACAGATCATAACATCATCATGTGCCATGTTATACGACTCTTGTATTCTATTTAACCTCTAAAATATCAAGAAAATATTTCTTGATAATTCGGCCTTTTCCAAGGTATTCTAGTAATTTGACAAGTCAAGATCGTGCCATCATAATTTCCTTCCTAGAACATTAACAATGTTCATTCCGAAATTCATATCTGTGAATTCTGGACCATTACAAGCGGTGCTTACTCGCAAGAAGAAGAAACGAAAGGACAAAACTCCGAAATAGAAATTGGGGTATAAATTGCAGCAAATAAAAGAGAGCATTAACTGTGAATGATAATGATTATAGAAGACAGAAGCAGAGACTTTGAAATATAAAGGAACATATAAATCCCAACGACAAACCAGAAATTATAAACCATATATATCGATGCATATAGCAATATAAAGACACGGGAGAACTAGAAACACTATAAACCCAAGAGTATAGTAGAAGTAAATAGATTCTTCCGGCGGTAGATGAAAAAGAAGAATGACCGATATGAAAGTTAGAAGTATATCGAGAATCAGAACTGGATGGAGCATATTGATGAATACTTTAAAATATGAGTTGAGGGGGAAAGAATAGAAGGTGATAAAACATGACTAGGAACTTAGAAATCAACAGATTTAACTCACACAATGGCGGAATAAGTGAATCAAACCCTCTAGTGAATAGGTTAAGTTTTTTTTTTTTATTAATTTAGTCAAACCACAACTAAATCAAGTGTGATTAGATCAACACCTAGAGCTATTATTCACCACCTGGGTGATTTGGACTGAGAGAGAATCGGAGGAGCTCACTAGATCTGAGTGTGTGTAACAAATGAGAGGCTTAACCTAAAATGAAGAATATAAGACTTTATATACCCCTGCTGTTGACTCACCCATACGATTCATTCATCACACGTACGAGTTGGCTTCATCAGCCGTACGGGTGATCACTCACTCGTGTTTTCTCATTTAGGTTGTAATTGTGACTTAGCTCAGCATCAACCGTGCGTATGAGCCTGTCAGCCGTACTAGTGAGGCTTCACTCGTACATCTGACTAAGTCTAACATAGTCAAACATCTAAATCTCGTTCCTGCAGTTCCTGTAACCACATACAAACACGGATAGGATAATAACGAGTAATCATGGTGGCCTGTAAACTGTTGTACCTGCAACGGACGTGGGTAGATGTATTGGGAGTTGCATAAAATGCATCAACAGAAGGTGTGAGTTGTAAGGAAACGAAGGAGGTGAATTTATAAGAAAATCTCCTACAGAACAATTAAAATGGACGATCGCATTTAAAGCAGATCCTAATTCCCTTGATTACCGGAGAGTCAAATCTTATTAAGAAGATTTTCTTCAAATCCCTTGAAATCTGGGAATCAATCATATCTACGTCAAATGATAAGATGAATCTACACTTACTCATTTCACTCTTCTATGTTAGCTTCATTCGTACTCTTCATATAAATGGATTGTTTATCCAAATTATTCGCTGATGATAAAACTCTAATTTTCAGCCCGTATGCGTCATGAAAAATACTTATTATCATTCACGACCTTTCCACTCAAATTTCGGGACGAAATTTCTTTAACGGGTAGGTACTGTGACAACCCGGAAATTTTCAACCAAATTTAAACTTTAATCTTTATATGTTTCTGACACGATAAGCAATATTTGTTAAGTTAAATTGCAAGAATTTTAAACTATGTTCATACATTCATTCAACCTCGACCAAGTTCCAACGATTCACGAACCATTAAACGAATATGATTATATATGTATATGTGTATATATATTATAACTTGAAACGTAAACAAAATATTAGATTAAATACTTTATATGATTGTATCTATTTCAAAATGTTTATCAATGGAATTAGAAGATAAGATCAAATGATTGAATTATCAGATATATTGAATTATGATTACAAGTCTCTGTTGAAAGGCCCACGTTGATTTGAGAAATCTTTCTATTTTAACAATATTCGGAAAATGGTAAAGTGATTTATAAATAAGAACAAATTGTCAATCATTGAGAACTAGACAAAGGCTACTGGAAGATTGAATCTCATAAAGACTCGATTGATCTATTTAGTTTCAAACGTACAAAAACGTTTTTAGTTTAAAAAGAACTTTATTATTAAAACGTATATAACTTTTATAAATATCTAGACCCACTTTTGATAACACATTACTTAACTAGTATGATAAAGATAACGATATTTATATTTTATTTTATTAAATATATATAACGATTTAAATTAATATTATATATATTTATACACGTATTATACGTACATAGTTTTATACTTTTACTATACTTAAACTTTACCTTTACTTTATTTTTACTTTACTTTAACTTTAATAATTCATACTTTAATAATTCACTTTAATAATTCATACTTTAATAATTCACTTTAATAATTCATACTTTAATAATTCACTTTAATAATTCATACTTTAATAATTCACTTTAATAATTCATACTTTAATAATTCACTTTAATAATTCAAAAATCTATTACAAATAGAATTCAATATGTTTCATTATTTCATAGAAACTTGAAAATATTTTTCCCTAAACATTCTCAATCGATTTACATATATATTTACTCCGTATTATTTCAAGATATTATTAGTATACATAAAATATTACGACGGAGTGCTGTCCGAGTGATTTCGAAATTGTTTTTCGAGTAGGATAGGATTAAGGAAATTATGGGTTATAGCTATGAAGGTGATTGAGTATGGTTCATGGGTATGCTCGTGAGGTCAATATAGTGTTTATCATTTCCGTTGCGTCTACGTACCTTTCCTGCAATATTGAATCTCAATATTGATACGTGAGTACTCATAATTTAACTTTTACATACTAATAGTGTATCCCCGACTAGTGCTCGAGTATTTAGGATTATGCATGTTTGTACTTTTGATATTGCCCTTAGATAGGTTAGGTTGAATATTGAATTAGTTACACTTGCGGTTGAGATAAGGTATAAGATATGCATGTCCTTGGAAAGCTAGCGAAAAATTAAGAACTTTTTCTTTAGATATCGAATGGTTTCGATGAACGGATTAGAAGTTATAATCAATTGAATTTTCGATATTTTTATTAAAATTGATTATTATTATCGTCGTTTTTATCGTCGTTCTAGTTTTATCTTATTATTATCTTTATCAATAAAAGAGATTTATCATTAAAAATTGTTATTTTTATTATTATTACTATCATTATTATCGTTAAAGTTATAATTAGTATTATTATTATTATCCAATTATTATTATTATTATTATTATTATTATTATTATTATTATTATTATTAGTATTATTATTATTATTATCATTATTAATATATATATCATTATTTAAAAATGGTTATTGTTATTGTTATTATTATTATTACTATATTATCATTAAGATAATTATTAGTATTATCATTAATAATGTTATAGTAACTATCATTATTAATATTAGTTAATTAAAACAAATATTTGTAACACCTAATTATTTTGATTACTATTATTATCATTATTATGAACACGATATAAAAGACGATTAAAAGCTATTAAATGAAACGATTAGGAAATAATGAGTAAGAGTATCATGATGAAATTAAAATATTATAAGATATTGATTTAGATAAAATTATCGTTCTTATTATTTTTATCATTACTATTATTATTAAAAGTATCGTTAGTATTAAAACTATCATTTTAACAAAAATTATCATTTTAATAGAAATGTCATTGTTACTATAAAATATTATTATTATTATTATTATTTTAAATAGAATTATTATTTTAAAGATAATATTAAAAATTATCGTAAATATTAAAGTTATCATAATTAGAATTATCGTTTTATCATAATGTCATCTTAGTAATTGTAACACCCCCGCTTAACATGACCACAATATTGTCCGCTTTGCCCGCAGGCGCACGGCTTTTTCTTGGCGACCACACACGAGAAGCACTTTCCCAGGAGGTCACCCATCCTGGTAGTGCTCTCGCCCGAGCACGCTTAACCACAACGTACTCGCACTTCTACTCAGCCTGTGATCCCAAAACGCGTTGTGTCATTTAAGCGTGAGTATTACCTTATAATCCCATGATCACTCATTTCTGTGGGCGATGTGGGATTTGCCTAGGGTGTTACATTCACCCCCCCTAAAGGACTCATCGTCCTCGATGAGGTTTGCCCCACCACCCCCAACGGTACATGAGTGGCTCTGATACCATTCTGTAACACCCCAGCTTAACATGACCACAATATTGTCCGCTTTGCCCGCAGGCGCACGGCTTTTTCTTGGCGACCACACACGAGAAGCACTTTCCCAGGAGGTCACCCATCCTGGTAGTGCTCTCGCCCGAGCACGCTTAACCACAACGTACTCGCACTTCTACTCAGCCTGTGATCCCAAAACGCGTTGTGTCATTTAAGCGTGAGTATTACCTTATAATCCCATGATCACTCATGTCTGTGGGCGATGTGGGATTTGCCTAGGGTGTTACAGTAATTATAAATATTGATATTTTTATAATAATTATTATTATTACAAAATAATACAACTTTTACTTACTATCATTATAGATATTATTTTATCAAATAAATATGTGATACAAACATATTTTACTACGTGTAATAATTTACTTTAATAATACCTATCATATTATCTTTATGATATTAAATGAACCCTATAAATTTTATTACTTAATATATATAAAAGTATATTTTATTACATAAATTTAATATAAAATTTTATTTATTAATAAATAAATTATATTATTACTCTAATAAATCTTTTAAAAATATTTAAAAATATAAAACGACGATATTTAAACTATATATTAATCATGTATAGATTTTTTGGAAATTATTTTGAGTCAAATTTACTTTTGTTGACTTTTGCATATTAGTCTCGAGCATTAGGATTGTGGTACACTATGACTTGACCTAATTTGTTAGACAAATATTGACCAACACATAATTATATATAATTAATTTAGGTTCGTGAATTCGAGGCCAACCTTGCACTTGTTCAATGACGTTATATGTATTTTTACTACGAAATACAGTATGGTGAGTTTCATTTACCTTTTTACCCTTTATATTTTTAGGCTGAGAATACATGCGCAATTTTTATAAATGTTTTACGAAATAGACACAAGTAATCGAAACTACATTATATGGTTGAATTATCGAAATCGAATATGCCCCTTTTATTAAGTCTGGTAATCTAAGAATTAGGGAACAGACACCCTAATTGACGCGAATCCTAAAGATAGATCTATTGGGCCTAACAAACCCCATCCAAAGTACCGGATGCTTTAGTACTTCGAAATTTATATCATGTCCGAAGGAGGATCCCGGAATGATAGGGGATATTCTTATATGTATCTAGTTAATGTCGGTTACCAGGTGTTCACCATATGAATGATTATTTTTGTCTCTATGCATGGGACGTATATTTATGAGATCTGGAAATGAAATTCTTGTGGTTTATTAAAATGATGGAAATAAATGATTATGATAAACTAATGAACTCACCAACCTTTTGGTTGACACTTTAAAGCATGTTTATTCTCAGGTGTTAAAGAAATCTTCCGCTGTGCATATGCTCATTTTAAAGATATTACTTGGAGTCTTTCATAGCATATTTCGAAGAACGTTGCATTCGAGTCATTGAGTTCATCAAAGATTATTATTAAATCAATTTATAGTTGGATAGTGGATATTATGAAATGGTATGCATGCCTGTCAATTTTCAATGTAAAGAAAGTTTGTCTTTTAAAAACGAATGCAATGTTTGTAAAATGTATCATATAGAGGTCAAATACTTCGCAATGTAATCAACTATTGTGAATCGTTTATAATATATATGAACGGGTCCTTTCAAATATGCCCCTTTTATTAAGTCTGGTAATCTAAGAATTAGGGAACAGACACCCTAATTGACGCGAATCCTAAAGATAGATCTTTTGGGCCTAACAAACCCCATCCAAAGTACCGGATGCTTTAGTACTTTGAAATTTATATCATATCCGAAGGGTGTCCCGGAATGATGGGGATATTCTTATATATGCATCTTGTTAATGTCGGTTACCAGGTGTTCACCATATGAATGATTTTTATCTCTATGTATGGGATGTATATTGAAATATGAAATCTTGTGGTCTATTGTTACGATTTGATATATATAGGTTAAACCTATAACTCACCAACATTTTTGTTGACGTTTAAAGCATGTTTATTCTCAGGTGAATATTAAGAGCTTCCGTTGTTGCATACTAAAATAAGGACAAGATTTGGAGTCCATGTTTGTATGATATTATGTAAAAACTGCATTCAAGAAACATATGTCGATGTAATATATTTCTATTGTAAACCATTATGTAATGGTCGTGTGTAAACAGTATATTTTAGATTATTATTATTTGATAATCTATGTAATGCTTTTGAAACCTTTATTGATAAAATAAAGGTTATGGTTGTTTTAAAAATGAATGCAGTCTTTGAAAAACGTCTCATATAGAGGTCAAAACCTCGCAACGAAATCAATTAATATGGAACGTTTATAATCAATATGAATGGGATATTTCACGTAGTAAAGGTGGAGTTGTGAGCTTTTGCGATCCCTGATAGGTTAGCTAGATTTAAATGGTCGAGTTTCCACCACTTACGGGTTCTTTCCCAAATATCCTTTGTGAATTTGCAGGAAAATAGAGTGTGGTGTAGAGTTTCAATATCTTCATCGCAAACCGGACATCTAGTTGAATGAAGGTCGATGCCGCGCGCGTCTAATTTTGATCTAACAGGGAGTTTGTTTTGGGTTGCACGCCATATGAAAATATTGATTTTTGGGGGGAGGAGCTTATTGGTTATGGTGGGGGTATAAATGGGGCCGTAGGAAGTCTTGGTTTCAGTTAAGTGATTTATAAGTGATTTGGAGGAATACACTATGTTGTTGCTAAACATCCAGGCACATTCATCTTTAAGTTTTCTGGAACACTGGTAGACTTTTAGGGATTGATGTTTTTGCGAGGTGTATATAAAATAGCTATTAAATTTTACAAGAAATACTATTAAATACGATACAATTTTACACAAGATATTTATTTATTTAGAGAATGGATATACTTAAACCTTCCTACAACACTTATAGGCAGTGTACCTAATCGTACAGTAGTGTAGTTTTTAGTAAGTCCGGTTCGTTCCACAGGGAAAATCTTTAAACAAAGCTTAACGCTATATTAGTTTACTTTTATAAAAATACAAATATATATATAAGTAATATTATTATTATAAAGGGGGGGTTTTACCGTTTAATGACCGGTTTGTCAATTTTAAAACTTTAGTCGCAGTTAAAACCAAATGTAAAATAATAAATAAATACAAGACTTAATTTAAAGCGTAAAGTAAATAACGATAATGAAATTGCGAATAATAAAAGTGTGATAAAATAAACTTGCGATAATTAAAAAGTACGATAATTAAAAATGCAATTAAATACAATAACAATAAATAAAAATGCGTAATTAGAAGTGCAATTAAATATAAAATAAAGGAAATTAAATATGAAATAAAAGAATTATGCTTATTTAAACTTCCGTAATCATGATGTTTGACGTGTTGATTTTAGTTTTATGCCCATGGGTTAATTGTCCTTTGTCCTGGATTATTTAATATGTCCGTCTGGTTTTTGTCCATAACAGTCCATCAGTCATAAATATAAAGTGCGAGTGTCCTCGTCAAATTATCCTTATACCCGAAGTTAAATATTCCAACTAATTGGGGACTTAAACTGTAACAAGATTTTAATACTTTGTTTAATAATTACACCAGGATGTCGACTGAGTGTAACCCAAGGTTTTAATATTTTGTTATCAATTATACCAAGTGTCCTTGTACATAATTTCACCCCTGTTTTAATTATTCTACTAGTGGCTATTAATCCATTCCCGTGTCCGGTTAAATGAACGATTATTCGTACATATAAATACCCCGCCCATCGTGTCCGATTAAGTGTACATGGTAATTTATAGGGATGCCCAATTGTAAATCTTTATATTAACATTAACAAACTATCATTTAGTTAAACAAATATAAAGCCCATTAATAGCCCATAGTCTAATTTCCACAAGTGTCGTTCTTTTGTCCAAATCCCAATTATGGTACAAAGCCCAATTACCCAATTTTAGTAATTAGCCCAACATCATGATTACTTCGGATTAAATAAGCATAATAATAACTTAGCTACGAGACATTAAATTAAAAAGGTTGAACATAACTTACAATGATTAAAAATAGCGTAGCGTTACACGGACAGAATTTCGACTTACACCCTTACAACATTTGCTAACATACCCTTATTATTAGGATTAAAATTAGAATTAAAATTAAAATATAAATTATAAATATAAATATTATGATATAGATAGAGAAGAAGAAAAAGGATGATGAAAATGATCAGAATTCGGTTGGCTTTATAGGGAAATGAGTTCAGGTATACTCCGCGACTCGCGGCCCTTTTTGCCTTCAAACTCCGCGAGTCGCTGAGTTTGTAAATACAGCTCACTCCATTTTGGAGTCTTTCTTGCCGACGGTTTATTTTATTTATATAATATATAAATAATTATAAGAATTATTTAAATATTATATTATATTTATGTGCATAGCTGACTTGTAATTTTTAGTCCGTTGCGTCGAGCGTTGAGAGTTGACTCTGGTCCCGGTTCCGGATTTTCGAACGTCCTTGCGTACAATTTTATATTTTGTACTTTGCGTTTTGAATCTTGTACTCTTGTAATTTCGAGACGTTTCTTATCAATAATTGGAACCTCTTTGATTGTCTTTTGTACTTTTGAGCTTTTTGGTCGTTTGCGTCTTCAATTCGTCGAATCTGTCTTTTGTCTTCACCTTTTATTATTTAAACGAATATCACTTGTAAATAGAACAATTGCAACTAAAAGCTTGTCTTTATTGAGGAATAATGCTATGAAATATATGTTCATTTTTAGCATTATCAAATATTCCCACACTTGAGCGTTGCTTGTCCTCAAGCAATATCGTCTTGAAATACTAGAATCACTTCTTTATTCTTCACACTTTGTACATCAGTGATTTCTATACGGCGGTATAAACAATGGTAGTAACGATATGGTTTACAGTCCCACATGACTATAAAAATTTAGATCCATTAAGGAAATTGGATCTTTATGAAAACATTTGATCTTTTGAAAATTAAATCTAGTTTTTACCCTAGATAAGTTTTCCGGAATAACCCTTTACCGGTGTTTGCAAAATATTTTTGTGGGTTTGGTGGGTTTCAGATTTGAAAATTTTAGCTCAAAACTTGCGGTTTTGTGTCACCCACTTGCTAACCTTGTATTTGGAAAGCAACACGTCCAGTTTACTTGTCCCGTATATTACCTTTCGGTAAACTACCGTCCGGTTGTAAAGGAAAGCATTGAACAAGCAACTGTTAAGGCAATGTCCCCTGACATGCTTTTAATTATGGTCTATAACGTGTCGGACGCAATTACTATCCTTGGTAGGAGCAATAGTAAAGCTTATCCTTATAATTTTTTGGTCTGGCACAAGGTCCTGTCTTTGACCAATATGCAACCACCGTTCTTACGGTTGACACCCGATTTAGTTCAGGTGACCTAATGAATTCCAGGTGAATTCCTAGGATTTTACGTTCAATGGTAATGAACGTATTGAAAATAGGGTTTTCAGAAAACAAATCGGTTTGTAATCTTGATCAAAATATTTTCTCGTTCAAGCTCGAGTTTAGATATCATTGAATTCCATGAGTTTGTAATTCTCAATCTTTAAGGTCAATCTCTAGGATTGAGTAATATCAGGCTTTAAAAGCTGATTTTTAATCTTTAAGGAGATTATCCTTTCTGGGGATCTGATTCATTAGTCTTATCCAGCTAATTTGCATGGTGCCCCCCCATTGTATAAGATAAATCCTTCTCATGGTTAGGATAAATCTGACCACTTGGCGACCCTGTTTGATGCTGAGGTCCGTGGATTTCCTTTTGATTTTAGTGATGACTTTTCTAGGTTTTTCGTCAACCTACAGCTGGTCTGGACGACAACTTCATGACCTAACTCAAGAAGCGCGTTTCTTTTTCGGAAGACTTTACTTCCTTTTAATGATGGAATTGATTCATCGTGTAGATCCATCTTTCTTACAGTAAATCAGGTAAAACTTTTTAGTTTAGTCCAAAGCAAAAGTATTTTCAGTTATTTGTACAAAAATATGTGATATATGTTTTGAATAACTTGGAGAATTTTCCCACACTTGATTTTTATTTTCCTTTTTATTGTCCTCTATTCCATTTTAAATGAATTTTAACATTTTGGTTTGTTTCTCAATTTATGTCCTTTCCGAGGTTACAATAATTTCGGTGTTAAAACCTAATTTTATCGTTCATAAATATGTATAAACATGATTTTGAGTTCATTTAATTGAAAATTTTGAAAAATTTTACTAGAATTGGGTAGTCAGTATATAAGACTAGGGCTGTTCTTTATTATCAGAGAGCACTAGATTCTAATACAACTACTGCTTTACTAGTATTTTTAATGGTAACCAAGTGTTTAAGATAAAAATTATAAAATCCGAAAGAATTTAACCCCTTCCCACACTTAAGATCTTGCAATGCCCTCATTTGCAAGAAATCAGTAACAATTTAAATTATTGAGGGTGATTTGTGTGAAAATGATTAAATTTTTACCAAAGTTTCCAAATATATTGGCGTTTGTTTGCTGAATGATAAATGGTGCACATCATTTGTTCATTCCGTCTTGTTGTTATTTCACATATATTTTGCATCTTGTCGTCAAAATTAGTTGCTTTTGCTGAACTTAATGCCAGTCTTTGAAAATGCGTTGTTTTACCCTGTTGTGTACATAAGATAAACTGCAAACATATATACATATTTTTGAAGTTTGGTAAATTACCCCACATTCAAAAATTATTAAAATCTAAGAATAAAAGTTAGAAAATTATAAAAACTATTACAATATTAACATAAGTATTAAACGTATCAACATTACAAATTACAAAATAAATAAAACTAAGTAGACTAGGGATGATACTGATACCAATAGGGGTTCCATGCATAACCATAGGTGCTATAGAATGCTTCGGCTAGGTTATATGTAGGATACGGTGGTTGCATCTCTATAGACCAGGGAGGGAATATGGGTTTTGGAGTAGGAATATAGTTTCTACCTATATGTTGGCAATGAGCTATGATTTGGTTTTGATGAACTTGCCAATCTTCAAATGCTCTCTGTCTAGCATTTTCGTACTCCTGTGAAGCTATAAACCTTTGCATTTCTTGCATTTCATTTCCCCCTCCTACATTACCTTGCTGTTGGTTTCTCTCAACCTGTGGATGTCTACCATGGTATTGTACTGCGGCGTTATTTCACCTCTTCAAAACTTTCGCACCATGGTATACATTTAAACCTATTGTATCGCGGGGTTCTGGTTCTTCTACTAATAATCCCCCCCGACTTATATCCACACCGAGATATTCAGCAATCAAAGTAATAAAAATACCACCTCCTATTATGCTATGCGGTCTCATCCCCCTAACCATAGCTGATAAATAATAACCCACACAATAAGGTATACTTACAGCGCTTTGTGGGTCTCGAATACACATATGGTAAAACAAATCCTGTTCATTTACCTTTTCCTTGTTCTTACCTCTTTGTGTAATCGAATTGGCTAAAAACCTATGAATCACTCTTAATTCAGCTCTATCTATATCCAAATAAGAGTAATTTCCCCCTTTGAATCGGTGATGGCTTGTCATTTGACTCCATACACCATGTGTATCAAAATTTTTGTCTATCTTTCTACCATTTAGTATCAACCCTCTACAATCGGCAGATGCTAACTCCTCGGGCGTATATATACGTAAAGCCTGAGCCATGTCTAGTAAAGACATGTGGCGCATCGAACCTCCTAACAAAAATCTAATAAAAGATCGATCGGTTAAACTAGCTACCCGATCATTTAATTCTATACTACACAACAATTCTTCACACCATACTTTATATACAGGTCTACGCATGGTGAATAAACGTACCCAGTCATTAAAAGTAGAATTACCATACCTCTGTGCAAGTAATTCCCTAATTGGCCCGGCCAATTCTACAGCTTCTAATGGTCCCCATTCTATGACCCTAGGTACCTCAACAACTTTAGAATGAAGAGTATGCAAACCCCTTTGGTATTTTGGATAATCTATCCAAAGTCTGTCAAATCTCAGGTTCGGGTGCAAATCTTCCAAGTGCATATCAGAAAATGTCATGACTGGATGAGGTATATCTTGCTTGTAGTAGTTATCCACCTCCTGTTGTTCCGCATTCTCAGCAGGAGCATTGCGAGCTTGGGATGAAGATTCACCCCTTTCAGTCTGCAAAACACATCAAACACAATTTTTGTGCATTTCAAATATGCATTAGTGTCAGCAAAATCATCAATCAAAATAATTACAATGACATGATCAATTTATATCAAACTTAAGCTAATTTTCACATTTTTATCAAATCTACACTTTTTCAAATAAACATATACGAAAATGTTCGCCAAGTTCATAAGCATTCAACTCAAATAACATGTCAAAATAATCATTACTAGCAATTAAACAAGTTTCAAATGGCATTATCTCTCAAAAATCAAGTTCATGAATTTTAGACTTGAAAAAGTCCACTTTAATTCTCAAAATCATGTTTAGGCTCAAAGTTTGGATCATTTAACTACCTAAACATGTTACACTACTTAATTTAGCAATAATTCATGACAAAAATCGGCCATAACCTGTTTATATCAAAAAGCCCCAAATTTGCTCAAGAACACAAACCCTAGATTACTCAAAATTTGAAGTTTAAGGCTTCTAATCATGTTAAATAGCATCAATCTAGGTTATACAAGCATAATACATAAACAATTTAAGCATAATTACACTAAAAAGCATCAAAATCAAATTGGGAAAAAAATTGCTCAAGAACACTAATTTTCGGATTAAATGGTGTTTAGGTGTAGAAATTTACCGTTTTTCTTGAGTAATTCCTTGATAGCATCCTTCTCAACATGATTTTATTAAAAGATTTGATGATTAACGGTTAAAAATTGTGATTTTGGGGGTGTTTTTGCGTGTTTTTTCGGAGTATTTTCGCAGTGTTTTTTTTCTGTGTTGGGACTGATCAGTTCGATCAGTATATATATTTTTTTCTAGATTTTTCATCCTCCGCGAGTCGCGGTGGATTTCTCTTTCAAACTCCGCGACTCGCGGAGTTTGTATTATTTTTTTTTCTTATTAAAACAATTAAGTAATTAATTTTAAAATTTTGTTTCCCTTGTTATTTAGGACGAGGTCATTTCGGATCGATGTCCTAGTCCGTCCCTCGACAAAATTTTAAAATTTGTCTTTTTGTAGCGATTGTTTTAAAAGCTAAGATTTTTGGGTTTTTTAATGTTTTTGGCATACTTTAATTCAATAAGATTAAAAATAATGATAATAAAAGTTCTCGTCCCTCCCTCGGGTAAAGCAATTTCGGTTCAAAGACCTAGTCTTCAACTTACGACGAATTTTAAAAATCATATTTTTAACTTAATGAGATAAAGTAAATTTTTGTTTTTAAATTCACACAATTTAAATATAAAATTCAAAATTAATATTAAAAATTCACACCAAACTTAAAATTTGAAATTCATAAAATTAAAAATTCATATTTTAAAAATTAAAAATTCACACCAAACTTATATTAATTTTTCAAATATTTACAATTTTAAATATATTGATTTTACAAAGTTTACAATATTAATTTAAGATTTATATATTAATTTTAAAAACATGGTAAAAATAAAATTAAAAATCTTTTTGGCTTTTTATCCACTTTAATCAATCAATTATTATCAAAAATATGCGCCCCTCTTTTCGGTAAAGTAATTTCGGTTCCAAGACCTAATTTAACTCATGACGAATTTTTGAAATATTTTGGGTTGATTGATTAAAGATATTTATACCTTAAGAATAAACGTTAAATTTCGCAGTGATGTAATAAATTTTTGAATGATATCAATAATTTCGGTCGCCAAACCTAATTTTATTCAATACCAATTTAATACTTTATAGCGAACAAATTAGCGTTTATTATCAAAAGGTTAAAAATAAAAACTGTACAGACATACCTGTGAAATAGATTTCTTAGTTATATGATCTATCCCATTCATAAGATAGTCGGTTTAATTGGTTTTCCATGGCTACATAGGCGTAACCTCGAGCATTCAGTGTCTTTTCTTCTAAACATATGAACGGTCCGTCTCTGCATAAAGTAACAAATTCGGTATTTGAATAGGTTTGATTATTTGAACATTTACCTCCATGTGACCATTTTCCGCATTTGTGACATCTTTCTAGGTGTCGTGCTCTTCTTTTCGCTGCGGATTTTGATTTTCCTTTTCCAAATTGTAACTTATTATCTTCGCATCTGGATTCTTTTCTAACTCCGTCCAATCTTTCTCTGATTACTGATACTATTTCACTCGGTAGTGTGTCATTATTACGTTTAGTGATCAAAGCGTGTAGCATTAGACCATGGTTTAGTTCACAGGCAGTCTTCATTTTGTAAAAACCTAAAAAAATAAAAATTTAGAATGGGGGGAGAAGACTAGTTCTTTAGGGAAAGACCATTCGGGTTCCATTTTCGAGAACTACACGAAAACAGACAATCTAACTCTAACAGAAGTACATATTATCCTTTAAAGACTTGATTCTCCCCACACTTAGTTAGCTGTGGTGTCGAAATTGTGATTAACTTCGTTGTCGACTTCCATCGGACTATCTATGTAGTGTTTAACTCTGTGACCATTAACTTTAAATTCAATCCCATTTGAATTTATTAATTCTACTGTTCCGTATGGAAAAACTCTTTTAACTATGAATGGTCCAGACCATCTTGATTTCAATTTTCCAGGAAATAGCTTGAATCGTGAATTGAAAAGAAGAACTCTGTCTCCTTCTTTAAATTCTTTTGAACTTCTGATTCTTTTATCATGCCATTTCTTCGTTCTTTCTTTATAGATTAATGAATTTTCGTATGCTTCATGTCTTAATTCTTCTAATTCGTTTAGTTGACTTACTCGTAGACGTCCGGCTTCATGTAAATCAAGATTACATGTCTTCAAAGCCCAAAATGCTTTGTGTTCAATTTCTACTGGAAGATGACATGCTTTTCCATAAACAAGTCTAAAAGGTGTGGTTCCAATTGAAGTTTTGTAGGCTGTTCTAAAAGCCCAGAGTGCATCCTCCAATTTAATGGACCATTCCTTCGGATTTGATCCTACGGTTTTCTCTAGAATACGTTTTAAAGCTCGGTTGGTATTTTCAACTTGTCCACTTGTTTGTGGATGATATGCGGTGGAGATTTTATGAGTTACTCCATATCTTTTAAGAACTTTCTCAAGTTGATTATTACAGAAATGAGTACCCCGATCACTTATTAAAGCTTTCGGTGTTCCAAACCTTGCAAAAAGACATTTTAAAAAGTTGACTACAACTCGTGCATCTTTAGTTGGGAGAGCTTGTGCTTCCGCCCATTTAGATACATAATCAATGGCTACGAGTATATATAGATTATTATGAGATTTTGGAAATGGACCCATAAAGTCAATACCCCAAATGTCAAATACTTCACATACTTGGATGACATTTTGTGGCATTTCATCACGTTGACTTATTTTTCCGGCCCTTTGACAAGCATCACAGGATTTGCAAAGAAGGTGTGCGTCTTTGTAAATTGTAGGCCAATAGAATCCAGCATCATAAACTTTTCTTGCTGTTAGTTGAGGCCCATAATGCCCTCCTGTTGGTCCTGTGTGACAATGGTTTAATATTTTACTAGCTTCATCTCCAAATACACATCGGCGTATTATTCCATCGGGACAACTTTTAAACAGATATGGATCTTCCCAAAAATAGTGTTTTATATCACTGAAGAATTTCTTTCGTCTTTGGTACGATAATCCTTTTTCAAGGAATCCACAAACTAAGTAGTTTGCATAGTCTGCAAACCATGGAATTTCTTTATAATCTATCTTCAATAGATATTCATCAGGAAAGTTGTCTTGTATGGCCGATTCATTTAGAACTTCTAACTCAGGATTTTCAAGACGAGAAAGATGATCAGCGGCGAGATTTTCTGCTCCTCTTTTATCTCGGATTTCAATATCAAACTCTTGTAAGAGTAAGATCCAACGGATTAATCTTGGTTTAGCATCTTGTTTCGAAAATAGGTATCTAAGAGCAGAATGGTCGGTATAGACCACCGTTTTTGCTAGAACGAGATATGAACGAAATTTGTCAAAAGCAAAGACAATAGCAAGGAGTTATTTTTCAGTAGTTGTATAGTTCGTTTGTGCTCCTTGTAACGTCTTACTAGCATAATATATAGGTTGAAATCGTTTTTCAATCCTTTGTCCTAAAACGGCTCCCATTGCAAAATCACTTGCATCGCACATTAGTTCAAATGGTAGATTCCAATTTGGTGTTATCATGATCGGCGCATTAGTGAGTTTCTCTTTAAGAATATTAAAAGATTTGATGCACTCATCTGAAAAGATGAATGGAGCATCCTTTTCTAGGAGTTTATTCATAGGAGTGGCAATTTTAGAAAAATCTTTTATGAAACGTCGGTAAAAACCGGCATGCCCTAGAAAACTCCTAACTCCTCTAACATTGGTGGGATGTGGAAGTTTAGCAATTACATCTACTTTAGCTCTATCCACTTCAATTCCTTCTTTTGAAATTTTATGACCAAGAACGATGCCTTCTTTAACCATAAAATGGCATTTCTCCCAATTAAGAACTAGATTTGATTGTTCGCATCTAATAAGCATTCGTTCCAGATTAACTAGACATGATTCAAATGTATCACCGAAGACTGAAAAGTCATCCATGAAAACTTCCATGCATTCTTCTATCATGTCGTGAAAAATCGCCATCATACACCTTTGAAAGGTTGCAGGGGCGTTACAAAGTCCAAATGGCATGCGTTTGTAAGCAAAAGTACCATAAGGGCACGTGAACGTGGTTTTCTCTTGATCTTCGGGTGCTATTGGAATTTGAAAATATCCGGAAAATCCATCTAGAAAACAATAGTAACTATTTCCGGCTAATCTTTCCAACATTTGATCTATGAAAGGTAAGGGAAAGTGATCTTTTCTGGTGGCGTCATTTAATTTTCTATAATCAATACACACACGCCATCCTGTTACAGTTCTAGTAGGAATAAGCTCATTTTTTTCATTTGTAATGACAATCATGCCACCCTTCTTAGGTACGCATTGAACTGGGCTTACCCATGGACTATCAGAAATTGGATAAATTAGACCTGCATCTAGCAGTTTAATAATCTCTTTCTTAACTACATCTTGCATATTAGGATTTAGTCTTCGTTGGCGTTGCACATACGTTTTATGACCTTCTTCCATAAGGATTTTATGTGTGCAATACGAAGGACTTATTCCTTTAATATCATGAATCTTCCATGCAATGGCTGGTTTATGAGCTTTCAACATAGAAATGAGTTGTGATTTCTCATTTTCAGTAAGAGAAGACGATATTATTACAGGTAATTCAGATTCACCATGTAAATAAGCGTATTCCAAATGGTTTGGAAGTGGCTTTAATTCTAATTTCGGTGGTTCTTCTATCGATGATTTGTATCGATATCTGTCTTCTTCTTTTAGCATTTGAATTTCTTCTATTGTTGGTTCATATCCATTAGCTATAAGTGTAGCTAACATTTCAGCTTCATCAATTGGTTCATTACCTTCTCCTAAAGAACATTCTCCTGTTCCTTGTAATTCTGGAAATTCTTCTAATAATTCTGCATGTGCATCTATAGTTTGAATATAATAACATGTATCATCTACAGATTGTGGTTGTTGCATTGCTCTATCAACTGAAAAGGTAACACTCTCATCCTTTATACTTAGGATCAATTTCTTACCGAACACGTCTATCATTGCTTTAGCCGTGTTTAAGAATGGTCTTCCTAATATGAGAGGAACTTGAGAATCTTCTTCCATGTCCAGAACAACAAAATCTACTGGAAATACTAAAGTACCAACTTTAACTAGCATGTTCTCCATTATCCCTCTAGGATATTTTGTTGATCTATCGGCTAGTTGTATGCTTATTCTGGTTGGTTTCAATTCTCCAAGGTCTAGTTTAGCGTATAGTGAATACGGCATTAGATTTATACTAGCACCTAAATCTGCTAATGCTTCTATTGAACTAAGACTACCCAGAAAACATGGAATTGTGAAACTTCCTGGATCAGATAGTTTTTTTGGTATCTTATTCAATAGCACTGCTGAACAATTAGCATTCATAGTAACAGCCGAGAGTTCTTCCATTTTCTTTCTATTTGAGATTAGATCTTTCAAGAATTTAGCATATCTAGGCATTCCTGAAATCACATCAATGAAAGGAAGATTTATATTTATCTGTTTAAACATATCCAAGAATTTGGATTGCTCGGCTTCAAGTTTCTCTTTCTTCATTTTACTCGGGTAAGGAAGTGGTGGTTGGTATGGTTTAACATAAGGTTTAGCCTTAACTGTGTTATCTTCATTAACCTTCTCAACTACCGGTTCTTTTTCCTTATCTTGATCAGGTTGTGGTTCTTGTGAAGTATGAATAGCTTCATCAGAAGTTACAGGTATTTCAGGTGGTTTAAGTGTTGTACCACTTCTTGTGGTAATGGCTTTAGCTGTTTCATTCCGGGGGTTAGCATTTGTATCACTAGGTAGACTTCCCGATTTTCTTTCACCTATTAACCTTGCTAGGTTACTTACTTCTTGTTCCAGATTTTGAATAGAAGCTTGTTGATTTCTAAATGCTTGAGCATTTTGTTCATTGGTTTGTTTCTGAGATGTGAAAAACTGCTTTTGAGTTTCAACTAGCTTCGTCATCATATCTTCTAAATTCGGCTTTTTATCATCGGTTTGTTGTGGTGGTTTGTTTTGAAAATTAGGTCTTTACTGATTGTAAGTATTATTGGATACTTGTTGATTGCTAGGACCTTGTTGGTTGTTGTATGGAATATTTCTGTTATAATTCTGGTTTTGATTGTAAATCGGTCTTGGTGGTTGATAATTATTCTGATAATTATTTCCAGGCCTTTGGTTTATGTATGAAATATTCTCTCTTTGTTCTATTGTTAATTCAATACTGAGACAATCTTTTGTCAAATGTGGTCCTCCACACTGCTCACAACTAATTCGTATTGCGTGAATATCTTTAGTCATCTTTTCCATTCGTCTCTCGACAGCATCTATCTTTGCGGAAATGGAATCTAAGTCATGGCTAGAATCGGCTCTAGCTGCTTTAGATGATCTAACGATATCTTTTTCTTGGTGCCACTCATGTGAGTGGGAAGCAGTGTTATCAATAATTTTGTAAGCATCAGTTTCGGTTTTCTTCATAATAGAACCACCAGCTGCTATATCTATGTCTTTTCTTGTAGTGATGTCGCATCCTTGGTAGAATATTTGTACTATTTGACAGGTGTCTAAACCATGTTGCGGACATCCTCTTAATAACTTTCCAAATCTTGTCCACGCCTCATATAGAGTTTCATTTGGTTTCTGTGTGAACGTAACAATTTCTGCTTGAAGTCTTACGGCTTTAGATGCAGGAAAGAATTGTTTGAGAAATTTTTCAACTAAAACGTCCCATGTATCAATCGCCCCTTCAGGTAACGATTCCAACCAATCTTTGGCTTCTCCCTTTAAAGTCCAGGGAAATAACATGAGATATATCTGTTCATCCTCCACTTCTCGGATTTTAAATAGTGTGCAGATCCTATTAAAGGTACATAGATGTTCATTTGGATCTTCCTTCGGCGCACCACTAAATTGGCATTGATTAGTCACCATGTGTAGAATTTGTCCTTTGATTTCATAATCTGGTGCATTAATGTCTGGATGAGTAATTGCGTGACCTTGGCCAGTGCGTTTAGCTCTCATTCGGTCTTCCATACTTAAAGGTTCCAGATTCTCCATAATTGAATTTGTTGAATCGGAATCACTAGAGGATTCTGATTTAATGGTTCGTTTCTCAACAATCTCTGTTTGAATGATTGGTGGTTCCGGAGGAAAGTTTAGTGGTTCAGGATCTATGAATCGTTCCTGAATATTCTCCGGATTCTCAATTGTGAGGTCGGGTTCAAAAAATGGATTATCGGAAATTTGAACTGGAGTACTTGGTCGACTGGATGAAGATTCTAAAGAAAAATCAACGGCAGTAATATTTGCTAAATGTCTTGATCTAGTTACAGGTGGTGAACGTACAAAAGGTGGTGAACGTCTTGCTCGGTGCATTCACTGAATATCCTATTTGTTTTTAAAAGGAAAGAAAAATTATAATAAGTTATCCAATTAATAGACTTTTCTGATTTTGCCCACGTTTCGAATAGCCAAAAGATGCAGCAGAGGGGCAGGATTCGTTTGGTCTCAATATAATTGAGGACTGTTTGGCTCCAATAACCCAGTCCACGTACAAATCCAACTATTACTACGAACCAGAAAATTTTGATGTCTATCAATTTAACCACTTAAAATAAATTTTCGTAATTTTAAGAAATTTAGATAAGAAGTAGAATAAAAATCTATGTCCTAAAACTAGAATAGCGAGAAATAAGAAAGAAAAAGAGTTCGTCGAAAAAGGTCGAAAAAGAAAAATAGTTGAAAAATAAAAGGTGACGGAAAAATAAAAGAAACTTATAACACTTAAAAATACTTGACTAACCTAACCTTATTACTACAACTAACTTAAAATTATAATCGCAAATTGAGATTACTAATTGGAATGATAATTGATACATAGGTAAAAGTCGTCTAAAAAATATTAAAGCTTACAGGAAAAACTAAATCCCAAATGGAAATAATTTAAAAAGAAACTAAAACTTAAAAAGGCGTCGCAAAATTCTAAAGCACCTAAATCTTAGTCTTAAAGAAAAAGCACTTAAGGAATTCTACGGCAAAGCCTAAAAATCTAGAAGTAAAAATAACTATGGCAAAAACTAAGTTTAAAACTAAATATGAGCGAAAAATACAAATATTACGCTAAAACGATTAAAAAGGGACAAAATATAAAAATATACAAAAAGTTGTAAAAAGTACAATTTTTATAAAAATATTATTTTTATATTATTTATTTATTAAAACTATTAATTTTACATATAATAAAACTAATTAAAAATAATTATTACAAATTAATTAAATCTTTAAACTAAATAATAAATTAATTAACCCTAAATAATAATTAATTAATAATAATAATTAAAATTCCGTAATAAATGCCAAATTAGGATTGCTGTGTGCCCGTGTCAGACGGCTCCGTGAGTTGCGGTATTCCAAGCATCAAACCCCGTGAGTCGCGGGGTTCCAGAATTCAACTCAGGTACAGTTTTTAATTCGACGCGTTTTTATTTTTTTATATTTTATTTATTTTATGTTTAAATAAAAACAAAATACTTAAATAACACTTATGTAAAAATAAAGAAACTTTTTTAAAACTTAAATATTTAACAAAATCTTAAAAATACTTATATTTTTGTTTTTATTTTTATATTTTTGAATATTTAAAATGTATTTTTATAAAAACGAATTTTAATAAAAGTAAACTAAAAATCTTTTTTTTTTCTTTATTTTAGCCTTGCGCTTCCGGCGTTTAAGAGTTCTCCGGCAGCGGCGCCAAAAATACTTGATGTTTTTGCGAGGTGTATATAAAATAGCTATTAAATTTTACAAGAAATACTATTAAATACGATACAATTTTACACAAGATATTTATTTATTTAGAGAATGGATATACTTAAACCTAGCTACAACACTTATAGGCAGTGTACCTAATCGTACAGTAGTTTAGTTTTTAGTAAGTCTGGTTCGTTCCACAGGGAAAATCTTTAAACAAAGCTTAACGCTATATTAGTTTACTTTTATAAAAATACAAATATAGATATAAGTAATATTATTATTATAAAGGGGGGTTTTTACCGTTTAATGACCGGTTTGTCGATTTTAAAACTTTAGTCGCAGTTAAAACCAAATGTAAAATAATAAATAAATACAAGACTTAATTTAAAGCGTAAAGTAAATAACGATAATGAAATTGCGAATAATAAAAGTGCGATAAAATAAACTTGCGATAATTAAAACGTAGGATAATTAAAAGTGCAATTAAATACAATAACAATAAATAAAAATGCGATAATTAGAAGTGAAATTAAATATAAAATAAAGGAAATTAAATATGAAATAAAAGAATTATGCTTATTTAAACTTCCGTAATCATGATGTTTGACGTGTTGATTTTAGTTTTATGCCCATGGGTTAATTGTCCTTTGTCCTAGATTATTTAATATGCCCGTCTGGTTTTTGTCCATAACAGTCCATCAGTCATAAATATAAAGTGCGAGTGTCCTCGTCAAATTATCCTTATACCCGAAGTTAAATATTCCAACTAATTGGGGACTTAAACTGTAACAAGATTTTAATACTTTGTTTAATAATTACACCAGGATGTCGACTGAGTGTAACCCAAGGTTTTAATATTTTGTTATCAATTATACCAAGTGTCCTTGTACATAATTTCACCCTTGTTTTAATTATTCTAGTGGCTATTAATCTATTCCCGTGTCCGGTTAAATGAACGATTATTCGTACATATAAATACCCCGCCTATCGTGTCCGATTGAGTGTATATGGTAATTTATAGGGACGCCCAATTGTAAATCTTTATATTAACATTAACAAACTATCATTTAGTTAAACAAATATAAAGCCCATTAATAGCCCATAGTCTAATTTCCATAAGTGTCGTTCTTTTGTCCAAACCCCAATTATGGTACAAAGCCCAATTACCCAATTTTAGTAATTAGCCCAACATCATGATTACTTCGGATTAAATAAGCATAATAATAACTTAGCTACGAGACATTAAATTAAAAAAGTTGAACATAACTTACAATGATTAAAAATAGTGTAGCGTTACACGGACAGAATTTCGACTTACACCCTTACAACATTTGCTAACATACCCTTATTATTAGGATTAAAATTAAAATTAAAATATAAATTATAAATATAAATATTACGATATAGATAGAGAAGAAGAAAAAGGATGATGAAAATGATCAGAATTCGGTTGGCTTTATAGGGAAATGAGTTCAGGTATACTCCGCGACTCGCGGCCCTTTTTGCCTTCAAACTCCGCGAGTCGCGGAGTTTGTAAATACAGCTCACCCCATTTTGGAGTCTTTCTTGCCGACGGTTTATTTTATTTATATAATATATAAATAATTATAAGAATTATTTAAATATTATATTATATTTATGTGCATAGTTGACTTGTAATTTTTAGTCCGTTGCGTCGAGCGTTGAGAGTTGACTCTGGTCCCGGTTCCGGATTTTCGAACGTCCTTGCGTACAATTTTATATTTTGTACTTTGCGTTTTGAATCTTGTACTCTTGTAATTTCGAGACGTTTCTTATCAATAATTGGAACCTCTTTGATTGTCTTTTGTACTTTTGAGCTTTTTGGTCATTTGCGTCTTCAATTCGTCGAATCTGTCTTTTGTCTTCACCTTTTATTATTTAAACGAATATCACTTGTAAATAGAACAATTGCAACTAAAAGCTTGTCTTTCTTGAGGAATAATGCTATGAAATATATGTTCGTTTTTAGCATTATCAGGGATTCGTGTAAATTTAATAAATTTGTGGTTGTACGTCGTTTGGGCTCGATGGCCCAGTTCCAAGTGAAAAAAGGCTGCTGATCAGTCCACTGTACTCTATCGGCAACTGTTGCGGATTTATCAAGCTCCAATAGATAGAGCCTAGGATATATGTCTTTTAGAGGAGCGTTTCTACACCAATTTTCGTGCCAGAAGCTAGTTTCGTATCCCTTACCTATCACTTTGACAAACGTATTAGATATGGCACACCCTAAATTTTTTAGGGTGTGTTCGATATTAATAATGTTAAACCATACCCGACCCGAGTGTTTTTTCAAGCTGTTTTTGGGAATTGGAGAAATACAGCTTAAGCCGCCATTTTCCCCGTATATACTTTTTATTACCCGAACCCACAAGGTGTTATTGTTATTTAAAAATTTCCACCACCATTTTAAAAGAAATGCTAAGTTTTTAAATTTTAAAGCGCCCACTTCTAGACCACCTGCATCATATGGCAAAAGTATTTGTGATCATTTTACCCAAGCCATTTTTTTATTATCCGAGGAGCCACCCCAAAAAAATTCCCGCCTCAAACTTTCAAGTTCATTAATTACACGTACCGGAGCTTTGAAGAGAGAGAAATAGTATAGAGGGAGACTCTTAAAACCGATTTGATCAAGGTAAGTCTTCCCTCGAACGAGATTGTTTTGGCTTTCCAATTTGCTAAGCGTTTCTTGAATTTTTCAAAAATGGGTTGCCAATTTCGGTCGAGTTTAAGGTTTGCTCCAATCGGTAAACCAAGATAATTAAAAGGGAAGGAACCCTCTTTACAACCGAACCAAGAAGCTAACATGTTTAACTCATTTTGCGATGTCCCAATTACATAAACACAACTTTTGTTTAAGTTAATTTTGAGACCCGAGAGGTCTTCAAAACATTTTAGAATTTTTTAAAACATTTCTCACTTCCATTTTATTCCAATTTCCAAAGATGATCGTGTCATCCGCATATTGAAGATGAGATACGACCACTTTATCATTTCCCACTTCTACCCTTTTTATTAATGGCCACATTAAGGAGGTAGTTTAAACCCTCACTAGTGATAATGAAAAGAAACGGAGATAATGGATCACGTTGTCTAACTCCTCTTTTGGGGGAAAATTGGTCGGTAGGAGATCCGTTAACAAGAACGGATATTGAGGTCGAGTTAAGACAAGATAGGACCCATTTTATCCATTTAGCCCCAAAACCTATGAAACGCATGATGTTGGAAAGAAAATCCCAATCAATACAATCAAACTCCTTTTCAAAATCAACTTTAAAAATAAAACTTTTTTGTTTTTTTTAACTTTAGGTCATCAAGCGTTTCAAGTGCAATAAGAACCCCATCAAGTATGTTTCGGTCACGTATAAAAGCGCTTTGTTCTTGCCCGATTAGTCTAGGAATTATTTTTCGAATTCTATTTGCAAGGATTTTCGAGAGGATTTTATAACAACTCCCTATTAGACTAATGGGCCGGTAGTGAGAAAAGTTTAGTGGGTCGTTTACCTTGGGGATAAGAGTGATGAAGGATGCGTTGCACCCGTTGGAGATGTTACCTGATTTCCAGAACCAATTTAACGCGTTTAAGAGGTCGTCTTTTATGATTTCCCAATACTTGGTGTAGAAAGACAAGTTAAAACCATCTGGTCCCGGGGCCTTATTATAGCTGCAACTTTTGATGGCTGCCAACGTTTCCTGCTCATTAAACATTATTTCCAGATTGTCTGCCATTTGAGCATCGATTTTGGTACCGTCCCAATCGGATAATTTGTACTTGGCTGATCCTGCCTCTTGTAATAATGAAAGGAAGTGTGATCTTGCTTCAGCTTTGATGTCCGAAGGGGATGTTGACCATGTACCCGCTATGTTAGCACCGTGAATGTTGTTTTTGTGTTGTCGTCTACGAATAACCGAGTGAAAAAAGCTACTATTTTCATCTCCTTCTAGAGCCCACTTGAATCTCAATTTTTGTTTTAACATTTCACTTTGTGATTTTTCTTTAAGCATAAGTGTTTCGCGGTTTCTTATCCACTGTTGCCTGGAGTTCTCATCCGGGTTTGATGTCTCAGCTTTGATTTCCCACTCGTTAATAGCTTTTGTTAATTCCTCAATTTCAGCTTTTAAAATGCATTGTGATGTGGAGAACCGTTTTCGCAGTTCGAGCTTGACATTTTTTAATTTGTCCCGAAAAATGCAATCAGGCTTATAGCTATTTAGCTTGATTTCCCACGCCTTCTTGATTATGTCGTGTGCTTCCTTATGTTTTAGCCACTCATCAAAGATTTTAACGGGTTTAGGTTCGAAATCTACAATGCAATCTTTCAGAATGATCGGACAATGATCTGAATGTTTTTTTTTTATCAAGAATCAAAGTACTAAGATTCGGCCACTGTTGAAAGCAATTTTCTGATATCAAGAATTGTAAAGACCCAACTTCATTTTACCAAAAACACGACATAATTTTTTTTTTATAACAGACCATCTGGACGGCGTCCAGACCTCTGGACGGCGTCCAGTAACAAAGGACAGGACGGCGTCCAACAATCAGGGTCCAATAATACTAAAATGTTCTGTGACTGAACACACCCAACCCACGTTATACTGGACGGCATCTAGCCCATCTGGACGGCGTCCAGAAGACCTGATCAGCTCCATTTCATTTCAAAACACATTTAACACTTTAAATCAACAACCATCGCTTTGTAATAACCCAATCAAGTTTTACATCAACCAAACGTTAATTAAAAGTGTTTGCACCACAAATACGGGTTAAGACTCAATAACCCAACCCAATACCAAGAGCATAATCCCGGGGACTACCAAATCCCCAATCAGCGTCCAAACATCCAAAAGCTACCTAATCGAGCCCAAGCGCTCCTACGCATCTAGCCTAACAACTAGCTAGCTTCATGTCACAATACCTGTAAAAAGGTAAATGATGTCGTAGCGTGAGGGTACGAAATAGTATTATTTTTACTAGGAAATACTACAAAATATGACACAAGTTTTATTAATTTACGGATGGGATATACCTAAACCTTGCTACAACACTATAGGCAGTGTACCTAATCGTAGAGTAGTGTAGTTTTTAGTAAGTCCGGTTCGTTCCACAGGGAGCTGGTGATACTTACTATATTTTTATATAATTATTTTTGTACAACAATATAAAAATATATATATAATAATATATAAAAGTGGTAATATTATTATAAAAGGGGGGTTTTACCGTTTAATGACCGGTTTGTCGATTCTATATTTTAAGCGCAAAGATAAATGACGATAATTAAAGTGCGTAAAATAATGACAATAAATAAAATGACAGTAAATAAAATTGCGAGTAATAAAATGACAGTAAATAAAGATACGATGAGAAATACAATAAAAGAATTATGCTTATTTAAACTTCCGTAATCATGATGTTTGACGTGTTGATTTTAGTTTTATTCCCATGGGTTAATTGTCCTTTGTCCTGGATTATTTAATATGTCCGTCTGGTTTTTGTCCATAACAGTCCATCAGTCATAAATATAAAATGCGAGTGCCCTCGTCAAATTATTATTATACCCGAAGTTAAATATTCCAACTAATTGGGGATTCGAATTGTAACAAGGTTTTAATACTTTGTTTAATGAATACACCAGGTTATCGACTGCGTGTAAACCAAGGTTTTACTACTTTGTTAACAATTACACCAATTACCCTTGAATGTAATTTCACCCCTGTTTTAATTATTCTAGTGGCTATTAATCCATTCCCGTGTCCGGTTAAATGAACGATTATTCGTACATATAAATACCCCGCCCATCGTGTCCGATCGAGTGTATATGGTAATTTATAGGGACGCCCAATTGTAAATCTTTATATTAACATTAACAAACTATCATTTAGTTAAACAAATATAAAGCCCATTAATAGCTCATAGTATAATTTCCACAAGTGTCGTTCTTTTGTCCAAACCCCAATTATGATACAAAGCCCAATTACCCAATTTTAATATTTTTAGCCCAACATCATGATTACTTCGTCTTAAATAAGCATAATAATAACTTAAGTACGAGACATTAATTTAAAAAGAAGAACATAGCTTACATTGATTATTTATCGCGTAGTGTTACACGGACAGAGCTCCGACTTTAAAACCCGTAAAAATAACTTTTACATTACCCAATCTAATCTAATATACATCTAATCTATGCTATATATATATATATATATATATTTATTTATTTATTACAACGGAGTATTATATGTATATGTTTATTTTTGTGTGTTTAAAACTCGTCCAAAACACTGGCTTTTATAGAGACCTGACCACCTTTTTCTCTCCATGCAAGTTGCATGAGTTTTAGTGCATTTGCCATGCAACTTGCATGGCCTTGGATTCCAGCTCAAATTTTGGAAGTTTACATGCCGACATAGATATATAATATAAATATAAAATATAAAATATAAATAATTAATATAATTATTTATATATTATATTATATTCTTGTGCATAGCAGACTCGTAATTTTTGGTCCATTGCGTCGGGCGTTTCTTCTTGGCTCAGGTCCCGGTTCCGGATTTTCGATCGTCCTTGCGTACTATTTTATATCGCGTACTTTGCATTTTGTAACTTGTACTCTTGTCATTTTTAGACGTTCTTCATCAATATTTTGAACCTTTTTAATTGTATCTTGTACATTTGAGCTTTTTGGACCTTTTTGTCTTCAATTCTTCGTTTTCGCCTTTTGTCTTCACCTTTTATTATTTAAACGAATATCACTTGTAAATAGAACAATTGCAACTAAAAGCTTGTCTTTCTTGAGGAATAATGCTATGAATTATATGTTCGTTTTTAGCATTATCAAATATTCCCACACTTGAGCGTTGCTTGTCCTCAAGCAATATTGTCTTGAAATACTAGAATCACTTCTTTATTCTTCATACTTTGTACATCAGTGATTTCTATACGGTGGTATAAACAATGGTAGTGACGATATGGTTTACAGTCCCACATGACTATAAAAATTTAGATCCATTAAGGAAATTGGATCTTTATGAAAACATTTGATCTTTTGAAATCTAGTTTTTACCCTAGATAAGTTTTCCGGAATAACCCTTTACCGGTGTTTGCAAAATATTTTTGTGGGTTTGGTGGGTTTCAGATTTGAAAATTTTAGCTCAAAACTCGCGGTTTTGTGTCATCCACTTGCTAACCTTGTATTAGGAAAGCAACACGTCCAGTTTACTTGTCCCGTATATTACCTTTCGGCAAACTACCGTCCGGTTGTAAAGGAAAGCGTTGAACAAGAAACTGTTAAGGCAATGTCCCGTGACATGCTTTTGATTATGGTCTATAACGTGTCGGACGCAATTACTATCCTTGGTAGGAGCAATAGTAAAGCTCACCCTTATAATTTTTCGGTCTGGCACAAGGTCCTGTCTTCGACCATGCTATGCAACCACCGTTCTTACGGTTGACACCCGATTTGGTTCAGGTGACCTAATGAATTCCAGGTGAATTCCTAGGATTTTACGTTCAATGGTAATGAATGCATTGAAAATAGGGTTTTCAGAAAACAAATCGGTTTGTAATTTTGATCAAAATATTTTCTCGTTTAAGCTCGAGTTTAGATATCATTGAATTCCATGAGTTTGTAATTCTCAATCTTTAAGGTCAATCTCAAGGATTGAGTAATATCAGGCTTAAAAGCTGATTTTTGATCTTTAAGGAGATTATCCTTTCTGGGGATCTGATTCATTAGTCTTATCCAGCTAATTTGCACGGTGCCTCCCCATTGTACGAGATAAATCCTTCTCATGGTTAGGATAAATCTGACCACTTGGCGACCCTGTTTAATGCTGAGGTCCGTGGATTTCCTGCTGATTTTAGTGATGACTTTTCTAGATTTTTCGTCAACCTACAGCTGGTCTGAACGACAACTTCATGACCTAAATCAAGAAGCGCGTTTCTTTTTCGGAAGACTTTACTTCCTTTTAATGATGGAATTGATTCATCGTGTAGATCCATCTCTTCTTTTCTTTCATCGGGTAAAACAGTTTAGTTTAGTCCAAAGCAAAAGTATTTTCAGTTATTTGTTACAAATATATGTGACATATGTTTAAAATAACTTGGTAAATTTTCCCACACTTGGCTTTTATTTTCCTTTTTATCGTCCTCTATTCCATTTTAAATGAATTTTAACATTTTAGTTTGTTTCTCAATTTATGTCCTTTCCGAGGTAACAATAATTTCGGTGTTAAAACCTAGTTTTATCGTTCATAAATATGTATAAACATGATTTTGAATTCATTTAATTGAAAATTTTGAAAAATTTTACTAGAATTGGGTAGTCAGTATATAAGACTAGGGCTGTTCTTTTTTATCAGAGAGCACTAGATTCTAATACAACTACTGCTTTACTAGTATTTTTAATGGTAACCAAGTGTTTAATATAAAAATTTTAAAATCCGAAAGAATTTAACCCCTTCCCACACTTAAGATCTTGCAATGCCCTCATTTGCAAGAAATCAGTAACAATTTAAATTATTGAGGGTGATTTGTGTGAAAATGATAAAATTTTTTACCAAAGTTTCCAAATATATTGGCGTTTGTTTGCTGAATGATAAATGGTGCACGTCATTTGTTCATTCCGTCTTGTTGTTATTTCTCATACATTTTGCATCATTGTCGTCAAAATTACTTGCTTTTGCTGAACTTAATGCCAGTCTTTGAAAACGCGTTGTTTTACCCTGTTTTGTGCATAAAATAGAATACATACAATACAAATATAATCATACATGCAATTTGAAATGGAACTTTGGCATCCCACTTTCAAACTATAAGAAAAATATTAGTACACAATAATAATAGAAATATCAAACATTACATAAACGTAATAGAAATGTTAAGTGTTTTTAAAAAAAATAAAAATAAAAATTACCAACTTATCTCTACTGATCAGGAGGTGGGTTAGGAGGATAATTAGGATAGGGATCCCAATTCATGTTCGCGTCCGGGTTCCATGGCTGATTATAGGTGTACTGGTATGCTGCGTCATAATCATATGAATCATAGGGTGGTCTCATCTCTGGCTGATGTGCGGGATAGTATGCGGGTCGGGTCGGATAATACATCTCTCCAGGCTGCAACTGGCTTATAATTTGGCGCTGATGATAATCCCATCGGTCATGCTCTCGTTGCCGGGAATGCTCGTAGTCATTCCGGCGTTGCCATGCCTCGTACTGCATATGCCTATCATAGTTCGTCATGTATTCATCCTCCATACGAATACCTAAATCAAGAGCAGTCTCCCGAACAACTCCTATAATGTTGTTCGCCTCCTCCATCTCGTCATCCGAACCTCTCTCTACCTGTCGCTGAGGTCCCTCGTATCGATATACCCGACCACGTCTCATCAATAATACCCTTGCACCGTGATAAAGGTTTGAACTTATAGTTTCACCTCCGTCCTCTATTTCGTTCATTGGACCCCCTTGGTGCTTATCTACACCTAAATACTCTCCAATGAGAGTAATGAAAATACCACCACCTATAATACTCCCCGATTTCATCCCCGAAACTACATTAGCGAGATAATAACCAACACAATAGGGAATGTTAACGAAACTCCTCGGGTCTCTAATACACTTAAGGTAGAACAAATCGTTTACGGTCAATTTCTCCTTATTCCTACCCCTTTGTGTAATTGTGTTTGCTAAGAATCTATGAATCACCCGGAGTTCAGCTCTGTCTATATCTAAGTATGTATGATTTCCACTGGCGTGAAATTCATTAAAGTGTGACATACGCCTCCAGACAGCGTTAACATCAAATTCCCTATCTACCCTTTCTCCTTGGGCAATCAGGCTATTACAGTCGGGGCTCAAAAGTTCAGCAGGGGTGTAAATCTGTAAGGCCCTGGCTAAATCTATCATGGACATTCTGTACATGCGTCCACCTAACAGAAATCTAATAAAGCTTCTATCATCTATCCTCCTAACATCACTGTTTAACTTAATAGTACTAAGTAATTCTATACACCATTCCCTATATATGGTTCTACGAATGGAAAATAGGCGCATCCAATCGTTAAACTGAGAATTACCATACCTTTGCACCAATAATCCCCGAATCGGTTCGGCAAGGTCAACTGTTTCCAAAGGTACCCAGTCAATTGCCCTTGGCATTTCAACAACCTTATTGTAGAGAATGTGCATGTTCTTTTGATAATCTGGATACTCTATCCAACATCGATCAAATCTCAGATTTGGGTGTAACTGATCTTCATTAATGTCTAAGCTCAGAATCCTTTGATGTGGAGCAAATTGACGAAACTGATTCACGAATAATTGATCTTGATCGTGATAAGGAATATGTTGCTCCTCCTGTTCTTCTTCTTCTTGTTGCATATGTTGTTCTTGTTCATGAAACATTTGCGGTTCGGGCTCTGGTTGCCTGGATGATGATGCTCCTGAACCTCCAGTATCGGCTTTCTGCAAAACACATTAAACACAAAATTTTTGCATCCAAATATGCATTAGTGTTAGCAAAATAATAGCTTGAAACAATTATGATGACAATTATACATATTTTCCTAAAAATAACAATTATATACTTTTACATACGAAAATGTGTACAATGTTTTATCACATTTAAACTCTTAAACATGTCAACAATAATTATTATAACAATTAAACACTTGTTACATGGCATTCAAATCAAACTAGTGCTCATTTTCTTATTTTTGTCAAGTCTACACTTTGTCAAATAAGCATATACGAAAAATGTACATCAAGTTCATAAGCATTTATCTTAAATAACATGCCAAAATAATCACTACTAGCAATGAAACAAGTTTCAAATGGCCTTTATATCAAATTATCCAAGTTCATGAATTTTTAGACTTAAAAAGTCTACTTTAATTCTCAAAAACATGTTTAGGCTCAAAGTTTGGATCAATTAACTACCTAAACATGTTACACTACTTAATTTAGCAACAATTCATGACAAAAATCGGCCATAACCTGTTTATATCAAAAAGCCCCAAATTGCTCAAGAACACAAACCCTAGATTAAAAATTTGAAGTTTTTAGCTTCAATTCATGTTAAATAGCTTCTATCTAGGATATACATGCATAATATAACAACAATTTAGCTCTAATTACACCTAAATTTAACAAAATCAAAATATAAATTTTCTAGCTCAAGAACACAAAAATTCGAATTTAAAGAGATTAGGGGTGAAATCTTTACCTTTCTCCTGAAGGGGTTGAGACTACTGAATCTAGGCATGATTATTGTGAAGTTTTGCAAGAAATTTGGTGAAAAATGGCGGATTTTTGAGAGGATTTGGGAGAGTTTTCGTGTATATGTGTGTGTGTTGTGAAAGAAGCAGAACTCGGCTGCTTTTTGATCCTGTCCAGTTTTTAACAGCCATGCGAGTCGCATGGCTTAAGCCTTTCCCCCATGCGACTCGCATGGGGGTATTTTCCAGAATTTTTTTTTTTTTTTTTTTTTTTTTTTTTTTTTTTTTTTTTTTTTTTATATAAACCTTATACTTTTAAAACATATAATTAAATAAAATTTTAAAAATTTTGTTTCTTTTTAAGACGAAGTCGTTTCGGGACGATGCCCTAGTCCGTCCCTCGACAAAATTTTAAAATTTGTCTTTTTGTAGCGATTGTTTTAAAAGCTAAGATTTTTGGGTTTTTTAATGTTTTTGGCATACTTTAAATCAATAAGATTAAAAATAATGATAATAAAAGTTCTCGTCCCTCCCTCGGGTAAAGCAATTTCGGTTCAAAGACCTAGTCTTCAACTTACGACGAATTTTAAAAATCATATTCTTAACTTAATGAGATAAAGTAAATTTTTGTTTTTAAATTCACACAACTTAAATATAAAATTCAAAAAAAAAAAAAAAAAAAAAAAAAAAAAAAAATTAAAAATTAAAAATTCACACCAAACTTAATTTAAAAATTCATAAATTCATATCAAACTTATATTAATTTTTCAAATATTTATAATTTAAATATATTGTTTTTACAAAGTTTACAATATTAATTTAAGATTTAAATATTAATTTTTAAAAATATGGTAAAAATAAAATTAAAAATCTTTTTGTCTTTTTATCCCACTTTAATCAATCAAATATTATCAAAAATATGCGCCCCTCTTTTCGGTAAAGTAATTTCGGTTCCAAAACCTAATTTAACTCATGACGAATTTTTGAAATATTTTGGGTTGATTGATTAAAGATATTTATACCTTAAGAATAAACGTTAAATTTCGCAGTGATGTAATAAATTTTTGAATGATATCAATAATTTCGGTCGCCAAACCTAATTTTATTTAATACCAATTTAATACTTTTTAGCGAACAAATTAGCGTTTATTATCAAAAGGTTAAAAAATAAAAATAAAAATAAAAACAAAACTGTACAGACATACCTGTGAAATAGATTTCTTAGTTATATGATCTATTATATTCATAAGATAGTCGGTTTAATTGGTCTTCCATGGCTGCATAGGCGTAACCTCTAGCATTCATTGTCTTTTCTTCTAAACATATGAACGGTCCGTCTCTGCATAAAGTAACAAATTCGGTATTTGAATAGGTTTGATTATTTGAACATTTACCTCCATGTGACCATTTTCCGCATTTGTGACATTTTTCTAGGTGTCGTGCTCTTCTTTTCGCTGCGGATTTTGATTTTCCTTTACCAAATTGTAACTTATTATCTTCGCATCTGGATCCTTTTCTAACTCCGTCCATTCTTTCTCTGATTACTGATACTAATTCACTTGGTAGTATGTCATTATTTCTTTTAGTGATCAAAGCGTGTAGCATTAGACCATGGTTTAGTTCACAGGCAGTCTTCATTTCGTAAAAACCTAAAAAAAATAAAAATTCAGAATGGGGGGAGAAGACTAGTTCTTTAGGGTCTGCTAGGGAAAGACCATACGTGTTCCATTTTCGAGAACTACACGAAAACAGACAATCTAACTCTAACAGAAATACATATTATCCTTTAAAGACTTGATTCTCCCCACACTTAGTTAGCTGTGGTATCGAAATTGTGATTAACTTCGTTGTCGACTTCCATCGGACCCTGTATGTAATGTTTTACTCTGTGACCATTAACTTTAAATTCAATCCCATTTGAATTTATTAATTCTATCGTTCCGTATGGGAAAACTCTTTTGACTATGAATGGTCCAGACCATCTTGATTTCAATTTTCCAGGAAATAGCTTGAATCGTGAATTGAAAAGAAGAACTCTGTCTCCTTCTTTAAATTCTTTTGAACTTCTGATTCTTTTATCATGCCATTTCTTCGTTCTTTCTTTATAGATTAACGAATTTTCGTATGCTTCATGTCTTAATTCTTCTAATTCGTTTAGTTGACTTAATCGTAGACGTCCGGCTTCATGTAAATCAAGATTACATGTCTTCAAAGCCCAAAATGCTTTGTGTTCAATTTCTACTGGAAGATGACACGCTTTTCCATAAACAAGTCTAAAAGGTGTGGTTCCAATTGGAGTTTTGTAGGCTGTTCTAAAAGCCCAGAGTGCATCCTCCAATTTAATGGACCATTCCTTCGGATTTGATCCTACGGTTTTCTCTAGAATACGTTTTAAAGCTCGGTTGGTATTTTCAACTTGTCCACTTGTTTGTGGATGATATGCGGTGGAGATTTTATGAGTTACTCCATATCTTTTAAGAACTTTCTCAAGTTGATTATTACAGAAATGAGTACCCCGATCACTTATTAAAGCTTTCGGTGTTCCAAACCTTGCAAAAAGACGTTTTAAAAAGTTGACTACAACTCGTGCATCGTTAGTTGGGAGAGCTTGTGCTTCCGCCCATTTAGATACATAATCAATGGCTACGAGTATATATAAATTATTATGAGATTTTGGAAATGGACCCATAAAGTCAATACCCCAAATGTCAAATACTTCACATACTTGGATGACATTTTGTGGCATTTCATCACGTTGACTTATTTTTCCGGCCCTTTGACATGCATCACAGGATTTGCAAAGAAGGTGTGCGTCTTTGTAAATTGTAGGCCAATAGAATCCAGCTTCATAAACTTTTCTTGCTGTTAGTTGAGGCCCATAATGCCCTCCTGTTGGTCCTGTGTGACAATGGTTTAAAATTTTACTAGCTTCATCTCCAAATACACATCGGCGTATTATTCCATCGGGACAACTTTTAAACAGATGTGGATCTTCCCAGAAATAGTGTTTTATATCACTGAAGAATTTCTTTCGTCTTTGGTACGATAATCCTTTTTCAAGGAATCCACAAACTAAGTAGTTTGCATAGTCTGCAAACCATGGGATTTCTTTATAATCTATCTTCAATAGATATTCATCAGGAAAGTTGTCTTGTATGGCCGATTCATTCAGAACTTCTAATTCGGGATTTTCAAGACGAGAAAGATGATCAGCGGCGAGATTTTCTGCTCCTTTTTTATCTCGGATTTCAATATCAAACTCTTGTAAGAGTAAGATCCAACGGATTAATCTTGGTTTAGCATCTTGTTTTGAAAATAGGTATCTAAGAGCAGAATGGTCGGTATAGACCACCGTTTTTGCTAGAACGAGATATGATCGAAATTTGTCAAAAGCAAAGACAATAGCAAGGAGTTCTTTTTCAGTAGTTGTATAGTTCGTTTGTGCTCCTTGTAATGTCTTACTAGCATAATATATAGGTTGAAATCGTTTTTCAATCCTTTGTCCTAAAACGGCTCCCATTGCAAAATCACTTGCATCGCACATTAGTTCAAATGGTAGATTCCAATTTGGTGTTATCATGATCGGCGCATTAGTGAGTTTTTCTTTAAGAATATTAAAAGATTTGATACATTCATCTGAAAAGATGAATGGCGCATCCTTTTCTAGGAGTTTATTCATAGGAGTGGCAATTTTAGAAAAATCTTTTATAAAACGTCGGTAAAAACCGGCATGCCCTAGAAAACTCCTAACTCCTCTAACATTGGTGGGATGTGGAAGTTTAGCAATTACATCTACTTTAGCTCTATCCACTTCAATTCCTTCTTTTGAAATTTTATGTCCAAGAACTATGCCTTCTTTAACCATGAAATGGCATTTCTCCCAATTAAGTACTAGATTTGATTTTTCGCATCTAATTAGCATTCGTTCCAGATTAACTAGACATGATTTAAATGTATCACCGAAGACTGAAAAGTCATCCATGAATACTTCCATGCATTCTTCTATCATGTCGTGAAAAATCGCCATCATACACCTTTGAAAGGTTGCAGGGGCGTTACAAAGTCCAAATGGCATGCGTTTGTAAGCAAAAGTACCATAAGGGCACGTGAATGTGGTTTTCTCTTGATCCTCGGGTGCTATTGGAATTTGAAAATATCCGGAAAATCCATCTAGAAAACAATAGTAACTATTTCCGGCTAATCTTTCCAACATTTGATCTATGAAAGGTAAGGGAAAGTGATCTTTTCTGGTGGCGTCATTTAATTTTCTATAATCAATACATACACGCCATCCTGTTACAGTCCTAGTAGGAATAAGCTCATTTTTCTCATTTGTGATGACAGTCATACCACCCTTCTTAGGCACGCATTGAACTGGGCTTACCCATGGACTATCAGAAATTGGATATATCAAACCTGCATCTAGCAGCTTAATAATCTCTTTCTTAACTACATCTTGCATATTAGGATTTAGTCTTCGTTGGCGTTGCACATACGTTTTATGACCTTCTTCCATAAGGATTTTATGTGTGCAATACGAAGGACTTATTCCTTTAATATCATGAATCTTCCATGCAATGGCTGGTTTATGAGCTTTCAACACAGAAATGAGTTGTGATTTCTCATTTTCAGTAAGAGAAGACGATATTATTACAGGTAATTCAGATTCACCATGTAAATAAGCGTATTCCAAATGGTTTGGAAACGGCTTTAACTCTAATTTCGGAGGTTCTTCTATCGATGATTTATATCGATATCTGTCTTCTTCTTTTAGCATTTGAATTTCTTCTGTTGTTGGTTCATATCCATTAGCTATAAGTGTAGCTAACATTTCAGCTTCATCAATTGGTTCATTTCCTTCTCCTAAAGAACATTCTCCTGTTCCTTGTAATTCTGGAAATTCTTCTAATAATTCTGCATGTGCATCTATAGTTTGAATATAATAACATGTATCATCTGCAGATTGTGGTTGTTGCATGGCTCTATCCACTGAAAAGGTAACACTCTCATCCTCTATACTTAGGGTCAGTTTCTTACCGAACACGTCTATCATTGCTTTAGCCGTGTTTAAGAATGGTCTTCCTAATATGAGAGGAACTTGAGAATCTTCTTCCATGTCCAAAACAACAAAATCTACTGGAAATACTAAAGTACCAACTTTAACTAGCATGTTCTCCATTATCCCTCTAGGATATTTTATTGATCTATCGGCTAGTTGTATGCTTATTCTGGTTGGTTTCAATTCTCCAAGGTCTAGTTTAGCGTATAGTGAATACGGCATTAGATTTATACTAGCACCTAAGTCTGCCAATGCTTCTATTGAACTAAGACTACCCAGAAAACATGGAATTGTGAAACTTCCTGGATCAGATAGTTTTTCTGGTATCTTATTCAACAGCACTGCTGAACAATTAGCATTCATAGTTACAGCCGAGAGTTCTTCCATTTTCTTTCTATTCGTGATTAGATCTTTCAAGAATTTAGCATATCTTGGCATTCCTGAAATCACATCAATGAAAGGAAGATTTACATTTATTTGTTTAAACATATCCAAGAATTTGGATTGCTCGGCTTCAAGTTTTTCTTTCTTCATTTTACTTGGATAAGGAAGAGGTGGTTGGTATGGTTTAACATAAGGTTTATCCTTAACTGTGTTATCTTCATTAACCTTTTCAACTACCGGTTCTTTTTCCTTATCAGGTTGTGGTTCTTGTGGAGTAGGAATAGTTTCATCAGAAGTTACAGGTATTTCAGGTGGTTTAAGTGTTGTACCACTTCTTGTGGTAATAGCTTTAGCTGTTTCATTCCGGGGGTTAGCATTTGTATCACTAGGTAGACTTCCCGGTTTTCTTTCACCTATTAACCTTGCTAGGTTACTTACTTCTTGTTCCAGATTTTGAATAGAAGCTTGTTGATTTCTAAATGCTTGAGCATTTTGTTCATTGGTTTGTTTTTGAGATGTGAAAAACTGCGTTTGAGTTTCAACTAGCTTCGTCATCATTTCTTCTAAATTCGGCTTTTTATCATCGGTTTGTTGTGGTGGTTTGTTTTGAAAATTCGGTCTTTGCTGATTGTAAGTATTATTGGATAATTGTGGATTACTAGGACCTTGTTGGTTGTTGTATGGAATATTTCGGTTATAATTCTGGTTTTGATTGTAAATCGGTCTTGGCGGTTGATAATTATTCTGATAATTATTTCCAGGCCTTTGGTTTATGTATGAAATATTCTCTCTTTGTTCCATTGTTAATTCAATACTGAGACAATCTTTTGTCAAATGTGGTCCTCCACACTGCTCACAACTAATTCGTATAGCATGAATATCTTTAGTCATCTTTTCCATTCGTCTTTCGAAAGCATCTATCTTTGCCGAAATGGAATCTAAGTCATGGCTAGAATCGGCTCTAGCTGCTTTAGATGATCTAATGATATCTTTTTCTTGGTGCCACTCATGTGAGTGGGAAGCAGTATTATCAATAATTTTGTAAGCATCAGTTTCGGTTTTCTTCATAATAGAACCACCAGCTGCTATATCTATATCTTTCCTTGTAGTGATGTCGCATCCTTGGTAGAATATTTGTACTATTTGACAGGTGTCTAAACCATGTTGCGGACATCCTCTTAACAACTTTCCATATCTTGTCCACGCCTCATATAGAGTTTCATTTGGTTTCTGTGTGAACGTAACAATTTCTGCTTGAAGTCTTACGGCTTTAGATGCAGGAAAGAATTGTTTAAGAAATTTGTCAATTAAAACGTCCCATGTATCAATCGCCCCTTCAGGTAACGATTCCAACCAATCTTTGGCTTCTCCCTTTAAAGTCCAGGGAAATAACATGAGATATATCTGTTCATCCTCCACTTCTCGGATTTTAAATAGTGTGCAGATCCTATTAAAGGTACGTAGATGTTCATTTGGATCTTCCTTCGGCGCACCACTAAATTGGCATTGATTAGTCACCATGTGTAGAATTTGTCCTTTGATTTCATAATCTGGCGCATTAATGTCTGGATGAGTAATTGCGTGACCTTGGCCAGTGCGTTTAGCTCTCATTCGGTCTTCCATACTTAAAGGTTCCAGATTCTCCATAATTGAATTTGTTGAATCGGTATCACTAGATGATTCTGATTTAATGGTTCGTTCCTCAACAATCTCTGTTTGAATGATTGGTGGTTCCGGAGGAAAGTTTAATGGTTCAGGATCTACGAACCGTTCCTGAATATTTTCTGGATTCTCAATTGTGAGGTTTGTTTCAAAAACTGGATTATCGGAAATTTGAACTGAAGTACTTGGTCGACTGGATGACGATTCTAAAGAAAAATCAACGGCGGTTATATTTGTTAAACGATGTCTTGATCTAGTTACAGGTGGTGAACGTACAAAAGGTGATGAACGTCTTGCTCGGTGCATTCACTGAATATCCTATTAGTTTTTAAAAGGAAAGAAAAATTATAATAAGTTATCCAATTAATAGACTTTTCTGATTTTGCCCACGTTTCGAATAGCCAAAAGATGCAGCAGAGAGGCAGGATTCGTTTGGTCTCAATATAATTGAGGACTGTTTGGCTCCAATAACCCGGTCCACGTACAAATCCAACTATTACTACGAACCAGAAAATTTTTATGTCTATCAATTTAACTACTTAAAATAAATTTTCGTAATTTTAAGAAATTTAGATAAGAAGTAGAAAAAATTCTAAGTCCTAAAACTAGAATAGCGAGAAATAAGAGAGAAAAAGAGTTCGTCGAAAAAGGTCGAAAAAGAAAAATGGTTGAAAAATAAAAGGTGACGGAAAAATAAAAGAAACTTATAAAAACTTAAAAATACTTAACTAATTTAACCTTATTACTACAACTAACTTAAAATTATAATCGCAAATTGAAATTACTAATTGAAATGATAATTGATACATAGTAAAAGGTCTCTAAAAATATTAAAGCTTACAGGAAAAACTAAATCCCAAATGGAAATAACTTAAAAAGAAACTAAAACTTAAAAAGGCGTCGCAAAATTCTAAAGCACCTAAATCTTAGTCTAAAGAAAAAGCACTTAAGGAGTTCTACGGCGAAGCCTAAAAATATAGGAGTAAAAATAACTATAGCGAAAACTAAGTTTAAAATTAAATATGAGCTAAAAATACAAATATTACGCTACAACGATTAAAAAGGTACAAAATATTAAAAGTTATTAAAAGTTATAAAAATATTAGATTTTATAAAAATATTATTTTTATATTTTATAATTTAAAGTATTAAGTATTATATAATTAAAACTAGTTAAAAGTAATAATTAATTTAAATAACTAAAACTTAATTAATAATAATAAATAAAACTAGGGTTTAAATAATAATAATAAATTAATACGCATTAAATGCGAAATTAGGGTTTGAATGTGGCCCTGTCAGACCCCTCATGCGACTCGCATGGGGTTTAGTTGAAATCTCATGCGACTCGCATGGGGTTCGGATCCAGGCCAAAAGTTGGGCTGCTACAGTACCTTGGCCCGATTACTTTTTTTTTTTTTTTTTAAATTTAAATAGAATATATATATAATTAAAATAAAAACTTAAAATTAACTTAAAATACTTTATAATTTTATAAAAATAAAAGAAAAACTTAAAAAAAAATATATTTAAAATATATTTTTTTTTTTCGGTTTTAAAAGATTTTTTAATTTTTTATATCTTTTTAATTTTTAAACAAAAATATAAATTTTACAAAAACTAATTATAACTTAAAAATTAAAAATATGGCGTTTTGCTTCGGCGAAAAAGTCCCCGGCAGCGGCGCCAAAAACTTGATGTCGTAGCGTGAGGGTACGAAATAGTATTATTTTTACTAGGAAATACTACAAAATATGACACAAGTTTTATTAATTTACGGATGGGATATACCTAAACCTTGCTACAACACTATAGGCAGTGTACCTAATCGTAGAGTAGTGTAGTTTTTAGTAAGTCCGGTTCGTTCCACAGGGAGCTGGTGATACTTACTATATTTTTATATAATTATTTTTGTACAACAATATAAAAATATATATATAATAATATATAAAAGTGGTAATATTATTATAAAAGGGGGGTTTTACCGTTTAATGACCGGTTTGTCGATTCTATATTTTAAGCGCAAAGATAAATGACGATAATTAAAGTGCGTAAAATAATGACAATAAATAAAATGACAGTAAATAAAATTGCGAGTAATAAAATGACAGTAAATAAAGATACGATGAGAAATACAATAAAAGAATTATGCTTATTTAAACTTCCGTAATCATGATGTTTGACGTGTTGATTTTAGTTTTATTCCCATGGGTTAATTGTCCTTTGTCCTGGATTATTTAATATGTCCGTCTGGTTTTTGTCCATAACAGTCCATCAGTCATAAATATAAAATGCGAGTGCCCTCGTCAAATTATTATTATACCCGAAGTTAAATATTCCAACTAATTGGGGATTCGAATTGTAACAAGGTTTTAATACTTTGTTTAATGAATACACCAGGTTATCGACTGCGTGTAAACCAAGGTTTTACTACTTTGTTAACAATTACACCAATTACCCTTGAATGTAATTTCACCCCTGTTTTAATTATTCTAGTGGCTATTAATCCATTCCCGTGTCCGGTTAAATGAACGATTATTCGTACATATAAATACCCCGCCCATCGTGTCCGATCGAGTGTATATGGTAATTTATAGGGACGCCCAATTGTAAATCTTTATATTAACATTAACAAACTATCATTTAGTTAAACAAATATAAAGCCCATTAATAGCTCATAGTATAATTTCCACAAGTGTCGTTCTTTTGTCCAAACCCCAATTATGATACAAAGCCCAATTACCCAATTTTAATATTTTTAGCCCAACATCATGATTACTTCGTCTTAAATAAGCATAATAATAACTTAAGTACGAGACATTAATTTAAAAAGAAGAACATAGCTTACATTGATTATTTATCGCGTAGTGTTACACGGACAGAGCTCCGACTTTAAAACCCGTAAAAATAACTTTTACATTACCCAATCTAATCTAATATACATCTAATCTATGCTATATATATATATATATATATATTTATTTATTTATTACAACGGAGTATTATATGTATATGTTTATTTTTGTGTGTTTAAAACTCGTCCAAAACACTGGCTTTTATAGAGACCTGACCACCTTTTTCTCTCCATGCAAGTTGCATGAGTTTTAGTGCATTTGCCATGCAACTTGCATGGCCTTGGATTCCAGCTCAAATTTTGGAAGTTTACATGCCGACATAGATATATAATATAAATATAAAATATAAAATATAAATAATTAATATAATTATTTATATATTATATTATATTCTTGTGCATAGCAGACTCGTAATTTTTGGTCCATTGCGTCGGGCGTTTCTTCTTGGCTCAGGTCCCGGTTCCGGATTTTCGATCGTCCTTGCGTACTATTTTATATCGCGTACTTTGCATTTTGTAACTTGTACTCTTGTCATTTTTAGACGTTCTTCATCAATATTTTGAACCTTTTTAATTGTATCTTGTACATTTGAGCTTTTTGGACCTTTTTGTCTTCAATTCTTCGTTTTCGCCTTTTGTCTTCACCTTTTATTATTTAAACGAATATCACTTGTAAATAGAACAATTGCAACTAAAAGCTTGTCTTTCTTGAGGAATAATGCTATGAATTATATGTTCGTTTTTAGCATTATCAGTAAACAACGAGAGGGGTAAGCATAAAGCTTTGTGAATGCAATAATTATACATATACATATAATGTATCTACTTGCATACACTTACTTACATACCGCATACATGCTAGCAATATAATTAGCAAACCATCTCAAGTATAAAGCTAATAACCTCCAATATCGCAAGCTGGCATAACCAATAGCATATACTCAAACAATATAATATGCTACACTACAACAAATACACAAACCATATGGTTAACCATACTCGTGTCATGGTGCTACCGGCTCTTTGGTTCACATCACGTCTTGAGTCATAATCATGTTAAGGCGCTACCGGCTCTTTGATTCACACCTCAACAACTCATGCTATAGTGCTACCGGCTCTTTGGTTCACACTACAACACCCGCACTACGATGCTACCTGGTCTTTGGTTTACATCGTAGCACACTCGCACATGCTATGGAACTACCGGCTCTTTGGTTCATGCCATAGCATACAAATAAATACACTATATACATACATGCATAATTATTCCACTCACCTTGGAATGCCCACACAAGTCATGTATAACATGATTTCCATCCTCAAATCCGAGCAAGTAACCACCTATATCACACATATGTACAATATACACATAAATACACATTCTCTAAAAGAGAACCCGAAACAAGCATTCCCTTAGCCGAGGGATCAAACCTTGCTCGCCAACACCTGCCCATTTAACGCCTAATGGACACAAACTAATTACCACTTCGGGTGGTAATTCAAACCCACTCTACAAGTACAATTTAACACTTAAAGCACTTGATCTTACAAAACCAACCCATAAGTGCAAATTGACCCAAATTGCACTTAACCATTAAAACAAGTCAAGTTCGACCCATAAGCACCATTACTAGTGATTATGTCATAAAATCACCAATTTAACATTTGACACAAAAGTTTGACTTTCCATTTACCAAATTAGGTTTAGCTCACTTTGACTTGTCAAATTACACCCAAAACACCTACAATCATTAACAACTAGTGATTGTGTCTCAAAATCAACATTTGACACCAAAAATCAAGAACACTTAACCCATTTCAACATAAAACCCATTTTGAGCCATATTAGGGTTTACACCCCAAAATCAAGTCAACACAACACCAAAATCACTAGTACACAAGTGTTCTAAGGTTTAACCAACACGTGCAAGACCCAAACTTCAATTTCATCAATCGAAACCCTAAGTCACCCATTTAGGCTTACTTACATGAATCTTACCCAAAACCCCCAAATTTCACAATAAATGGGTTTATAACTCTAACTAACACAAACCCCTAACTCAAACAAGAATCAAATACTACAATTCGGATTAGGGTTTACCTCAAGCACCAAAACAAGCTCTAGTAGCTAGAAACACCAACAAGCACCAAGAACCACTATAATTTGGGCAAAAATCACCACCTTCATCACCATTTGAAGCTTCCTCTCTCTAGAACTCTCCTCTCTCTCTCTCTCTCTCTAAGATGTGATGAGATAGTTGTGGATGTGAAAATGATGCAAAAGTGGATCTAAAACTGATATTAAAGCCACAAATCAGTCCACAAGTGAAAAGACCAAAGTACCCCTTTTAATTTGAGTAAAATGCAGCTGCTGGCTCGTCAGGCTAGTTGGACGGCATCCAGAATGGCTGGGCGGCGTCCCAATGAACTGTGACTGAAACTGAAACTTGTTTGGTCGTAACTTTCAAACCGTAACTCCGTTTTCGATTAATCAAATATCGTTGGAAACGTAATACGATTTACTTTCCAATGGTAAGGTTTTAGAACACTAACTCAAACTTTATTTGGAGTCCAAATATATGCTTACATGCCTCGTAATTCGAATGACGTCCAAAATAACGTGTAACTGAAAACGGGATGTTACAAGAATCTGTCTATTTTGCTGAATTTTAACCATTGTCGCTTATTCTTGTATAAAGTCGACCACCAAGCGGAATGTCGATAAGGTCCTTCTTTTTGATGAAGTCATTAAACATGACTGCTCTGCTTTCAATAAACTCCGTTTTTTTCTTTCCGAATTGAATCTCACCTCATTGAAATCTCCCATTAGAATCCACATTGAGTTATCGTTACTCATAACATCGTTTAATTCATCCCACATTTTCTTTTTTCCTTCATCGGTGTGAGGACCATAAATATTAATTAAGATCAAGTCGGTACCTGCACTTTTCCACTTTCCTTTTACCGCAATAAAGGATTCACGCTCAACAAAATGGTTAGCAGTAAAAATCTTTGTGTCCCAAACAGTTAAGATTCCGCCCAAGTTTCCTTTAGAGTTTTTAACAGCGAATTTATGTCCATTGTTTCCCCATATTTTTTCAATCCAGTTTTCTGGGAAATTTCTACATTTGATTTCCTGTAATGCTATGATATTCGGTTTTTCTATGCTACAAAGTTTTCTAAACTAGTTTGTTTATTTTTATCCTCTAGCCCTAAACCTCTAATATTAAGAGATAGAATCTTCATTGTAAATAATTTTTTAAAAGTCACGAAAAGGTACCTTATTAGAATGATTCGGGATCAGTTTTCTTCTGTAGCCTTAGTACTGAGCTGACTTCATCAAGGTTCAGGGACATGTCTGACAATGAATGTGATCCTTTAGTTTTGTTGATTGACGAGTTTGGACGACTGGTAGGTTTTTGGGTGAGAGCTTTTTGGGTAGCAGTCTGGCTTTAGCTTTTACGTTTAGAATTTTTGAGGAAGCATTCCACTTTCTTAAATTATTCCAATTAACATCTGAAGAATTTAACGATGTATCAATATCATGGGATTTCTTCCTCTTTTTGTTTGCTACTTGGGGAGATAAAACGGATTGATGAAAAGTAGACGAATGTTTTTTTGATGGGATACGTCTACTAGATTTCTTTACGCGTTTGGAGAGAAAAACAAAGGGTTCAGTTTTTGTTTCTTTTGTGCAGGTTAAGTCGATATTAAAACAGAGATTTGCTAGGCCTAGTGGATTTTCATTTGTTGGGCTGTTGTGATTCATTTGGGCTAGGGGTAGAGGGGTTTGGGCTTTTGTATGTAGGTTGTTTATAATGTGGACTTAGGTGAGTGTCATATATTTTTGGGTCATTTACGGATGTTGGGCTGGAAGGTCTTATTGGGCTTGGTGGGTTGCGTATTGTATCCGTACAATGTGAGAGTGAGTGTGCCATAAGGGGATCAGTGAATGAGTTGCTCGAGATGTCGACAAATGTGTCTTCTTTTTCATCTTCTTTTTCATTTAATGGTTTTGTCTTGGAATTTATGTTGTCAACAGTGTGTTTTTGGTTTTCAAAATTGTCATTAATTGCTGAAGTGGAAACGTGGGTTTCATTGGCCGATGCTTCAGATCCGTTGGTCGTGGGGGTATTTTTGAGGTCAATAATTGGGGTAGGTTTTGTTGACGTGTCCAGATTGTCTTTTCCGTCGTCGATCAATTTTTCCGGTGCCGGATTTCTATCTTTGTCTTTTGAACTTTCCGCTGAGACAAAAATTTCATCTTCGTCCGATTTAGAGTCCACCGGTTCTAATTCCGATTGATTGTCAGAATTGCTTCTGTTGTCAGATTGTTCATCTTCTGAATCAGTTTTTCTATCTCCTCCATTTTAACCTCAACTAATCCATTGATTTCCTCAATTACTTGGATATAGAATAATTTCTTTCCCACCCTGGCTTCAATTGTGTTGTTCAGTAACTTATGACCCCATAATTTAACGAGGACTTTACCAACCACCAAGTTTTGATTTCCGTTTAGATTGTAGTTGTAGCAGTCGTAAATTTTTCCGTACCAGTCGTCGATGGTTCTGAAATTCTTTTCTGTCCAACACGAGATTGGGACTCCCTTGATGCTTAACCAGGTAAGTCTGCATGTTTGGATGCAATTATCTTCGAGCTTTCGTATATTTTGTAACCAATTTCTAATTACATGTTCATTTGATTCCAGAATATTTTTCACCGTTTCTTCGTTGTCGAAGGTAAGGCATATATCAAGTCCTCCTAAATATTTTATATTGAAGTTTGTGAGGCCTTCTGCTGTGCATAGTGTTGGAAATTGTTCAATTAGATCGATGTTTATCATCTCTCCAACAATGGCGAACTTCAGGGCTTCTTTATTTGACTCGTCTTCTTGAATGGTAATGGTTTTAGGTTTAGTTCCTGCATTTTCTATTGGTTTGCCGTTGTTTAGGGCGTCTTTAAAGTTCCGATCATCACAGAAGGTGTTTACATGAGGGTTTGAATTTGCGATATTGGGGGTGTTTTTGGGTTCAGGTGTAGGATTTTTCATTCTATATTGTTGTGTGTTTTTGTTTATGGGAATGTTTGAATGGGGTTTGTTATGATTTGCAGGCGGGTGCAAATTAGCAGGTTATTTCACAGAGGTATTAGGCTTTGCGGTCTGGGTAGCAGGTATTTGGGTTTTTCTATCGAAGGCTTGGTAGGCTCTCAGCCAATTTCCTTTAACATAAATGGTATTGAGTCTGCCTAGTAGGTATCTTAGATCTTTTACACCCTCGAATCATACAAAACCAAAACTTTTGCCGTTCTTTAAATATTTGTTTCGAGGAATATAAATATCTTTAACAGAGCCATACCTTTTGAAGAATGTTCGAAGGTCTATTTCATTCCAATGATCTGGGTGATTAAAGAACATGATGGATGTTGTGTTTATGTTAGCTTGGTGTTGATGTCTAGGTAAAGGAATGTTGTTTGGGTAGGAGGCATGGCTGTGGGGGGGTACTTGATGTAGGGGGATATTGTTGTTGTGGATGACTGCCATACTTTTTTATAAGATCCTGGAAACGATTTCTCATCTTTGGTGTTCTATGTTTTCTCTCGACACGAATCCATTCACCTTCTTCGATTTCATCGTTGTTGTTGTGGTGAGAAGTTGCAGATGTATGGTGATGGCTGTAGGTATTGGGGGTGAATGGAGATGTTGGAAAGGGGAAAGAGGAAGGAGCCATTTTTCAAACTGATTCAAGGTTGCCCGTGCTGTGCAACATTGCACACAAGGTTGCCATATACCATTGAATTTCACACAAGGGTGCCCTCCACACATCGCGTGGCGGTGGCAGTGGGGAAGGGGGGGTTTTACAGGGGTTTTACCGCCCATGCTCTCGGATTGGGACGGATTTTCTCCTGGGCAGCAGTTACGAGCGTGTTATGCAACTGCAGACAGATGAACGTGTAGGTAGTTACGTACCCTGGAAGATTCCGTAGTGTTGTTCCAAAAAAAAATGATCACTAATAATAGCTTAAAAAACCATGAATGCATGATAGTAATTTGCTTGTTGTAGTTATAAAATTGTAAAATTTTAATATTAAATATTAAATTGTGTTTAAAGTATAAAATATAATCATTTTTCACGCAACAGTCAAGCACATTGACACATTTTACTAATCATCAGGTGATATACTATTATACTTCCGTATATCAATTTTTATAAATTCTGCTCATTTTTCCTAAATTACATTTACTTCCTTCTCTCCTCAAAACCCTAAACAGCTAGCTGCTCGATCGATTCTATTTCTAAATTTTCACACTTTGATTCTTTTTCATATTTCTTTAGGTAAGCTCTCAATCTACCATTCTTCTAAACTTCACAGTTCTTAAGATTTATATCTATATATCATCATTATAGATCTATACCCTTGCTATTTTTTTTTTTAAAGGCAAACTAACACACACTTAACACGAATATTTACAATAATCCACGAAATATGTCCACGAATAGACTAGAACCCTTAACCTCTTGGTTAAAAGGGTTATCACGATACCGCCAGGCCAATGGCCCTTTGGTTCTATACCCTTGCTATTAGTTATCACTCCGCACTGATCTATTAGTTATCACACTAAGTTTATAGAACTTAGTGTGCTAATGTTTTTATGCGGAACGGATAGAATTTGATATTGATTTTGACATGTTATTGTGTTAGTTTGAGTCATCAAACTTTCAAACTAAGCTTCTGATCGTGTATAAAATAAATAAATTTTCGTTGCCAAAAAGAAATTCTAATTCGTTTTAACCAAAACTAAACCGAATTTGAATTCAGTTTGGGTTTTCGATATTCAAATATGAATTCGGTTTTCGATTTTGCTACATTTAAAAAAAAAAAAAACGAGCAAACTGAACCGAAAAATTGAAAATCGAACCGATAAAAACCTACTTCTCGGGCAGCCTTAACGTTATCCGTGTACTATTCGGTTGACAATGTTTTTGAAGCAATGATATAGACAGAAACAAAATGCAATAACCAATAACCAAATATGAAGCAAAATAATCTATACATAGTTTAGGGACTGAAAAGGAAGAAATATAAACTTACAGGGGAAATATTATAACAATTTCATTAACAAAGCTCTGACCAAATCACAGCACTCCATTGCCGAAGAAACATTTGGATCCGACTGCAATTAACCCAATATGGGCGGTAAGTTCAGTTCAAGTGTATCTCTATAAACCTAATCGTCGCCCATATTCTTTTGATTTACAATTGTCATGAACATCGTTTTAAACCTAATCGTAAGTTCAGTAGCAATCACTGCCCAATTCAATTTAGGGGTGAAAATAATGGAGGATTCTTTTCTTTTGAAAGGCAAGAAGAAAATGCAATTTCTTTAGCTTGACAAGACAAATGTCTGATTACTGCATCTGCATGGCAATGAACATGAAGTTATTTGTTTTTTTTTTTTTTTTTTTTTTTTTTTGGTATATTACTTAATTGATTGATTGATACTTCATATTTTGAATACAGGTAGTAAAAAATTAGCTGAATGTAGTTCGAGTTTATGGTTAGCATCTAATGGAAGTAAGAGATGGGGTGAAGTGTTTTTTCTTCTTTACACTCCTTTTTGGCTAACTCTCTGTCTCGGTATTGTTGTTCCTTACAAGCTCTATGAGGTATCAGTTTTTTATTTATTTGTATTTGTATTATATTTAATAAAAATGGTTAGTGTTCAGAATCAGAGTAAAAAGTTTGATTTTTTAAGCTATTGAATTACTGAATCATGAAAAGAGAAAACTAGAGATATAGATGGATACATGTCGGTATTAGTTCATTAGGTTTAAGTTCTTTATTTTGTGATTTTCCATCCAAGAAAAGATATTCGCCCTCTCCCATAGCCTGAACAATGAACATCAGAATTTTTATCCGTTTACCAGTCTATTTTATGTTGTTTAATCCTACCTTTCTGTATAAAAAGTACATTTTTCATGTTAAAAAAAGCCAATTGGATGTTTGACATAGCTTATTTTCAAGTGTTTACGTGCTTAAAAATAAGCATTTGCGTACCTAGTAGGTTTTAAATGTTTATTTCTTAAAAATAAGCAGATAACCAGTTTGATTTTTCTTTTTAATTATTTTTTCTATATGAAGTGTTCTGATTATATGCTGTAAAAGTCCTTAAGCAATAAGCACTAAAGTAGGCAAGCCTGCATCCGCCTCAAAATTTTGAGTACTTGATTGTTGTTGCTACTATTAGTTTACCAAGAACGAGTTTTGATTTGGAATGCTTACAGAAACTTTTAGTGTTCAGAATATATATATACATGTAAAGGTTAATCGCTAGTTTCGGTGTGATTGTTAAGACATACTCCATTCATTTATTTCCCATATTTGAAATGTAACACTATAATTTCAGATAATTGATCCGTCCCAATTTAATCGTCCTCAGACAAAAAACACACAGTTTAAGGATATGTCTTTTTCTTTCTCATTTAATCCTATCCACATACATTATGGGCATAATATAACCTAATCTTCTTATTCTTTTTTATTTATGGAAGTGGACAATTAATTCCCAAATTGGAATACTGGACAATAAATTAGGGATGCAGGATATTAGATTAGGCTTTTTTGGGTTTGAAACACAATGTTATGTTTTGTATTCCATGCTCATTATTATCTTATGTTTTATGAAGACTGTAATTGTGTTTATTGATACATACTTTTGTTTACTTTATATATAAAAATTATATCAACAGGATTTCAAGGAGTTGGAGTATTTGCTTTTGGGACTTGTTTCCGTGCTTCCTGCTTTTCTTATACCAATATTTTTTGTTGGAAAGGTGAACTTTGTATGCTTTTTTAGTTTCATACTACTAAACGGTGTACTGATGTGATTAATGTATTATCATTTGATTGAAACTTAATGAAATATCTACCTTTTTTTTTTTTTTTAAATAATGTGGTTTTTTTCAGGCGGATCGTAGTCTTAGCTTTAAGGATCGATATTGGGTGAAGGCAAGTATATTTGTATTAATTCAAATTCTACTTCATTTTCAATGGTTAAAAAGGATTATTAGAAGTGAAAAAGGTTATCATGGTGGGGAACCTTTAACCCCATGCACCCTTTGGATGCCAACTGTACGCGGGTCAGCACAGCCCCGGGCAAGTGTGGTCGGAACCAACCCCTGTCTCAGCGCCTAATACAACTGGTGGCCGAACCGAGATTCGAACCTTCGCCATATTAGAAGTGAATTGCCAAAGGATTATAACATTAACATTTATTATAAATGCAGGCGAGTTTATGGATAATAATCTTTGGTTACGTTGGGAACTACTTTTGGACTCATTATTTTTTCACAGTGCTCGGTGCTTCCTATACCTTCCCATCTTGGAAGATGAATAACGTAAGCCATAATGTTATCTCTTTAGTCCCATATCCCTTAAAATTTTACTTTATTCTTTTATGTATATATGGTTTTGTTTTTAAGATTTTTAAATATATATATGCAGGTACCTCACACAACGTTCCTATTGACAATTGTTTGCTTCTTATTTTACCATGTGACATCAAATATGACACTTCGTAGAGTACATCATGCTATTGCTCACTTGCCAGTTAAAACACAATGGTTTATTAAGTCTGCGTGGATTCTAGCTCTTTCATATTTTATTGCGTTTCTGGAGACCTTAGCTATTTCAAATGTACGTGTCCATTTCTTAAATTACTCGGGAAAACTGATTATAACTTTCGACTGTAACTAATTATTTGAGTATTATATTTTACAAATGTGCAGTTTCCTTATTATTCATTTGTGGACCGATCTTTGATGTATAAAGTTGGTTCGTTGTTTTACGCCATCTACTTTCTTGTGAGCTTCCCGATGTTTCTAAGGTAAGTACTTGATCATGTGCCTAGTGGTATCAGTTATAAAATGTAACAAATATATGTCACTTGTTCATTGCTGTATTTTGTGATTATATATAGGATTGATGAGAATGTCGAAGATCTGTGGGACCTACCCAGAGTGGCTGTTGATGCTTTAGGGGCGGCTATGCTCGTCACCATAATACTGGATTTGTGGCGTCTTTTCTTGGGCCCCATTGTTCCTATTCCAGACAGCAAAATGCGCGCTCAACCTGGCCTCCCTTGGTTCCCTGGACACACTGAACTGTAGTTCAAAATATTTGTCATAATTCAGATGCTTTGTTGTAACTTCCCGATAAGATGTTAGTTGTTGTTACACATTCATTGTAATGAATTTAGGGTTTTCCATAATACAATTGAGCAAGTGTACTTTTCTATCATAGCTTAGAACAACTTAACACCTTAAACCATGCTGTAAAAAGAAAAAATTTATGGAAATTTGGCATGTATATGTTGCAGAATGCTACTTGCCTTTGTGTGACATGCTGATGTTACTTTTAAAGTGAAGTAAAAGTAATGAAAATATAAGTCATGAGTGTCTTCCAAGAACTAAATTTATCAACAACAAAAAAAAAAAAAAAAAAAAAAAAAAAAGAGAGAGAGAGAGAGAGAGAGACAAGTCACAACACTAGTTACAAAATTGTGTTCGATACATTCTTAGTATAAAGTCAACAGAAACCTATATATATTGAAATAAGATGAGACATATAGAAACACTCAGACATGTAAACTAAAAACATCGGTATATTAGGCTAAAAACTAATTTCAGCTTGTTTATCTTGAGGAGCAACTAATTGCCACAACGATCTATATGCAGGAATCTTGTCTGCTTCAACCCCAAGTACTGCAAGGTTACGCCCATATTCCTGAGTGTTTACAATTCAGACAAGAAGTGTCATCATTATATGCCATTATGGGTCTAAATACAAAAGTTCATGTCAAAACAGTAACATGTTTATTGTAATTATTCAATCTTATATTATTAAAATCTAATAGATTTAAGAACAATCTGAGAGATTGTAAGTATTAGATACACCCTGCGCCACATGACCCGTTTCGTCGGTTGGATTTAACCGAACGAACCCATATCTAGGTAAATGGGTTGAATATGCTACCTATAGATACACGTATTGTTATAGTATTTGCACCTGAATGTCAAGAAATAACTGCATGCAAATTCTATCAATTTCAGAAACATTATGGTCCGAGACATCGGATGTAGCTCCAGCTCGTCTCTGTGCACCCATACGTATTCTCTGAAGTGAAGTCTCTGTTTTCCTTGCCTGGTTTATCAAGTAAGATTTCAAGATTACAGAAGATCAAATTTTCATATGCATTTTTCAACATTATTTAATGTTTTTTTTTTTACCGTGTTAACAATACCAGCAGCCAACTCATTATAGCGGCCAGTAATCTTCAAGGCGGCACCTTGCGTGAGTTTTTCTTTGGTATCTGCTGTCAAATATTTGGCAGCCCGCTCACCGTCCAGAAAAACCTGTGTACATTATTTTAATTTAATTTTAAACAAAAAAAAATTAAATTATGCATATTATGCTTCAACATCATCCATAAATTAACAGAATAATAATAATATTTTTTGATAGCCTAAAGATAAAAAAAAAAAAAAAAAAAAAAAAAAAAGGATACCTTCAAGGGACGCAATACCCCTGACACGTAATGGGAGTGTCTCACAGGAGGTGGTTTTTTGGTCATTCTGTAAGTAGCAAATACCCCAAGAAGCTGCTTTAATTCCTACAGAGTTACGTACCAAACATGTTATCATATATTCGTGATATTGAAGTTAATAAAGACTTTATTTATCATATGCCGTGACAATATAATACCTCATTAGACTTTTCAACTAATGTTTCAATGATTGAATCAATCACAGAAGGGATAAGATCTTTAAGAGATTTTCCACCTTGCAAAATGCTGTGTTTAACATGATCAAGTAATTCTTCTGTGCAGCAGGAATTTAGAATCTCGAATACTTCTTCAATGTAGCTGCCACGTATCTCTGCAGCTAGATGATCTAAATCATGAATAATCTACACCATTAAACGAAAACTTATATTAGAAACACCTCATGAGACAACAAGTTCAAGATTAATGTGCTGTTTGTTTTTCATGATGTTTTTGTCTGAAGATCAACGGACCACTTCTGCAAAGAAGATGTTGCCTACAGGTCTGTATGCTAAATAATGAAGTTTGTTTGTTTTTATGTCTGCAAAATAACATAATTCTGTCTGCAATACTTAAAATCATATTTCTAAGTCTACGAGTTTGCAGACAGAATAAAACATTATTTTATCTTATGACTTCACAAAAACAAACAGTCAGCACTGCGGGCTCGCAAACATAAGACATAATAAGATATGCAGACTGAAAAACAAACACCACCTAAGTGTAATGTGATACATACATAAACAAAATCATCTGGAGCAGCAGCAAGGGCCCACTCAAATGGAGAGTTGGAGCCTGAGTTGCGAGTTTTGCGAGCAGAGAGTCCAGCTGACACCCAATTTGCATATCTACAGATCAGATATTTCACAAGTTAAAACCAATAATCTAACAAAATTCTACGTTGATTCAAATGTGATGCAACTTAACCTAGATACAAGTTGTAACGTCAAACGAAGAAATTTGTCAGAGATAGAAATAACAAGAACATCTTCTCGCCAACAGGATCTAAGGCATTCCAAAAGAGTAACACTTTGCTTTAATGTCATTCCATGTTCAAAATCTGATTTCTGAATTGGGGTAAGACCAGAACCTACGAGTGCGGAATCTAAAGAACCAGCAATTTCCTGAAACCTGCAAGCAATATATTTGTTTTATGTACTATCTATAAAGTTGAAAAAAGGAGTAGGTTGGGTGGGTTGTGTAATAGGTCAAAATGGTTGTTGTAATATGTGTTATTGTTTACCCATTTGACCCTTTTGGGATATAATACAGACCAAATTAACTAATCCATTTACAAATAATCGGAGCCAAAATATCCCCTTTAGCCACCTCACATCAGAAGATGTGTGAGAGTAATTGAGTAATAGTGATTTAGACTTTAGATAATGCCACAAGTTGCTATTTTTTAGTACCTTAACGAGAAATATACCCCAATATTCCACATTTTTATGAAATCTACGTATACAGACTCTGCTCGGAATTTGGCAACGGCAGATCTGGATGGACAATATCCTTTAGAAGACAATGAAAAATTACAATTATAAGTATCAGTGTCACCCTTGATACAAAGGATTTTGATAAGTCGAATAAAACTATATATCAAAGCTTTTTAGGATACCTTCTAGATCAGCCAAAAAAGCGAGACTTGATTTGTAATTTTTCAGGAACTCGGTAGGCCTTCCAGGGGAAAATGCCCCCGGTTTTCCCTGTTGGATTGCCCAAAGGACCTCCTTTAGAATTGAATTAGCAAGGAAGCTAAAAACATGCAAGCCTGAATTTTCTGCAAACAGTAAGAAATATAACCATTCAAATGTCCCTTTTACTTCTTAAGCATGTACCTAATGCATCCATATGAGAGCAGTGGCGGAAACAGCATAGGGTAAGGGGGCAGATGCCCCCAGTCAATTTTAAATTTCTAGGTTTTTTCAGGCTTAAAGTTTCTAACTTTTTGATTTTGCCCCCAAAAGCCTTCATATTTTGCCCAAAAGCTTCCAGATTTTGCCCCCAACCCAAAAGCCCATGACCCAAAAAATTTATTGCCCCCGGTGAAAAAAAAATTCTGTTTTCGCCACTGTATGGGAGCAATTGTATAAAGAGCAGAATTTTTAACAAGACCAGTACCCAATAAAGGAATATCTTTGACAAATGCAGAAATATATCATAGACATGGCTTCAGAATAATGATTGTACCTGTAGAAGAAATCTCCAACAAAAATGTACAATTTTCTGCGATAAGATGCTTAATTTGTTTAAAGTCTTCTTCAAGTTCATCCCCAATGGGCCCACTAACAGCTCCAGACGAATTATATGGAATAACTTTCTGAACTAATGGGGCCACAACTGTTGAACGGAATATGTCTTCTGCATTTCGGGTGTTGTCCACAGCAGCATAAGCACATAAGCAATTGTACACTGCGTTTTCATCTTTATGTATAAGTCCATCTATAAAACAGTGTCCCAAGCTTGTATCCAACAATGAGCTTGCGTTTTGTATTCTCTTTTCCATGTTTTCAATAAATGGCAGGTTCTGTACTGCCATTAACAGAGAGAATATGTGTAAGTTCTTATGATACTAGTATTAAGAACAACTTTCAAGGTTTTTACGGGTCAATGAAACTACAAATGAAAGTTAAATGCTTATTAAGACCTTGGCATGAGCAAAGTAGAACTTTAGTCTGTTCATTTCACTAGAAATTCTCTCCAAAAGCATGCTTTGAGTTTCCCTGAGGTTTACTCCAATTTCAGTATGCTGTGTAGATACACCATTACTAAGATAACGTTTTTCTGCAGTTTGTAGATCTGCGTTTGAATTGTCAATAGGCACACTATGCAACTCCTTTATTAGTTTCTCAACCTGCAACCACATCAACAAAACTGCATAAATCCTTAGATGACTTGATGCATCCCATAAGTAATGGAATACAAATACTTGTGGCAACCTATTGGGAAGACTAAACAGTAATCACTACATGAGTATGGCAGATAAACCTTTGAAAGGTCAACATAACTCTCTTGTTAGGCAAGAAATTTTTAGACAGATAATACAATTGTAGCTTGTATGCGAGACAAGACAGTTTCCACAATACAAAGACTTCAGCTGTTCTCATATAGTTGTATAAAAACCGTTTCTTCATACTGCGTGTGAAAACTTTGACCACAAGTTTATCACAGAAAACAGAAATATTTACTTTATCTCTCAAAATCAGTGAAATGGTCATCGATGTGAAGTATAGGTACTACAGAACATGCATAAATTATAAAACACATCGAATGAAGCAAATTATCCTAAACACTCAAACCCCACTCCATACATCCTGAATAAGATCATCAATCTCAACAGTTCATATAGCTTACTTTTTTTATTAAAGACCTGCCTTCTTAAAGCATTATCATTCAAATTCTTCGTTACATCTAAAGAAAATAAAATGCAGTTTTCGCTGATCATAAGTGTATAGATGACAAAGCAATGAACTTTATAGCAATAAGCATACTTTGGTCCATAACAGATTTTCAGTTCAATGGCTTGTTCAAACTGAAATTACTTGAATCCAAATTAAATAAGCTAATGATTAAAGATTATGAACTTAAATAAGCACCAGAAATATAACAAAATTAGTTAACTAAGAGACAATTAAATTAACTACAAAACCTATTTGCATCCAAAACACACAACACACTGCCAATTCAACAACTTGTCCAAAACGAACTGGCTTATATTCACATCAAATAGAGAAATAGTTATGTATGCATAACTTAATCAAGCCCCAAAACTATCACATTGCATTACCTTCGAAACAACATGAGAAGTATCAATCAAAAGTTCTAAGATCTCTCTAGCAGCAGAAGCTTCAGCTCTTTGCTTAAGTCCACCTTGTAATGACACAAGTGATCCTTCAACAGCTCCACGAAACCCTAATATCTTCTCCCGGATCTCAACCAACGGTGCTCGCATACGCAATACAGCAGCATCAACATCCACAAGTTTCGTACTTAAATTAACGAAATCAGCATAATCTCGATTAATTAATTCCACTAGTTCATGTTTAAGAGAAGAAAGATGAGATTGAAGTTCCGATCTTAGGGTTTCGAACGGAACGAATGTTCGCAGATCGGAGATGTACGATTCGGAATTGAAATTTGGGTTTAGGAATGAGGATTGCTTGAACCATAAGGGATGTGAGTCGATTGGATCTCCGAATAAGTCGGCGGTGGCTGTACGCGGCGGAGGTGATAGTTGCGGCAGCGTTGACAGTTGCTGGTCCGGCTGGATCCCCATTGGCTACGTAAATTAGAAAGTACAACTGAAAGGGAGGAAATAATAAGATCCAAATTTTCAAAGTTAGCATTCAAATTAAAATATGAAAACTACTCTCTATTAACTATGAGTAAAACAACAAACGTCGATTTATTGACGGCTTTTCGTTTAAAGTCCTAAATTTAATTTCAGAAAGGATTTAAAACTCATGTAATTTTGTACCATTTTCATGGCGTCTCGTTTTTTATTTTTATATTAATTTTAAAAATTTTACCTACTTATAGACGAGAGGTTCTCTTGGAAACAATATATCTATCTATAGAACATTGAGAGAGATGACTTTCTTTACTATTGGGAGCGTTTCACCATGGGTGGATAAATGACTTTTCTTTATTCTAAGATATGGAAAGTATTGTATATATGTTACCTCCGCTATACCCTACTTTTGTTGGATTGAGTTTTGTTGTTGTTGTTCTTGTGTTCCTCTCTATTGTATCTTTTAGCCAACTAAAAACATTAAAATATAAAAGATTAAAATTTAAAATATAAAAGTAAAATTATAACTAAAATTAAAATAGTACTACACTATAACTCTGATTTTTTTTTTAAGATAAAGAGTAACTTTGAAGTTTTTTTTTTAAGATAAAGAGTAACTTTGAAGTTAAGTATTATATGCTGGATCATTGATATTTGATTTTTTGATTTCGACATTGATAGTTCTATGAATCTATTATGTGAATCAAGTTATGAACTGAACAGAAAATCTTAGCGACACCAATATATTATTGTGTGAAATATTGTTTAACATTGTTTGATTGCGCATAAGATCTTGATTTACATATAACATTAATGGAGTAGATCATTAACATAGCTAACTTATATAAATAGATAAGAAAAATGAGATACAATTATTTTATATTTTTACTTTACGCATGTAAAATAAAAACGTGCGTAAAGGTTATGGGAAAAGACATCAAGTAAATAACGCATACAATGTGATAATAACATAAACAATGTGTTTTTTTGTATAATAACTATTAAATGGAAATAGACTGGGTGGTGTTTACTTTTTATGACCAATAATGTCTGAATGGCTAAAACAAGAAATATGGCTAAGCTTACTTCGTTGGGCAGGAAAAACAAAATATTGGGCCGGTTACTAAAAAAATACTAGTGTAACCAGGCCAATAAGAAAGCCCCAAAAGGCGACCATGGATATATGACCACATGAGTGAATAATAACAGAGCCAATAGGAAAGTTCAAAAAAGTCTATCATTGATACATTATATATAACATTGCATTAGTTGATCCAGCGGCTTTCATTAATGATGCATTAGCTGCTTATTCTCTCTTTCATTTTGAAATGCATTCATTCCCAGGTGCGCGAATGATGTTTTTACCTCTAAGCTAAATACAATTTTATTACTCTGTATTTGCTTTTTTACTTAATACACGTACATTTTGTGTGTGTATTAAAATCCAAACTAATCTTGGGATACAATTCTAAGACTTTTGGATAATCGCAACTACCAAACACCTCACTTTTGGGTGTATTGCGTGGTACTAAAGAATTTTCAAAAGAAATAAAAGATCGTGGATGACGGATTCGGCTTTCTTCGCAAAGGGGGATACGAGATTGTTTTCGGTTAATGAGATAAAGATGTGGGATGTGAAGATGGTGAGGTTGGTTTTGCTCAGTTTCGGATTCTCAGTTTGGGCGACATACCAGGTCATCAAAAGGTGGTTCAAGGTTCTTTTGTTGATGGCTCACAACGACCAGATAAGGCGGTCTCTTATAGATAAGTCGGGAGTAAGTTTGGTAGGCCGGCGCATCAGGGCAAGAAAGCGAGCATGATGGCTTCTTAGCTTGGTAATTGTTATGTATGTCGGTTCATGTAGTTTGTCATTTGTGGTTAGATTAGTTATTTGGTTGTTTTGCTGGCTTTTGATTGTTTAGGTATTTTGTCGTTCGATCTAGGTTTCGTTTAGTGCACTGTTATTAGGTTTTGTTAGGAGTCGGCTCGTCCCAAAATAACTTTAGTGTTTTGGTTGTTAATTTGGTTGTGCTTTCTTTGGATGAGGTGATGTCCGGTTCGAGTTGTAATTTGTTCCTTGAAGGGTTTCTATATAATTTAATTTTTTTGTTTTTAAACATTAGAAAAACACCCCATTTTCATTTTCTCGCATTTCTTTATTTTTGTTTAATTTAATTTAATTTAATATTTTATATTTATTTATATTTAATATTTAATTAAGCATCCCACCAAATTTTTATATTGCGAGACAACCCCAGATCATTTATTGAAAAAGGTCTTTTTTTTTTCTATCAACGCCGGTGAGAACACCTCCTCACTCCGGCACTCGCTCCGCCGCTTCAGCTGCTCACTCCGCAACTCTTTATCATCAGGTATGCTCAATTTACAGTAACACTGGCCCTTAGTTGATTTGTAAATTATGTCAATTTGTATAAAGTTGTTGTAAATGAGTAGTCACACTTATGTGCATGTGAAAAAAATCATGATCAAATTGTAAATAGTTTGATTCCCTTTCTTCTTCAGTATATACTTTAAAAGATACTTCACATTTTCCTGCACTCTCCAGAGTGCCCTGTTTTTAAGTAGCAACAATTTTGCTGGAAAATTAGACCCTTAAAAGCAATATAATCAAGTTTGTGTTTGATAGGGCAGCATTAAGGAATCCTCACCTTCCATTAAAAATTATAATAGAAATTGAAATATAGTTGAACATACAGATTTCATAATTGTTATAGAAAATGGTAAGATCATGGACCATTGAAGAACTGGAAAGTCTGTTGGGAGGTATTAAAAAATATGGTGCTGGCAAGTGGGTAGATATAATCAAAGATCCTCAATTTGCTTCTTCACTAGCTCATTGTGACCTTAGGGCTCTTAAGGTATTATTGTTATTGTTATTATTATTATTATTATTATTATTATTTTTATATAAATTACTCCGTATTATTATTATTATTAGTATTAGTATTATTATCATCATCATCCTGCAGGAAAAATGGAGACGCTTTGGCACATATGATGATAGGTTAGTAGTTACTGCTGTCATATTAATCCACCCTTTTTATTTATGATTTATTAATCATTAATTAGAAAAATAGTATGTGCTGAGTGGCAGCAACAAGGTATGGGTTGAGGGTAAAGTATGAACCATATGTTCAGTTTCATGTTTAGGCTTAGACATTATATATTTGGAATTTATAACCGTGTACTATTAAGTACCAAGCCACCCTTTATTATTGTTAATGTTATGTTTTTGTAATTTGAAAATTAATATATGTACAAGTTAACTGATCTTTTGTTCTTCTTGGGTGAGCTAACTTTGATAACGTTAACAACACTTTTGTTATCACCTCATAATCGTTCTGAGTTGACTTCCAAAATCTAATTGAAGGATCTATATATTGATTATAATGGTTGGGCTTTATAATATAATTCATAGGAATGCAAATATAAACCACCATTACTATTACTACTATAAATGCAGTAACAACAACGACAACAATACCCAATCCCACGAATGTAATGAATGGACGATTAGAGAGATGGAAGCTTTTCTTAGTGGTATAAAAAAACATGGTGTAAGCAGCTGGAAAGGCATTTTTAACGATCCACATTTTGCTTCTTCACTTGCTAATCGTTCCAATACTGATCTTGAGGTATTTACTTTTTTATTATTTGGAATATGTTATAACTATATAATAATTCTAACTTTTTATTTATAAGTTCGAATAAGTATAAATTTGTGTATTACTTGTGCAAGACAAATGGTGCAACTCGGATCGATCTTGTGATAGGTTAGTAGTTACTGTTGAGTACTAATCCACCCTTTATCACCGTTGATAATATGTTATGTAATTCGGAAAACAATCTCTGTTGATTCCATGCAACATGGTGTAATTTTATGTTCTTGTAGGGGGTGATTAACTGATTATAATTAAATAAAAATCATAGGGTTACAAGTGTGAGTTTATTTGATTCTTTGTGGTCTTTAATGTGCTTACTTTGTAATGTCAATAAAACTATGTTATCCCACTTTCATCATACTATGGTATATGCATATAAACACATTCCAAGATAGCCTCGTCCCAGGTTCAAACCTCACTTGAAGCATCTTTTGGGTGGCTAGAGAGAAGGGGTAGGAAACGGTCACAGGATAACCCTGATAGACTGCATACATTTGAGTATAAATAATCCCTTTCTTAAACATGAAAAACCTTATATGTATGTATATCCACTTATGTTTAATACTTTAATGCATATATTTACCTTACAAAATTGCAGAAGGGATTACGCAATCCATCCACTTCCAAGTTCAAGTAAAAGACAGCTAGTTGAAGAGCTTGATGACCCCGAATATAAACCTAATGCATGCACCGTGAGTCGTCAAAAGAGGACCCGTAACAACAAAGTAAACCAAGGTATCAATCAAAGTGTAGTTGAAGACCTCAACGACTCTCACAATCACCTTCAAACATGCCCGGTTACCCGTCAAAGAAGTGGGACCCGTGGCAAAATGATAAACCAAGATATTGAAATTAAAGAGGTTAATGACTCTCGAGATGAGTCAGATTACTTGGAGTAAGATAAACCTTTTATTTCTTTGATGTACTGCGAATTGTAGACACTAATTTTAGGATGTGATTAAAGTATGTCAGAAAAGTCATGTTAGGTTGGAATTGTAGATATAAATCAACACAACAGTGGACAGCTGAAGAAGTGAAAGCTTTGTTTGATGGTTTTGAAAAATATGGTGCAAACAAATGGCAAAAAATTCTCAACGATCCTCAGTTTGCTTCTACACTTGCTTCTCGTTCAAGCAAAGCTCTTGGGGTATTTTTATTTAAAATATTTTTCTATAATTTATTATTCTTCTTTTTATGAGTTGTGTGTTATCGATGAAAATATGATATTTTATTTTTATAAGTTGGAATTATAAGTTCTAACTATAATATAATATTGCAGAACAAATGGAACAGGTTGGCTGAATATGATGAGAGGTTAGTGATTACTATTAAGTACCAAGTCACCCTTTATTATTTTTACTATTATATTTCGTAATTGGCAAAAAATTTATGGGTTCAAGTTCACTGGTCATTTGTTATCTTTGGGTATGCTAACTTTGGTAACATTAAAAACACTTATGTTATCACTTCACAATCGTTATGAGTTGACTTCCAAAATGTAGTTGAAGGATCTATATGTTCATTATGAGGTTTGGGCTGTATAATTCATATAAATGCAACTATAAAACCACCATTACTATCATATATGATATGTATCCATTAGTATATTTAGGTTGTATGATTCACATAACTGATGACCTTGTTAGTATATAGGTTGTATGATTTAAACCAATCACTCACCCACGAACGATAAACGAAATAGCTAAAGCATACGAACGATAAATAAATGCATAAATGACACGGGATGAACGTATATCCCAACTCCAAAACACGGAAAAGGCTTTACTCCACGGCGCCAGAGATTTTCACTATTAATTTTCGTCCACATAGGTTACAGATACTAGAGATATATTTATAGTGCTAAACTAAGACAAATCAAACACGAATCGGTTATATTTATGGTTCAACTCGGATCGATCTTGCGATAGGTTAGTAGTTACTATTGAGTACTAATTCACCCTTTATCACCGTTCATAATATGTTCCGTAATTGGGAAAACAAACCGCTTTGAATCCATGCAACATAGTGTAAATTTATGTTATTGTAGGGGGTGATATGTGATGACCCGGGAATTTCCGACCAAATTTAAACATAATCTTATATGATTCGACTCGATAAGCAAAGTCTATTAAACCGAGTCTCATTATGTTTGAACTATTTCATGATAACATTTGACCTTTAACTATTTCCGACGATTCACGAACCTTTAATTGTAACTAAGAATGTAAATATAAATAATTATATATAAAACTAATTATATTAGTATTAATGAACTATTAAGTAATTTTGTTATTATAAAAGATAACATTTAATAACTAAAGATTTTCATTTTGAATATATATAGTATATTGTATATAAATGATTCAAACATATTTTACCAACGTTATCAAAATATTAAATGTACAATGTTATACTTTGTAGTTAATTGTTTAATATACATAATTAATCATTTACTCAACATTTAAAACATGATTTTATATATATGGTAGTATACATATATACATAAATATAACTATATATATATGATTTTATACATAATTATTATATTATGTATATGTAGAAATTTATATTTATAATATATCTATGATGAAATAATGTACTATTTTAATAAATATATATAATACTTACATATATAAAACATTTATATTTTTCATAATTACATACATAAGTATAATATAATTAGTATGTAAATAAATATTATAATATATTTATATTAAAATGCATAAATATATAATATTCAGTATATGTTACAATACATATTACATAATTATTAAATATTACATAATAATAGATGATATTAATAAATTAAATTTAAATACAAATATAGTTGTTGTAGTAATGTTATTTGTATCGTCAAATATCAATATTTGTATTCATAATATCACTTTATATCATATAAAGATGAAATTGGATGTATAAATTAGATTATTATTACTAATATTATTATTATCGATAAAATATTAATATTATCATAATTAGTATGGTATTATTATTATTATTATTATCATTTTTACAATTATTATTATCATTAATATTATATTTATCATTATTATTAATTTTATTAATATTATTAGATATTAATAGTATTGTTATTATATATTATTATTATTAATTAAAAAAAAACAGTAGGGATCTATATTATACGCGTGACCTCTGTATCCTTTATCTCTATTATTATTATTTTTTTTGTTTATTTCCTGCTCCCAACTCGTGAACCTGTGTTGACATTTTCTCCATTTTTTATCAACCGATCTCTATTATTACAACATGATTATGTATAATTGCAAATCAAATAAAAAGGAAATCCAATGGGATTAAAGAGCACAGCGATATTTTTTTTTCTTCTTCTCTGCACGCTCCAATTTTTTTTTTTCTCTTAATTCAATTTCGAATAAAGTTTCAAAATCTAAAAATGCAGAAAGGTTAGAAATCTTTCTTTGAATCTATCTGCAAAATCTCAACTCTCAAATCTTTATATCGATCTTGAATTTTGAAGTCAAAGTTTAGTTTAAAAAAAGTCAACAATTGTTCTTGAGATAAATTCGCGTTCGTGTATATGTTTCTGATCAAATTGACGATTCCAGTAGTTTTTATACATGTTTAGAAAACTATTTCGTGTTATAAATATTATCTATAATGTTATCTATTACGAAATCAATTTTTTTTGTTTTGTTCCAAGAACCGACGCTGCAGTAGGCCTTTAGTATTTTTTTTATTTATTTTAGAACCCAAATTATTTTTTTTTCTGTAATGTTTTGAAGCTTTAAAGGGAACCCCGATTTTTTTTTTTTTTTTTTGGTTATTGATGTTTTGTTGAATCCATGAGACTTGTGGAGAAGAAGAGGAATAGAAGAAAAACAGTTTATATATAAAATTTAAATTCGATATTAGTACAGAGAATCAGAATTGGTGGGATGGTCGAGAGTGTTTGCGTGTGAGCATGTGGTCAAGAGATCGAGTCCAGAGGACGGTAGTTTCTTTTTTTTTTTGAAACTCTTTTCATGTGAGGTAGTTTTCTTTTCTAATTTTATTATTGTTATTATATATTAATTATTATTAGTATTATTATTATTATTGTGATTGTTTTGATTGTTATTGTTATTGTTATTATTAGTATCATACTTGTTATCATATTTGAAAGTATTATAGACATTACTATTATTATTATGATAGGTATTAATAATATTATTATTAGTAATAAACTTATCATTTTAGTATTTTATCATCATTAGGATTATGATTATGATTATCATTATTATTATTATGAAGGAAATAAAAATATATTATTATCATCAATATTAGAATTTGTACCGGTTTATAAATAATAGTATCATCAGTACATTTACAATTAATAATATCATATTTATCAGTATCATCATTAATATTTACTAGTATTATTATGATTATCATTTATCATTTTATAAATATTAGAACCCTTATTATTAACATAAGTATGGTATTAGTATTAATATTATTTTAGAGTTATTATTATTAGTATCATTAACAGTTATCATTTTCATTTTTTTTGCTATTAGTATTATCATTATTAATAAAATTATTATTATTATTAGTAAATCATTATTATCTAAATTATTATTTTAACAAATAAATCTTTTGTACACTATATATATACTTATGGTATATACTAGGATTGTATTAATAATTCACATAACAAACTAATAAAATTTCATAAATACAATACTAACCACAAATATATGTATATAAATATATTAATGTCACTATTTATATAAACGTAAATCATTATAGATATATATACATAAAATAGATATATATATAAAATATAACTTAAAATATAATATAAGTATACGTTTTAAAATAAAGGTTAGAATAAATTCTACAAAACTATAATATATAAATAATACATATTAATAAATGAAATTTTGTAACTTACATTATACGTATTAATATATACACAATTGATATAGGTTCGTGAATCCGAGGCCAACCCTGCATTGTTCAATGACGTCATATGTATTTTTACTACAAAATACAGTATCGTGAGTTTCATTTACCTTTTTACCCTTTATATTTTTGGGCTGAGAATACATGCGCAACTTTTATAACTGTTTTATGAAATTGACACAAGTACGTGAAACTACATTCTATGGTTGGATTATCGAAGTCGAATATGCCCCTTTTTATTAAGTCTGGTAATCTAAGAATTAGGGAACAGACACCCTAATTGACGCGAATCCTAAAGATAGATCTATCGGGCCCAACAAGCCCCATCCAAAGTACCGGATGTTTTAGTACTTCGAAATTTATATCATGTCCGAAGGAGGATCCCGGAATGATGGGGATATTCTTATATATGCATATTGTTAATGTCGGTTACCAGGTGTTCAATCCATATGAATGATATTTTTGTCTCTATGCATGGGACGTATGTTTATGAGAAATGGAAATCTAAAATCTTGTGGTCTATTAAAATGATGGAAACGATTGTTTAAGTTAAACTAATGAACTCACCAACCTTTTGGTTGACACTTTAAAGCATGTTTATTCTCAGGTACGAAAGAAATCTTCCGCTGTGTATTTGCTCATTTTATAGATATTACTTGGAGTCATTCATGGCATATTTCAAAAGACGTTGCATTCGAGTCGTCGAGTTCATCAAGATTATTATCAAGTCAATTATAGTTGGATATATTATGAAATGGTATGCATGCCTGTCAACTTTCGATGTAATGAAAGTTTGTCTTTTCAAAAACGAATGCAATGTTTGTAAAATGTATCATATAGAGGTCAAGTACCTCGCGATGTAATCAACTGTTGTGAATCGTTTATAATCGATATGGACTTCGTCCGGATGGATTAGGACGGGTCTTCACAGTTGGTATCAGAGCGGTGGTCTTAGCGAACCAGGTCTTGCATTAGTGAGTCTAACTGATAGTCGTTAGAATGCATTAATGAGTCTGGACTTCGACCGTGTTTGCATGTCAAAAGTTTTGCTTATCATTTAGTATCGAAAAATTATTTGCTTATCATCCTTAAAGTCTAAGACACGTCTTACTTCCTTTATTGCATAGACAGTGTATAGTTAAATTCATATCTTAGCGTATCTGTTATTGTTACCTTTGCCTGACAGCTTCCGTAGATTCCTCCGTAGCTTATGGGATTTTAGTATTATATATGCATATGTAAATTATGTATTGCAGGGTGCTAATCTACATCCTATAATCTATTTCTTATCGAAAATCCTTCATCTGATCGTACGAGATGAATCCCTCAACCAGTTCGAGTCCATCAGATTTCGATAGCTATTTCGATAGTTATTCCGACAGCTATTTCGATATGGATTTCCACTCGAGCTCCGAAAGCAGAGTAACCGGAATGAATCGATCAATTAGCCATCATCTATTCTGAATGAATTGGAGATGGGTTCGTAGTCGACTTAATCAATGGAAACGCGAAGAAGGCGATCATTTCCACTAACCAAATTCACCTCTTGACAATGAACCTAAAACGTTTACCTGCGAACCTGTTCGAGACACCATTTTCTCTCTCATTTCCAAAGTATCTCATCACGATCATATACTATCTCAGATTCTAAACCTCATTCATCCGCTCGTCCGAACCGACAATTATCCCGGTGTAATAGAAGAAGTTAACGAACTTCGCGCATAAGTTGTAGTCTTGGAAAATATGGTGCAAAACGTACCAGCTTCATCCAAATCACCGGCACCAACAGTACCACCAACAACCCAAATTTCAATATCACATGCCTCAACATCTCAATCTATACCTCGAGTATAATCATCATTCTACATGACATTCTACATCAGTTATCTTCGTTCGACATGGTGATTATGTAATCTCTAATGTTTTAGAGATTATTTATTCTAGTTCCAACTGAAAACTAAATGAGTTTAATATCATGTTAACTCATTAAATTCATGATTACATTTGAAGAAAATATATATGTATATATGTTTTCATAAAGATTGTAATTAAAAATTCTTTTGTACAAACTGTTAATAATAAAAATATTTTAACGGGTAGGTAATACCCGAGGAATATTTAAATTTCACATTAATAAGTTACACTGTATATTCTTCGAATCTGATTCAACAGTTATTCACTATCCTATTTACAACCACCGGGATACTTATCCATTCACCAAAGAATAACTATTTTCATTCAAATTCAATTTCATATTTGAATTTTGACCTATCAGAATCCAACAAGTGGCATAATGAAGAAATAATGGACACAATAAAAATTGATTAGAAACAGACTAATTAACAATATTAAATTTTATTAAGAAATCACGCTAACAAAATCCTAGCTAACTGTTCCTAGCTAACTGTTAATTCCGTATTACATTTATCGCAATTTATTTATCGCAATTTATATTCTCGCAATTTTATTTATTGTCATTTAATTTCTGTTATTTACTTTACGCACTTTATTTATCGTCATTTAATTTCTGTTATTTATTTTACGCACTTTAAATATCGGGACACGTATACAAGGTTTTGACATATCATATCGACACATCTATATATATTATTTGGAATCACCATAGACACTCTATATGCAGTAATGATCGAGTTCTCTATACAGGGTTGAGGTTGATTCTATAATAATATATATACTTTGAGTTGTGATCGAGTCTGAGACATGTACACGGGTCACGATACGTATTAATTAATTCAAATATTATATATTAAACTATATATGAATGATTGCACTGTCAACTGTGGACTATCGACTGTGGACTAATAACATTGGACAATTAAAATGAATTAAAATATTGAATATAACATATGAAACTAAACAATTCTTCAAGTTTGCCACTTGATTTCGTCTTAAACCTCATTTGTATCTTCACGATTACATTCTGCGTTCAAACCTTTCATGATTCTTGAAAACACCTCAATCGATAGGATGAATCAACCGCACTTCATCTACGGAAGGAAAGATTTATGCATATAGTTATGCACCTGAGAAACTCTCGGCAATTGAGTAAAAGTTCAACACGTAGCCGCGTCAGATCATTTGGCATTTATTAACAAAAACAACTTTGCGATCCCTTTTCAAAATTAGCCAATTTTGCCACAGCTCCAACAAGTCAACTTCGACTTTTCGTACGAAACAACCTTATTATAACGTTTATATATACGCGTGCTCTTTTATTGTTACCAGGTAACCTTTCATATTCCATCATATTACCATCAGCGTTTAATCATCTAAAAACACAATTCTCCTGAAACCACCTCGGATTAATAACCGATGATTCAGATATCATAGCATTAAATGCAGAGGAAACAGAAAAATGGTAGATGGTCTAAACGGACAAAAGTTTGATGATAAAGAAAGGAGTGTTAGGAACGCTCGATAGAAAATTGGGTATTGAAAAATAGATTGAGTTACCCATGAAGGAGACCAAGGACAAATACAAGGACCAAATCCTATATTCAAAGGATTCAGGTAATTCTGGATCCGTTGAAATCTTTAGAGAATATCTTGCTCCGAAGTCATGTTAAAATCTTGCGGAAAATCTTTCTCCATCAACCGTCGAACTTAGAAATTCCAAAATATCATCATCAATATCTTTGATATTTCTGAGGATATTTTCATAAATATTCTCGTCCGAAATTATATACCTCTTCGTGCTTCCTGTGTATCAATATATTGGAAACATTCAATAGAAAATATAGTACCGAAAAGCAGATTATGCGAAACTATGAAGAAAGCCGTGGATAAATCACAAAGAATAAGTTTGACTTCAAAGAATCCAAATAATTCAATGTCTGCTAAAGTCTATAGTGAATAACTTGCTCCTTACTCTAAACCCTTGCAGACAATAGTTTCTATCATCCTCTGATCTTAGATATTCTGAGATATTATCGTACCTTTCATTATAAATATCCTCCATATTTCTGGAGATATTTTTATAACTATTCTTATCCGAAATCATTAATCTTTTCGTGCTATCAGTATTACATCATATAGAAACTGTTAGTTTCTATATTCTGTAAATTTTCAAGCTTAAAATATGAATGTTATTGTAGTAATGATGGGAACTGATGCATGAGTTAGTATAATATAATGACACTTGATCAACGTGATTATATTACAGTAAGTCATGTTGAGTTTCTAAATGAAACGTGATGATTCACAGATCATAACGTCATCATGTGCCATGTTACATAACTCTTTCATCCTACTTAACTCCGTAACAAATCAAGAAAATGTATTCTTGATGGTTCTATCTTCCGTGATGTTGATAAATTTGAAAATCAAATCGTGCTATCACGTTCCTTCATGCTTAGAACATTATAATCATTCGAAACTCTATATCTATAAATTCTGGACCATTATTCGCTTGACTTGAAGTCGGGAAGAGAAAACAAAAGCATAGAGCTTTGAAATATAAGGGAGAATATAAAGTCCGATAACAACACATAAATTACAAACCGTGTATATCAATGTTTATCGCAACATAAAGACACGGGAGAATTAAAAACATTATAATCCCGAGGGCGAAGTAGAAAAAAGTAGATTCCTCTGGTGGAAGTTGGAAAAGGAGAATGATTGTTGCAATAGTAAGGATGAGGACAAGGATCAGAACTGGATTAATCATTTTCAGAATCTTTTGGATGTATGAACTAAGAAAGAAAGTATAAGAATGGTGAGAATAATGGAAAGGAAGAGCTTAATTTATACTGGAAATATCAGACGTAGTAATCGGGGCAGATCACCGTATTTAATTAAAGAGATCTTAATTTCCATAAATCCCGAAGAATCAGATTTTATAGATCTTCAAGATTTTCTTTAAATCCCTTAAATTCCGGAATTCAACCAAGGCAATGTCAAAAGTTAAGACGCGCCTTATTTTCTAAATTCAAACCTGACTACGTCAAAAGTTAAAAACAAATCTTTGTTTCTCATTTCATCCTTTTGTGAATAGCTTCATTCGCACTCTTCGAATAATCGAATTATTTTTATCCATATTACTCAATGATGATAAAACTCAAGTTATCAACTCATATTCGTCAGGAAAACATATTTATTGTTAGCTATGACGACCTCACTCAAATTTCGGGACGAAATTTCTTTAACGGGTAGGTACCGTGATGACCCGGGAATTTCCGACCAAATTTAAACATAATCTTATATGATTCGACTCGATAAGCAAAGTCTATTAAACCGAGTCTCATTATGTTTGAACTATTTCATGATAACATTTGACCTTTAACTATTTCCGACGATTCACGAACCTTTAATTGTAACTAAGAATGTAAATATAAATAATTATATATAAAACTAATTATATTAGTATTAATGAACTATTAAGTAATTTTGTTATTATAAAAGATAACATTTAATAACTAAAGATTTTCATTTTGAATATATATAGTATATTGTATATAAATGATTCAAACATATTTTACCAACGTTATCAAAATATTAAATGTACAATGTTATACTTTGTAGTTAATTGTTTAATATACATAATTAATCATCTACTCAACATTTAAAACATGATTTTATATATATGGTAGTATACATATATACATAAATATAACTATATATATATGATTTTATACATAATTATTATATTATGTATATGTAGAAATTTATATTTATAATATATCTATGATGAAATAATGTACTATTTTAATAAATATATATAATACTTACATATATAAAACATTTATATTTTTCATAATTACATACATAAGTATAATATAATTAGTATGTAAATAAATATTATAATATATTTATATTAAAATGCATAAATATATAATATTCAGTATATGTTACAATACATATTACATAATTATTAAATATTACATAATAATAGATGATATTAATAAATTAAATTTAAATACAAATATAGTTGTTGTAGTAATGTTATTTGTATCGTCAAATATCAATATTTGTATTCATAATATCACTTTATATCATATAAAGATGAAATTGGATGTATAAATTAGATTATTATTACTAATATTATTATTATCGATAAAATATTAATATTATCATAATTAGTATGGTATTATTATTATTATTATCATCATTTTTACAATTATTATTATCATTAATATTATATTTATCATTATTATTAATTTTATTAATATTATTAGATATTAATAGTATTGTTATTATATATTATTATTATTAATTAAAAAAAAACAGTAGGGATCTATATTATACGCGTGACCTCTGTATCCTTTATCTCTATTATTATTATTTTTTTTGTTTCTTTCCTGCTCCCAACTCGTGAACCTGTGTTGACATTTTCTCCATTTTTTATCAACCGATCTCTATTATTACAACATGATTATGTATAATTGCAAATCAAATAAAAAGGAAATCCAATGGGATTAAAGAGCACAGCGATATTTTTTTTTTCTTCTTCTCTGCACGCTCCAATTTTTTTTTCTCTTAATTCAATTTCGAATAAAGTTTCAAAATCTAAAAATGCAGAAAGGTTAGAAATCTTTCTTTGAATCTATCTGCAAAATCTCAACTCTCAAATCTTTATATCGATCTTGAATTTTGAAGTCAAAGTTTAGTTTAAAAAAAGTCAACAATTGTTCTTGAGACAAATTCGCGTTCGTGTATATGTTTCTGATCAAATTGACGATTCCAGTAGTTTTTATACATATTTAGAAAACTATTTCGTGTTATAAACATTATCTATAATGTTATCTATTACGAAATCAATTTTTTTTGTTTTGTTCCAAGAACCGACGCTGCAGTAGGCCTTTAGTATTTTTTTTATTTATTTTAGAACCCAAATTATTTTTTTTCTGTAATGTTTTGAAGCTTTAAAGGGAACCCCGATTTTTTTTTTTTTTTTTTGTTATTGATGTTTTGTTGAATCCATGAGACTTGTGGAGAAGAAGAGGAATAGAAGAAAAACAGTTTATATATAAAATTTAAATTCGATATTAGTACAGAGAATCAGAATTGGTGGGATGGTCGAGAGTGTTTGCGTGTGAGCATGTGGTCACGAGATCGAGTCCAGAGGACGGTAGTTTCTTTTTTTTTTTTGAAACTCTTTTCATGTGAGGTAGTTTTCTTTTCTAATTTTATTATTGTTATTATATATTAATTATTATTAGTATTATTATTATTATTGTGATTGTTTTGATTGTTATTGTTATTGTTATTATTAGTATCATACTTGTTATCATATTTGAAAGTATTATAGACATTACTATTATTATTATGATAGGTATTAATAATATTATTATTAGTAATAAACTTATCATTTTAGTATTTTATCATCATTAGGATTATGATTATGATTATCATTATTATTATTATGAAGGAAATAAAAATATATTATTATCATCAATATTAGAATTTGTACCGGTTTATAAATAATAGTATCATCAGTACATTTACAATTAATAATATCATATTTATCAGTATCATCATTAATATTTACTAGTATTATTATGATTATCATTTATCATTTTATAAATATTAGAACCCTTATTATTAACATAAGTATGATATTAGTATTAATATTATTTTAGAGTTATTATTATTAGTATCATTAACAGTTATCATTTTCATTTTTTTTGCTATTAGTATTATCATTAACAACTTAACCATTGTTAACTACAATCTCTGTTTCAACTTAATGAATTCCATTTCATAATAAACCAAGTGTATTATTCAATTACATAATTGATTTTACATTTTCATTTTCGATGTACTCGAAACTTTCCAGAAAACATCATCTGTGCCTTGTGAGGTTCACAAAGATTCCACAAGCATCAACATCCTTCACCGAGAAATAAGAATAAATAATGGAGTATCGATTACATTAGCGAAATACTCCGCAAAGATTATGTAATCTTTAATGTTTTAGAGATTAATCATTTCTAAGTCAATTCGAAAATCAAATGAGCTTAATATGATATTAACTCATTAAATCTGTATTAGATTTGAAAAAAAAAATATACATACATATATTTTCATAAAGACGGTAATAAAAAAAAAAATTCTTTTGTACAAAGTATTAATTGTGAAATCTTTAACGGGTAGGTACTACTCGAGAAATATTTAAGTTCACAATTAATATGTTACACTGTACATTCTTCAATTTTGATTCAAAAATCATTAACTATACTTACTATCTTCACAATGATACACAATCATTTCATGCAAATTCAATCACATATTCTGATATCGACGGATCAGAATCCAAGCCATAACTCTGAACCGGTGACATCATTCTTAGATCTCTACATCTTTCAAAGCTATACTTTGACTTCAAAACTATGCAAGATCCTTTAAAATTGTTTTTACCGAAAATAACCTTGCAATTCCTTTTCAAAGTATCCAGTATTATTAACCATTCAACCAGTCAACGACGACCTTTCAGACTTGTAATTTTGGCATATACGTTTTCGTTACTGGGGAACCTTTCATGTTCCACCACATTAGCAGTAAATTTACCAACAACTTCATTGATCTTTGACCTTCCAAAAAATCCTTATACTCATTGAAACCGTATCATGTACTCATCCACATCTTGTAACGGCAATTGCCATACCAACTATCGGGAATTAGCAATCAGTATTTTGAAATCTTGTAGCACGTCTACGCCAACAGTTATATGTGTACATATAACGTCTACCTCCTAGACTTACATACTTCGAATGTGAAGTTTCCGAAAAACACCCCAAACTACGAAACTAGTTCTCCAAATTTTGGAAAAATGTTGATGAAGCAGCAAAAACTGTAAACGACCTTAACAGTCAAAAGTTTGATGATAAAGAATAGTATGGTGGTAAAGCTGAGAAAAAGAGAAAGTTTGGAACTGGAAAACGGATTGAGCAAAGTATGAAAGAGGTTGTGGATAAATCACAAGGACGAAACCTGTCTTCAAAGAATCCAAATGATTCAGTATCTGCTGAAGCCATTAACGAATACCTTGCTTCCGAATCTAAACCCTTGTAGACAATATTCTTCATCATCCTCTGATATTAGAAATTCTAGGATATCATCGTATCTTTCATTATAAATATCCTCCATATTTCTGGAGATAATTTCATAATCATTCTTATCGAAAATCAATTTTCTCTTTACGATATCTGTGTTACCCTATAAAAGAAACTATTTTAGTTTCTAAATTCTGAAACTTTCAAGTTTAAAATATGAATATTTTGGAAGTGGTGTTGGGAGCTGAAGCATGAGTTAGTATAATATAATGACACTTGATCAACGTGATTATATTACAGTAAGTCATGTTGAGTTTCTAATGGAACGTGACAAAGGTTCACAGATCACACCCTCATCATGAACCATGTTACATAACTCTTTCATTCTATATAATCTCTAAAAATATCAAGAAAATATTTTCTTAATGATTCGGTCTTTTTCGAGGTATTCTGGTAATTTGACAAGTCAGATTGTGCTATTACCATTTCTTTCTTAGAACATTAGTTATGTTCATCTGAAACTTCATACCTACGAATTCTGGACCATTATTCGCTTGACTTAAAGTCGGGAAGAGAAAACGAAAGCATGAAGCTCCAAAATATAAAGGAAAATATGAAGCCCGAAAACAACCCCGAAATTACAAACCGTGTATATCAATGCGTATAGCAATATAAAGACATGGGAGAATGAAAAACAATATAACCCCAAGGTAATAGTAGAAGAAAATAACCTCCTCTGGTGGCAGATGAAAAAGGAGAATGAATGATACGATAGCTAAGAAAATATCAAGAATCAGAACTGGATTAAGCATTTTCACAATCTATTAGGAAGTATGAAATAAGGAAGAAGATTATAGGAGTGGTGAAAATAAATGAAACGGAAGAGGTCAATTTATAGCAAAATATCAGACATAGCAATCGAGGCAGATTGCACATTTAATCAAAGAAAATCCTAATTTCCGCAAATTCTGAAGAATCAAATCTTATTTAGATTATGAAGATTTTCTATTCCTTAAAATCCGGAAATCAATTGTTACTACATCAAGAGATAAGACGCATCTCTATTCTCCATTTCACTTGATTACGATAACTTCTCTAATACGCTTTGAGTAATTGGATTATTGTATCTATATTATTCAACCGTGATAAAACTCTAGTTATTGACTCATATTCGTCATGAAAACATTTTTATTGTTAGCCATGACGACCTCACTCAAATTTCGGGACGAAATTTCTTTAACGGGTAGGTACTGTGATGACCCGGAAATTTCTGACCAAATTTAAACTTAATCTTTGTATGATTAACATTTCCGACACGATAAGCAAAGTCTGTAAAACTGAATCTCAAAATTTTTGAACTACTTTTATATATTTAAATACCCTTCGGTTGTTTTCGACGATTCGCGAACAATTATATGTAAATAGATACATATATACTATAACTTGAAAAGTTAACAATGTATTAATTGTTTGATACCGTACATTAAACTTATTGGTTTAAATATCTATTTGAATATATATGATAAGTTGAAATACTTATTATTAAAATTTATTTATAAATAACTTCTAATGTGTATTTAAAAACTGATTTATGTATATTAAAAAGATATATACATATATATAATTTCAAGTTATTTAGTAAACGATAGTAACATTCGTTTATTGATTCGATTGATATTCAGATAAGTTAACTAAAGCGTTTAAGATGAACCAGTATGCTACAGTATTTTCAAATTGCTACAGTACCCAAAATGCTACAGTGTTTTCGAAAATCACTACTTGCTACAGTGAATTGCTACAGTAAAAAATGACTTTGCTACAGTAACTTTGCTACAGTAAACACTATTTTAAAATGTATTTTAACAAATAGCGAGACGATGATTTATAGAAGTAAATGACCAAAACACTCGAAAGTTTAAGATATACTTTGAGTGATACAGTTTATGGATAATTTAAGGCTATATTTTGACAAAGGTACGTGTCACGAAACATAAAGTATTATTTTTCTAAGCGTACGAAAATGCGTTCGAGAAACCGGAACCGGGACATAAGTCGAGTGACAACGTACGACTTATCGGAACAAAAATTACAAGTCCACTATGCACGTGAATTTAATATAATATATAATTAATTATATAAATTAATTATATTATATTTATAATTAAATAATATGTCGACAAACAACGAGACAAAAATTTGTGAGCTGTAAATCCTTCCCATGCGATCGCATGGGAAATGTGCTTGAAGGCCATGCGATCGCATGGCAGTCTGTATCTGGCCACATCTATAAATTCGAGCGTTTTTCTGATTTCTGATGCACTCCAACTCTTATCTATCTCTCTCGTATTATATTTATATATTATTATTATTATTATTATTATTATTATTATTATTATTATTATTATTAAGATTAATATTATTATTAATCTTATTATTATTATTATTATTATTATTATTATTATTATTACTATTATTATTATTAGTAATATTATTACATAAAATATTACGACGAGGTTATGGGCGTGTCACTTTCAAAACGGGTTTTTGAGCGGGATAGAGATAAGAAAACTATGGGTTATAGCTATGGACATTATGGATAATATTCAAGGGTATTGTTCTCAAGTCAAACCTAGTGTTTATCATCTTCGTTGCTTCTACGTACTTTTCTGAAATATTGAATCACAATATTGATACGTAAGCATTTATATTTTATCTTTTATAAATTAATAGTGTATCCATGTCTAGTGCTCGAGTATATATGTTTATGCATGCTTGTATACTAAATTTCGTCGTTAAACAGTTTATAATGAATCACTAATTAAATACATATACTACTGATAAAAGGTATATGATATACATGTTTTTGAAAAGCTGGCGAAAAATCAATAACTTTTCATTTAGATATTGAATAGTTTCGATGAACGGATTAAAAGATATGATCAACTGAATTATGATTGACGTTAATCGAAATTGCTTTTGAATCTGCAATTAAGATTTAAACAACTTGTTTAAGAGATTGATAAAGTGAACTTTTAAATATTACCAACCGAGTAAATGAATCCTTATATAAGGTACGTCTCGTTTGTTGAACTATTGTCAAAATTGACTTTTTGAAACAACATTGGATAACTTTTGTATGTCAATAACGAGCATTAGGATTGTGATACACTATGACCTGACCTAGCTTGATAGACATTTATTGACCAACATATGTTCTCTAGGTTGAGATCTACGGTTATTTGGTAATCCGTGTTTCGATCACATTTTGGTGAACGACTTTATATGCTGCTAAGGTGAGTTTCATATGATCCCTTTTACCCTTTACATTTTTGGGCTGAGAATACATGCAAATGCTTTATTAACCGATATACAATATTTATATGCGTGAGTTTCATATGATCCCTTTTACCCTTTACATTTTTGGGCTGAGAATACATGCAAATGCTTTATTAACCGATATACAATATTTATATGCGTGAGTTTCATATGATCCCTTTTACCCTTTACATTTTTGGGCTGAGAATACATGCAAATGCTTTATTAACTGATTTACAATATTTATATGCGTGAGTTTCATAAGATCCCTTTTACTCTCTACATTTTTGGGCTGAGAATACATGCAAATGCTTTATTAACCGATATACAATATTTATATGCGTGAGTTTCATTGATCCTTTTTTAATTGCTTTTGCAATATATTTTTGGGCTGAGAATACATGCACTTTATTTTAAACGCAATGGATACAAGTACATACTAAATTCTACACTGAGTTTGAACCGAAAATCCCTTAGCTTTGGTAACTAGTAACTGCCAGTTATAAGAACTGGTGGGCGCGAGTAGTAGTATATGGATCCATAGGGCTTGATATCCCCGTCCGAGCTAGAGCACTAGCCTTTTAACGGACGTATGCTATTTGAGAAGCGTACACGTTGGTTTGCGTGTATTATTAAGATGATTATACAAAGGGTACAAATTATATAAACGTTAAAGTTTAGTTACCAGGGTGCTCAATTTCGTAGAATATTTTGATAAACGTTTCTGGATGAAACAACTGAAATCTTGTGATCCACTTTTATATACAGATTATGCAAAACACTAAAACTATGAACTCACCAACCTTTGTGTTGACACTTGTTAGCATGTTTATTCTCAGGTTTCCTAGAAGTCTTCCGCTGTTTTCTTAGATGTTAAACAAGCTATGTGCATGGAGTCTTACATGACATATTTTTCAAGGAGACGTTGCATTCACCAAATCATCACCATGTATCTTATTTTGACTGCATTGTCAACGGAAATACTGTTGTAAACTATTATTTATGGTGATTGTCTATATGTAGAAATCATCAGATGTCGAAAACCTTTGATTTAAATATTCATTTATGGTGTGCCTTTTCAAAAGAATGCAATGTTTACAAAATGTATCATATAGAGGTCAAATACCTCGCAATGAAATCAATGAATGACGTGTTCGTCCATATGGATTTGGAGCGATCGTCACAAATGGGATTAAAGAGCACAACGATATTTTTTTTTTCTTCTTCTCTGCACGCTCCAATTTTTTTTTCTCTTAATTCAATTTCGAATAAAGTTTCAAAATCTAAAAATGCAGAAAGGTTAGAAATCTTTCTTTGAATCTATCTGCAAAATCTCAACTCTCAAATCTTTATATCGATCTTGAATTTTGAAGTCAAAGTTTAGTTTAAAAAAAGTCAACAATTGTTCTTGAGACAAATTCGCGTTCGTGTATATGTTTCTGATCAAATTGACGATTCCAGTAGTTTTTATACATGTTTAGAAAACTATTTCGTGTTATAAACATTATCTATAATGTTATCTATTACGAAATCAATTTTTTTTGTTTTGTTCCAAGAACCGACGCTGCAGTAGGCCTTTAGTATTTTTTTTATTTATTTTAGAACCCAAATTATTATTTTTTTTGTAATGTTTTGAAGCTTTAAAGGGAACCCCGATTTTTTTTTTTTTTTTTGGTTATTGATGTTTTGTTGAATCCATGAGACTTGTGGAGAAGAAGAGGAATAGAAGAAAAATAGTTTATATATAAAATTTAAATTCGATATTAGTACAGAGAATCAGAATTGGTGGGATGGTCGAGAGTGTTTGCGTGTGAGCATGTGGTCACGAGATCGAGTCCAGAGGACGGTAGTTTCTTTTTTTTTTTGAAACTCTTTTCATGTGAGGTAGTTTTATTTTCTAATTTTATTATTGTTATTATATATTAATTATTATTAGTATTATTATTATTATTGTGATTGTTTTGATTGTTATTGTTATTGTTATTATTAGTATCATACTTGTTATCATATTTGAAAGTATTATAGACATTACTATTATTATTATGATAGGTATTAATAATATTATTATTAGTAATAAACTTATCATTTTAGTATTTTATCATCATTAGGATTATGATTATGATTATCATTATTATTATTATGAAGGAAATAAAAATATATTATTATCATCAATATTAGAATTTGTACCGGTTTATAAATAATAGTATCATCAGTACATTTACAATTAATAATATCATATTTATCAGTATCATCATTAATATTTACTAGTATTATTATGATTATCATTTATCATTTTATAAATATTAGAACCCTTATTATTAACATAAGTATGGTATTAGTATTAATATTATTTTAGAGTTATTATTATTAGTATCATTAACAGTTATCATTTTCATTTTTTTTGCTATTAGTATTATCATTATTAATAAAATTATTATTATTATTAGTAAATCATTATTATCTAAATTATTATTTTAACAAATAAATCTTTTGTACACTATATATATACTTATGGTATATACTAGGATTGTATTAATAATTCACATAACAAACTAATAAAATTTCATAAATACAATACTAACCACAAATATATGTATATAAATATATTAATGTCACTATTTATATAAACGTAAATCATTATAGATATATATACATAAAATAGATATATATATAAAATATAACTTAAAATATAATATAAGTATACGTTTTAAAATAAAGGTTAGAATAAATTCTACAAAACTATAATATATAAATAATACATATTAATAAATGAAATTTTGTAACTTACATTATACGTATTAATATATACACAATTGATATAGGTTCGTGAATCCGAGGCCAACCCTGCATTGTTCAATGACGTCATATGTATTTTTACTACAAAATACAGTATCGTGAGTTTCATTTGCCTTTTTACCCTTTATATTTTTGGGCTGAGAATACATGCGCAACTTTTATAACTGTTTTACGAAATTGACACAAGTACGTGAAACTACATTCTATGGTTGGATTATCGAAGTCGAATATGCCCCTTTTTATTAAGTCTGGTAATCTAAGAATTAGGGAACAGACACCCTAATTGACGCGAATCCTAAAGATAGATCTATCGGGCCCAACAAGCCCCATCCAAAGTACCGGACATTTTAGTACTTCGAAATTTATATCATGTCCGAAGGAGGATCCCGGAATGATGGGGATATTCTTATATATGCATATTGTTAATGTCGGTTAACAGGTGTTCAATCCATATGAATGATATTTTTGTCTCTATGCATGGGACGTATGTTTATGAGAAATGGAAATCTGAAATCTTGTGGTCTATTAAAATGATGGAAACGATTGTTTAAGTTAAACTAATGAACTCACCAACCTTTTGGTTGACACTTTAAAGCATGTTTATTCTCAGGTACGAAAGAAATCTTCCGCTGTGTATTTGCTCATTTTATAGATATTACTTGGAGTCATTCATGGCATATTTCAAAAGACGTTGCATTCGAGTCGTCGAGTTCATCAAGATTATTATCAAGTCAATTATAGTTGGATATATTATGAAATGGTATGCATGCCTGTCAACTTTCGATGTAATGAAAGTTTGTCTTTTCAAAAACGAATGCAATGTTTGTAAAATGTATCATATAGAGGTCAAGTACCTCGCGATGTAATCAACTGTTGTGAATCGTTTATAATCGATATGGACTTCGTCCGGATGGATTAGGACGGGTCTTCACATGATAAGTGTGAGCTTGTTGATTTTTTGTGGTCTTTGATGTGCTAACTTTTGTAATGTTAATAAAACTTATGTTATCCTAATTTCATCAGACTATGTTTAATGCATATAACCATCCCAAGATAAAGATAGTCTCGTCTCAGATTCAAACTGATACGAATCAAATAACTTCCCTTGCGTGGGTAGCCTGATTAGGGAAGACCTTTTATGTTTAGTCACTTATGTTTAATTCATATATTTTACAAAATTACAGAAGGGATCACGCAATCCAACCACTTCCAAGTTCAAGTAAAAAACAGCTATTTGAAGAGCTCGGTAACCCAGAATATTACCCTAATGAATGCACCGTTAGTTGTCAAAAGAGGACCCGTAACAACCAAGTAAACCAAGGTATCGAGCAAAGTGTAGTTAACGACTCTCACGATTACCTTCGTTCATGTATGGTTACCCGTCAAAGAAGTGAGAACCGCAGCAAAACGATAAACCAAAATAGTGAAGTGATAGAAATTGAAGAGCTTAGTGACAATAAGGATCGTAAGGTATTTTTACTTAATCATCACGATTATTACTTTACTTTTGAAGTTAAATTAAAAGTATAAACTTTATCATTATTATTATTATTATTATTATCTTGCAGGTAAAATCGAGACACTTGGGCGAATATGATGATATGTTAGTAGTTAATGTCATACTATGAAATATTAATCAACCTTTTCTTTATGATTTATTAATTAGAAAAATACATTGTACTGAGTGATAGCAACAAGGTATGGGTTGAGGGTAAAATATGAACCATATATTTAGTATCATGTTTAAGCATTATAAATTTGAAATTCATAACTATGTAATGTGATTTGTAGACAATAATTTTAGGAAGATATTAAAGTACTACAGAAAAAAGGCATGTTAGTTTGGAATTGTAGATATAAACTGATGCAGGATCGGGCCTACCTGCCTGACTTGTTGCTATCCTTCACTGAAGCCCATTGTTTTAAAACGGACCAAAATTATCACCTTTGTCCACTAATTCCATTTGGTTGGGTAGGCCCGATCCTTCATCATTCTCCCTCTTATTCGAAAAGACTCGTCCCCGAGTCTACAAAACGGGCTTTGGCAGCCCTCTATGGTTGCCATAAAAGAATAATCTTGAAATTTGATTTTCATATCAACATCAACAACTTCACAAGTGAAAGTTTCAACATCTTCATTGTACATGTTGGTGTCGAATTCATCTATTTCAGCACCAACTGCAACTTCACACTCAAATTATTTTTCTTCCTCACCATCATTATCATAAACACCATCAGTATCATAAACAGGTTCAGTATCTTCCTCTGTGAAGGGTTTGGGAATATACTCCATATTAAAAATTTGATCAACTGTAAAAAATTTCTGGATACTTTCCTCAATGCTCAATGAACGCCGTTGAAAATTCTGGTACTAATCCAATCTACTTTTGATTTTCGGGCTGCAGCCCTATCTTTACTCACATGCTACTACCATAAAGATGCGTGCTTGCGCACCTTACTTTATGACCTTGAGGTTGTCGGGAATGTCTTTGATGTTAAAGATACGCTCAACCGTGCTAATCCAATCTAGAAAATCATCCGGATGCATCGATCCGTTAAACTCAGGTATCTCCACTTTCATCCCTAGATTGCGCAACGGGTCTTCTCTAGACCCTGAGGTGCGAACGGGTTTGTCCGATCCCATTGATCATGGGTACATTTGGACTCACTCCAATCCGTTCCGTGGTATGGTTCATCTCCAGCTCAACAATTTCCTTAGGTTAAACGCTCAATTTCTGCATCTCTGGGATCAATATCACCGTGTGTGTGTTATAGTTTCGATCACGCTAATAGTGTTCGGCCATTCCCAAAGCTCTGAATACCAAATAATGCGAAAACGGATCGTATGGCCAAACAAATAAATAATTGTTGTTGAACGAATAAGAACTTATACCAAAGAAATAAAGGCAAAGCCTTACACGGCTATAACCCAAAACAAAGCCAAAGGCTCTCTCTATTCTATTAACTCAAAAATAAAAATAAAATCTTCAAATTAATCGTACCGTCTATATATAAACTAGACTAGATAAATGATATGGATAAGACTAAAAAACAAACAAACTAATTATTTTGATAGACTTTGAATAAAATAATATTGCTAACTCATATTGCCTGACTTGTTGCTATCTTTCACGTTATCCCTGGCCTCGTCTCCACTCAAGTCCATTATTTTTAAACGGACCAAAATAATAACCTAGCCTAATGCTTGAAAATCCAACACCTTTGTCCAATAATTCTATTGGGTTGGGTTAGCCCGATCCTGCATCATAAACCGTCAGTACTTCATATGCAGTAAGAGATCATCAACAAAAGGATGGACAGCTGAAGAAGTGAAAGCTTTGTATGATGGTTTTGAAAAATATGGTGCTAACAAATGGCAAAAAATTCTTGACGATCCTCAGTTTGCTTCTGCACTTGCTTATCGTTCAAGCAAAGCTCTTGGGGTATTTTTCTAATTAAAATTTATTACTATTATCATTATTATAAATATAAATATTTTTTTATGAGTTGTGTGTTATGGACGGAAATATGTTGCAGAACAAATGGAGCAGGTTGGCTGAATATGAGGACAGGTTAGTGGTTAATATTAAGTACCAAGCCAACTTTTATTATTGTTAATGTTATGTTTTGTAATTGCAAAAAAAATTCAAGGGTTATAGGTACAAAATCACTGATATTTTGTTCTCTTTGGGTGTGCTAACTTTGGTAATGTTGTGTAAAAGTGTAGATTGGCAGGGACACCTTAACCCTGTGTTGCCTTTGGCAACCCACCAAGCCAACCCCGTAATAGCCGGATGCCTGTAAAATACCTCCCCCCAATACCCAACAATTGCGTGCAAGCCGAGTGATTCGAACCTGCGCCCCATTTTTGTGTAAGGGGTAAACAACTGCGGGCCCGGGGATCATAAGCAACGGGTACCACTGAAGCACTGCTTCGTTGGTAATGTTAACAACACTTATGTTACAACCTCATAATCTTTCAGAGTTGACTTTCAAAATTTAGTTGAAGGATCTATATGTTCATTATGATACTTAGACTGTTCATCAGAACAAGTTTATGCATATAATCATCCTATGATAGTCTCGTCTCAGGTTCAAACCTCACTAGCAACATATTTTGGGTTGCCATGAAAAGGGTGGGAAACGGTCGCGGGATAACCCGGTTAGGTCGTGTACATTTGAATAAAATTACTCCCTTCCTTTCCTTTGTTGACCTGAACATGTTAGTTTGGAATATAAACTGTCAGTACTTCAACTTCATATGCAGTCAGAGATCATCAACAAAAGGATGGACAACTGAAGAAGTGAAAGCTTTGTTTGATGGTTTTGAAAAATACGGTGCTAACAAATGGCAAAAAATTCTCAACGATCCTCAGTTTGCTTCCACACTTGCTTCTCGTTCAAGCAAAGCTCTTGGGGTATTTTTTTATTAAAATTTATTACTATTATATATATATATATATATATATATATATATATATATATGTGTGTGTGTGTGTGTGTGTATACCTACACACACACACATACACATATATACATATATAGATACATATGTATATGTACACATATATGTATGTAGCGACCCGACAAAATCGTCATTTGACGGCGCCGTCTACTTAGGTCCCGTTACGTGGTCATAAGTCTTTAAGACAAAGTTTGACCAAAATATGTCGCCTTCATTTCAAAATAAAGATTGTGCCCAAAGTTTACAAGAATTGTTCAACAAATAGTTAAGTTACAACGTTATAACACGAATGAAATCTAGGCGACACGGTTTAAAGTAAAGTCAAAAGACGCTCCATGAAATGCACATATACTCGACATCCAATGCAAGTATCAAATAATGAGCGGAAGCATGTATCATGTATCGTTCAAGGACCTGAGAAAAACATAGAAATCTGTCAACGAAAACGTTGGTGAAATCATAGGTTTAAGTAAGTAAGTACAAGTGAACCACAAGATTTGCATCAATGAAATAATAGTAATACATTCCAAAAGTTTGTTTCACGAGCACCCAATTATCAATGCTTAACGTTTCCTTCCATTGAACCCCATCACTTAGTGCTAGAACATACACTGTTTCTCGAAAATATATTTCATTCGTAAACGGTAGCGAACCGTTTGAATGAGGGTTTGTCAAACCCATATGGATCCATACAACATAAGTTCTCGCTTACACCCGGCAAGTGTAACTAATGATAATCGAATTGAGGATTTTGTTCTAAACTCGTATGTAGAATGTTTGTTTTCCTGTACTTGTGTTCACTTAGTAAAAGAAATGTTTATGTTTTCTCATCCCAAATGTAAGTTCAAAAAGAGTAAAAGTGGGACTATGATCTCACCTTGAGTGCACGAGTAGTAAAGTACTTCGACAAGTAAACGTGTGCAAGGAACAATGCTAGTCTTGACCTAAACAAATAGGTCGTATCAATAACGGTAACCACGATAGGTCAAAGATGTTCAATTAGTTCTATGGCTCGTTACGACTCGATTATTTAGCATGTGAAATCAAATTGTCAAGTTTCATGCAAGATACAAGTATATAAACAAGTTAGGAAGGTTGCAAAATCATTTGGTTAGGTTTGACAAAAAGTCAAACTTTGGTCGGTCAAAGTCAACGAAAAAGTCAACACGTTCGGGTCGTGTCCCGAACTATTTTTCTGAGGTTTTTAATCATGTATGAGCATGCTAGGACAAGTGACATGTGAATCGGAGGTGCGTAGCATAGCAAACATTATTCGAAATTTGACCAAGTTGGACAGACCCAATCGGCGCGCCGCGCGGGTATATGGCGCGCCGCGCGGGTACCTGTGCAGAGAATTCTGGCAGTTTTTAAGTTTTATGCACGAACCTAACTTCAAACAATCACCATTTATGATCCGCAAACAATCAAGACAAGTATCTTATACCGTTGGGAAGGTAATTTGACGAGGAAAACAACTAAACACATTTCATCAATCAATCTACCTATCACAACAACCAAAACCGCATCTAATGCTTAACATTAACCGCATACAAGTTCATAAATGCAATTCAATGATTCGGGCAACCAATTTACATGAATGATATGCCGTTTCGAAGGTAATCAAGCATACAATCCAACTAAACACTTACCAATAATAATCCATGGCATTCAATGCATCAAAAGTCCATTTCAAGTTCATCAAACCCTGACCCAAATTCACCAAAATCAATAATCAAGTTCATGAAGTTTTCTAAGGCAACCTACACATCAAATTGAAGCTAGTGATGCTAGTAACACAATTAAAACATCAACTTTTAACATCTAACAACATATGATCATCCAAAATTCAAGAATAACACACCAAAATTCAAGTTCATGCTAGTTACACTAAAACAACGAGATCGAGCATATAAATCATATATTCATGTTAGACTTGAGCCATAGACACTAATTAACACTTTTATAAGTTAAAAACATCAAGAACACAAAATCTAGTGATTTTAGAAAGTTACCCAAATGAGATGAAGTTGGTACCAAAACGAAGAGGATGAAGAGAGGATCACGAATATGTAATTTATTTTGTTGTAAGCCTCCTAGATCGAATTTAGATGATGATTGAATGAATATGGTTTTGGGTGTGTGTGTTCTTGCTAGAGAGAAAGAGAGAGAGATGAAGATGAAATGAATGGGTGAAAGGGGTTTGACCCTTTGACCTAGTCAAGGGTTTGATCCCTTGTCAAGTTTAGTCCCTCAACTTTCGTTCGGGTGCGGGAATTACCTAAACGAGATAATTTAAAACGCGTATCAACGGGAGATGTTATAAACATATAACGGACTTTATATTAGTATAACGGAAAAGTAAACGGAAAAAGGCGGGATGTTACATTACCTACTCCTTAAAAGAAATTTCGTCCCGAAATTTAAGTAGGCGTAGTAGTCGTTGTTTCTTCCTCGAGATCTTGCGTTTCCGAATTCACGAATAGATGAGGATACTTCCTTTGCATTTGATCTTGTCTTTCCCAAGTAAACTCGGGTCCTCTTTTGGCATTCCAACGGACTTTAACAATCGGGATTCGACTTTGTTTCAATGTCTTGACGGAGGTGTCCACAATTTCAACCGGTTCCTCCACAAAATGAAGTTTGTCATCAATAGTAAGTTCTTCGAGAGGGATGACGATATCGGGTTTGGCAAGACACTTTTTCAAGTTAGATACATGGAAGGTAGGATGAACGGAGTTCAATTGAGGCGGAAGATCTAAACGATAAGCAACGGTTCCAATACGCTCCAAGATTTCGAAAGGACCAATATACCGCGGATTTAGCTTCCCGCGTTTCCCAAAACGGATTACACCCTTCCAAGGTGCGACTTTTAACATTACTCGGTCACCGACTTGAAATTCAAGATCGTTGCGTCGTTTGTCGGTATAGCTCTTTTGACGACTTCGGGCCGTCCTAAGCCTATCTCGGATTTGAACGATTTTCTCGGTGGTTTCGTGAATGAGTTCGGGTCCGGTGATTTGCACGTCGCCTACCTCGGCCCAACAAAGAGGTGAACGACATTTGCGGCCATATAGCGCTTCAAAAGGTGCGGCTTTAATACTCGCGTGATAACTATTGTTGTAAGAGAACTCGGCGAGAGGTAAGTGCTTGTCCCAAGCTTTTCCGAAATCAACCACGCAAGCTCGTAACATGTCCTCTAAGGTTTGAATTGTACGTTCGCTTTGTCCATCGGTTTGAGGATGATATGCGGTGCTCATGTCTAAACGCGTTCCCAACGCTTCTTGCAATGTACGCCAAAATCTAGAAACGAAACGGCCATCTCGGTCGGAGATTATCGATAAAGGTACACCATGTCGGGCTACGATCTCCTTAATGTAAAGTTGTGCAAGTTTCTCCATTTTGTCCGTTTCTTTCATGGCAAGGAAGTGTGCGGATTTGGTGAGATGGTCAACAATAACCCAAATGGTATCATAACCGCCCGTCGTTTTTGGTAGTTTGGTGATAAAATCCATCGTTATTCTTTCCCACTTCCATTGCGGGATCTCGGGTTGTCGAAGTAGTCCGGACGGTCTTTGGTGTTCGGCTTTGACTTTGGAACATGTCAAACACTTGGAAACATACGTAGCTACGTCCCTTTTGATGTTCGGCCACCAATATAGTTGTTTAAGATCGTGGTACATCTTATTGGCACCGGGGTGAATCGAGTATCGTGACTTATGGGCTTCATCTAAAATAAGGCTTCGTAGATCCCCATAACTAGGCACCCAAATTCTTCCGGCGAAATATCGGAGTCCGGTTTCTTTAACTTCGAATCGAGAGGTGAGGACGTTCAAGTGTTCGAGAGAGATGTTTTCATCCTTGAGAGCCTCATCTTGGGCTACCCTAATTTGGCTATTAAGGTTTGTGTGAATGGTGATGTTTAAAGCTCGGACACGGAGAGGCACCGCTCTTTCTTTTCGACTTAAGGCATCGGCTACTACATTTGCCTTCCCGGGATGGTAACGAAGCTCGCAATCGTAATCGTTTAAGGTTTCTATCCACCTTCGTTGTCTCATGTTTAGTTGCTTTTGATCGAAAATGTGTTGAAGGCTTTTGTGATCGGTGAAGATAGTACTCTTGGTTCCATAAAGATAGTGTCTCCACATTTTAAGTGCAAAGACAACGGCTCCGAGTTCGAGATCATGTGTCGTATAGTTTCGTTCATGAATTTTGAGTTGTCGAGAAGCATAAGCAATGACTTTCGTTCGTTGCATCAATACACACCCAAAACCATGTTTTGAGGCATCGCAATATACAACAAAGTCATCATTGCCTTCGGGAAGTGACAAGATAGGAGCGGTGGTTAGCTTCGTTTTCAAGATTTGGAATGCGGATTCATGTTCGGTCGCCCAAATGAATTTCTTTCCCTTGTGAGTCAATGCGGTTAGAGGACGTGCAACCAAAGAGAAGTTTTCGATGAATCTACGATAGTACCCGGCGAGACCCAAAAATTGACGAATGTGAGTAGGAGTAGTAGGAGTCTCCCATTTACTAATGGCTTCGATTTTCGTGGGATCGACTTTAATACCTTGGTCACTTACAACATGACCAAGAAATTGAACTTCCTTTAACCAAAATTCACACTTGGAGAATTTGGCATAGAGTTGTTCTTGTCTTAAAAGTTCAAGCACAAGTCGGAGGTGTTCCTCGTGTTCTTCTTCATTTTTAGAATAGATCAATATGTCATCGATGAACACAATAACGAATTTATCGAGATACGGTTTGCACACGCGGTTCATAAGATCCATGAACACCGCCGGTGCATTAGTGAGACCAAATGGCATGACGAGGAATTCATAACTACCATAGCGAGTCCGGAAAGCGGTTTTGGAGACATCTTCCCCCTTAACCCTTAATTGATGATAACCCGAGCGGAGATCGATTTTCAAATATACACAAGACCCTTGTAGTTGATCAAAGAGATCATCGATGCGAGGAAGAGGATATCGGTTCTTAACCGTCAATTTATTTAGTTCACGATAATCAATGCACATTCGTAGGGATCCGTCTTTCTTTTTAACAAACAAAATCGGAGCGCCCCAAGGTGAATGGCTAGGTTGGATAAAACCACGATCAAGTAGTTCTTGGATTTGACTTTGCAATTCTTGCATTTCGGATGGGGCGAGTCTATATGGTGCACGTGCTACGGGTGCGGCTCCCGGAATAAGATCGATTTTGAATTCAACCGGTCGATGAGGTGGAAGACCCGGCAATTCGTCGGGAAATACATCGAAAAAGTCACTAACAATTGGCACATCATCGATATGCTTCTCATCGGACTCGACTTTCTTAACGTGGGCAAGGATCGCAAAACAACCCTTACGGAGTAGTTTTCTAACTTTAAGGCACGAAACGAGATTGAGTCTGGTGCAACTCTTATCGCCATAAACAATCAAAGGTTCACCATTCTCGATAGGAATTCGGATTGCGTTAAGATCACAAAGGATGTGAGATTTCGTTTTGACTAACCAATTCATACCGATTATTACATCAAAGCTTCCTAGTTCCATGGGTATCAAGTCAATTTCAAATTCCTTACCCAAAATGTTTAACGCACACCCCCGGTAATATGTGTCGGCACTTAATAGTTTCCCGTTAGCCACTTCAATGGTATAAGGGGTATTTAATGGAAGAGGTGGAGTGCTAAAAGAATGAGTCAAAGTCTTGGATACAAAGCATTTATCGGCACCTGAATCGAATAAGCAAGAGACATAAGAATTGTTGAGAAGAAACGTACCCGTGACTAGTTCAGTGTCATCCCGGGCTTCCTCGGTGTTGATGTTAAAAGCTCGGCCGCGCGTGTTGGGGTTATCTTTCTTTTTTGGGCATGCATTTCTATAATGACCCGTTTGGCCACATTCGTAACAAGTGCCCGTCTTTGGTGCATTGGGCCACTTTCGAGCGACGGGAGTGGCACTTTTACAATCGTTGGCCTTATGACCAACTCCTTGGCACCGGTGGCAAATTAACTTACTACATTCGCCAAAGTGATGTTTGTTGCATTTGTTGCAAAGAGGTAGGTTCCCGGCATAACCCTTCTTGCCGTCGAAAGTGAAAGATTTCTTGGCAAAGTTGTTGTTGCTTGATTGGGAGGGTTCCCACTTTCTTTTGTTGCCGCTCGATTTATCCTCGGCCTTAGGTGCCGGAACTACGATTTCGTCAACCGTTTCAATTAGTTGGCGAGCCATGTTCATAGCGGCTTGATGAGTAGTGGGTTTGGATGACATCACCCCTTGTTTGATGCTTTTTGGAAGACCGAGCATGTAGAGCTCAATCCTTTGAGATTCGGGGTTAACAAGATTAGGACACATCAAGGATAGTTCGGCGAAGCGTTGATTATAAGCTTTAAGATCGTTTCCGACCGCTTTCAAAGCTCTTAGTTCTTCCTCAAGCTTTCGGGTTTCTTCGCGCGGAAAATATTCAACAATCATCTTTTCCTTTAGATCGGCCCAAGAGAGGGCATGAGCTTCATCGGTACCCACCGATTGTACATAAGTATTCCACCATGTAAGAGTGACACCGGCGAAAGTGTGAGTGGAGTATTTGACCTTGTCTTGGTCCCGACAACCGCTTATGCTAAAGACGGCTTCCGTTTGCTCAAACCATCGGGTGAGCACGACCGGTCCCCCGGTTCCATCAAAAGTGTGAGGTTTGCACCCCATGAAAGCTTTATAGGAGCATCCCTCGTTTGAGTTTCCGGCTCCATTGTTGTTGTTGTTGTTGTTGTGGTTGTTATTATTATTGTTGTTGGATGAGTGACCGGCCATGGCCGCATCTACGGCGGTGGCTATCATCCGTTCGAGAGCTTGTTCGGGAGTTTCATTGCGGCGTACACGACGAGGAGCCATTGTTCCTTTAAGACACAAGAATATCATTGATTAGTATTCTCAATAATACTAACCGTGATATAGAATAAAGATAAAGAGAAGTTTTTCCTCGACTCGCCTTAAATTCTTTATGTCATAATGTCGGAACGTTCATATGAGTCACCGTAATATAATCCCGGAAATTATATTACCCTGATTCATATGTGCATTCGACATCATTTCATATAGTCAAGGTGGCGTGTCAACCAAATTAAACAACGTGAGATTAAGATGAACTAAGAGTAGATATGAGTAGAAGCGTTCGAGTATAAATGCACAAGTAGTCAAGTAATTCCTACTTCAAGTCTATATGCCGGTTGTAGTCTAGACTCACCAATGTACCCTATGACTCGGGGTTGACACTAATGAACTCTAAATCCCTACAACCAACGCTCTGATACCATCTGTAGCGACCCGACAAAATCGTCATTTGACGGCGCCGTCTACTTAGGTCCCGTTACGTGGTCATAAGTCTTTAAGACAAAGTTTGACCAAAATATGTCGCCTTCATTTCAAAATAAAGATTGTGCCCAAAGTTTACAAGAATTGTTCAACCAATAGTTAAGTTACAACGTTATAACACGAATGAAATCTAGGCGACACGGTTTAAAGTAAAGTCAAAAGACGCTCCATGAAATGCACATATACTCGACATCCAATGCAAGTATCAAATAATGAGCGGAAGCATGTATCATGTATCGTTCAAGGACCTGAGAAAAACATAGAAATCTGTCAACGAAAACGTTGGTGAAATCATAGGTTTAAGTAAGTAAGTACAAGTGAACCACAAGATTTGCATCAATGAAATAATAGTAATACATTCCAAAAGTTTGTTTCACGAGCACCCAATTATCAATGTTTAACGTTTCCTTCCATTGAACCCCATCACTTAGTGCTAGAACATACACTGTTTCTCGAAAATATATTTCATTCGTAAACGGTAGCGAACCGTTTGAATGAGGGTTTGTCAAACCCATATGGATCCATACAACATAAGTTCTCGCTTACACCCGGCAAGTGTAACTAATGATAATCGAATTGAGGATTTTGTTCTAAACTCGTATGTAGAATGTTTGTTTTCCTGTACTTGTGTTCACTTAGTAAAAGAAATGTTTATGTTTTCTCATCCCAAATGTAAGTTCAAAAAGAGTAAAAGTGGGACTATGATCTCACCTTGAGTGCACGAGTAGTAAAGTACTTCGACAAGTAAACGTGTGCAAGGAACAATGCTAGTCTTGACCTAAACAAATAGGTCGTATCAATAACGGTAACCACGATAGGTCAAAGATGTTCAATTAGTCCTATGGCTCGTTACGACTCGATTATTTAGCATGTGAAATCAAATTGTCAAGTTTCATGCAAGATACAAGTATATAAACAAGTTAGGAAGGTTGCAAAATCATTTGGTTAGGTTTGACAAAAAGTCAAACTTTGGTCGGTCAAAGTCAACGAAAAAGTCAACACGTTCGGGTCGTGTCCCGAACTATTTTTCTGAGGTTTTTAATCATGTATGAGCATGCTAGGACAAGTGACATGTGAATCGGAGGTGCGTAGCATAGCAAACATTATTCGAAATTTGACCAAGTTGGACAGACCCAATCGGCGCGCCGCGCGGGTATATGGCGCGCCGCGCGGGTACCTGTGCAGAGAATTCTGGCAGTTTTTAAGTTTTATGCACGAACCTAACTTCAAACAATCACCATTTATGATCCGCAAACAATCAAGACAAGTATCTTATACCGTTGGGAAGGTAATTTGACGAGGAAAACAACTAAACACATTTCATCAATCAATCTACCTATCACAACAACCAAAACCGCATCTAATGCTTAACATTAACCGCATACAAGTTCATAAATGCAATTCAATGATTCGGGCAACCAATTTACATGAATGATATGCCGTTTCGAAGGTAATCAAGCATACAATCCAACTAAACACTTACCAATAATAATCCATGGCATTCAATGCATCAAAAGTCCATTTCAAGTTCATCAAACCCTAACCCAAATTCACCAAAATCAATAATCAAGTTCATGAAGTTTTCTAAGGCAACCTACACATCAAATTGAAGCTAGTGATGCTAGTAACACAATTAAAACATCAACTTTTAACATCTAACAACATATGATCATCCAAAATTCAAGAATAACACACCAAAATTCAAGTTCATGCTAGTTACACTAAAACAACGAGATCGAGCATATAAATCATATATTCATGTTAGACTTGAGCCATAGACACTAATTAACACTTTTATAAGTTAAAAACATCAAGAACACAAAATCTAGTGATTTTAGAAAGTTACCCAAATGAGATGAAGTTGGTACCAAAACGAAGAGGATGAAGAGAGGATCACGAATATGTAATTTATTTTGTTGTAAGCCTCCTAGATCGAATTTAGATGATGATTGAATGAATATGGTTTTGGGTGTGTGTGTTCTTGCTAGAGAGAAAGAGAGAGAGAGATGAAGATGAAATGAATGGGTGAAAGGGGTTTGACCCTTTGACCTAGTCAAGGGTTTGATCCCTTGTCAAGTTTAGTCCCTCAACTTTCGTTCGGGTGCGGGAATTACCTAAACGAGATAATTTAAAACGCGTATCAACGGGAGATGTTATAAACATATAACGGACTTTATATTAGTATAACGGAAAAGTAAACGGAAAAAGGCGGGATGTTACAATGTATACATAGATTTAATCAAGAGGGAAGCTCTCTTTTTTTTGGGGGAAGGGGAAGTAAACATTCGTTATAAAAAATGTTATAATTTCACTATTCATTTATATATTTAACGTTGTATTTTTATACAATTTCATGATATACTTTCAAAAAAATAAGTTTTACGAACAAAAACATTATTATTTTTTATCAAAATCTATAATAAAAATAACATTACTCATGATGAATGTTTTCGAAAATTTTTCCGAAAACATTACATGTAAAGAATGTTATTGATTTTTTTGCCCAAAAAACATTACATGTAATGAATGTTATTGATTTTGTCGAAAACTTTAACGTTTTTTTTTTCTTTTACTATAAAATGATATTCTTTTCAATGAATGTTGATATTTTTTCACATGAATTTAATATTTCCTATGAATTTTCACAAATTTTTGCTTAAAGAATATGTAATCTTTTACCTCCCCCTTCCCCCTATATATATATATATATATATATATATATATATATATATATATATATATATATATATATATATATATATATATATATATATCATTATCAAGAGGGAAGTGAATTTATAGGGGGAAGGGGAAGTAATTTTTTTTTTTTTACAAACATTAAGATTAGGTAAACATATGAACATTTAAAAAAGACGCTTTGTGATGAATTTTATTATTTTGACGGGAAAACGCTCGAAGAAATAACTGATAACATGCATCATGAGTAATGTTATTCCTAATAACATTCATCGTGATGAATGTTATTCTTCGAGTTTTTTTTCCATCTTATGTGAAGTTTTTTTCAAAATTTAGCCCAATTTGGAGTTTAGGGTTTAGTGTTTTGGGTTTAGTGCTAAACCCAAAACACTAAACTCTAAACTCTAAACCGTTCGTGTTAAAAATTCAATCTAAACCCTGATTTCTAAACCCTAATTCATGAACCCTAATTTCTAAACCCTAAAGAAAACGCTCGAAGAATAACATTACTCATCATGCATGTTATCAGTTGTTTCTTTGAGCGTTTTCCCGCCAAAATAAAACGTTCATCACAAAGTGTCTTTTTTAAATGTTCATATTTTCATGTGATCTTAATGTTTGGGAAAAAAAAAATTTACTTCCTCCTTTCCCCAAAAAAGTGCTTCCCTCTTGATTATATATATATATATATATATATATATATATATATATATATATATATATATATATATATATATATATATATATATATATATATATGTATGAGTTGTGTGTTATCGCGGAAATATGTTGCAGAACAAATGGAGCAGGTTGGCTGAATATGATGACAGGTTAGTGGTTACTATTAAGTACTAAGCCACCTTTTATTATTGTTTAAGTTATGTTCCGTAGTTGCAAAAAATTTCAAGGGTAATAGGTACAAAGTCACTGATCTTTTGTTCTCTTTGGGTGTGCTAACTTTGGTAATGTTAACAACACTTATGTTACTACCTCATAATCGTTCAGAGTTGACTTCCAAAATGTAGTTGTAAGGATCTATATGTTCATTATGATACTTGGGCTGTTCATCAGACTAAGTTTAATGCATATAATCATCCCATGATATTCTCGTCTCAAGTTTAAACCTCACTATCAGCATATTTTGGGTTGCCATGAAAAACGGCCGGAAACAGTTGCGGTATAATCTGGTTAGGTCGTGTACATTTGAATAAAAATACTCCCTTCCCTTCCTTTGTTAACCTGAACATGGAAAATTGCAGAAGGGATTCCACAATCGACCCACTTCCAATTTCAAGTAAAAAAAAGCTAGTTGAAGAACTTGGTGACCCAGAATATTATCCTAATGCACGAACCGTTAGTCGTCAAAAGAGGACCTGTAGCAACAAAGTAAACCAAGGTATCAAGCAAAGTGTAGTTGAAGACCTTAACGACTCTAACAATCCCCTTCATACATGCCCGGTTACCCGTCAAAGAAGTGGGGGCCGCGGTAAAATGATAAACGAAGATACTGAAATGATTGAAATTGAAGAGGTTAATGACTCTCAAGATGAGTCAAATGAAGACCTCAACGACTCTCGGGATCACATTTATAAATGCTCGGTTACCCGTCAAAGAAGTGAGAACCGCGACAAAATGATAAACGTAGATATCGAAATGATTGAAATTAAAGAGGTTAGTGACTCCCAAAATGAGTCAAATGACTATAGCCAATGCACCATCACTCGTCAAATAAGAGGGTCTTGGAGAAACAGAGTTAACCAATCTGGGAAGTTGGACTCTACGAAAGTTACCAGTTACTTAGAGTAAGATAAACCTTTTATTTCACTGAATTAAACAAATATTATGCATTTTACTCTTGTGTTTTAATATGAAATATGTCATTTTATTTATGTAGGAAGCTATGGCTCAGCTTATCAAAAAAGAAAAAATCTTTGGTGACATACCTTGATCCATTTCATTATGATATTTACTCGCGTGATTCATATAAAGAAAAAGAGAGAGTGCTGAAATGGATGAAGAGGAAGGACATATTTTCTAAAAACTATGTGTTTCTTCTCATCGTTAAATGGTAATGTTTAAGGACTGTTTGAATTTGCGTTTTGAAAATGAGTATATGATATTGAATAATGAGATCGGATAAGTAGTTATAGACACCATATTAGATTATCATCAAGTCACAATTTAAAACTTGAATTCACCTCATTACCTTATTTATATTTTTTTTGGCATGTAGTGATCTTAAGTTTTATTTTTATTTTTATTTTTATTTTCAGGAGTCATTGGATGCTGTTGATATTCTGTCACCTTGGTGCGAGTTCTGAATCAAATATCAAGACTCCATGCATTTTGTTGTTGGATTCAATGGCCAAAACTGAGCACTACAACCCACTTGAACCCATGATAAGAAGGTTTTATTAATTTAGACTAATATAGGTCCTCTTATGTTTTAGATTGTAGAACCCAATTTAATCTGGTTTTACGATTTATTTTTCACGTGGCAGGTTTGTCTCGGACATTTACACAAGTTCAGAGATAACAGAGGATTCAAAACAGTTGCCGTTTTTGGTTCCAAAGGTGACTAGCATATCTTACTGTTTTTCCTTGATGTGATGTGAGTTGGGTCTTGGTCTTGACCTGATCCAACCCATTTGTATAATCCAACCCATTGGCTTATTTATGTGATGTATTTAGTGCTTACTCACATTTTATGTGTTGAAACAAACAACTTTCAGGTTCCACAACAAAGAGATGATGCGGAATGTGGATACTTTGTTCTTTACTATATGAAGCTCTTTGTTGAAAATGCTCCGAAAAGTTTTAGCGTATCCAATGGATACCCTTATTTTGTAAGTTGTCTTACTACATTTAGTTATTATATATCTTTAACCTTATTGGTGGAAACAGTCATAGGGTAATCAGCTTAGACCATTTACATTTGACTAAAGAGAACCCACCCTTGTGGTCCAGTGGTTCATCCCAATGCTTAGGTGTTTTGGGGGGAGTTCTCAAGTTTGAGTCCCCTTTCCTTAAAAATACCCGCGGAATTTATTCCGATAAGCCGGGTTGCCCCATGGGAGGTTTTACTGACCATATTCATGATCCAGGTCCGACTGGCCTGCCTCTCGGGATGGTTTATGGTTCGGATCCCTGTAATATGATTCGGGTTTCCGCCCGAAAGCGCGTGTGTACGTGGCAAATGAGAGTATTCGATGCCAACTATTGACTTTCAAAAAAAAAAAAAAAAACACATTTGACTAAAGATACTCACCCTTTTTATTTACCCTTAGTACTGACATATGAAAGTCAATTAGCTATTTTGCAACTTTATAATCTAAATCATTAATAATAGTGGATACCCACATTTTGGTCATATATATCTTTACCCTCATTGTTGTCACTGGTTTGAGTTTAATCAAGTCCAATTAGTGATGGTACAGATGCTAAATTTTAGGCAAATATTTCTCAATTTCTGAATGTAGATTTTCTTTTCGGTATTGGGTCAATATTTCATAAAATCAGTTTTGCCTTTTAAGTTTTATGTCTTCTTTTTGTAGATGAAGAAAGATGGGTTTACTTTTGAAGATCTAGACACCTTTCGCGAAACTCTTGATTTTACGCATGTATAGCATCCGCCTGCTCGTGTACAGCGATTCAGTAACTATGTGTAATTGGGTGTGTGTGCCGTTATAAAAAAATACGGAGTATATATTAACTTACATGCTCAAATTCGTATTTTATTCTAGAGTTTAGTTGTGCATATGCTCCGACTGATTACTAGTCATATAGTTATTTACCTTGAAACTAAACTGTAAAAAAAGTTAATGAAGCTCAAGAATAACATAAATTTAACTGAACTTAATATGACAACTCGGATGATTTAAACCGCATAATACAAAATCTGAGTATTGTAAGGGTACTAACCCAGCGTTGCGGCGGGAAATCGTTTGCAGCGATACATAGTTTCATTATTCACATTAAAAACGGTATTCGAAGTTCTAACTCAACCTCAAAGTAATGTTTAAACTTGATATATCGTTAGGCCAAAGGCCCTTTGCTACATGCAAGTTCAAAGGCCCTTTGGTACAAATGAGTTCATAATGCTGTAACAAATCATTTTTTCGTCGGATAAGGTTGCAAACGAAAGATCTTGAGTAACTGATCCGAAAAAACAATTCAAAAGATAAATAAATATTGTTATTATGTAGCTTCAATAAGAACTTTTTTTGATTAATAAAAAAGTAACACAAGCAACGTTACCATCTTTGAATTTTTAAGTTTATGTTAAGTATTAAGACAAAATACTCGTCGAGTGGTTTGACTCCGTAGGTTGCAAGTTCAATTTTTGGAGTGACCATGGAAGGTTGAGAAACGGTCACGCACTGTTTCAGATAAATCACGTAAATCAGTATTTAATATATATATATATATATATATATATATATATATATATATATATATATATATATATATATATATATATATATATATATATATATATATATATAGGGAGGGGATTTAAAGAGAACCAATGGTGAGAGATAACCCATAGAACTCACAATTGAATGCACACTACGATATTCACATATTCTTTTAAAACAAATTTCCAAAACAAAAAAATTTTGGAAAATTTTTTTCGGGAAAAAAATTCAAAATTTATAAAAAAAATTTCTTATAAAAAATATTTTTTTTTCATTAAAAAGATTACATATTGGGCTCAATCTGATGCAGATTGGGCTCAATCTGCAGATTAAGAATGAATTAAAAACAAAAAAAAAATATTTCTCAAAAAAAAATTTCCGATTTTTTTTTTTTTTTTTTTTGGATTTTTTTTTTAAAAATTACATGGTGCTATGGGTTCTCTCCCACCCTTGGTTCTCTTCGGATCCTTTCACTATATAGCCTAAGGTTAGGACTATGCTTAGGAAATGTAGACATGTATGTGTATGTAACATAGCGTTAAGGATATGGCTATACTTAAGAAATGTAGACATGTAAAAAGTGATTGTATATTTTTTTTGAACTAATTACTCTCTACAAATAACTACTCATATATGATATGTTTTTGCCAAATTTTTATAATGTATCAGTCTTTAGGACTATCCACATAAAACTTCTGTCTCTAAACTACAAAAACTCATCTCTTTTGCTATTTTTTACACTTAGACTTTGTTCCACAAATATGGTGTTCCATAGTTTTTGTAGGAAAGAAAAGAAAAGAAATTGATTGATGATTTTTCCTAATTTTCCTTCCAAGCTTTCCTTTCAAATTGCAAGGATCCCACTTTCATCCTTTTCATTCATCTTCATTTAATTTCACTTCTTTTCTTTTATTTATAAACTGTGGAACACAGTCTTAAAGTAAGAGTGTTCCTAACCATGACAAACTTCCTCACTAGAAATAGCTGCCACATCAGTGCTACATCAACACTTCCTCATCAGGACTAACTTAGCACTAAACACTCTCAACTATGACATATTTTCTCATAAAAATTGAGACCCAGTATATTATTTAATTCATTAAATGTACAAGTATACATGCTAATAGTACAAATATTAAAAAAATATATGTTCATCCTGGTGTGAGAAAGAAGGAGACGAGGGCGAAAGGGGTAGGGCGGCCAGAGGGCTGGGTGGTGCCATTAGCGCCCTGCAGGGCATGTTCGAGGGCGGCTTGCATCACCTTAACCGTTGGTAGCACTCTAAATAAGTAAACGCACCACCTAAATTAAAATAATAAAATAGAATATTTTATCAACACAAATAAATTCAAACCCCAGGGGCTTAAGAGCAATTCGATCTTTCTTGGGTTTCTCAAACATGACATTTTTGCCCCTGTTGATTTTTTTTAATATAAATTTAATTGAATCGAATTGAACTAGGGTTTCGTTCTAAAGTATTTGACTCAGCCGTCTAACGAACTCTCACAGGTACGCTCCGTAAATTATGGATCTTTATTGCCGTTGATTGATTAATTATCTATCATGTCAGATTTGTAGTACTCTTATAAATTACTAGCCCAATTGTTTCTTTATCAATTTTTTTTTCTGTAGTTTTGTGATTTTTTAGTTCAGTTAAAAAAAGTTGAATAATGGTTGTTGCCTGCAATTCAAGTAATGATGTGCCAGTAAGATAATATAACACTCATAATTTAATCAAGATTATAATAATTTTAATGTATTATCGGTTTTACATAAACCTATACATAGTCGTATTGATAAAATCGAGTGATTTGGGTGTATCGAGATTTAATTTGATTTTGTATCTCTTTGGAAGATATACATGATTAAATAATGATATAGTGTTTGGTTCTTTATTTGTGTTTAAAGTTACAATTTTTATTTGCAGGAGGGAATACTTGATTATATAACAATGGCACCTACATTCTACGTTGGTTCGGAAGCTGGTCTTAAAAAGCTCGATGAGTACCTTTTGTCTCGTAGTTACATCACCGGGTACCAAGCGTCGAAGGACGATCTAACCGTTCATGGTGCTTTCTCAAAACCACCTTCAGCTCAATACGTTAATGTGTCTCGTTGGTTTAACCATATTGAAGCACTTTTGAGAATCTCGTAAGTGCTTGAACCTGTTGTTAAATGATTAATAAGAACCTTCTAAAACTGTTATTGGTTTATATTCGATCATAATTTTTTGATGTATATATTATAGTTGGATGTTAACTGATTGTTTTTATTTATTTATTACTATTTTTTTTTTTTTTTGGCAGTGGTGTATCTGCTGAAGGAAGTGGTGTTATTATTGAGGGATCTGCTTCTTTCCCAGAAGAGGCCGTTTCAACTCCTCCTGTTGCCGACACAAAGGTTAGCTCAACCTACTTTTTTTGTTCTGTTTTAATACTCTCATTATATTAAAGGAAAACTTATGTGTGGATTATGATTAGAAACCTTTTATTATGTCAATTATTATAGTTGAAGTCTTTTAATGGTTGAATGGGATTGTGAATATAGAATATGTTTTGGCTGAGTTGTCATATGTTTGACATGTTTGACCCGTTTGATAGAACACAATCCAAATTGTGGGCGTTTTTGTTTTCTAATACAACCTTTTTCTAAGTATACGAGTTTTGATTGCTACATTTACTACTTTTGATGTGGGTTGATTTTTTTAGTCATGACAAATCAGGTTGGTTTTTGTTTTCTAATACAAAAATTTAATTTGATGGATATTCTTCAGGTTGCAGCTGATGAGGATGACGACAGTGATGTCGATCTTTTCGGTGAAGAGACCGAAGAGGAGAAGAAGGCAGCTGAAGATCGTGCAGCTGCGTTGAAGGCATCCGGAAAAAAGAAAGAATGTGAGTTTATCTTCATTTCATTATTTAATCAATTATTATGAAAATAGACGCCTTTTAAATCGTGCCAGTTACCAGTATTCATGGTTATCTTCAAGCTCTTTACTGACATTGATTTTGTTTGTGATTATGCTTGTAATCATATATAATAAATCAGCTGGCAAGTCTTCAGTTTTGATGGATGTGAAGCCATGGGATGATGAGACGGACATGAAAAAGCTTGAGGAGGCTGTTAGAAGCGTTCACCTCGATGGCTTGTTGTGGGGTGCATGTATGTTTTCTATAAATCTATTTTATAAGCTGCTACATTAATATTAATTTTTTGCTGTGTGAAAGAACATGTGATTGGATGACTAATTGATTAATCATCACTTACGTTTATTTAACAACAGTATATTATATTTTCATGATTGCAGCAAAATTGGTACCAGTTGGGTACGGAATCAAGAAGCTTCAGATCATGATGACCATTGTCGATGACTTGGTGTCCGTTGACACACTCATTGAAGAGCGACTTTGCGAGGAACCAATTAACGAGTATGTTCAGAGCTGTGACATTGTTGCCTTCAACAAAATATGTAAGTTCATTCTAGATAGTGGTTTATACGTTTTTATTTTCTTTCCCATTCTTTAACACAACATTGACTCGGTGCCTTCTATTTCATTAACCGGTTATTGTTTTTGTGATCTTGCAGAGTTTATCAACCTCAACTGGATTGCTGCTATGGGGCACAATGGTTGTGATGGTGTTTTGTTATGGTTTATTTATCCCTCAATGCAAAAATATTTATCAGATTTATTGTTCCAGTTTTGACTATGCACTCTCAATGTGTATTAGGTGACTTTGGTTTTTTTATCCAATTACGTATTTTTATCGAACGGCTCTATTGAGTCGACAACAATCGTCGATTTATTGGCGAATTGACTGACTTTTAGAGCTTAAATTAAATTTCATGCAGGATTAAAACCCATGGAAATTTGATTCTACCATTTTCATGGCGTCTATTATTATTTTTATTTTATTAAAAAAAAAAAACTTTTTCCTACTTAAAGGCCGGAGGTCCTCTCGGAAGCAATCTCTTTATCCGTCGAATAAAGAGAGGGATGACTTTCTCTACTCTCGAGAGTGTTTCACTCTGGGTGGAGAAATGACTTGTCTTTATTCTCGGATAGGGGAAGTATTGTCTACATCTCACCTCCCCCATACACCACTCATGTGGTATTGGGTTTCGTCGTTGTTGTTGTATTTTTATCGAGAAAATTACGTGGGTTCTCTATTTATGCCAAATTTCATACTGCTTCCCTGTACTTTTTTCCCTGGGGTCACCGTAAGTTACGTAAGGGGTACCGTTAATAATGGTTGTTAAATGATTCCGTTAAATTGATGTCATGCTCAAAGCACGTGAGGGTAACAATTGACCACGATATAACTTGGTAGAATAAATATTTCGAAGTAACATATTTTGGAGTTATTGGTGAGAGAGTAACAATTGATCATGATGTAACTAGGTACGGTCAGATTGTTACGTCTGAGTAAAAGAAAACTCGTCTTTCCCAAAAAGATTGCAACTGTTTTTTCTTGCATCTGAGACTAAGAGAAAACTCATCTTTTTTAAAAACATTGTAACTTGAAAAATTTAATTGTGATTGAGATTTGAATTTTGTTTATATAAATAGAGTAGATGAAATATTCAAATGTCAAACTAATGTTATTTTGATTATTTCATAGACTCCTAGTGAAGTACTTCCTCCGTCCTAAAATAAGTGTCTACGTTACTATTTATATTTATTTTAAAATAATTTACTTCTAAAAATAATCAATAAATATCATTAAACTCTCAAATTTACCCTTATTTATTACTCTCAACCACTCATTTTAAATAAATTCAGTAAAATTTACTTTAACTATATAGACAAAATTGACATTTATTATCAATATCTTAAATCCAACAAAAATAACTCTCAGACACTCTTTTTGAAAGGATGGAATAATATTTTATCCACCTCAAAAGTTAACATTATTATTCATTTATTTGGGTGTTGCTAAATCTACCCACAGGTTAATTTTTGGGAAACATTGACCGTTACTTTTATCTTGAAATTTTAATTCTACTGATTTTGTTTAGATTCTTTTTCTTTGTGAGCATCACCTCCATGTGCCATGTGTCAGGCACCCTCTTTCATTTCTTATTTCCATTTCAATTTCAATACTGTTATAATTCAGTAGGCTTATAACTACCTTTAGTGGTTTGATTCTTGATGTTATAATTCAGTAGGCTTATAACTACCTTTAGTGGTTTGATTCTTGATGTTATAATTCAGTAGGCTTATAACTACCTTTAGTGATTTGATTCTTGATTTAGAATACTAATAATGAAGTGTAAGAACAAAGATGATAATGGAGAGAAAGAAAGAAACACTTTGTAAGTGTGAGAAATGGTGCAAGTTTAATGCTTGCATTCATGAGTATTTATAGCCTAAAATCTCAATATAAAAATACATACTTTGTGTACCAAAATTGACTATATGTATACACCAAAATTGACTATCCATATCTATATTATTATTATTATTATTATAACACTCCCCCTTGGATAGCAATTTTATTTTGTTGAAGATCAACTATAAATTACTGCCTCGTTAAAAACCTTGCTAAAGAAAACCCAGTGGGAAAAAACTTTAGCTAAGGGAAAAAGAGTGCAGCATGGAGTTGACTCCCCCTCAAGTAGACATCGCTTCAGCTGTTACATCTTTTGAACATGTCTCATGCCAATGTTATGAACGTGTGTTCTGAAAATAGCAGTTGGAAGTGCTTTCGTGAAAAGATCAGCAGAGTTTTTGCTAGATTGCACATATCTCATTTCAATCTGGTTGTCCTTAATGAGATTTTGAGTGTATGAGAAGAATCTAGGTGGTATGTGTTTTGTTCGGTCACTTTTGATATACCCTTCTTTCATCTGTGCTATGCAAGCTGCATTATCTTCATAGATAGTTGTTGGACTTTTATCGCGTTCTAGTCCACAAGAATCAGTAATGAGTTGTGTCATTGATCTCAACCAAAAACATTCTCGAGTAGCTTCATGTAATGCAATCACTTCGGCATGATTTGACGATGTAGCAACAAGTGTTTGTTTTTGAGAACGCCATGATATTGCAGTACCTCCATTTAGGAATACATATCCAGTTTGAGATTTAGCTTTATGTGGATCAGATAAATAACCTGCATCTGCATAACCAACCAAATCTTGTTTTGATTCGTTAGAATAAAATAATCCTAAATCAGTAGTTCCTCGAAGGTATCGAAATATGTGTTTGATCCCATTCCAGTGTCTTTTGGTAGGAGCAGAGCTGAACCTTGCCAACAAATTAACTGCAAAAGAAATGTCAGGTCTTGTACAATTTGTAAGATACATAAGAGCTTCAATTGCACTAAGATATGGTACTTCTGGTCCAAGAATGTCTTCTTGATCTTCACATGGACGAAATGGATCAGCTTCAACATTGAGTGATCTAACAACCATAGGAGTACTTAATGATTTTGCCTTGTCCATATTGAAACGTTTCAAAATCTTTTCAGTATATGTTGTTTGATGTACAAGTAAACCATTAGGCATATGCTCAATTTGTAAACCAAGGCAATACTTGGTTTTTCCGAGATCTTTCATTTCAAATTCTTTCTTTAGAAGTTGAATGGCTTCATGGATCTCTTTATTTGTACCTATGATGTTAAGATCATCAACATAAACAGCTATGATCACATATCCGGATGTTGTTTTCTTAATGAAAACACAAGGGCAAGTAAGATTATTTGTATACCCTTTGCTTATCAAGTAATCACTTAATCGGTTATACCACATACGTCCCGATTGTTTTAACCCATATAAAGATCTTTGTAATTTAATCGAATACATTTCTTTGGGTTTTGCATTTGATGCTTCTGGTACCTTAAATCCTTCAGGTATCTTCATATATATATCACTATAAAGTTATCCATATAGATAAGCAGTCACAACATCCATGAGATGCATTTCTAAATTTTTAGAAACTGCCAGACTGATTAAGTACCTAAAAGTAATTGCATCCATAACAGGAGAATAAGTTTCTTCATAATCAATTCCCGGTCTTTGAGAAAAACCTTGAGCTACAAGTCTAGCTTTATACCTTGTAACTTCATTTTTCTCATTTCTTTTTCGGACAAAAATCCATCTGTATCCTACAGGTTTCACATCTTTAGGAGTGAGAATGATGGATCCGAAAACTTTTCTTTTATTGAGTGATTCTAATTCAGCTCGTATTGCTTCTTTCCATTGAGCCCAATCATGTCTATTTTGACATTCAACCATAGATGTTGGTTCTGGATCATCATCATTATTCATGATGTCATATGCAACATTAAATGAAAATTTCTCATCAAGATTTTTCATTTCATTTCGGTTCCATAATATTTTTGAATATGCATAATTGATTGCAATTTCTGTATTGACATCATCAATCTCCTCTGCAGTAGGAGTACTGATTTGTGGTTCTTCTTGAACACTTTCTTTTACTTCATTATCAGCTGATTTTCTTTTTCGAGGATTTTTATCCTTTGAACCGATTGGTCTTCCACGTTTCTGACGTGGCAAAGATTCATGAGTGACGTTATTGCCAGCTTTTGGAATTTCAATTCGAGCTGGAGTATTTACTGCTGGTATATATGATTTTGTCACCGTTTTTGTATCTGTAAATGCATCAGGCAATTGATTTGCAAGTTCTTGTATATGCATTATCTTTTGAACTTCTGTCTCGCATTCTTTTGTGCGAGGATCAAGATACTTTAATTGAGGTTCACACCATGAAACATCATTTTCTTTATTTTTCATTTCTCCCCCTAATCTAGGGAACAATGTTTCATTAAAATGACAATCAGCAAAACGTGCTGTAAAAACGTCACCTGTCATAGGTTCAATATACCTTAATATTGAAGATGTTTCATATCCAACATATATTCCCAACCTCCTTTGAGGACCCATTTTTGTACGTTGTGGTGTCGCAATTGGAACATACACTGCACAACCAAATGTTCTAAGATGGGAAATATTTGGCTCTTGACCAAAAGCAAGTTGTAGGGGGGAATATTTATGACTTGCACTTGGTCTGATGCGAATCAATGCAGCAGCATGTAAAATTGCATGACCCCATATAGATACAGGGAGTTTTGTTCTCATTATCAATGGTCTAGCGATTAACTGTAAACGTTTAATCAATGACTCGGCTAAACCATTTTGTGTATGCACATGAGCAACAGAATGTTCAACAACAATTCCTATAGACATGCAATAGTCATTAAATGCTTGAGATGTAAATTCACCAGCATTATCAAGTCTCACCCTTTTAATGGTGTAATCAGGAAAATGAGCTCTCAATTTAATAATTTGGGCAAGAAATTTTGCAAATGCCACATTACGGCTTGATAACAGACAAACATGAGACCATCTGCTAGATGCGTCTATTAGAACCATGAAATATCTAAATGGTCCACATGGTGGATGAATTGGTCCACATATATCACCTTGAATTCTTTCAAGAAACATTGGTGATTCTTTCTCAACCTTAAGTGGTGAGGGTCTAGTTATCAATTTTTCAAGAGAGCAAGATGTACATGGAACCATTGTATCATGATGGATTTTTCTATCCTTTAGTGGATGTCCATGAGTACATTCAATAATCCTTTTCATCATTGTTGATCCTGGATGGCCTAATCTGTTATGCCATAAACTGAATACACCAGGATCAATATATTTTTCGTTAACTACCATATGTATTTCTGGTACATTTATATGTGTATAATGTAATCCAGAACTAAGTCTTGGCAGTTTTTCAACCACATGACTCTTGTCAGTGATACTTAAATATTTCTCATTTTCTGTTGTCACTGACTGATAATCATACCCGTTAAGGTATATGTCGGAGAAACTCAATAAATTTCTGCTTGACTTGGGAGAAAATAAGGCATCATTTATTAAAAATTTTGTACCATTTGGTAGTATGAAATTTGCCTTTCCTATCCCTTTTATCAAGTTAGCAGGTCCTGATATTGTATGTATAGTTCCTTCCGTTGGTTTTAGATCAATAAAATATTTCTCGGATTTAAGTATAGTGTGTGTAGTTCCACTGTCTGCTATACAGAGATCTCCACCACTTGATTGATGTTGTATTCCAGCAAAATTCATATTGAACTTCATATATAAGAAATAAATAGTGAGTACATTAATATTACACAATATTTTAAACGCAAATAGATAGTACTGAAACATTTAGCAAACATAATGACAAAGACAGACGATATTAAATCGTTTATTTTTCAAAAAACACACAACTTAAACATTCAAGAAATCTTCATATAAATCAGATGGTTTCTCAGTGACTGTTGGATCAATATTATCCACAAAATTTACTTCCTTTTCTTTACCTTTCAGCGAATCCTGATACATCTTAACAAGATGTTTAGATGTTCGGCAAGTATTAGCCCAGTGGCCCATTCTACCACATCTGTAGCAAGATTCTTCAGAATTTTTAGAAGAATTTTCTTCAACATCTTGTTTAATGGGCTTGTTTTGTGGTTGATATTTATATTTTCGTGGATTACTATTTCTTTGACCACCACGGCCACGACCACGACCACGCCCATTACCATTACCATAAGGATGGTTTCTACCATAGTTATGGCTTTTGGCATGATGATGGTGATGGTTATTATAACCACGACCTTGCCCGCGTCCTTGTCCCTGTTTATAATTATTTGCAGTATTTGCTTCAGGGATTGCAAGTGTACCAGTAGGACGGGATTGCTGATTTTTCATTAATAGCTCATCATTTTGCTCTGCAACTAAGAGATATGAATTAAGTTCAGGATATGTTTTGAACTTTAGCATTCTCAAATTTCTTTGCACTGTGATGTTTGCAGCATTCATTGTGGAGAAAGTTTTCTCCATCATGTCTGCATCACTAATTTCATGTCCACAGAATTTAAGTTGTGAACATGTATTATACAGAGCTGAGCTGTATTCATTTACTTTCTTAAAGTCTTGGAACCTTAATGTTCTCCATTGTTCCATTGCAGCTGGAAGTAAAATTTCTCTTTGATTATTGAATCTGCTTTTGAGACCTTCCCATAAAACATGGGGATCTTCTACAGTCACATAATTATTTTGTAAGCATTCATCAATATGTTGATGAATAAAGCAACATGCCGTAGCTTGTTCTTTTTCAGAACAAGTGTTGTTTTCATTTATGGTTTCAAGAATGCCCATTGATTTAAGATGCATTTTTACTTTTATAACCCATGGCATGTAGTTGTTTCCAGTTGATTCTAAAGGAGTAAATTTAAGCTTTTCCAGATTCGACATTTTCTATTATCAAAAATTAAAACAAACATCATGATAAATTAGAGTCAATTTATATTCATAAGTATATAAACATTAAACATAAATTTAATATAACATAAATGATAAGTAGGTGACAGTGTCGACCATGTGTAAGTAATCATAAATAAATGTTATATAACAAAAATATAAATATTAGTAAACATAAATGAAAATTTGGCGACAGTGTCGACCATATATTTTTTCAGGTGGTATAACCGACCTATATCATTCTGGTGGTATAACCGACCATATATCATTTTGGTGGTATAACCGACCATATATCATTTTGGTGGCAGAGCCAACCATATTTAGTATTAAGATTATCGTGCTGATAACGTGTTATAATTCAGTAGGCTTATAACTACCTTTAGTGGTTTGATTCTTGATGTTATAATTCAGTAGGCTTATAACTACCTTTAGTGGTTTGATTCTTGATGTTATAATTCAGTAGGCTTATAACTACCTTTAGTGATTTGATTCTTGATTTAGAATACTAATAATGAAGTGTAAGAACAAAGATGATAATGGAGAGAAAGAAAGAAACACTTTGTAAGTGTGAGAAATGGTGCAAGTTTAATGCTTGCATTCATGAGTATTTATAGCCTAAAATCTCAATATAAAAATACATACTTTGTGTACCAAAATTGACTATATGTATACACCAAAATTGACTATCCATATCTATATTATTATTATTATTATTATAACAAATACGAGTATTACTTAAACTTTATTTTATTTTATCTGAATTATTTTTCTTATTATTATATTATTTTTTGCGATATTTAACTTAGTATTCGCAATTATTGAGTTAATTAATAATAGTAATCTGGTCTTCATTACCCATGAAAATCCTAAGTAAAACAAAGAAAAAAAAAATCAAATCTATTATACGTTTATGATACATATAATTACAAGTGCTTTTATAACTTTTTAAGATAAAAAATATCAAAATTATTTATGTAACACATACAGTAACTAAAGACTAAAGTAAAAAGCCAACATAAACGGAAAATGTAAATGCAAAACATAAACGTAAAGATTGTCGTGTTTATGATTGCTCCCTTTGCAAACAACTTTTCGTGTATAATTCTGTAATGCTCGGTTCATGGTAAATTGCCATGTTCCTTGACATCTCTTGTATCTTTCTTTTCGTGTTAATAATATTATTGCCTTGCCTTTAAAAAAAAAAAAAAAAAAAAAAAAAACGTAAACGGAAAATGTAACGTAAACGTAAAATGTAAGACTTTTTTTCATTCCTCGTCCCTGAACTTGACATCAATTTTGACTCCTCGTCCCTTTTCTTTTTTTTGTGCATCCCTTGTCCCTAATGTATCACAATTCTACATCCCTCGTCCTCCCGTCTACTTTCTGTCTATTTCAGCCGTTAAGTCAAGCATGTGCAAAGCATGTGAGGGTAAAAAGGTCATTTTAATCCAAACTCCATCTATATCACCACCACACCATCGTCATAATTCTTTTTTCACCAAAAAATATCCAGTAGCTTTTTTTCCCACCATAGTTCATCATATTCAAACCCAAAAAAAAAAATAATTCCAAAACCAATTAAACGAATCATATCAAGCATAAATATTGGAACTTCATCACCACTCACCGCCGTCCAAATCCTACTCCTCCTTTGACAGCGATATCCGAATCAAGCATAGCAAGATTCTTTCGACGGCGGAAGACGGCGACCATAGGTGAGGGTGATGTCGTAACCACCACCGTATGACGTTGGATCGAAGTCAAATCTAGAAATCCTTTAAATTATTTCAGATCTAAAAACGAAAATGGGTGGTTGTAGATGGCGATGGTGGTGGTTGAAGTGCTTCCAAATGGATTTGTGAGCTAAGAAAAAATAGATCGAATGGATTTGAAGGTGTGTGAGCTAAGAAAAAACAGATCGAATGCAGGTGTGTGTAAGTGGGTAAATTGGTAAGATTTGTAAATTGGAATTTGCAATTATATTGTATCTGTATGCAGGTGTGTGTAAGTGTGTAAATTGGTAAGATTTGTAAATTGAATTTTGCAACTATCGATATTGTCTGTATTTTAGTTGGTGATTAAATTGGTAAGATGTGTATTTGAGTTATGAATTTATTTTGTTGATTTTTTACAATTAGAACCAGGAGGCTATTTAAACTTGCAGGTATTCAACTTGCAGTTTGATCCCTTTTAATTAGATTTAATGGTGTAATTGAAAGAGGATGTTTGATTAAAGTTTTATAGATATTGCGTATGATTTGGAGAAAAAACATGCTCGATTTAAGGGGGAGAAAACCCTAAATTGATCTGGGTTCAATTGTGAAGAACTGGGAATGTATTTCTGGAATCAATTTGACCTGAGAAACATTAATTGATGACTTTGATTTGTGGCGGTGGTTGAAGATGGTGGCGGTGGTGGGGGTTGAAGATAGGTTTGGTCTTTGATTATATAGAAGTATAAAATTAGAGTTTTTAATTTGGGGATGATTAATTTGAGATGATAAGGCCACTCCCTATCGTAACTAAACTATTCATCCTCTTAATCTTCCACATCAGCGCCACATCAACACCAATATCCTAATACTAACTCATAACTAAACACTCCATATCATGGCTAAAACAATACTCCTCTTAATATACAACGTACAAGCAATAAAGTATCAAGTCCAACAATAAAAAGCCACTGGGACCCACAATTCCTATAACTAACCTAAACACTTCCATTAAATCCATGGTGAATGCGGGTAACTAACGCGGGTAACTAATCCGTGCCTATGAGCGGGTAATGACGGGTAATGGAACCATAGGAAGTGGTCTAAGGCCACTCCCTATCGTAACTAAACTATTCATCATCTTAATCTTCTACATCAGCGCCACATCAACACCAATATCCTATAACTAACTCATAATTAAACACTCCCTATAATGGCTAAAACAATACTCCTCTTAATATACAACGTACAAGCAATAAAGTATCAAGTCCAACAATAAAAAGCCACTGGACCCACAATTCCTATAACTAAACTTAAAACTTCCGTTAAATCCATGGTGAATGCGGGTAACTAAAGCGGGTAATGAGCCCGTGCCTATGGTTAGTTGCGGGTAATGACGGGTAATGTGCGGGTAACGGACGGGTAACTAACGATAGGGGGTGGTCTAAGGATGAGGGTGAAAAGATAAGTTAAATAATAAAGAAAAGAAATAAAATAAAAAGACTAATTGTAACGACCCGTCAAAATCGCTATTGACGCGGCACGTTAATCATTGATTCCACAGTGAGGTTTTGACCTCTATATGATACGTTTTGATAAAATATTGCATTCATTAAAATAAGTGACTTTCTAAACATAGAAAGTTATAAACATGTGGGCGAGTGCTTAGGTATAAGCAAAACCCCAAAATACATAAGTCTTTAATTTACAGGTTGACATCACAGTCCAATTATTTATTACACAACGCAGTTTTATTTTGAATGCAATAAACTTTGTACAAAGCATGAGAGACTCCATGCAGGCAACAAGCACATCACAGCGGAAGCATTCTAAGGACCTGAGAATAAAACATGCTAAAAAGTCAACACGAATGTTGGTGAGTTATAGGTTTAATTGCTCGAGTCATAAACATGTATAAAGATAGACCACAAGATTTCATCAAAAGTTTATCAATAGATTCTACGTAACAGAGCACCCTGGTAACTAAACTTAACGCTATAGTGATAATTACCCCATTCGTTTTAATACACGCAAACCAACGTGTCTTAAACTCAAATAACATACGTCCGATAAAAGGCTAGCGCTCTAGCTGGACGGGGATGTCAAGCCCTATGGATCCATATACAATTATTCGCGCCCACCAGTCCATATCCTATGTACTGGCAGCTACTAGTTACCAAAGCTAAGGGATTTTCGGTTTAACTCAGTGTAGAATTTAGTATGTACTTGTGTCTTATCGCTTTTAAAATAAATTGCATATATTCTCAGCCCAAAAATATTTAAAGTATTTAAAAAGGGAGACTATAAACTCACAGTTCAATATTGCGATTCAATATTGTAGGCAAATTGCGTAGACGTAATGATGGTAGATGACTGTATGGTTGGCCTTGGATTCAAGAACAATATCCCGAATAATACCTAATATTTCCTTACCTTAAAGCGGTTTGAAACCCGAATTAAAAACACCCTCGTATATACCTTATTATTATTAAACTTAAATTTAAAATTATAATTATAATATAAATATAAATATTAAGAGAAATGTGAAAAACTTCGTCGAACAAACTGCGTATTTATATTACTTTTCGATTTACTGTAGCTCATGCGATCGCATGAGTTTTCAGTGTTTTTGCCATGCGATCGCATGGCCGCCTTTTCTGTTTTTGTTTGCTAGTTCGTCGACATCAAATAGTATTTACTGTAGCAAATAGTGTTTCACTGTAGCAAATAGTGTTACTGTAGCAAATAGTGTTTTACTGTAGCAAATAGTGTTACTGTAGCAAATAGTGTTTTACTAATGTAGCAAGTCGTTTTCACTGTAGCACTGTAGCAAAATACGGTTTCACTGTAGCAAATAGTGTTTTACTGTAGCAAAGTCATTTTTACTGTAGCAATTAATGTTTTACTGTAGGAAAGTCGTTTTTTACTTGTACATCTTATAATATATATATATATATATATATATATATATATATATATATATATACATACATACATATATGTATATTTACATAATATTAAATCATAAAGAGAATTGGTTTAAATTAGTCGAAATTTTTCGGGTCATCACACTAATGTACCCTCACGTGCTTTGCACATGCTTGACTTAACGGCTGAAATAGACATAAAGTAGACGGGAGGACGAGGGATGTAGAATTGTGATACATTAGGGATGAGGGATGCACAAAAAAAAGAAAAGGGACGAGGAGTCAAAATTGATATTAAGTTCAGGGACGAGGAATGAAAAAAAGTCAAAATGTAAACTAAAATGTATAATGTAATAGTAAAAAACAAAAATTAAATTAATAATATTGATAGCACTACGATAAAATAAAAAAAATAATGTGATTAATTTAAATAAATGGTAATAAAAAGTTAGACGTTAAAATAAATTAACTAACTATATGTATATGAATAAAAATTTATAAAAAACATACTCCTCCATCCCAAAATAATTGTCCTGTTTTGACGTTTTGAGTTTTTTTTCCCTTCAACTTTGACCTTAAATATCTTTCTTTGTGTTATATAATATCGAATGAAAATATACCGAATGAAAATACATTTGAATATAAATCTATTCATATAAATTTTATCAAATATTCTATAGCAAAAACCAATAAATATTTAAAGTCAAAACCTAATAAATTGACTTTGAAAAGTCTAACACGACAATTATTTTGGTACGGATGGAGTATTAGTTTATTTATGATGAAAAGTGATTAAATACAATAGTTATATAATGATGGCCTTTGACCGGGTAAATTAAGTAAAATTAAAGGGTAGATTTAGACTCTCCCTATTATTTTATGAGTGTTCACTTTATATTTTAATTAATCATAATAGTTATTCTAGTGAGAAGATTTCTTATTGATGGAGAATGAAGTTAAAACCGTGTGCAAAAAGTAAACCAACACTTGTGATGGTACGGATGCAGTACAAAAATTTAACTGCTGAAGTTATTGTTGTGGTTAGACCAATCCTAATGTTAGACTTGTGCTCACCACCCTGCTTGATCACGGCTCGGGCGTCGATGGCATTCGGCTAGCCCTCGCGGCACTCCACATGTTAGCCCCGAATTTCGTCTTTTTTAGATATTTGAGGACGAATTGAATGCTAAAGTATATGACTATTTCATGTATTTGAACCTTCTAACAGACACTTTTTTTTTTTAAATAAATCTAAACCCATTTTTCCACTATAAATATATCCACATTTATCCTATTTTTCCACACAGATTCTCCAATAATTCTCTCATTCCCATGTTATTAAATTTATACACAAATTTCCACTTGTTTAATGGCCCCGAGCATCGTTTTAATTAACGTGTTTCACGGGGGTAAATTAGTGATGACTGGAAGTCATACGCTGTTAGTGAGTTTGATTTAAGGTACTTGTTCGTGTTTTTAAAAGAAAAAAATGATTTCGAGAACTCAAAATTTTTTATATTTCGAAGAAGACATTGTTAGAGACAACATAACAAGTTTGTTTATGTACAACGAATAACGAGTTAATATAAAATGTTAACACCTATTTCTTTATGAGGTAAGACTTAGTGTATCAACACAATACTAGAAGTATCTAGCTAAAGATGGAGGAGTGTTGCCGATTGATGTTTACCCTTGGGAAATAATCCCTGCAGACCCGGTTCACAAGTATAGAAACTTGTGGGGTGGCTTAATCAATCTTTTGTCCGCTGAGCGCTGAGCTACTAGCCGGATGACTTCTAGTAAGAGAAAGTACTATGTGAGAGAGAAAGGTGAAGTCTCTGCTCACAAGTTGTCAGAGTGTCTGAATGTGTAAAATGACAACCCAAGGGGTCTATTTATAGTGATAGATCCACCGGATGATTCGGGGACACGTGTCAGATGATGATACGTTCTGTTATTCGTGATCCGAAATTTACGCTAAATGTGACGCTCTCCGGCCAGGGCTTAAGCGCTAGGCGGCCTTCAGGGCTTACGCGCGACGGAAGCAGCCTGCACAGCGGAGAACGCTGGACGGACAGTTTCACAAAACTATTTTCCAGTGTTCCTGATGCTATTTTCATGCGAATATTGTGCTTTTATGTTTGTATACGATAAGATACACCATTAAGTCCTCCCAGTTTAATGACTTAAACTTGAGCAAAAAGTTAAAGTTATTAAACTAAAAATTTGAATTTCAAAATAGGTCGATTCTTGAGCTTCCCGGGAGTAATAGGCGCGTTTATCGAACGAATTCTGTCCACACACGTGTGTGGGTGAAAATAAAACCCCAAAAATTACCATCAGTCATAGCTGTCACGTCTTTCTTTCCTTTTTAACTACCAAACAACCCTAATCGAACTTTCACTTTTACAGCTTTTCCTTACCAATCTTCTTCTTTCACCATTAATATTCTCTGCACTTCCTGTTTCATTAAAATCTTAATGGCGACCATAAAAGACGTTACAATTACTCGCAGTTTAGTGAATGACAAATACTTGGCACTGCTATTGCAACGTTTTCCAAGATTAGCTGGTGCCGAGCCGATAATTCCTTCAATTAATGCTAGAGCTTGTTCGCCACCTCCTGGTAAGGTTGCTGTTTATGGCTATGCTTTTTTCAATTATTGCTTGAGACTGCCATTTATACCATTCTTCTTAGAAGTTTGTAAGTTTTATGGAATTGCCGTTGGCCAATTTGAACCATCATCTATTCGAAAAATTCTCATATTTGAGATGTACTGTCATGCGAGTAACATAGTGCCATCTGTTCGGATTTTTTGCTCTTTGGTACGCATAGCCTCGTACGAAAAAGGTTGGTTTACATTCAGTAAAGTTGATGGATTTTTGAGACCTGCACTTGATCATCCCTGCCATGATTGGCATCATTCTTTTATCTTCATAAATGAAGACGCAATTGCTAATAAATACTTATCTGTGCGTTTTTGGCGTAAACACATTCATCCCGTATCAGTTACATTTCCAAGGTTAAATAGCAAAGAGAGTGCTTTGTTAAGAAAACTGAAAGCCGAACAGATCAACGATGTCAAATATGGGGAATGATGTTATGCGAGGTGTATACGAAATAGTTATATTTTTATTGCGAAATACTATTAAATACGATACAATTTTACACAAGTTATTTACTTATTTATAGAGTGGATATACCTAAACCTTGCTACAACACTATAGAAAGTGTACCTAATCGTAGAGTAGTGTAGTTTTTAGTAAGTCTTGTTCGTTCCGAGGGAGCTAGCCAAGTTTAACGCTATATTTTTAAAACTATATTTGTATAAATATATATATATATATATATATATATATATATATATATATATATATATATATATATATATATATAAGTAATATTATTATTATTATTATAAAAGGGAATTTTACCGTTTAAAGACCGGTTTGTCGATTTTAAAACTTTAGTCACAATTAAAACCTAATGCAAAATATAACTTAATTTAAAGCGTAAAGTAAATGACGATAATTAAAGTGCGATAAATTAAAGTGCAATAATTTAAAATGACGGTAAATAAAATTGCGATAATTTAAAAGTACGATAATTAAAAGTGCGATAAGATATAAAATAAAGGAATTATGCTTATTTAAATTTCCGTAATCATGATGTTCGACGTGTTGATTTTAATTTATTACCATGGGTTAATTGTCCTTTGTCCTGGATTATTCGATATGTTCATACGGTTTTGTCCATAATAGTCCATCGGTCATAATTATAAAGTGTGAGGATCTTCGTCAAATTAACCTTATATCCGAAGTCAAATATTCCAACTAATTAGGGATTCGAACTGTAACAAGGTCTTAATACTTTGTTTAATGAATACATCAGGTTATCGACTGCGTGTAGTCCAAGGTTTTACTACTTTGTTAACAATTACACCAACTACCCTTGAATGTAATCCACCCCTGTTTTAATGAGTCCATTAACTATTAATCCATCCCCGTGTCATGTCAAATGAACAATAATTTGTATTTATAAATATCTCGCCCACTGTACCCGATTAAGCGTATGTGGTTATTTATAGATACGTCAAATTGTAACCTTTATATTAAATTAATGAGGTATCGTTTAGTTAATATAAAGCCCATTAATAGCCCATAGTCTAATTTCCACAAGTGTCGTTCTTTTGTCCAAACCCCAATTATGGTACAAAGCCCTATTACCCAATCTTAATATTTAGCCCAACATCACGATTACTTCGGCTTAAATAAGCATACTAATAACTTAGTTACGAGACATTAATTTAAAAAGGTTGAACATAACTTACAATGAGTATTAATAGCGTAGTGTTACACGGACAGAGTTTCGAGTTACAAACTTAAAACATTCGCTAACATAACCTTATTATTATTAATCTTAAATTAAAATTAAAATTATAAATATAAATATATATATATATATATATATATATATATATATATATATATATATATATATATATATATATATATATATATATATATATATATATATATATATATATTGAGAGAGTAAGATATTAGAAAAAGGTGTGTATAAACTCGTCCGAAATTTGCAATTTATAGAACCTGAACAGCTACAGTACTCCATGCGATCGCATGGAGTTTCTTCATCATGGCGATGCGATCGCATGGCTGCCTATGACAGCTCATTTCACTTTGTTTTCTTGTTTGCCGACGGTTTATAAATAATATAATATAATATATATAATTTTATATAATTATATATATTATATTATATTCATATGCGTAGTTGACTTGTAATTTTTTATCCGTTGCGTCGCGCGTAGATAGTTGGTTCATGTCCCGGTTCCGGATTTTCGAACGTCCTTGCGTACAATTTAATATCTTGTACTTTGCGTTTTGCGGCTCGTACTCTTATAACTTTTAGACGTTTCTTATCAGTAAATTGAACCACTTGGATTGTATCTTGTACGTTTGAGCTTTTTGGTCATTTGCGTCTTCAATTCGTCGAATCTGTCTTTTGTCTTCACCTTTTATTATTTAAACGAATATCACTTGTAAATAGAACAATTGCAACTAAAAGCTTGTCTTTCTTGAGGGATAATGCTATGAAATATATATTCGTTTTTAGCATTATCAGGGAACATATGCTTTCATTGACATCCGTAAGCCAGGATTGGGATATCACGCAAGGCTATGCTTGTGTCCTTATTGGGAGAAAGAGTAAGAGTTTATTTTTATCATGTATGCTAATAACATTCTTCTTTCTGCGTATCCAACTAACCACTTTGACTATGTAAACTCTGCAGAAATTAGTCCGCTTACCACCATACGCTCGTCGTCTTATCCACAACTTAAATTCACCACACAAAAAATTATTGACGATACTCCCATTCCTGAAAAGGATGCTGCAAGGGAGGAGGAAGAAGAAGAAGAAGAAGAAACAGACATATGTATGAATCGAACTGCCTCTAGAGAACGCTGTGCCTCGGGTAATGATAATGATAACACTTGATAGTGCTCCAAATGAACATATATTTAGGCACAATATCCTTTCAATATGTAAAGCTTTTAGTTACTATTGTTCTATTTTTATGTAATAATTATTTAAATAAATAAGTGCGAAGACAAAAGAAGAAAACGACGATTTGAAGACGTAAACGACCAAAAAGCTCAAAAGTACAAAGTACAATCCAAGTGGTTCAAATTATTGATAAGAAACGTCTCAAAAGTTACAAGAGTACAAGACGCAAAACGCAAAGTACAAGATATTAAATCGTACGAAAGGACGTTCGAAAATCCGGAACCGGGACCTGAGCCAACTATCAACGCGCGACGCAACGGAGCTAAAATTACAAGTCAACTATGCACAAGAATATAATATAATATTTAAATAATTATATAAATTATTTATATATTATATATTATATTAAATAACGTCGACAAACTAGCAAACAAAAAATATGTGAGCTGGATCTGACGGCCATGCGATCGCATGGGAAATAGGCATAAAACTCATGCGAGTGCATGAGCCCATGCGAGTGCATGAGATTTGCACTAAAATCTCATGCGACCGCATGAGTTACTGTAGCAGGCCACATTCTATAAATTCGCCAGTTTTCTGCGAGTAAAAACACATCTTTTTCTATCTACTCTCTATCTCAATATATATATATATATATATATATATATATATATATATATATATATATATATATATTGAGATAGATATATATATATATTTATATTTACAATTTTAATTTTAAATTAAGTTTAATAATAATTGGGTTATTTTAAGGAATGTTTTACGGGTTTTAAGTCGAAATTCTGTCCGTGCAACGCTACGCGATAAATAATCACTGTAAGCTATGTTCTTCCTTTTTAAATTAATGTCTCGTAACTAAGTTATTATTATGCTTATGCCGAAGTAATCGTGATGTTGGGCTAAATATTAAAGACGGGGTAATTGGGCTTTGTACCATAATTGGGGTTTGGACAAAAGAACGACACTTATGAAAACTAGACTATGGGCTATTAATGGGCTTTATATTTGTTTAATTAAATAATAGTTTGTTAATTTAATATAAAGATTTACAATTGAACGTACCCATAAATAACCACATACACTCGATCGGACACGATGGGCGGGATATTTATAAGTACTAATAATCGTTCATTTAACCGGACACGGGAATGGATTAATAGTCAATGGACTTATTAAAACAGGGGTGGATTACATACAAGGATAATTGGTGTAATTGTTAACAAAGTATTAAAACCTTGGATTACGCGCAGTCGATAACCTGGTGTAATTAATAACAAAGTATTAAAACCTTGTTACAGTTCGAATCCCTAATTAGTTGGAATATTTGACTTCGGGAATAAGGTTAATTTGACGAGCATTTTATAATTATGACCGATGGACTATTATGGACAAAAACCAAATAGGTATCAAATAATTCAGGACAAAGGACAATTAACCCGGGTAATAAATTAAAATCAACAAGTCGAACATCATGATTACGGAAGTTTAAATAAGAATAATACTTTTATTTCATATTTCATCGTACCTTTATTTACTGTCATTTTAATTACTGCAATTTACTTTATCGCAATTTAAATTCTGTGATTTATATTATCGTCATTTATCTTTACGCTTTATTTAAAATCGATAAACCGGTCATTAAACGGTAAAAACCCCCTTTTATAATAATATTACTATATATAATTATATATATTTTATACAAATATATTTTAAAATATAGGGTTAAACTTAGCCAGCTCTCTGTGGAACGAACCGGACTAACTAAAAACTACACTACTCTACGATTAGGTACACTGCCTATAAGTGTTGTAGCAAGGTTTAGGTATATCCATTCAATAAATAAATAAATAACATGTGTAAAATTATATCATATTTAATATTATTTTGCAATAAAAATATAACTATTTCATATACACCTCGCAGCACATCAAGTTTTTGGCGCCGCTGCCGGGGACCCGAAAGCGAAACGCTATATATATAAAAAAAAGATTTTTATTAAGTTTTAATTTCTTTTTGTAAAAATACTTTTTTTTAAATATTAAAAATACAAAAATATAAAAAGAAAAACGAAATATATATTTTTTTAAGAGTTTGTTTAAAATATAAAGTTTTTCTATTTCTATTTTAGTTTTTAAAAATTAAGTTTTTATTTATTTTATATAAATAAATTAAAAACAGAAAAAAAAATTAAAATTGTATTCGGGCACGAACACTGTAGCAGCCTAACTATCTGACATGATTTCTGGATCCATGCGACCGCATGGAAAATTAACCCTCATCTCATGCGATCGCATGAGCTGAGGTGACACGCCTGATACCTAGTCCGACCAGTTTAGGGTTAGAGTATTATTAATTATTATTATTAATTAACCCTAATTAGGGTTTAATTAATTAATTAGTTTTTATTAATTAGTTTTAGTTTTATTAATTAATTTGTATTTTAAAGTTTTAATTAGTTTTAAACTTAATACTTTTATAAGATAATAATATAAAAATAATATTTTTATAAAAATTAGTAATTTTATCATTTTTGTATCTTTTTATTATTTAGTACGTAATTTGTAATTTATGGTTCGTAATTAGTTTTAAGATATAGTTTTTGCCGTAGTTATTTTATATTTCTAGATTTTTAGGTTTTGCCGTAAAATTCCTTAAGTGCTTTTTCTTTAGACTAAGATTTATGTGCTTTAGAATTTTGCGACGCCATTTATATATTTTAGTGCCTTTTAAGTTATTGCCGTTTTGGATTTAGAATACATTTTAAGCTTTAATACCTTTAGACGCAACTTTTAATTTTTAGTTTCTAGAATTCTAAGTTTCGACGCTTTATGTTCTTATTTTTATTTTTCGACTATTTGTTTTTTGACGCTTATTTTTCGACCTTTTATTTTTTCGACGTTTTTCGACGGACTCTTTTTTTTCTTATTTCTCGACGCTCTAGTTTTTAGGACTTAGAATTTTTTCTATTTCTTCTCTAAAATTTCAAAACGAAAAATTATTTTAAGCGGTTAAATTGATAGACATCCAAAATTTTCTGGTTCGTAGTAATAGTTGGATTTGTTAGTGGCGAGTTGTGGGCTTCCGATTTAAAGGGTCCTGGCTACCTGCTGCATCTATTGGCTATTCGAAACGTGGGCAAAATCAGAAAAGTCTATTAAATTTGATAACTTTAATAATTTTTATCTTTATAACTAATAGGATATTCAGTGAATGCACCGAGCAAAACGCTCACCACCTGTAACTCGATCAAGACATCTAGCTTATATTACCGCTGTTGATTTTTCTTTAGAATTATCATCTAGTGAACCAAGTACTCCAACTCAACTTTCCGATAATTCATTTTTTGAACCCGACTTTACTACCGAGAACCCGGAGGATATTCAAGGACAATTCCAAGATCCTGAACCACTAATCATTCCTCCTGAACCACAAACCATTAAATCAGAATCCTCTAGTGATTCAGATTCAACAAATTTAATTATGGAAGTAACGGAACCTCTAAGTATGGAAGACCGAATGAGAGCCACACGCACGGGCCAAGGTCACGCCATTATTAAACCAGACATTAATGCGACAGATTATGAAATCAAAGGCCAAATCCTACACATGATAACTAATCAATGCCAATATAGTGGTACGCCAAAAGAAGATCCAAACGAACATCTTCGAACCTTTAATAGGATTTGTACTCTATTCAAAATCAGAGAAGTTGAGGATGAACAGATCTATCTCATGTTATTTCCCTGGACTTTAAAAAGAGAAGCCAAAGATTGGTTAGAATCGTTACCTGAAGGGGCGATTGACACATGGTATGTTTTAGTTGAGAAATTTCTTAAACAATTCTTTCCAGCATCTAAAGCTGTGAGACTTCAAGGAGAAATAGTTACGTTCACGCAAAAGCCAAATGAAACACTATATGAGGCGTGGACAAGATTTGGAAAGTTGTTAAGAGGATGTCCTCAACACGGTTTAGATACTTATCAAATAGTGCAAATATTCTACCAAGGATGCGACATTACTACACGAAAAGACATCGACATAACAGCTGGTGGTTCCATTATGAAGAAAACCGCAACTGAAGCTTACAAAATCATTGATAACGCACCAAGAAAAAGATATCTTTCGTTCATCTAAAGCGGCTAGAGCCGATTCTAGCCATGACTTTGATTCCGTTTCCGCAAAGATAGATGCTTTCGAGAGACGAATGGAAAAGATGAATAAATATATTCACGCAATACGAATCAGTTGTGAGCAATGCGGTGGACCACACTTAACAAAAGATTGTCACATCGAGCAAATGATGGAACAACGTGAGAATGTTTCCTACATGAATCAAAGGCCGGGAAATAATTATCAAAATAATTATCAACTGCCAAGGCCAAACTTCAATCGAAATCAAAACATTCTTTACAATCCAAATGGACCCAACAACAACTTATACAACCAACAAGGTCCGAATAACCAACCAACTCAAAACAACACTTTCAATCAACAAAGACCTAGCTTGTATAAACCACCACAACAAACCGAAGAGAAAAAGCCAAATCTGGAAGAAATGATGGCAAAGCTAATGGAATCTCAAACACAGTTTATTACAACTCAAACCCAAATGAATGAGAGGTTTGATCAGTCATTAAGAACTCAACAAGCTTCCATTTTGAATCTAGAAAAATACGTAGGTACTCTTGCTAGCATGATGAGTGAGAGGGAACAAGGAAATCTACCGAGTAATATTGAAGTAAATCCTCGGAATGAGAATGTTAATATGGTGTCAACGAATTCTGAAAAACCAACACCAGAAGATGAGAAGGTTTTTGATGTGAGTAACAATAAAGAAGTTACAACACCACCACCACCACCCGAGTATGTAAAGCCAGTGGTGGCACCATACAGACCACCCATCCCGTTTCCAAGAAAAGAAGTTGAGTATGAGAAAGTAATAGGTAATAAAGTTTGTGATACCTCTAGAAAGAAGAAGAAGAATAAGAAAGTGCAAGAAACAAAAACCGTAAAAATAAACCCGGTGAAGACAGTTCCACCAAAACCTCCACCTAGGTTGGGTGATCCGGGTGAATTTATTGTTCCTTGTCTACTTAGTGATTGTGTCATGTATGGCACTAGCAGATTTAGGTGCGAGTATAAGTGTTATGCCTCTTTCATTATATAAGAGATTAGGAGTAGGTGAGTTATGTCCAACAGAGATGAGTGTCCTACTCTTTGATCAAACCATTAGGCACCCAGTTGGAATTGCTGACAACCTACCCGTTCAAGTGGGTAATTTAACCTTTTTAGTCGAATTTATTGTCATTGACATAGAAGAGGACTCAAACATTCCTCTAATTTTAGGTCGACCATTCTTAGTGTCCACCAGGGCGTTATTTGATGTAAGAGAGGGTAGAATGACACTTAGTAATGATGAAAAATTGATCACCTTTGTAAGTCGAAAGTCTAAATCTCCACCAACTAAAACCGTTGAACCAACATAAACGATTGGTAAGAACTATATTATTTTACCAACTCCAACGGTAGTGCTTAACAATAATAAAACGCCTAAGTGTGGGGAAGATGAAGTAAACCCTAATGATGACCTGATAACAAAGAACCCCGTTGTTAATACGAAATTAAATGACCCCGTTATTAAGAGTTCAATGAAGAAACTTATTAAACGGATTCGCGATGCTAGAATTAAGGGGAACTTAAAGTTATTTAACTGGTTAGTATCCAATCTATCGCCTAAAGAAAAGGAGAAACTAGTTGAATTTGTGGATGTTACACAGGAATCTGACCAATGGCTTAAAGCAAAAGTCACAGATATGCAAGTTGATTATGGTCCAAAAGAAATTGACAATGAAGTTAATCACAATTTCGACACCACAGCTACCTAAGTGTTGGGAGATTCAAATGTTCTAAAAAGAAAATACTGTCTAGAGTTAGTTGTTCTGTTCTCGTGTAGTTCCGAGAATGGAATCCGATTGGTCTTTTCCACTAGCAGACACTAAAGAACTAGTTTTCTCCCCCCATTCTGAATTTTTGTTTTGTAGGTTTTGTATTAAATTAATACACATTTTTTTTAAAATTTAAGTTTTGTGTGAATTTAAAAACAAAATTACTTTATTTCATTAAGTTTAAAAAATGATTTCTAAAATTCATCGTAAGTTGAAGACTAGGTCATAGAACCGAAATTGCTTTACCCGAGGGCGGGGCGAAAAATTTTGTTATCATTATTTTTAATTTTATTGATCTAAAGTATACCAAAAAATTAAAAAACCCAAAAATCTTTGCTTTTAAAACAATCGCTTTAAAAACGACAAATTTTAAATTTTGTCGAGGGACGGACTAGGTAAACATACCGAAACTACCTAAAGTAAAAGGAAACAAAATTTAAAAAAAATTATTCATTTAAATTGTTTTAATAAATAAAGGTTTTATAAAAAAATATTTTTATATATATTATATATATGTTTGTAGTTTATCTTATATACAAAACAGGGTAAAACAATGTATTTTCAAAGACTGACATTAAAGTTCAGCAAAAGCTACTAATTTTGACGACAAGACGCAAAATATCAAATGTGACATAAAATAATATGTTTGCAAACTCGGTATTTTTAATCACTTTTCTACACTAATCACCCTCATGAATTTATAATTATAGTCTAATTTCATGCAAATGAGGGCATTGCAAGATCTCAAGTGTGGGGAAGGGTTATAAATTCTCTCGGGTTTACACTTAGTTTAATTGCCAAATTTTGTGAAAATTTGAAAAAAAAAATTTCAACTAAATGAATTCAAAATCATGTTTATACATATTTATGAACGATAAAACTAGGTGTTAATGCCGAAATTATTGTTACCTCGGAGAGAACATAAATGGAGAAACAACCCAAAATGTTAGAATTCATTTAAAATGGAATAGAGGAGAATAAAAAGGCAAAGAAAAGAATAAATAAAAGCTAAGTGTGGGAAGAATTTACCAAATTCTTTAAAACATATATCACATATTTTTGTACAAGATTATTGTAGGTACTTTTGCTTTGGACTAAACTAATCAGTTTTACCTGATTTACTGTAATATATTTGAAAGAAAGATGGATCTACACGATGAATCAATTCCATCATTAAAAGGAAGTAAAGTCTTCTGAAAAAGACACGCGCTTCTTGATTTAGGTCAAGAAGTTGTCGTCCAGACCAGCTGTAGGTTGACCAAAAATCTAGAAAAGTCATCTCTAAAATTAGCAGGAAATCCACGGACCTCAGCATCAAACAGGGTCGCCAAGTGGTCAGACTTATCCTAACCATGAGAGGATCTGTCTCGTAAAATGGGGAGAGCGCCTTGCAAATTAGCTTGATAAGACTAATGAATCAGACCCCAGAAAGGATAATCTCCTTAAAAGATTAAAAATCAGCTTTTAAGCCTGATATTACTCAATTCTTGAGATTAACCTTAAAGATTGAGAATTACAAACTCATGGAATTCAATGATATCTAAACTCGAGCTTGAACGAGAAAATATTTTGATCAAAATTACAAACCGATTTATTTTCTGAAAACCTATTTTCAATGCGTTCATTACCATTGAACGTAAAATCCTCGGAATTCACCTGTAATTCATTAGGTCACCTGAACCAAATCGGGTATCAACCGTAAGAACGGTGGTTGCATAGCATGGTCGAAGACAGGACCTTGTGCCAGACCAAAAAACTATAGGGTGATCTTTACTATTGCTCCTACAAAGGATAGTAATTGCATCCGACACGATATAGACCATAATCAAAAGCATGTCACGGGACATTGCCTTAACAGTTGCTTGTTCAACGCTTTCCTTTACAACCGGACGGTAGTTTACCGAAAGGTAATATATGGAGCAAGTAAACTGGACGTGTTGCTTTCCCAATACAAGGTTAGCAAGTGGGTGACACAAAACCATAAGTTTTGAGCTAAAATTTTCAAATCTGAAACCCACCAAACCCACAAAAACAATTTGCAAACACCGGTGAAGGGTTATTCCGGAAAACTTATCTAGGATAAAATCTAGAATGAATTTTTAAAAGATCAAATGTTTTCATAAAGATCCAATTTCCTTAAAGGATCTAAATTTTTATAGTCATGTGGGACTGTAAACCACATCGTTACTATCATTGTTCATATCGCCGTATCAAAATTACTGATGTATAAAGTGTGAGAATAAAAAAGTGATTCGAGTGAAGTGTGATTTTCATTTCAAATTCTGTATTGCTTGAGGACAAGCAACGCTCAAGTGTGAGGATATTTGATAGTACTCCAAATGAACAAATATTTAGGCACAATATTCTTCCAATGTGTAAAGCTTTTAGTTACTATTGTTCTATTTTTATGTAATAATTATTTAAATAAATAAGTGCGAAGACAAAAGAAGAAAAAGACGATTTGAAGACGCAAACGACCAAAAATCTCAAAAGTACAAAGTACAATCAAAGTGGTTCAAATTATTGATAAGAAACATCTCAAAAGTTACAAGAGTACAAGATACAAAACGCAAAGTACAAGATATTAAATCGTACGAAAGGACGTTCGAAAATCCGGAACCGGGACCTGAGCTGTGATGACCCGGAAATTTTTGACCAAATTTAAACTTAATCTTTAACGTTTCTGACACGATAAGCAAAGTCTATGAAGTTGAATCTCAAAAATTTTGAACTACTTTTATATATTTAAATACCCTTCGGTTGTTTTCGACATTTCGTAAACAATTATATGTAAATAGATACATATATACTATAACTTGAAAAGGTAACAATGTATTAATTGTTTGATACCGTACATTAAACTTATTGGTTTAAATATCTATTTGAATATATATGATAAGTTGAAATATTTATTATTAAAATTTATTTATAAATAACTTCCAATGTGTATTTAAAAACTGATTTATGTATATTAAAAAGATATATACATATATATATAATTTCAAGTTATTTAGTAAACGATAGTAACATTCGTTTATTGATTCGATTGATATTTAGATAAGTTAACTAAAGCGTTTAAGATGAACCACTAAAACACTAATTTGCTACAGTATTTTCAAATTGCTACAGTACCCAAAATGCTACAGTGTTTTCAAAAATCACTATTTGCTACAGTAACTTTGCTACAGTAAAACACTATTTTAAAATGTATTTTAACAAATATCGAGACGATGATTTATAGAAGTAAATGACCAAAACACTCAAATGTTTAAATTATATTTCGAGTGATATAATTTAGGGATAATTTAAGGCTATATTTTGACTAAGGTACGTGTCCCAAAATGTAATGTACAAGTTTTCTCAGCGTACGAAAGGACATTCGAAAAACCGGAACCGAGACATAAGTCGAGTGATGACGTACGACTTATCAGAGCAAAAGTTACAAGTTCACTAAGCACGGGAATAAAATATAATATATAATTAATTAATTTAAATTATGTATATTATATATATTATTATTAAATTATGTCGACAAACAAAAAGTTAAAACATTGTGACCAGGTACAGCTGGCCATGCGATCGCATGGCCATATCAAATGAAACTCATGCGATCGCATGACAATGGATTTCAGATTACATCTATAAATTGATCGATTTCTGCACTTTGATTTCATTTTATTTCATATACTCCGTAAACATTTAATTATTTATATTGTTATTATTATTATTATTATTATTATTATTATTATTATTATTATTATTATTATTATTATTATTATTATTATTATTATTATTATTATTATTATTATTATTATTATTATGATTAATATTGTAACACCCTAGGCAAATCCCACATCGCCCACGAACATGAGTGATCATGGGATTATAAGGTAATACTCACGCTTAAATGACACAACGCGTTTTGGGACCACAGGCAGAGCAGATGTGTGAGTACGCTGCAGTTAAGCGTGCTCGGGCGAGGGCACTACCAGGATGGGTGACCTCCTGGGAAAGTGCTTCTCGTGTGTGGTCACCAAGAAAAAGTCGTGCGCCTGCGGGCAAAGCGGACAATATTGTGGTTATGTTAAGCTGGGGTGTTACAGAATGGTATCAGAGCCACTCATGTGCCGTTGGGGGTGGTGGGGCAAACCTCATCGAGGACGATGAGTCCATAAGGGGGGGTGAATGTAACACCCTAGGCAAATCCCACATCGCCCACGAACATGAGTGATCATGGGATTATAAGGTAATACTCACGCTTAAATGACACAACGTGTTTTGGGACCACAGGCAGAGCAGATGTGTGAGTACGCTGCAGTTAAGCGTGCTCGGGCGAGGGCACTACCAGGATGGGTGACCTCCTGGGAAAGTGCTTCTCGTGTGTGGTCACCAAGAAAAAGCCGTGCGCCTGCGGGCAAAGCGGACAATATTGTGGTCATGTTAAGCTGGGGTGTTACAAATATTGTTATTAATCTTAATATTATTAGTAATATTATTATTAACTAGTATTATACATAAAATACTACGACGAGGTCATGAGCGTGTCACTTTCAAAATGATTTTCAAGCGGGATAGAGCTAAGGAAATTATGAGTTATTGCCAAGGAGATTATGGGTAATGTTCGGGGGTATATTTGTGAATCAAACCTAGTGTTTATCATCTCCGTTGCGTCTACGTACTTTCCTACAATATTGAATCTCAATATTGATACGTTGAGATCTATGATTATTTGATATTCCGAGTTTCGGTCACATTACGATGAACAACTTTATGTGCTGCTAAGGTGAGTTTCATTTGCTCCCTTTTAAATGCTTTTGCAATATATATTTTTGGGCTGAGAATACATGCAATTTATTTTAAACAATGGATACAAGTACATACTAAATTCTACACTGAGTTAAACCGAAAATCCCTTAGCTTTGGTAACTAGTAGCTGCCAGTACATAGGATATGGACTGGTGGGCGCGAATAATTGTATATGGATCCATAGGGCTTGACATCCCCGTCCGAGCTAGAGCGTTAGCCTTTTAACGGACGTATGTTATTTGAGTTTAGGACACGTTGGTTTGCGTGTATTAAAACGAATGGGGTATTTATCATTATAACGTTAAAGTTTAGTTACCAGGGTGCTCTGTTATGTAGAATCTATTGATAAACGTTTCTGGATGAAACAACTGAAATCTTGTGATCCACTTTTATATAATCTATTGATTAACGTTTCTGGATGAAACAACTGAAATCTTGTGATCCACTTTTATATACAGATTATGCGAAACACTAAAACTATGATCTCACCAACCTTTGTGTTGACACTTGTAAGCATGTTTATTCTCAGGTTCCCTAGAAGTCTTCCGCTGTTTGCTTATATGTTAGACAAACTATGTGCATGGAGTCATACATGGCATATTTTTTTAAGGAAACGTTGCATTCACCAAATCATCACCATGTATCTTATTTTGACTGCATTGTCAACGAAAGTACTATTGTAAACTATTATTTACAGTGATTGTCTATATGTAGAAATTATCAGATGTCGAAAACCTTTGATTTAAATATTCATTTATGGTGTGCCTTTTCAAAAGAATGCAATGTTTACAAAACGTATCATATAGAGGTCAAATACCTCGCAATGAAATCAATGAATGACGTATTGTCCATATGGATTTGGAGCGATCGTCACATGAGCCAACTATCAACGCGCGACGCAACGGAGCTAAAATTACAAGTCAACTATGCACAAGAATATAATATAATATTTAAATAATTATATAAATTATTTATATAAATGATATATTATATTAAATAACGTCGACAAACTAGCAAACAAAAAAATGTGAGCTGGATCTGACGGCCATGCGATCGCATGGGAAATAGGCATAAAACTTATGCGAGTGCATGAGCCCATGCGAGTGCATGAGCCCATGCGAGTGCATGTTTGCACTAAAATCTCATGCGACCGCATGAGTTACTGTAGCAGGCCACATTCTATAAATTAGCCAGTTTTCTGCGAGTAAAAACACATCTTTTTCTATCTACTCTCTATCTCAATATATATATATATATATATATATATATATATATATATATATATATATATATATATATATATATATATATATAATTTTAATTTTAAATTAAGTTTAATAATAATTGGGTTATTGTAAGGAATGTTTTACGGGTTTAAAGTCGAAATTCTGTCCGTGCAACGCTACGCGATAAATAATAACTGTAAGCTATGTTCTTCCTTTTTAAATTAATGTCTCGTAACTAAGTTATTATTATGCTTATTTAAGCCGAAGTAATCGTGATGTTGGGCTAAATATTAAAGACGGGGTAATTGGGCTTTGTACCATAATTGGGGTTTGGACAAAAGAACGACACTTATGAAAACTAGACTATGGGCTATTAATGGGCTTTATATTTGTTTAATCAAATGATAGTTTGTTAATTTAATATAAAGATTTACAATTGGACGTACCTATAAATAACCACATATACTCGATCGGACACGATGGGCGGGATATTTATAACTACTAATAATCGTTCATTTAACCGGACACGGGAATGGATTAATAGTCAATGGACTTATTAAAACAGGGGTGGATTACATACAAGGATAATTGGTGTAACTGTTAACAAAGTATTAAAACCTTGGATTACGCGCAGTCGATAACCTGGTGTAATTAATAACAAAGTATTAAAACCTTGTTACAGTTCGAATCCCTAATTAGTTGGAATATTTGACTTCAGGAATAAGGTTAATTTAACGAGCATTTTATAATTATGATCGATGGACTATTATGGACAAAACCAAATAGGTATCAAATAATTCAGGACAAAGGACAATTCCCGGGTAATAAATTAAAATCAACACGTCGAACATCATGATTACGGAAGTTTAAATAAGCATAATACTTTTATTTCATATTTCATCGTACCTTTATTTACTGTCATTTTAATTACTGCAATTTACTTTATCACAATTTAAATTCTGTCATTTATATTATCGTCATTTATCTTTACGCTTTATTTAAAATCCACAAACCGGTCATTAAACGGTAAAAACCCCCTTTTATAATAATATTACTATATATAATTATATATATTTTATACAAATATATTTTAAAATATAGCGTTAAACTTAGCCAGCTCCCTGTGGAACGAACCGGACTTACTAAAAACTACACTACTCTACGATTATGTACACTGTCTATAAGTGTTGTAGCAAGGTTTAGGTATATCCATTCAATAAATAAATAAATAACTTGTGTAAAATTGTATCATATTTAATAGTATTTCGCAATAAAAATATAACTATTTCATATACACCTCGCAGCACATTAACACTGAATTATGTGAAATACTAAACCAAAACCTGAATTTGTTTTCTTTTAGACCTAGTACTGGTGGATTTTATAATCCAAACCCTGCTTTATACGTATGCCACCTTTGAAGTCTTGTGAGTCCTATTGGAACTTTTTTATAAGTAACAATTTTTCTTTATCTCCCACAGCTACTGCATCACACCAAGATAATACACTAGCAACTCTTCCGTCTAACGCCAAGAGAAGAAGAACGGGTCAAAATGTTTCGTCATCCGTTCAACAAGAAGCTGGCACTAGTTCTTCTCAAAAACAAATTATTCTTCCCAACCTTGACACAGATATTCTTTCTTCCTTCCTTAAAGGACCACCACATTCTTATGAGGGTTTCATGAGTTATCTGAATGCCATGGTATGTCCATCACTATCGCAATTTTTCAATAACCTGTCTGGTGCAGATGCTAAGAAGGTTAAAGCGCAAAGTATTATCCTCAATATTGCTTCTGGGCTGAATGACCTTCAACACTTATCCGAATTTGAAAATAATGAAATTACCACAAGTGAAAAACTTTCCGCTGTAAATGAGAAAATAACCCAGCTGGGACAAGTGGCTACAACCTTAAAGAGAGATTATGATACGATGAAGAGGAATGTTTTGAACTGCAGCACTCAGAGGGGAGAATTTAGTAAACAGTTGAAAGAACTATCACTCAAAGAAAAGCAACATTTGAGCAGGATTGAAGAACTAGTAAAGGAGAATAATGCTCTGAAAGAACAGCTTAAGGTTAAAGAAAAGAATGAAAAATGTATGATTGCTGGGATTCCTGCTCTTGTGAACCGTATTTTTAACTGCCAAGCGTTCTCTCACAGGATACGTGAGTTTGTCCGCCTTGCTAAGTCTGTTGAATGGTTGAATTTTTTCAATTTTATGAAGAGAAAACTACCAGATCTTCCAAATCCATTACCTGAAGTAATTACATCAAAGATCAACAAAAATGCTGTCATAGAAGCTAATGCAGCCGGCGCCTTAATATAAAATATGAAATTTTCTGATCTTGAAAGCCTTTGTAAAAATCCAAATGTAACTATTGACGACGTATTAAATTATACCCCTCAAAATGAATGAAATATTATGCTTTCATGTATATATGTCTTGCTTAACTTTTAATACTATATTTGCTGTAATTGCTATGAAGATGCCTTAGTTTAGGAACACCTTCTGAGTTAAAAATGCAGAAGGTATTGATATTTTGCTTCGCAACCATTATGCCTTTTAATACTGAAATTATATTTTCCGTTATACGCTTTCCGTCAGGAAATTTATGAGAAAAAGTTGCGAATTATCTTTGCCTTCAAATAGTTTGCAGGACGTCATAGTCCATTATCCATTTTGCTTTGTATTTTTGTGTATAAGGGTTGTGTCATGACATTTGTAGATTCGTTTTAACGCTTCGATGCTTTAGTGAGTTCTACATGTCTCACTATCGATACAACCATTTTGAGTATGATTGTACTTCTACCACCGAAAGGTTATCTTTCTTTCTGCAGGTAGGGATGACACACAGCTATATGACACCTGGGCTAAAAAATCTTTGGCCGGATAAAATTTATGAAAGATATTGCCATAAGAATAATTGCTGTTATTCATACTCATAAAGAAATTTTTACATTCATGACTATATCTTATGCATTTAACAGGTGATCAAGCTACCCATGCATATAGTACTACGTATAAAATTTCTTTAAATTCATTGCATTCCAAGCTCTTTCATATTGCTCGCCGTATGGCGCAGCAAGTATGTATGACCCATTCTGGTTTACTTTTGTGATCTTATAAGGTCCTTCCCATTTTGGTGCCAACTTTCCAAATTTAATTTGCCTGCTTGCCTCATTATCTCGTAGCACCAAATCACCAACTTCAAATTGTGTATGCTTCACTTTCTTGTTGTAATATTTTGCCATCTTATGCTTGTGATCTGCTTGCCGGATGGCAGCCATCAATCTTCTTTCTTCCAATAAGTTGAGATTTTCCCTTAATGCTTCAGAATTAGCTTCAATATCAAATGCCATAATGCGTTGTGTTGGAACACATATTTCGGCTGGTATTACTGCTTCTGTGCCATATACTAGACTGAAGGGTGTTTCCCCCGTGCTGCGCTTTGGAGTTGTCCGGTGTGCCCATAGTACATTTGGTAGTTCGTCTACCCAACCAGTTTGACTTAATCCCAACCGTGCCTTAATGCCAGCAACAATTTCTTTGTTAGTAACCTCTACTTGCCCATTCGTTTGAGGATGAGCAACAGATGTAAAGTTTTACTTTATTCCTAGCTCCTCACACCAACTTCGAAATGGATTCTCTGCAAATTGCTTGCCGTTGTCACAGACTATTTCATTTGGAACTCCATATTGGCATACGATATCATACCAAACAAACTTCTTAACATTTTTTCCTGTAATCTTTGCTAAAGCCTTTGCTTCAACCCACTTTGAAAAAAATCAATTGCTATCACTAAGAACTTAGCATTACCGGTACTTCTATTGACTGGTCCCACAATATCAATCGCCCATTTGCAGAACGGCCAAGCGGATGACACTGGTATCAAGTCATACTTCGGAAGACACTGAACTGTACCATGCCTCTGACAGTTCTCAAATGTTTTTATGATCTCCGCAACATCTCGATAAAGGGAAGGCCAAAAATATCCTTGTCGCATAATCCGTGATGCCACAGTACAGAAGCCGGAGTGTTGAGAACAAACTCCTTCATGCATCTCCTTGACTACTTTCAATGCTTCATCATTAGTTAAACACCTTAACAACGGACCATTGTAAGACTTTCGATAAAGAACACCATTAACTACTTCATACATTGGTGCCGTTACTCGTATCCTTCAGGCTTCCGTCTTATCAATGAGTAACCCTCCATCATGCAAATACCTCAAATATGGAGTCATCCAAGTTTCCTTAGCACTTTCAACTAACGCCATAATTGGTTTTTCATGTATTGATTTTTCCTTAAGTTCCTCAACTAACACTCGCTTGTGCAAATGATCAAAGGTTAAAGTAGCTAGCTTGCTTAGGACATCAGCCTTCTTGTCCTTATTTCGAGGGATTTGCACGACCTCTAGATTATCAAATTTCTTTGAAATTGCTTCTACCAACTTTACATATTGCCTCATTGATGTATCTCTTGCATCAAACGTTCCATTAACTTGCTGGGCCACAATTTGAGAATCAACATATGCCCTTAGGTTTGTTATGCCCATTTCTACTACTATGCGCAAGCCGGAGAGGAATGCCTCGTACTCTGCTTCATTGTTGGATGCATAAAAACAAAATTTCAATGCATAAGTATACTCTTCTCCATCTGGACTTGTTAAAACCAGTCCTGCACCTGTTCCTTCTTCACTGGAAGCCCCATCAGTGTGCAATTCCCAAACATGCTGTTGTGGTGCCATTTTATTGTCATATTCCACTTTTTCATTTGTTTCCAGAAGAAAATCTGCCAATACTTGTCCTTTAACCGCATTTCTGGGAGCAAAATTGATTTCATATTCACCCAATTCAATGGCCCATTTCGCTAGACGGCCAGATGACTCTTGTAACAACCCAAACCAAACCACCATCGAACCCGCGGAAAATATCAAAAAAAAAAAAAAAAATTTGTTTGTTCAGCAACTGGCGCGGCGCGCCGATCTGGTCTGTCCAAAAAGTCTTGAAACATGAAAAAGATTGGCCACTTCCCGACATAATTAGACAAAACGCTTTCAACAACATATTCAAACATGTAAATCTAACACAAATCAAACATAAAAATAAGTTTTACAAAGCGGGGCCCACATCAGCCGTTTTACGAGTATCATACAAAAGTTTGAGTTTCGACCACATTAAGTTTAAATACCAAACGACACTACGAGCATGGTGTTTGGGGTTAAACTACCCAAGCCTCGGTCAAACTCCAAAAGCTAACTCATCCAAAAAGCGTCCCCCAACAACAAAGCGGGATCTCTAATCCAAGATAATGCCCTTACCCTTGTCCACAACTGAACCTATAAAAAGGTAAACAATGAGAGGGTAAGCAAAGCTTAGTGAATGCAATAATTATACACATACATATATAATATATCTACTTGCAAACACTTACACGCATACCGTATACATGCTAGCAAACACAATTAGCTTATCATCATAAATACAAGCTATAACCTCCAATAACCAAGCTAGCATAACAATAGCATATTTAACTTGAACAAATATAATATGCTTACACTACAACACAATAACCATGGTTAACCAATCGAACGAGGGAACGGTGTTTAAAGACCGTCGGAGTTCATAACAACCATTAGTGCACTTAACACTTCGTACACTAACCCCACGGGTGGCATCTTAACACGTCGATTGTAACAGACTGAAACTCGGGCTAGTTGTAAGTTGCCTATGTTGCCCTTGGAGTTTGTGCTTAGTCTTAAGTGCTTTTATTTTAATTATTTTATTAGTGTTTTATTATAATTGTGTTGTGACCAGTTTGTGACAAGGGTCCCAGAACAGGTTGGTTTATTTAATTTGGATTCCGTTAGGACCGCCTAAGGAGATACGAAAGGTTATCAGATAAGATAACTGGTAAATACCCGTGTGTGATGGGGTATGGGTTTTTAACCCTTTTAAGTGTATAGTACAGCTCATTTCCTTTTTCTTTTTGAAAATTCTACACACACACCCGTACCTAAACTTCATCCTCTTCACAAACCCTAATTGATCTAAACTTGAAATTGGATTAAGAGACTTTAGAAACTGATTTCTAGCATCATTGTGAGCATCATCTCAGGTTTGTCTTGTTGAATCCATGCTTTGATTGTTAGAAATTGGGTTTTTATATTCTTGAGTTAAAAAGTGTGATTTTGAGTTTGATTCTTGCTTAAATGTGTTGGTTATGCTTAATTGATATTAGAAATAGGTTGTATATATGTTTAGTAACTTTCTTGTGCTTAAAATTTGGTCAAAAACACTTAGAAATCGAGTTTTTGGGGAAAAAATCATAAAATCGGCGAACTTGTTCGAAACCTAGTTTGCTACAGTACCGAGTTGCTACAGTGTCACTATTTGCTACAGTACCGAGTTGATACAGTGTCACTATTTTCTACAGTACCCGAGTTGCTACAGTGTCGCAATTTGCTACAGCAATTTGCTACAGTACCGAGTTGTTACAGTGCCACTATTTGCTACAGTACCTTTTATGAAATTGAAACGGGCGTAACTTTCAAAACGCAACTCCATTTTTGATGAATAAACTATCGTTAGAATCGTAATAAAGAATAATTTTCAATGGTGAACTTTTAAGAAACTAGATCAAACTATTTTTGGGCCGAAAAAGGAGTTTTAGTGTGTATGTCGTGTTTTGCACGCACCTGTATGCCATTATTGAATGGAGTCATGATGTAGACTCATAAAATTATGAATATATGGTGTTATGACCTAGTTAATCGTATGAAATGATTATATTATTTATTGAATATGTATATTAATTTTATTTGTATTGTTCTCAGGTTATAAGGACAAGGAGGAAGCTCAGAAATAATAACTGGGCAGTTGCTGGTAATTTGTGAGTGGGTCTATCTTCGGATAGAGTTTAAGTAGCATATTATGCTACTGTGGTTGACTCTTTTACCATGCATAGTGTAGAAATTGCCATGTTAGAATAATATAGTATGCCTGATGTTGTATGTGATTTATGTGTACACTGTGTGAATGGCACCAGTCGGGCCTAGGGAGACTGGGGACTCAAAACCGTGCCTAGGAGAGGTTATAGTCCATATGAGGTCAACCATGCCTAGGGGAGGTTGGGTCCACAGGCTACTAATTGTGGAGTATAGTGTGAACGATGCATCACCTGCTTCTGGATAACTATACTGCGAATTGAGTAGCAGGGACTATCGGTAGACTCAAGTCCGATCAGCTAGGAGTCGTGTGCTCGTACAAGCCGCCGATCCTCGTATTGTATTATTGTATGCTAGTTGGTAGTTAGCATGTGTTGTTGTTAGTATATAGCTTGTGTGTGACTTAAGCTATATCTGTTAGATAGATTCCATTCACTTAGCGGTTGCACTAATCCCCCACATAATTACCCCTTGCAGGTTTAGGTACTGCTAGTCGGGATGGGTGCTGATGCAGAAGACATATTTGACAACCCTACTCTGATGTGGACTTTTATTTAAATCATATTTTTAATAACGTAACACCGTTGTGTAAACTTAAACTTAATTACTCAGATTAATGTAATGACGCGACTTATAGTGTGTTTGTTAATAAAGTCTTCCGCTGTGTTTTAAAAAAAATAAAAATTTTTTGCCGGTGTTACAAGTTGGTACCAGAGCATGGTTTGGCAGCAAATACGTGCGCGTATTTTATTTCCAAACCCTGAGGCAAGTCAAACATGTCTGTGGGAGTGGGGGCTAAGTGGAAAATAGGATATACGTGTGTTAGTTGTGATTGAACTAACTGTTATCCACTAAGCTTTTGTGTGAGATGTTTTGTAGCACAGGTATGGCTGATAGAAACGCAACTGGCCCCTCCAACCCAGGAACATTCAGAGCACCAGAAGAGGGTGTTGAGTCGGATGATGATCAGAGTAGTTACATCCTTCAGTTAGAAAGCAAGCTAAAAGAGGCTGAGGACAAAATTAATGAGCTTGAATTGGCGAGGCATTCTGGAAATGATAATACACCACCTGGATTCCCAACAGTGCAATCCCAAACGATACCTAATGTGCCCCAGAACCAGTTTCAGAATCTAATACATAACCAATATTATATGCCACCACAAAACACCTTTACTTACTAAAATCCCATGATGATGAATCCATACCAAATGCAAATGTTCCAACAACCTTACATGCAACCATCCAAAAGGTGTACTTATAAAAATTTTCGTGATTGCAAACCCTCCGAGTTCTCTGGAAGTACTGATCCGACTGTAACTCTCAATTGGTTGCGAGAAGTTGAAAGGGTATTTGAAGCGTGTCAGTGTGAACCCGAGCTGAAGGTAACATATGGTAGTAGACTGTTGAAAGGTAGGGCTATGATTTGGTGGGATTCTTTGATTTCCAGTATACCGAAAGAGCAAGTGAGTATGATCACATGGGAGCAGTTTTATGGGAAGGTGTGTGAACAGTATTGTAATCCGTTTGATATGAACCGAATCAAGATTGAGTTTCTTGAAATGAAGATGACACCTTAAATAACGATCGATGAGGTAGTAGAGAAGTTTATGGATAAACTGAGGTTTGTACAACAATGGGTGCCAGACGAAGCATCTCGTATTCAGCATTTTGTTAATATTATTCTGCCAGAGTACCGAACTTTTGTTAGAACAGCTACATCGTTGTCTCAAGCTGTTGTGATGGCTAAGATGGTAGAAAGTGATGTTCAGGCCGCCAGAAATAGAACGTTTGGTAATGTACTACAACAAGGTGGGCAAGTATCTGGTCAATCAGGATCTAAATCCAAGAAGTCTAGTATGTTTAAATCGAAGGGTAAAAGTGGTCGGAGTACTGGATCTGGATCAGGTAAAGGGAATTGGTGTCACATGTTTCGATCTTCTCACAGTGGTCAGTGTTCTGAGGCTACAAGAAGATGCTTAAAGTGTGGTGTTGTTGGGCATGAGTCTTCAGCATGTCCGTATCCGAATAGTGTGTGTTGGACTTGTCATAAACCAGGGCATCGTGCAGTTAGTTGTCCGTCGAAGAGTGGTAGTTCTGGGGCAGGGTCAGGGCGCGTTCAGCATCAGCTGGAGGGTCAACTGCCTCGAGTGGGCAGAAGAGGAAGAACCCTTCAACAGCAGAGGCTAGAGCTTTTCAGATGTCGGTTGAGAATGCTGTGGCAACTGACGAAGTGATCACCGGTATGTTTCTAATCAACTCAATACCTGCTCGCGTATTGTTTGATTGTGGTGCCAATAGGTGTTTTATGTCCCTAGATTTCTGTGCTAAGTTGAATTTACCAGCTACTGTGTTACCCAAGCCGGTTAGTGTAGAAGTAGCCGATGGTAAGACCACACCCGTCACAACCTATGTGAATGGGGTTTGTATAGAGATCGAAGGGAAGTCTTTCCCGGTGACTTGTTTAGTGTTACCTATTCCTAGCTTTGATGTAGTACTAGGAATGGATTGGTTGAGCTCACTTAGGGCTAATATTAAGTGCAATAGGAAAATGATTACCTTTCATCCGACCGATGGAACCCGTGTTGTGGCCCGAGGGGAGCGGAGCGGGTATAATCTTCCGTTGATAACCATGATGAAAGCGAAAAGTCGATGGGAAAGGGTTGTGTATCATTTCTTGCATATGTAATTGATGCGAAGAAAGAAAAGAAAACAGTGGCTGATATTCCGGTAGTATCAGAATTTTCCGAAGTGTTCCCAGATGAGTTACCAGGTCTGCCGCTGGTAAGGGAAGTCGAATATAAGATTGAGTTGGTTCCTGGAACAACTCCAGTTGCTAAAGCTCCATACCAATTAGCACCGTCTGAAGTCCGTGAAATGATGTCACAGATTCAAGAACTATTAGATCGTGGGTTTATCCGACCGAGTTCTTCACCGTGGGGTGCTCCGGTATTGTTTGTTAAAAAGAAAGATGGGTCAATGCGTATGTGTATTGATTATCGTGAATTGAACAAAAGAACAGTGAAGAATAAGTATCCGTTACCTCGAATAGACGATTTGTTCGATCAGTTACAGGGTGCTTCATTCTTTTCTAAGATAGACTTACGATCCGGATATCATCAGGTTCGTGTTGCTGAATCAGATATACTGAAAACAGCGTTCAGAACAAGGTATGGTCATTATGAATTTCTTGTCATGCCGTTTGGGTTGACGAATGCGCCAGCAATATTCATGGATCTAATTAATAGAGTGTGTCGTTCGTTCTTAGATAAGTTTGTGATTGTGTTTATAGACGATATACTAGTGTATTCAAAGACCGAAAGTGAACATGCTGAACATCTGAGACAGGTTTTGAACTTGTTGAAATGTGAACAACTATTTGCAAAATTTTTAAAGTGTGAATTTTGGTTACGTGAAGTGCAGTTTTTGGGTCATTTGATTTGTGCCGAGGGTATAAAAGTTGATCCGACAAAGATAGAAGCAGTAATGAATTGGAATTCTCCGAAGACTCCGACTGAGATTAAGAGTTTTCTGGGATTACCCGGTTATTATCGCAGATTTATCAAGGATTTCTCGAAAATAGCGGGTCCGTTGACTAAGTTGACTCGTAAAGATATAGCCTTTCGATGGACTGATGAACAGGAAAAGGCTTTTCAGATTTTGAAACAGCTACTATGTCAGGCACCAGTATTAGCTTTACCAGAAGGTTCAGACGACTTCGTGGTATACTGTGTTGCGTCATTTGCTGGGTTGGGTTGTGTATTAATGCAAATAGATAAAGTAATCTCTTACGCCTCGTGACAGTTGAAAGTTCATGAGAAGAATTATCCAGTGCATGATCTTGAAATGGCTGCAGTAGTGTTTGCTTTGAAACTGTGGAGACACTATTTGTATGGAACCCATTGTGTTATATGTACAGATCACAAGAGTTTGCAATATATCTTCTCACAGAAAGAATTGAATATGCGTCAGAGATGATGGCAAGAGTTGATCAAAGATTACAATTGTGAAATTAAATACCATCCGGGTAAGGCAAATGCGGTTGCAGATGTGCTAAGTCGTAAAAAGTCAAGTGAAAATGTGAAATTTATTCGTTTGAATATAACTTCAGATTTGATTAACAGCTTAAAAACCATTCAGGCCTGTGCCTTAGAGGACGAACATATTAAATCTGAACAAATGACCAAACGAAAAGTGGACTTAATTGACGACTCACGTGGACTAAAGACCTTAAACAATCGTGTTTGGGTGCCTAAGCTTGGAGATTTGAGGGATTTAATCATGACGGAAGCTCACAAATCCAGATTGACAGTACATCCGGGTAGTAATAAGATGTATCATGATTTGAAAACAGTGTATTGGTGGCCAACAATGAAATCAGATATCGCCCGTTATGTCAAAAAGTGTCATATATGTGCTCAAGTGATGGCAGAACATCAGAAACCTTATGGTTCGTTACGTCAGTTACAGATTCCAGAGTGGAAATGGGAACATATAACGATGGATTTTGTGACCAAATTACCTCGAACTCAGAAAAGACATGATATGATTTGGGTAATAGTGGATCGTCTAACTAAAAGTGCTCATTTTATTGCTACTCGTGAGACAGCTTCGTTAAGTGAGTTAGCCGAATTGTATGTGAAAGAAATAGTTAGTCGTCATGGTGTGCCGTTATCGATCGTTTCAGACAGAGATTCCAGATTTGTGTCAAATTTTTGGAATAGTCTTCAACAGAATCTGGGTACACGTGTGAATTTAAGTACAGCTTATCATCCTCAGATAGAAGGACAGAGTGAAAGAACGATATAGACTTTGGAGGATATGTTAAGGGCTTGTGTGTTAGAATACGGTGGTTCGTGGGATACACATTTGCCGTTGGTCGAATTCGCGTATAATAATTCATATCATTCGAGTATAGGGATGCCGCCCTATGAAATGTTATACGGTCGTCGTTGCAGAACTCTGACTTGTTGGTTAGAAGCCGGGGAGAAACAGTTTTCAGGACCCGAAATTGTTCAAATGACAGCCGAAAAAGTTTCAATTGCGAGAGAAAAGTTGAAAGCCGCTAGAGATAGGCAGAAAATGCATGCTGATCCGCGTAGACGTCCGGTAACCTTTAATGTGGGTGAACGAGTGTATCTGAAAGTTTCACCATAGAAAGGGGTTATCAGATTCGGTAAACGTGGTAAGTTAGCACCAAGATTTATTGGTCCGTTTCCGATCAGTGAAGTGTTGAATGATCAGACTGTGGTGTTAGATCTTCCGCCAGAGTTAGCTGGTATTCATAATACATTCAACGTATGTTATCTTCGTAAGTGTAAAGTCAACAATGAAACACAACTTCTTCCTTTAGAAGATTTAAGGGTCGATTTGAATAAGAAATTGGTGGAAGAGCCGGTCCGTGTAGTTGACCAAAAGGTGACTAAGCTGAGAAAGAAAGAGATTTCGATGGTGTTGATTGATTGGAAACACAGTTTGGGTTCTAACTTTACGTGGGAGACATAAGAGTTGATGAGAAATCGCTACCCTCGTTTGTTTGACCAAGACCAGATTCCGAGGACCGAATCTTCTTAAGGGGGGTAGATTTGTAACAGAATGAAACCCGGGCTAGTTGTAAGTTGTCTATTTTGCCCTTGGAGCTTGTGCTTAGTCTTAAGTGCTTTTATTTTAATTATTTTATTAGTATTTTATTATAATTGTGTTGTGATCAGTTTGTGACAAGGGTCCCAGAACAGGTTGGTTTATTTAATTTGGATTTCGTTAGGACCGCCTAAAGAGATACGAAAGGCTATCAGATAAGATAACTGATAAATACCCGTGTGTAATGGGGTATGGGTTTTTAACCCTTTTAAGTGTATAGTACAGCTCATTTCCTTTTCATTCTTGAAAATTCTACACACACACCCGTACCTAAATTCATCCTCTTCACAAACCCTAATTGATCTAAACTTGAAATTGGATTAAGAGACTTTAGAAACTGATTTCTAGCATCATTGTGAGCATCATCTCAGATTTGTCTTGTTGAATCCATGCTTTGATTGTTAGAAATTGGGTTTTTATGTTCTTGAGTTAAAAAGTGTGATTTTGAGTTTGATTCTTGCTTAAATGTGTTGGTTATGCTTAATTGATATTAGAAATAGGTTGTATATATGTTTAGTAACTTTCTTGTGCTTAAAATTTGGTCAAAAATACTTAGAAATCAAGTTTTTGGGGAATCACAAAATCAGCGAACTTGTTCGAAACCCAGTTTGCTACAGTACCGAGTTGCTACAGTGTCACTACTTGCTACAGTACCGAGTTGCTACAGTGTCACTATTTGATACAGTGCCCAAGTTGCTACAGTGTCACTATTTGCTACAGTGCCCGAGTTGCTACAGTGCCACTATTTGCTACAGTACCTTTTATGAAATTGAAACGGGCGTAACTTTCAAAACGTAACTCCGTTTTTGATGAATAAACTATCGTTAGAATCGTAATAAAGAATACTTTTCAATGGTGAACTTTTAAGAAACTATATCAAACTGTTTTTGGGCCGGAAAAGGAGTTTTAGTGTGTATGTCGTGTTTTGCACGCACCTGTATGCCATTATTGAATGGAGTCATGATATAGACTCATAAAATTATGAATATATGGTGTTATGACCTAGTTAATCGTATGAAATGATTATATTATTTATTGGATATGTATATTAATTTTATTTGTGTTGTTCTCAGTTTATAAGGACAAGGAGGAAGCTCAAAAATAATAACTGGGCAGTTGCTGGTAATTGGTGAGTGGGTCTATCTCCGGATAGAGTTTAAGTAGCATATCATGCTACTGTGGTTGACTCTTTTACCATGCATAGTGTAGAAATTGCCATGTTAGAATAATATAGTATGCCTGATGTTGTATGTGATTTATGTGTACACTGTGTGAATGGCACCAGTCGGGCCTAGGGAGACTGGGGACTCGAAATCGTGCCTAGGAGAGGTTATAGTCCATATGAGGTCAACCGTGCCTAGGGGAGGTTGGGTACATAGGCTACTAATTGTGGAGTATAGTATGAACGATGCATCACCTGCTTCTGGATAACTATACTGCGAATTGAGTAGCAGGGACTATCGGTAGACTCAAGTCCAATCAGCTAGGAGTCGTGTGCTCGTACAAGCCGCCGATCCTCGTATTGTCTTATTGTATGCTAGTTGGTAGTTAGCATGTGTTGTTGTTAGTATATAGCTTGTGTGTGACTTAAGCTATATCTGTTAGATAGATTCCATTCACTTAGCGGTTGCACTAATCCCCCACATAATTACCCCTCGCAGGTTTAGGTACTGCTAGTCGGGATGGGTGCTGATGCAGAAGACATGTTTGACAACCCTACTCTGATGTGGACTTTTGTTTAAATCATGCTTTGTAATAACGTAACACCGTTGTGTAAACTTAAACTTAATTACTCAGATTAATGTAATGACGCGACTTATAGTGTGTTTGTTAATAAAGTCTTCCGCTGTGTTTTAAAAAAAAAAAAATTGCCGGTGTTACATCGATACTTCACCCTGGGTGGCGTCTTAACACGTCGACACTTCACCCCGAGTGGTGTCTTAACACTTCGACACTTCACTCTTCATTTTACTTGAGGTGGCATCTTAACACGTCGATACTTCACCTCGAGTGGCGCCTTAACACATCGGCACTTCACCCGTTATTCTCTTAGAGTGGCATCTTAGCACATCAATACTTCACTCCGGGTGGTGTCTTAACACAATGACACTTCACCCCGGGTGGCGTCTTAACACATCGACACTTCACCCGTCACATTACTTTGAGTGGTGTCTTAGCACATCGACACTTCACTCGTCACGTGAAATGTGGTGTCTTAGCACATCGACACTCCACATCCCACGCTACAACAAATAAATACATTATATACCTACGCATATAATTATTCCACTCATCTTACTCCTTCGGTGAATCAATAAACCAAGCTTGAAACTTTAAGGTAACGCACCTATTACAAAGTATATATAATCAATCATTCGTTCAAGTTGGTCAAACTCACAACACTCACCATTACTAGGTCATTTTGACCCATTTGGACACTTAACCCTAAAATTGGGTCAACTCACACCGAAACCCTAACATTTGCCAAGATAGGTTTAAAAACACATTTCAACACAAGGTTTATGCATTAATCACAAACATTAACTAACCTAGGTCCATTTTGACCTGTTTGACCAATTTAAGGTCAACACACCCATTTCGGGTCATCCACTAACCCACACAACGCCCACTTACATATATACATATATAGGTGTGCTAGCAATTTACTAACTAATTTAAGTTCATAAACATCAATCTAACACTTTGAAAACCCTAGTTAGTCATCTTTGAGTCTACATGACCCAATTTCACCCAAAACACCCAATTCACCCACAAATGGGTTTTAAGTTCATCATCTACCCCAAACCTTAACCCTTAATCAAATTAAACAAGGAAATTAAGATTAAAGCATACCACTACACTCAAAATGTAGCTAGGAAGTAGATGAACAACTTTATAACTTGAGCTTAAGCAAGATTCCTTCTTCTTCTCCAAAATGAGTTTTCTCACACTAGGATGTTACTCTCTCTCTAGAATTTAAGTGATAAGGTTGAAGTAGATGGAAATGGAGTAAATGAGGCTCCAAGACTGATCTAGGGCCTTTAATTCGGGACCCCATGTGTAATTACCAAAAAGCCCTCAAAATATCTAATTTAAAAAGAGAACGGTGAGCTGTCACAGCAAATGGCGCGGCGCGCCATATATCTGCGCGGCGCGCAGATCCCCCAGATCAGAATCTGTTTCCTTTTTGAATATGTACAACAAAACCCCACTTCAAGTATCTTAATTACACTTATGTACACTACAAATAATCGGGTCTTACAACTCTCGACGCCTGAGTATTTGCTTCAACGGTTGGTCTGTTAACACCAAGATAGGATGACCTTGAAAATACCTTCGTAAACGTCGTGCAGTATGCACAGGGGCATAAACCAGGCGGTGAATTGGTGGATAATTCGTTTCACTGAGCTGCAATACTTTGCTAACAAAATATATAGGCATTTGCACGCCATTCCGTTCTGCGATTAAGACGGAACTAATTGCTTCTTTTGAGACAGCTAAATACAAAATCAAAGTTTCCCCTTCTTTTGGTGCTGTTAACGTAGGTAATGTTTTCAACAATTGTTTGACTTCCTGAAATGCTCCTTCGGCTTCCGCCGTCCATACAAAATCTTTTTTATTGAGACAACTTTTTAACACCTTCATGAATGGAAGGTACTTTTCAGCTGCTTTGGATAAAAATCTTGTTAATGCTGCTAAACATCCATTTAATCTTTGAATATCCTTTTTGTTGGCTGGCGATTTCATGTCCTCAATTGCTTGAATTTTCTTAGGATTAGCTTTAATACCTCGTTCTGTAACAATATGGCCTAAAAATTTTCCTTCTTCTACACCAAACGTACACTTCTTGGGATTTAATTTCATATTGATTTTTCGCAAAGATGCGAAAGTCTCTAATATATCTCGCAACATCTTTTCTTCAGTATGACTTTTTATAACGATGTCGTCGACATAAGCCTCCAAATTTCGCCCAATTTGATCCTTAAACGCCATATCAATAAGTCGTTGATATGTTGCTCCTGCATTCTTCAACCCAAAAGGCATTTTCATGTAACAGAATATGCCCTCCGTCGTGTGAAAAGCCATTTTGTTTTCATCTTTTAAGGCCATAGGTATTTAATGATACCCCTTAGCTGCATCTAAAAAACATTTAAATCGGTATCCTGCCAATGATTCAACCTTCCAATCTATTTCAGGTAAAGGATAATTATCCTTTGGGCATACTTTATTGATATCTGTGAAATCTACGCACATCCGCCATGAGTTGTCCGGCTTCCTTACCATAACCGGATTGGCCACCCACGTCTGATATTTGACTTCTCGCAAGATTCTAGCATCCATCAGACTTCGTACCTCATCACGGAGGAATTTTCTTCGTTCTGGAACCATGTCTCGCCTCTTTTGACAAACATGATGTATATTAGGATTCACATTTAACTTATGTTCTGCAACTTCTCTTGGAACACCGGTCATATCAGACGGTTGCCATGCAAAGACGTCTAAATTTGTTGCCAAAATGTTGTATAACTTTTCTTTACATGCCATAGATAATGTATGCCCAATTATAATCTTTTGATCTAGAAATTGTAGATTTGGCGAGATTGACCCATCATCATGTATTATTGGCTTAATTATTGCTTTTGTTACTTGAGAACACTCAATTGACTTCTGCCGTTCTGCGTTAACGCTGCTATTCCGCCAGGTGTTGGAAACTTCATCATGCCGTGCACAGTTGACGTCACAGCCCCAAACGTCTTCAAGGCAGTTCTTTCCAAAATTATATTATAATGTGAATTAGCTTTTACCACTAGAAACTCAATGTTTGCTGTGCGTTTAAGGGGTGGTTTGCCCAAAACTACTTCAAGAAGAATGCTTCCTTCAGACCAAGACGATTCACTTGTAAAACTTGCTAACGGCACATACGTTTCTTTCATCGTCTCTTGCACATATTTAGGGAGCTGTATGAAGCAATGTTCATACATAATATCTGCTCCAGCTCCTGTGTCAGTATAAATGTTGCCTATTTTGCAATTAGCAACTCGTGTTTCTATAACTACCGGACTATCGGACGGATTTGTGTTAAACATAGAAGGAAATGATATTAATTGTTCTTTCCAATCTTCCAACACTTCTTCCTTCCTCAGTTGTCCAGCTTTCCATGGATGTATCATGTCTACACCTATGGGTATCAATTCTTTATCCTCGCATTCTTTCTCAGTATCGGTGAGATGATTCGTTTTAATAATGGGTGGCGCCATTGTTAACACCTATTTCCTTATGAGGTAAGGCTTAGTGTATCAACACAATACTGTAAGTATCTAGCTAAAGATGGGGGAGTGTTGCCGATTGATGTTTACCCTTGGGAAATAATCCCTGCAGACCCGGTTCACAAGTATAGAAACTTGTGGGGTGGCTTAATCAATCTTTTGTCCGCTGAGCGCTGAGCTACTAGCCGGATGACTTCTAGTGAGAGAAAGTACTATATGAGAGAGAAAGGTGAAGTCTCTGCTCACAAGTTGTCAGAGTGTCTGAATGTGTAAAATGAAGACCCAAGGGGTCTATTTATAGTGATAGATCCACCGGATGATTCAGGGACACGTGTCAGATGATGATACGTTCTGTTATTCGTGATCCGAAATTTACGCTGAATGTGACGCTCTCCGGCCAGGGCTTAAGCGCTAGGCGGCCTTCAGGGCTTACGCGCGACGGAAGCAGCCTGCACAGCGGAGAACGCTGGACGGACAGTTTCACAAAACTGTTTTCCAGTGTTCCTGATGCTATTTTCATGCGAATATTGTGCTTTTATGTGTGTATACGATAAGATACACCATTATAAAACAACTGTCAAGATACCGAACTAAAGAATTCAGTTGTATCTTATAGATGAATATATTATTAACAATATTTATCGTGCTTCAGATTTGAAATTTTTTCAAATTGAGCGTTTTATTAACTATTAGTCTAAATTTATGTTATGTATTTTTATTTAGTTTATTTTATGAAATTTATTTAGTTTATTTGTATTAGTGTAATGTTATTTTTATTAATGAAAGTATTTTTAATTTAAATTATTATGTTATTATTTATTTTATATAAAAAAAGTTTTAAAATAAAAAAGGTGAAGAAGTATGTCATGATTGAGAGTGTTTAGTCCTAGATTAATTCTGATGAGAAAGTATTGGTGTGACAGTTAATCTTAATAAAAAAAATATGTCATGGTTGTGTTTGGTCTTAGTATCTCTATACTTTTTTTCTTTTGAAAGGCAAACTCACCCACCCACTTAATAACACGAACATATACACCGTGAAATGTCCTAAACAATACTCGAACTCTCAACCTCAAGGTTGTAAGGGTGACCGACCTCGATACCGCCAAACCATTGGCTCTTTGGTTAGTATCTCTATATTATTTGCACACCTTACATTTGCATCCAAAACATTTCAGGAGTAAATGCTAATGATGTTAGTCACTATTGCTGCACTAGCAGCTCGTGGTGAAGCTAATAATGAACTTTTAGAATTTATGGGCAAGGTTTGTTTTTGTTGTAATGTTGTTTTTCTTCTCCTTAGTTCCCTAATCCTTTTTTTGTTTTTTGAGTAGTTTGGTTGATTTTACGTTGAATGAAATAGGTTTTAGGTTTGAGACTTAGCCAGATGACCCTTCAAAGGGGGTGGAATAGCATTATAGCAAGTCTAAGCTCCTAGTGGTTAGTTTAAACATCATCTTTCATATGTATTTCCTCTAAGAATTTTAAGAGAAAAAAACTAGTTTAAGTTTATAGGATTTGACCAATGAATTATAATTTATTGAAGCTCATATTTTTTTATCTATACGTTTTGGAGCAGGTGGAAGATTTATCAGCCAGATATATGAGAAGCTGCTTGAAGACGTGCAGCCTTGAATCCTCTCACCAGACACCTTCTGGGATCTTGCGTCCCTTCTTGCTTGTGCTTCTTACTTGGCATTTAGACCTCGTCTTAGATTTCAGTTTTATCGCAAAGAATCTCAAGTTATTAAGTTTGACTCTATTAATCGAGTCAACAGCAAGCGACGATTTATTTGCGACTTTGTTGTCGCTTAAAGCCTAAATTGAAATTCAGGAAGGTTTAAAATCCAATGAAATTTGATTCTACGATTTTCATGGCGTCTCACCTATTATTTTTATTTTAACCTACTTATTTGGCCGGTGATCCAATCATAAGCAATCTCTATATCCATAGAAAATTGAGATGCATGACTTTCTCTACTTTTCTGGTGTTTCACTCTGGGTAGAGAAATGACTTCTCTTTATTTTAAAATAGGGGAAGGATTATCTACATCTTACCTTCCCGGCTTCCCGGTACCCCACTTTTGTGGGATTGGATTTTGTTGTTGTTGTAATCTCAAGTTATTAAGCGAACGAGGAGTGACGTTGCTTCTTTTTTGTACGCTCAATTGTTTTTGTTTAAAGAGTCTTCAACCAAGAAATGACCTGAAATAAGATCTTAGTCTATTTGAGATTGTTCCTTTTAATTGTAATCAAAGATGTTGTCTTGTCTCTTGTTTCTTTTATGAACAAATCGAATGTTATTTGTCACTCGTCTTTAAACTTGTACTCCTTGAACTATTCGTTGACGATATAAAATACACGTTTAGTTTAAGGGATATTCGCCAAAATACACTTTTTTAAAAAGTTTTCAATGAAAATACACTTTTTTAAAAAAAATTGTCAATATACACCATTGGGTAGACCAAAGTGTTGGTCGACCACCATATATCTTGGTCGACCACCTCATTTTTCAAGGTGGTCGACCAAGCTTCATTGAGTCCCCGGTCGATTACCATGTAAACATGGTCGACTACCTCTCATTTTTTCATGATCGACTACCCCCACAAGAAAAAAGGCGGGCGACCAATCCATGGTCGACTACCAAAAATTGGTATATGGTCGACTACCAAAAATTGGTATATGTGAAACTGAAAATAATAAATAATAATATACATATCCCAATACGCATGCTTCTTGGTTAGTCAACCTGCATCTTTCACATCATAATAAATAATGGAACCCACTCTATATTAGTTTAATTGGATGTGTGTGTAAGTGGTTTACCAAATAGTCATGTATGTGGAACCCACTCTATATTAGTCATATCATGTATGTGGAACTTAACCATCAAATTTTTGTGGTGGTCGACCAAGAAAGTGGTCGCCCCTTTCATTTTTTGGTCGACTACCTTGAAAAATAAGGTAGTCGACCACACTATAGGGTATACGACCAAATTGTAGGTCGACTTAATGGTGTAATTTGCCAATTTTTTTAAAAAAAGTATATTTTGTTAGAAAACTTTGAAAAACAGTATAATTTTGGCAATTCCCCTTAGTTTAATGGTACTTCCTGCGTTGGTCTTGAGTCTTGACTGGAACTTGTTGCATTTTGTGATTTTGTCATCAAAGGATATCTCCTATAGTTGTATATTCAAGATAGATCAACAAAGTCAGTTCTAGGCTAAGTGAAATATGATTCACAAAATCGACCAATAAAGAAAGAATTTTACAGCCCCCTCGATAGCCATGTATAATCCAATTTTTTGGGCAAGATTAATGTTGTTGAATCATTATCGAACTGATAACTAGTTGTGAGGATTTGAGATGTTAATCCACAAATAGCAAATTACATACATTTTAGAAGAGCATAATTGCATAAATATCAGTTACACCCCCTATTGGAAACAGTACCCTAACAAATGACTCCAAAAAACTGTTACAAACCAACAAGCTCAAAGTTGTCTACTTGTAACCCAATTCCAAATTTGTACTTAATTATACTCTTGAAATTGGATTATTATTCTATAAATTCAGTATTAAAACTTCCCAACAATGTCAGCATTTAGGCTCACAAAGATGTGCTATTTCACATCAATTTGTAAACTCTTGTAGCCTCTGCTTGCATAAAAAATCTTGTAATGGTCAGAATTAAATCTTGAAATGCCAGTTAATTGAATTTCATGATAGGACACAAAAACACTGTTCTGATCAGCCAGTGACATTAATCTTGCATCAAACAAATGCGCATTTAACAAAAATGGTAACATGACAAGTTCAATATTTTAATCTCATAAACACAATCATTTCATAATTTTGATCATAGAATAAGAATCTCCGGAAATGGAAACACATGGTTTTAAGATAAGAAAGTAAAAAAGAAACAAAACTCTTTCTACCAACAAACTACGCTTCCTCAATAGGATGCGCCCCTGACTTATGCTTGGTTCTTCTTGGTTCTAGGAGCCAACTGAGTCTCAGGCTGCAACATCCACAAATAGTTCAAAGTTAGCAAAATAAACCTCGAACACCGGCATCCATTACTATATAGCAACAAATAAGTAAAAGGTAACAAAATGCAATGTAATGTACCTCCTTTTTAACAGGCTCTTCTTTCTCAGACAAAGTGAGTTCAATGTGACATGGGGAAGACATGTATGCTGCACCAAAAAGAAATACATTTTCAACGTTAGTCCAACACACAAATTACCATTTACAAGTTAGAAAAGTTATACTAAAATTAAGGTAGTGAGACTCACGGTTGATTCTTCCATGTGCACGGTATGTTCGACGTCTTTGTTTCTGTGCTTGGTTGACCTGGATGTGTGATATGTGAAGAGCATCCACATCCAACCCTTTGACCTAAAAATAATTTGAAACAAGTATTGTTTTAAAGCTAGCTTTTAAAAATAATAACAAGTACACAAATATTAACTGTTTTTACAACTTACTTCTGCGTTACTCTCGGCATTCTTCAAAAGATCCAATATATACTTGGCAGACTTAGCGGGCCAACGTCCTTGTCCATTGGAATGACGATTCTTAGCTTGTGCAGTTCGTCCAACTCCACGACAGAAACGGGTGAACGGAATGGCTTGCTTATGGGCCAAAACATCCTCCAAGTATCTCTTGGCTTTGATCAAAGACATCTTACGAAGAGCATGGGCAGTCTCACGTGTGTTCTAAAAAAGTACGATTACGGTATCAGTAAACAGAATAACAGATTTAGCTGTAAAACACTTGAAAGCACACAAAAAACATACAACTTTGCTAAAACTTGACTGCATATGAAAGCTATTGTGTGTGTATTGTGTGCATTATGCTATGCAAACAAAAACACACATAATCAAAGTATTATCGCATTCCAAGAAATGACAGTTTGAAAAAAACAAAAACATATAATTATGCTATATGTAAAAAAAATATATAAAACTTAAACTATTGTTAGCCGTAGAATGGCTCGTGGTAAAGACAAAATATACTCTGACCAATTATTAATTCCTATATTATACAGTATCATTTGAATGATGTTAAACAAATGCATATCAAAACTTTACATTCAAAGCAATTACTACAATCATCAGGTCATATCATAGAAAATCAATTGCTTTTGAACAGTGAATTTATACAGATTTCATAACACCTAAACGAAGATATCTAATTTTTTTACTAAAAGCTCAAAAACATTATGTTTACGTAGTACAAGTTAACAAAACATATAGGTACCTTGAAATGGCACCTGAGATCAGCACCCCTAGCTTTGCAAGCTGATAAAAACAATCAATACATAAACAAATTAATCTAATCTAATACATCTATAAAAACCCTAAATAAACCCTAATTTCCAAATCACTGCGATGATAATGTAATATAAATACATAACGTGAACTTAGAAACTTACATTTGGTAGGGTTTTCAGGTTCCTTTGAGTATTTCACCTGAGATAATAGATCAGCATTAATAACAATTTACATCGATTTAAAACACTCAACACACAATAAATATACATCAAATAATAGGCGGTATGAACTCACCATTGCTGCTGCTACTGATTCGTCTGCCGGCGAAAATTGTTGAGTTTGTAATCTTCAGAGGCCACCGCAACTAAGAAGTATTTGGAGGTCTAGGGTTTCGAATTATAACTACACTTTTTGGGGTTTTCTTCAAGTGAATTTGGTATGGGCCTTTGACACACACTGTTGCCCAGATTTTGAATATGATATGGGCCTTTTAAACACAACGTGGCCCAACTTTTGAATTTCGTATGGGCCTTTTATTTAAGATAAAATCTCGATGATCAAAGTGAAAATGGCCCATGCATGCATCATGTTTCACGACGCATAATCATGTTTCACGACGCATAATATAAAGTAATTAAATTCCACCGTATGCTTTACATATATGTACGAATATATATGTACGAATATATAATATTGAGTGGAAGAGAAGGAAAATAAAGAAAATATGTACGAATATATTGCCACCTTTTACTTTACATAATCATGGTTTGTATGAATGTAAACACATCAAAATATATATTAATTAATGTTAATTACTTAATTAGTGTTATATTATTGTCAAAACAAGTCAAAAATCACAAAGTGCGTGTTAGGTTAAAAATTTTTATGACATGTACACATGTTCGCATACTTGTATATATGCGAACGAAAAATATAAACGTAATTTTAGAGTTAATTTTAAACATTTTCAAACTATTTTGAGTTTAACCATAATCTTCATTAACATTTCCATCTCTTCATTAATGTTTATCTCAGTTTGTAAGTTTATTATGATTCTCGATTGAACTTTTAACTTTACAATGAGTGAAAGAGAAGAAAAATAAAGAAAATATCTACGTATATATATATTGAGTGAAAGAGATGAAAAACTAAAAACAATTAGCTAATTGTGAAGATGGCAGCCATTAATAATCCAAGTAATTTCATAGTGCAAGTTGGAGAAGAATATTACCCATACCCATACCCATCACATGTCAATGCACCAAGCCTTGTTACCGTAAAGCTGAGTGGTAAAGACAAGTACAAGGTATGGAAAGCACAGATGTTATGCCTTTTAGCTAGTCATAATATGGTCGGTTTCATCAGTGGTAATTTCGTAAATCCTGAGAGTAATGTGAAGAGGAGAGCGGGAGATATTGAAGCATGGGTTAAATCTGACACACTCGTCAAAAGTTGGATTCTTGGAACCATCTCCGAAGAAGCGGCCATGAACGTTGTTAATCATCTTACATCCCAACGTCCAACCGCAGATTTCACTGCAAAAGATGTCTGGGATGAATTACAACGTATTTATGATCCTCGTGTTATCCAAGAAGCAGCAGCAGGTACAATGTAGATACGGTTTAATGATCTGCTATCAATCATTTGAAGAATTGTTTATTGAATGTACGTGGTCGGTAGCTACTGAAATTTTATTCACCATATATAAGTATAAGTACAATATATAACTAAAGTGTTAAAACAATCCTTTAAAATAAAAATAAAATTTTAAACAATTAATAATGTCTTGGGGGGCGTAGGGTTGTGCATGATCCATACCCGGACCGGGCCAGAAAATACCCGGACCGGACTGAAACCTAAAGTTTTATGAATATAGGAACCAAGGACCAGATCATTCATATATGGTTTAGTTCTGTCCGGTTCTAGCTTTAGTCTAATAGGTTCGGGTAAAACCCGACCCATATGTCTATTTGAAAAAATAATATATACTCTCTCCCTCTGTCCCATCTTAAGTGTCCACTGTTGACTTTTCAAAGTCTTTCTTTGTCAAATTTGACTGTAAATATTTTTATTTGTATTATACGGAGTATAATTTTGATGAAAATTATATGGAATAAAAACACATTTAAAACCCAATGTATTCATGTAATGTTCATCATATATTATGGCACAAATATAAATATTAACGGTCAAAGTTGATAAAGAAATTTTTTGAAAAGTTAACAGTGAACACTGAAGATGAAACGTAGAGAGTATTATATTTAATACCCATATTTACAATTACAAATGTATACAAGAAACTTGTATCAACAATTATTGTAAGATCGCTAATTTAATAGTAACAGAAGTAGAAAATTAATAAGAAACTTCTACCCACAATAATTAACAATATTACACAATCGTTAACAATTACTATATCGATCACGATACGATAATAAATTAATGTGATAGTTGTTGTCTACAATCCTTACCTTATCAAAATTACTATATCACAATAATTGATACAGAGTACTTGTTTACACTCGTAAACAACTATCATATTCATATTAATTAACTAATTATCGAGACTTAGATCCTAATCGTGCAATATGGTTTATCTTGTATATTACTAACCTTAGAGTAATATACTAACCTAGTTGATCGAGTATTGAAGCAATAAAAAGGGAGGATGAATAAGGAAATTGTTATTTTCAAGGAAGCTACACCGTGCACTAACTCCCGAGATAATTAAAATATATGGACCAATGACCGGACCAAATATTATCGGGTATTTCGATTACGGTTCGGTTCCTCGGTTCTCGGTTCTCGGTTCTTTTCGGTTTTACCCGGACCGTGCACACCCTTATTGGGGCGTCTTAGGACATGCAGGGGCAGAGCCATTTGAAGAGTACTGGTGGCCCATGGCACCAATCAATTGGGCTCAACTATATGGATTATATTGGGTTTTGCTGAAGTAATATGACAGATAATAATGTGCTACCAATCAATTATACGGTGCACCTAAATATATATTCAAATTCAGCCCACAAATTATAAAGTGCACCTAAATATAAATTCAGCCCACAACTTTAAGGTATTAATGTGGCCCAAATAGAGTCGAGGAAATTATTATATTATATATATATATATATATATATATATATATATATATATATATATATATATATATATATATATATATATATATATATATATATATATATATATTATGAAGCATAAAAGTTTAAAGTAAAATGCTCATTTATCAATCAAAAGGCTACTTTTTTAAATTAAAGAACTCACTATGACGTTGAAGTTTTCTTTAGAGATTTTTATTTAAACTACTCCGTTTTTTTTTTTTTTTTTTTTTTTATTTTTTTTTTTTTATTTTTATATATATATATATCGTTCTATCATGTGGAGTACTCGGTACTCCGTAGTAGTTAATTGATTTATTTAATTGTTCATACCTATCAATTTTTAAAGAAGATTAACTATTTTATAATAGTCTACGTAGGACAGTAGGTCTAAGTTACAAACATATAGTATGTTTTGGAAAATGTATACTCGTAATTTATAACTGGTGCCTAACTATATGAGTTGGTAATCAAACTTTACTTTACCTCCTTTGTCATAAGTGTTTGAAATTTTACAAAGTGTTATGAAGTTCCACCTGCTTCGTTATTCATAAATCCTCTTTGATTGATCAAAACGGAAAATAGACGCTTGAAATTGAACATTCCAAGTAATTATTACCGACATTTGAAATGAGACGAAAAAGTATAATATTGTGCTGCCAGTCACCAAAATTTCTGGCTCCGCCCCTAAGGACATGTGCAAGTCGTACATGACCCGAAAATTTTGAGGGGCCAAAAGTTTTGTAAATCCTTTATAATTATATACTATTAACCAAAAAACTTAGTGTTGGGCCAAATTATTAGTGTTAGTTCACAAAGCGGGCCAGTTTAACCTAAAAAATAATTAACGTTTAAGGGCCCCTTTTTTATGTCTGCACAGGGTCCTCATGACCAATGAGACGGCCTTATGTCTTGCCATTGAAGTTTCCCCGTGTTTCAGATACTATTACAAACGAAACAGAGTTAACATCTTCCAAGTCAAATGTTGATAGAAACTCTCTCAAAATTCTCCTTGATTTCTTAGAAAGAGGACGAAAGCGTTGCACGCAAAATCCACCAACGATCAGTGTGGTTCCTAGTGTGTTAAAAGATTTTAGTCCACCAAGATCTTTCAGCCCTATGACGGTGTCTATAGGACCTCTGCACAAAGATGATGAAAACACCAAAGAGTTTGAAAGGGTGAAATTGTGTTATCTGCATGACCTATTGCAGCGTAATATTAATTCACGGCCAGACCAAATATTAAAAGAATGTGTGGAAAAGGTGAATGGTTCGATGGACCAAATCAGGGCATCATATGCGGATATAATTCCCTTTAGTGACATTGACCTTGCCAACATGATGGTTATGGATGCTTGTTTCATACTTGAATTCTGTCTCAAGCATGACGATGAAGAAAACTTTGATAATATATTGGACGGTACGTTGCGTGATAGTATTGCCATTGATCTGATTTTGATAGAAAATCAAATCCCCTTTTTTGTCCTTGAGGATATATTCAACTGCACTTGTAGAATAAGTGCCTCGACACCACCTCTTACTAAACTTTTGCAGTTTATTCTAGTACCCTATGTCGATCCTTTTCAATATTACATTACTAATAAAGAGTTTCCAAACACAGACATTGTCAATGAGTCTACTCATGATCATGTTCTTGGCTATCTGCACAAATGCTACAAGCGTGTGGGCAACAATATGCAATCGAACCGGACAGTCCGATCAGAACCCACAACCCTTAAAGAAGTAGCCATGAAAATAAAATCATATTTGATTGCATGTTTTTCCTGGTTTCAGGGAAAGCCTACTAATTTACTAGTACCAACACTAAACATCTACATTCCGACTGGGCAAATCTTGAGAAATTTAATTGTATATGAGCAATGCTTTCCTAAAGTTCATAACTACTTCACATCATATGCAATTGCGATGCGAAAGATAGTTGAAGATGAAGATGATGTAGCAACGCTGGTAGAACTAAATGTCCTTGTCAACAATCTAAATTCTAACAAAGAAGCTGCAAATATGCTCCAAACATTAAGCAACACATGCACTATAATAGATTTCAGTTCCTATCAAGAGTTGATGCAATTGAAAAACTATTTCGATAGTTCTTGGATCAGAAATCTTAGACGGTTGAGAAGTACATATTTCGGTAGTCCATGGAGTGCAATTGCATTTGTTGCTGGAATCATCCTATTTTCTCTTACAATAGTTCAGACTGTCTTTACCATCAGGGGCCCTTTATGATCCCATATATACATATTTCAGCTTTTGTTTCCTTTTTTTTTTTTTTTTTTTTTTTTTTTTTTTTTTTTTTCTCTTTTAGGTTCAGACGATTCTCTGTGTCATATGGTCCAGATATGTTGTACTTTTTATTAATCTTCAGTGTTTAGATTGATCTATGTCTATGCGTAATTATAAATCAAGTGTGAGTTGGTTTTGCATGTAATGGTTCAAATAAGTTTTAAAATAAACGTGTAGATGTTCTTATATAATATCATCATATCATATATCTGAGGTATGCAACTATGCATTATGAAATTGTACAACTTTAACAGCCATTTTTACAAAAGAAAGTATGAACTAGAAGCAAAAGCATATGATCGAGCTATCTTTCCCCAAAGTTCACAACTATTTAATTCATATATAACTGCCCTTCATTTTATAGTTCAAAATGAAGAAGATGCAGCAACATTGGTAGAACTAAATGTTGGTAAACGAACTCGGGCTCGATCTTCTTTAGATCGTGATCGGACAAGTTTGTGTGACGATCCGGAAAATTTCGACTAATTTTAAATCAAACTCTCGATACGATTTAATATTTTTGACACGATAAAAAAAGTCTGTTAGGTTGAGTCTCAAAATTTTTGAACTGTTTCATATATTGAATTGACTTTCGACCATTTCCGACGATTCACGAACAACTATATGTAAATAGATATGTGTGTATATATAAATAATAATTGGAAGTATAATTTGAAATATTGAGTGTTGTTGTTATGAAATATGATATTATAATTATTATTTAAAACATATCTATATATACATTAAAGTATATTAAAAATAAATATTAAATGATTGTAATACTCGTTTGATGTTCCGATTGATATTAGACAAGTCTAAATTCAAACTTATATAATTTTAAAATAAATGGTAATCCGAAAATGAGTTATATGAATCATAGGCCTATTAACAATATATTTAGAAGCTAAATAATAAATTTTAACACTTTTTATATTTTACTTGGGATCGAGCGCGGACAGTGATGTAATTTTTATTTAGTAGTTAATAATCAAATTTTACACCATAATTACTTAAATAAATAAATATATTTAATTTAAAAGTTTGGGATTTTTCTGAGACCTTTTTATCCGCCACTGATTTAACAACGGAGTACGATTTAGCAGTCCGTGAAAACTGTCAGTAGAATGAGACGATTGAGGATCACGAGTGTTTCCTTTTATTATTAATATATGTACACATTTCAATTTGATTATGCTTTTATTATTATTATATTATATATTTATATTCACGGATGATTGAATCCGTTAAGTAATAGATATTAATAAAGTAAGTACTGTGCGATACTGTTTTCTGACATCTATCTATGTCTATTCTCTTATATATTTTCATAAAATACATATGCTAGAATATTTACAACTCTCATCAATATCTTCTTCTTTTTTTCTCTCTTTTTCTTCTGCAAAATCACGAGACCATTTGTATAACTTGCATCTTCTTAATTTTTTTTCGAATCACCAACTTTTTGGTTGACACTTTGAAGCATGTTTATTCTCAGGTATGAAAGAAACCTTCCGCTGTGCATTTGCTCAATTTAAAGATACTACTTGGAATCATTCATGGCATATAGAGGTCAGAACCTCGCAATGGGACCATCTGTTGAACATATATTTCATAGCATTATCCTTCAAGAAAGACAAGCTTTTAGTTGCAATTGTTCTATTTACAAGTGATATTCGTTTAAATAAATAAGTGCGAAGACAAAAGAAGAAAATGACGATTTGAAGACGCAAATGATCAAAAAGCTAAAAAGTACAAAGTACAATCCAAGTGTTTCAATTTATTGATGAGAAACGTCTAAAAATCACAAGAGTACAAGCCGCGAAACGCAAAGTACAAGATATCTAAGCGTACGAAAAGGCGTTCGAAAATTCGAAAATGAGACATAAACCGAGCATCAACGTACAACTCAACGGAGCTAAAATTACAAGTCAACTATGCACAAGAATATAATATAATATATATATAATTATATGAAATTATATATTATTATATTATATATTATAATATTCAGCAGCTCACTTTTAACTCAATTTGGTGAGCTGGAATCCGAAGCTCCACACTCGCGGAGCTGTAAGGCACAAAAGTACCGCACTCGCGGAGCCCACTATTTCAGAATCTGCCTATAAAAGGCCACGAGTTCAGCCGATGAAAACACATCTTTTTCTTTTCTGTTTCTCTGATTCTCAATCTATATATATATATATATTTATATTTATATTATAATTATAATTTTAAATTTTAATTAAAGTTAATAATAATAAGGTTATTGTAAGAATGTTTTACGGGTTTTAAAGTCGGAACTCTGTCCGTGTAACGCTACGCGATAAATAATCACTGTAAGCTATGTTCTTCCTTTTTAAATTAATGTATCGTAACTAAGTTATTATTATGCTTATTTGAACCGAAGTAATCGTGATGTTGGACTAAATATTTTAGATGGGGTTATTGAATTTTGTACCATAATTCGGCTTTGGACAAAAGACCGACACTTGTGAACATTGGACTATTGACTATTAATAGGTAGGGGGTATTGTCTAATTTAATGACAACTCATTGGAACCTGTCAAACGTATCTTCAAATTAGTTAATCTAATAATTATTAAATTGATTACGAATGTCCTATTTAGTGACGTTTATACGACATCATTTACAATCATTTAATTAATCAATTGGATTGGGTAATTGATTATTCATTTTGGCCAAGTGGATAAATTAATATATCATGGACTAATTAAAACAGGGGTGGATTACATACAAGGGTAATTGGTGTAATTGTTAACAAAGTATTAAAACCTTGGATTACATGCAGTCGATAACCTGGTGTAATTATTAACAAAGTATTAAAACCTTGTTACAGTTTAAATTCCTAATTAGTTGGAATATTTGACTTCGAAAATAAGGTTAATTTGACGAGCATTTTATAATTATGACCGATGGACTATTATGGACAAAAATCATATAGGTATCAAATAAACCAGGACAAAGGACAATTAACCCAGAGAAATAAATTAAAATCAAAATGTCAAACATCATCTTACGGAAGTTTAAATAAGCATAATTCTTTTATCGTATTTCTCATCGTACTTTTAATTACTGTCATTTTATTATTCGCAATTTTATATATCGTCATTGTTATTTATTTTATGCACTTTAATTATCGTCATTTATCTTTACGCTTAATATTTAAAATCGACAAACCGGTCATTAAACGGTAAAACCCCCTTTTATAATATTACTACCTATATATAATTATATATATTTGTATAAATATAGTTGTTAAAAATATAGTACGTTATCACTAGCTCCATGTGGAACGAACCGGACTTACTAAAAACTACACTACTCTACGATTAGGTACACTGCCTATAAGTGTTGTAGCAAGGTTTAGGTATATCCATCCGTAAATTAAATAACACTTGTGTAATTTCGTCGTATTTCGTAGTAAACAATAATATCTATTTCGTACCCCTCCGCTCACACATTAAGTTTTTGGCGCCGCTGCTGGGGAGCGGCAAAACGTTATATTTTTAATTTATATTTGTAAAAAAAAAACGTATTTTTAATATTTTGTAAAATTATAAAGTATTTTTGTTTTTATTTTTAGTTTTTAAAATATAAGTTTTTTTTATAAATTTTCTATATATAAGTTTGAAAAAAAAAACGAACCAGTTTGAGCCTGCATAGCTTCTGAGTCTGCATTAATCCGCACTAGCGGAGCTCATTTGGCAGCAGACATCCGCACTCGCGGAGCTTCTCTGATAGGCTAAACCTGGTACATCATTTATTACGGATTAGGGTTAAGATTATTAATTATTATTATTAATTAACCTAATTAGAGTTTATATTTAATATTAATTAGTTTTAGTTTAATTAAATTTGTATTTTAAGTTTTAAGTTTTATTAGTTTTAAAATTAATACTTTTATAAAATAATAATATTAAAATAATATTTTTATAAAAATAATATTAAGTTTTAACTTTTATATTTTGTATCTTTTTATTCGTTTAAATTCGTAAATTGTATATTTATCGTTCGTAACTAGTTTTAAGTTTAATATTTTGCCGTAGTTATTTTAGTATTTCTAGATCTTTAGGCTTTGCCGTAAAATCTCTTAAGTGCTTTTTCTTTAGACTAAGATTTAGGTGCTTTAGAATTTTGAGACGCCGTGTTAAAATTTTAGTATCTTTCTAAGTAATTGCCGTTTTTCGTTTAGAACTCCTTTTAAGCTTTAATACCTTTAGACGCAAAATTTTAATATTTAGTTTTTAGACTATTAAGTTTTGATGCTTTATTTTCTTATTTTTATTTTTCGACTGTTTGTTTTCGACATTTGTTTTTCGACTCTTATTTCTCGACGCGCTTTTTCTTTTTCATTTCAACGCTCTAGTTTTTAGGACATAGAATTTTCTTTATTTTCTTTAAATTTCAACGAAAAATTATTTTAAGTGGTTAAATTGATAGACATCCAAAATTTTCTGGTTCGTAGTAATAGTTGGATTTGTTAGTGGCGAGTTGTGGGCTTCCGATTTAAAGGGTCCTGGCTACCTGCTGCATCTATTGGCTATTCGAAACGTGGGCAAAATCAGAAAAGTCTATTAATTTGATAACTTATATAATTTTTATCTTTATAACTAATAGGATATTCAGTGAATGCACCGAGCAAAACGTTCACCACCTTTCATACGTTCACCACCTGTAACTCGATCAAGACATCTAGCCAATATTGCCGCCGTTAATTTTTCTTTAGAATCATTATCTAGTAATCCAAGTACTCCAAATCAAAATCCCGATAATCCATCTTTTGAACCCAACTTCATAATTGAGAACCCGGAGGATATTAAAGTACAATTCCAAGATCATGAACCACTAATCATTCCTCATGAACCACAAACCGTTAAATCAGAATCCTCTAATGATTCGTATTCAACAAATTCAATTATGGAAGTAACGGAACCTCAAAGTATGGAAGACCGAATGAGAGCCACACGCACTGGCCAAGGTCACGCCATTATTAAGCCAGATATTAATGCGCCAGATTATGAAATCAAAGGACAAATCCTACACATGTTAACTAATCAATGCCAATATAGTGGTACGCCAAAAGAAGATCCAAACGAACATCTTCGAACCTTTAATAGGATCTGTACTCTATTCAAAATCAGAGAAGTTGAGGATGAACAGATCTATCTCATGTTGTTTCCCTGGACTTTAAAGGGAGAAGCCTAAGATTGGTTAGAATCGTTACCCGAAGGAGCAATTGACACATGGGATGTCTTAGTTGAGAAATTTCTTAAAAGATTCTTTCCGGCATCTAAAGCCGTGAGACTTCAAGGAGAAATTGTTACGTTCGCGCAAAAGCCAAATGAAATATTATATGAGGCGTGAACAAGATTTGGAAAGTTGTTGAGAGGATGTCCTCAGCACGGTTTAGACACTTATCAAATAGTACAAATATTATACCAAGGTGTCGACGTTGCTACACGAAAAGACATCGACTCAGCAGCTGGTGGTTCCATTATGAAGAAAACCGCAACCGAAGCTCACAAAATCATTGATAACACAGCTTCCTACTCGCATGAGTGGCACCAGGAAAAAGATATCTTTCGTTCATCTAAAGCAGCTAGAGCCGATTCTAGCCATGACTTTGATTCCTTATCCGCAAAAATAGATGCTTTCGAGAGACGAATGGAAAAGATGACTAAAGATATTCACACAATACGAATCAGTTGTGAGCAATGCGGTGGACCACACTTAACGAAAGATTGTCACATTGAACAAACAATGGAATAACGAGAGAATGTTTCCTACATGAACCAAAGGCTGAGAAATAATTATCAAAATAATTATCAACCGCCAAGGCCAAACTTTAATTGAAATCAAAACATTCTTTACAATCCAAATGGACCCAACAATAACTCGTACAACCAACAAGGTCCAAATAACCAACCAACTCAAAACAACACTTTCAATCAACAAAGACCTGGCTTGTATAAACCACCACAACAAACCGAAGAGAAAAGGCCAAATCTGAAAGAAACGGTACAAAATCTAATGGAATCTCAAACACAATTTATTACATCTCAAACCCAAACAAATGAGAGGTTTGATCAGTCATTAAGAACTCAACAAGCTTCCATTTTGAATCTAGAAAAACATGTAGGTACTCTTGCTAGCATGATGAGTGAGAGGGAACAAGAAAAACTACCGAGTAATACTGAAGTAAATCATCGGAATGAAAATGTTAATATGGTATCAACGAATTCTGAAAAACCAGCATCAGAAGATGGGATGGTTTTAGATGTGAGTAACAATGAAGAAGTTACAACACCACCACCACCCGAGTATGTAAAGCCAGTGATGGCACCATACAGACCACCCATCCCGTTTCCAAGAAAAGGAGTTGAGTATGAGCAAGTAATAGGTAATAAAGTTTGTGATACCTCTGGAAAGAAGAAGAAGAATAAGAAAGTGCAAGAAACAAAAACTGTAAAAATAAACTCGGTGAAGACAGTTTCACCAAAACCTCCACCTAGGTTGGGTGATCCGGGTGAATTTATTGTTCCTTGTCTACTTAGTGATTGTGTCATGTATGATGCACTAGCAGATTTAGGTGCGAGTGTGAGTGTTATGCCTCTTTCATTATATAAGAGATTAGGAGTAGGTGATTTAAGTCCAATGAAAATGAGTGTTCGACTCTTTGATCAAACCATTAAGCACCCAGTTGGAATTGTTGATAACCTACCCGTTCAAGTGGGTAATTTAACCTTTCTAGTTGAATTCATTGTCATTGACATAGAAGAGGACTCAAACATTCCTCTAATTTTAGGTCGACCATTCTTAGCGTCCACCAGGGCGTTATTTGATGTAAGAAAAGGTAGAATGACACTTAGTAATGATGAAAAATCGATCACCTTTGCGAGTCAAAAGTCTAAATCTCCACCAACCAAAATCGTTGAACCAACAAAAATGATTGGTAAGAACCATATTGTTTTACCAACTCCAACGGTAGTGTTTAACAGTAATAAAACACCCAAGTGTGGGGAAGATGAAGTAACACCTAATGATGACCTGATAACACAGAACCCCGTTGTTGATACAAAACTAAATGACCCCGTTATTAATAGTTCAATGAAGAAACTTATTAAACGGATTCGCGATGCTAGAACCAAGGGGAACTTTAAGTTATGTAACCGGTTAGTATCCAATCTATCACCTAAAGAAAAGGCAAAACTAGTTGAATTTGTGGAAATTACACAGGAATCCGACCAATGGCTTAAAGCAAAAGTCACAGATATGCAAGTTGATTATGGTCCAAGAGAAATTGACAATGAAGTTAATCACAATTTCGACACCACAGCTACCTAAGAGTGGGGAGATTCAAATGTTCTAAAAATAAAATGCTGTCTAGAGTTAGTTATTCTGTTCTCGTGTAGTTCCGAGAATGGAATCCGATTGGTCTTTTCCGCTAGCAGACACTAAAGAACTAGTTTTCTCCCTCCATTCTGAATTTTTTGTTTTGTAGGTTTTGTATGAAATTAATATGCATTTTTAAATTTAAGTTTTGTGTGAATTTAAAAACAAAAATTTACTTTATTTCATTAAGTTTAAAAAATGATTTCTAAAATTCGTCGTAAGTTAAAGACTAGGTCATGGAACCGAAATTGTTTTACCCGAGGGCGGGGCGAAAAATTTTGTTATCATTATTTTTAATTTTATTGATCTAAAGTATACCAAAAAAATTTAAAAACCCAAAAATCTTTGCTTTTAAAACAATCGCTTTAAAAATGACAAATTTTAAATTTTATCGAGGGACGGACTAGGTAAACATACCGAAACTACCTAAAGTAAAAGGAAACAAAATTTTAAAAAAATTATTCATTTGAATTGTTTTAATAAATAAAGGTTTTATAAAAATATATATATATATATATATATATATATATATATATATATATATATATATATATATATATATATATATATATATATATATATATATATATATATATATATATATATATATATATATATATATATTATATATGTTTGTAGTTTATCTTATATACAAAACAGGATAAAACAGCGCACTTTCAAAGACTGACATTAAGTTCAGCAAAAGTTACTAATTTTGACGACAAGACGCAAAATATCATATGTGATATAAAATAATATGTTTGCAAACTCGGTATTTTAATCACTTTTCTACACTAATCACCCTCATGAATTTATAATTATAGTCTGATTTCATGCAAATGAGGGCATTGCATGATCTCAAGTGTGGGGAAGGGTTATAAATTCTCTCGGGTTTACACTTAGTTTATTTGCCAAATTTTGTGAAAATTTGAAAAATTTTCAATAAAATGAATTCAAAATCATGTTTATACATATTTATGAACGATAAAACTAGGTTTTATTACCGAAATTATTGTTACCTCGGAAAGGACATAAATTGAGAAACAACCTAAAACGCTTGAATTCATTTAAAATGGAATAGAGGAGAATAAAAAGGCAAAGAAAGAAATAAATAAAAGCTAAGTGTGGGAAGAATTTACCAAGTTCTTTAAAACATATCACATAAAGTTCTTTAAAACATATCACATATTTTGTACAATATTATTGCAGGTACTTTTGTTTTGGACGATAATTATCAGTTTTACCCGATTTACTGTAATATATATTTAAAAGAAAGATGGATCTACACGATGAATCAATTCTATCATTAAAAGGAAGTAAAGTCTTCCGAAAAAGAAATGCGCTTCTTGATTTAGGTCAGGAAGTTGTCATCCAGACCAGTTGTAGAGTCTACGAAAAACCTTGAAAAGTTTTCTCGAAAATCAGCTGGAAATCCACGGACCTCGGCATCAAACAAGGTCGCCAAGTAGTCAGACTTATCTTATCCATGAGTGGATCTGTCTCGTAAAATGGGGAGGGCATCGTGCAAATTAGCTTGATAAGACTAATGAATCAGAACCCCAGAAAGGATAATCTCCTTAAAGATTAAAAATCAGCTTTTAAGCCTGATATTACTCAATCCTTGAGATTGATCTTAAAGATTGAGAATTACAAACTCATGGAATTCGATGATATCTAAACTCGAGCTTGAACGAGAAAATATTTTGATCAAATTAAAACCGATTTGTTTTCTGAAAACCCATTTTCAATGCGTTCATTACCATTGAACGTAAAATCCTAGGAATTCACCTGGAATTCATTAGGTCACCTGAACCAAATTGGGTGTCCACCGTAAGAACGGTGGTTGCATAGCATGGTCGAAGACAGGACCTTGTGCTAGACCGAAAAAATTATAGGGTGATCTTTACTATTGCTCCTACAAAGAATAGTAATTGCATCCGACACGTTTTTGACCATAATTATCTGCATGTCAATAGACATTGCCTTAACAGTTGCTTGTTCATCGCTTTCCTTTACAACCGGACAGTAGTTTACTGAAAGGTAATATACAGAGCAAGTATATTGGACGTGTTGCTTTCCTAATACAAGGATTAGCAAGTGGGTGACACAAAACCATAAGTTTTGAGCTAAAATTTTCAAATCTGAAACCCACAAAACCCAAAAAAATATTTTGTAAACACCGGTGAAGGGTTATTCCGGAAAACTTATCTAGGATAAAAGCTAGAATGAATTTTCAAAAGATCAAATGTTTTCATAAAGATCCAATTTCTTAAAGGATCTAAATTTTCATAGTCATGTGGGACTGTAAACCATATTGTTACTATCATTGTTTATACCACCGTATCAAAGTCACCGATGTATAAAGTGTGAGAATAAAAAAGTGATTAGAGTGAAGTGTGATTTAGTTTCAAAGTTCTGTATTGCTTGAGGACAAGCAACGTTCAAGTGTGGGGATATTTGATAATGCTAAAAACGAACATATATTTCAGAGCATTATCCTTCAAGAAAGACAAGTTTTTAGTTGCAATTGTTCTATTTACAAGTGATATTCGTTTAAATAAATAAGTGCGAAGACAAAAGAAGAAAATGACGATTTGAAGATGCAAATGATCAAAAAGCTAAAAAGTACAAAGTACAATCCAAGTGTTTCAATTTATTGATGAGAAACGCCTAAAAATGACAAGAGTACAAGCCGCGAAACGCAAAGTACAAGATATCTAAGCGTACGAAAAGGCGTTCGAAAATTCGAAACTGAGACATAAACCGAGCATCAACGTACAACTCAACGGAGCTAAAATTACAAGTCAACTATGCACAAGAATATAATATAATATAATATATATATAATTATATGAAATTATATATTATTATATTATATATTATAATATTCAGCAGCCCACGTTTAACTCAATTTGGTGAGCTGGAATCCGAAGCTCCGCACTCGCGGAGCTGTAAGGTACAAAAGTACCGCACTCGCGGAGCCCACTATTTCAGAATCTGCCTATAAAAGGCCACGAGTTCAGCCGATGAAAACACATCTTTTTCTTTTATGTTTCTCTGATTCTCAATCTATATATATATTTATATTTATATTATAATTATATTTTTAATTAAAGTTAATAATAATAAGGTTATTGTAAGAATGTTTTACGGGTTTTAAAGTCGGAACTCTGTCCGTGTAACGCTACGCGATAAATAATCACTGTAAGCTATGTTCTTCCTTTTTAAATTAATGTATCGTAACTAAGTTATTATTATGCTTATTTGAGCCGAAGTAATCGTGATGTTGGACTAAATATTTTAGATGGGGTTATTGAATTTTGTACCATAATTCGGGTTTGGACAAAAGACCGACACTTGTGAACATTGGACTATTGACTATTAATAGGTAGGGGGTATTGTCTAATTGAATGACAAATCATTGGAACCTGTCGAACCTGTCTTCAAATTAGTTAATCTAATAATTATTAAATTGATTACGAATGTCCTATTTAGTGACGTTTATACGACATCGTTTACAATCATTTAATTAATCAATTGGATTGGGTAATTGATTATTCATTTTGGCCAAGTGGATAAATTAATATATCATGGACTAATTAAAACAGGGGTGGATTACATACAAGGGTAATTGGTGTAATTGTTAACAAAGTATTAAAACCTTGGATTACACGCAGTCGATAACCTGGTGTAATTATTAACAAACTATTAAAACTTTGTTAAAGTTTAAATCCCTAATTAGTTAGAATATTTGACTTCGGGAACAAGGTTAATTTGACGAGCATTTTATAATTATGACCGATGGACTATTATGGACAAAAACCAGATAGGTATCAAATAAACCAGGACAAAGGACAATTAACCGAGAGAAATAAATTAAAATCAAAACGTCAAACATCATGATTACGGAAGTTTAAATAAGCATATCGTATTTCTCATCGTACTTTTAATTACTGTCATTTTATTATTCGCAATTTTATATATCGTCATTGTTATTTATTTTATGCACTTTAATTATCGTCATTTATCTTTACGCTTAATATTTAAAATCGACAAACCGGTCATTAAACGGTAAAACCCCCTTTTATAATATTACTACCTATATATAATTATATATATTTGTATAAATATAGTTGTTAAAAATATAGTACGTTATCACTAGCTCCATGTGGAACGAACCGGACTTACTAAAAACTACACTACCCTATGATTAGGTACACTGCCTATAAGTGTTGTAGCAAGGTTTAGGTATATCCATCCGTAAATTAAATAAAACTTGTGTAATTTCGTCGTATTTCGTAGTAAACAATAATATCTATTTCGTACCTCTCCACTCACACATCAGCCCCTAATCGACGCGAATTCAAAAGATAGATCTATAGACCTCGACAAGTCCCATCCGGGGTACGTATGCTTTAGTACTTCGAGATTATTATTATTATACAGACGAGAGGTTCTGTTTGGGGATATTCTATGCATTAAAGTTAAGTCGGTTATCAAGCGTTCACCATATGAATGATTTTTAATTCGCAGGTTACGCGTGTTATTTTGTACTCGGGTTACGTGTACAATTAAATATATGAAATCTTGTGGTCTATTAAAATGATGGAAATGAATGTTTATGAAAAACTAATGAACTCACCAACCTTTTGGTTGACACTTTAAAGCATGTTTATTCTCAGGTATGAAAGAAATCTTCCGCTGTGCATTTGCTCATTTTAGAGATATTACTTGGAGTCATTCATGACATATTTCAAAAGACGTTACATTCGAGTCGTTGAGTTCAACAAGATTATTATTAAGTCATTGATAATTTGATATATTATAAAATGGTATGCATGCTTGTCAACTTTCGATGTAATGATAGTTTGTCTTTTAAAAACGAATGTAATGTTTGTAAAATGTATCATATAGAGGTCAAATACCTCGCGATGTAACTAAATGTAATGTATTCGTCTAGATGGATTAGGACGGGTCGTTATAGGTGGTATCAGAGCGGTGGTCTTAGCGAACCAGGTCTTGCATTAGTGTGTCTAACTGATAGTTGTTTAGATGCATTAGTGAGTCTGGACTTCGACCGTGTCTTCATATCAAAGGTTTTGCTTATCTTTTTGTGTCGAAAATTACCTGCTTATTATTTTTTAGTCTCGACACATCTTACTGCAATGATTTCATGAATAGTGTATAGACAAAAATTCATATCTTAGCGTATCTGTTACTGTAGACTTTATCTGACACGTTTCCTTAATTCCCTCTGTAATTTATGGGATCTTCTGTACTATGTATAGGTATTCTATGTAATTAGAATATCATCTGATATCCAAAAATCATTTCATACCAAAAAAAAACCCTTTACTCAATCGTACGAAATGGAACTCGCCACTAGTTCAAGTCTCTCAGATTCGGACATGGATGTTCACCTAAGCTTCGAAAGCAGCATCACCAGAATAAATCAACCAATCAGTCATCCCCAATTTATCTGATGAGTTCGTAGTCGACTTAATCAATGGAAACGAGAAGAAGGCGATCCTTTCCATCAACCAAAATCACCTCTTGATGAAGAACCTGAAGCACTTACCGGCGAATCTGTTCGTAATACCATTTTCTCTATCATTTCCAGAGTATCTCGTCATGATTATATACTATCTCAGATTCTAGATCTTATTCATCCGCTCGTCCGAACCGACAATCATCCCGGAGTAATAGCAGAAGTCAACGAGTTTCGCACCCGAGTTATAGCCTTGGAAAATATGGTGCAAAATTTACGAGCTTCAGCAACATCATCGGCACCAATAGTAGCATCAATAAACAGCACCAGTACCATCAACAATCCATGCCTCAATGTGACGATCGCTCCAAATCCATATGGACGAACATGTCATTCATCGATTTCATTGCGAGGTATTTGACCTCTATATGATACGTTTTGTAAACATTGCACTCTTTTGAAAAGGCACACCATAAATGAATATTTAAATCAAAGGTTTTTGACATTTGATGATTTCTACATATAGACAATCACCGTAAATAATAGTTTACAATAGTACTTCCATTGACAATGCAGTCAAAATAAGATACATGGTGATGATTTGGTGAATACAACGTTTCCTTGATAAATATGCCATGTAAGACTCCATGCACATAGCTTGTCTAACATATAAGCAAACAGCGGAAGAGTTCTAGGAACCTGAGAATAAACATGCTTAAAAGTGTCAACACAAAGGTTGGTGAGTTCATAGTTTTAATATTGCGCATAATCTGTATACAAAGGTGAATCACAAGTTTTTAGTTGTTTCATCCAGAAACGTTTATCAAAATATTCTACGAAATTGAGCACCCTGGTAACTAAACTTAACGTATATATAATTTATACCCTTTGTATAATCATCTTAATAATACACGCAAACCAACGTGTACGCTTCTCAAATAGCATACATCCGTTAAAAGGCTAGTGCTCTAGCTCGGACGGGGATATCAAGCCCTATGGATCCATATACTACTACTCGTGCCCACCAGTTCTTATAAATGGCAGTTACTAGTTACCAAAGCTAAGGGATTTACGGTTCAAACCCAGTGTAGAATTTAGTATGTACTTGTATCCATTGCGTTTAAAATAAAGTGCATGTATTCTCAGCCCAAAAATGTAGATTACAAAAGCAATTAAAAAGGGAACAAATGAAACTCACCTTAGCAGCACATAAGATCATTCACCAAAAATTGACCGAAACTTGAAATGAAAAATTAACCGTAGATCTCAAACTAGAGAACATATGTTGGTCAATACATGTCTAATAAGCTAGGTTGGGTCATAGTGTATCACAATCCTAATGCTCGAGATCGACATATAATAGTTATCCAAAGTCGTTTCAAAAAGTCAATTTTGACAATAGTTCAACAAAACGAGACGTGCCTTATATAAGGATTCATTTACTCGGTTGGTAATATTTAAAAGTTCACTTTATCAGTCTCGTAAACAAGTTGTTTAAATCTTAATTGCAGATTCAAAAGTAATTTCAATTAACGTCAATCGTAATTCAGTTGATCATATCTTTTAATCCGTTCATCGAAACTATTCGATATCCAAAAACATGCATGATATTGCTTAAAACGAACATATATTTAGACGCAATATCATTCCAAAATGTAATGTTTTTAATTGTAATTTCCTTATTTTTAGTTGTAATTGTTTAAATAAATAAATGCGAAGACGAAAGATGAAGATCGCTCAAAAATGAAGATTTAAAGTCGAAAATGAAGATTTAAAAGGCAAAAACGTCCAAAATGCTCAAACGTACAAGTTAGACTCCAAGTGGTTTAAATTATCGAAGAAAAACGTCTAAAGATTGACAAGAATGCAAGTCACGGAATGCAAATTACACGATATTAAATTGTACGAAAAGACGTTCGAGAAACCGGGACTGAGACATAAACCGGGCGTAAATGTACGAGACATCGGAGCCAAAATTATGAGTCAACTATGCACAAGAATATAATATAATATTTAAATAATTATATATATTTTTATAATATGTCGACAAGTAAAAATCCAAAAAATTGTGAGCTGGATCTGGCGGCCATGCGATCGCATGAAAAATAGGCATAAAACCCATGCGATCGCATGTGTTACTGTAGCAGGCCACATATCTATAAAAAGCCAGTTTGCTCGAGCTTTATATACATTAGTTTTCATTTCTCTTCTGTAATATTCATAATATATATATTTATAATTATAATTTTAATATAAGTTTATTTTAATAATAAAGTTATTGTAACATTTAATTTACGGGTTTTAAGTCGAAGTTCTGTCCGTGTACCGCTACGCTAATAATATCGCTTTTTACCGTTCCAACTCACTGTAAGTCTCCAAGTCCCAACTTTATTTTCGCGTATCGTTATTATCGTTGTTATTACTATTATTATTATTATTGTTATTATTATTATTATTGTTATCGTAATATTTATTATTATCGTCATTATTATTGTTATTTAGTTATTATTGTTATTATGTCCATTTTATATAATTTATATTTTTACGCCGTTATAATGTCCAACTAAATATCCATAGTGGTAACTAAAATGTAGAACCTCTGGACAAATGGATTGAACCATATTATAATATTATGATGTAACTTTGACTATTTTTAATATTAAGTTTAATCATCGACCCATTGTTATATAATTTAATATTTTCACCCTTATCACATAATTTATTAAAATTGATAAATGAAAGTGCATTAAATTGACATAAATTATGCTTCAACACCTCGGTGATCTAGACGGACATATGGACAAATTATTGAAAACAATTTAGAAGTGTGATTCGATGGTTTGGGTAATATTATAGCTTATATAATCGTGTAATTATAAAAAGGGTAAGACCGTTATAATTTTGGTTTTAACGAAAGTAAAAACTGGATTAAATCTTAATTTAAATAATCGGGGTATAATTTAATTCGCTAAAACGAGATCGAAACGAAAGTTAGATTTAATTTTAGTTAGTTAAATCTTTATAAATCGGAAGATAAAATATAAGGATATATATTAAAACATCATAACCGGACTTAAAAACAATCCATAAATCCAGAGGGGACATATTTTAGTAGCCACTACTTTACCTTATTTTAAATCTCTTCAATTTCACTTTTTACCATATAGTAAATTTTAATTACTTTTTACTATTTTGCTATATTGCCATGAAAAACCTTATTTCTTCTATTTTGTCAAATTAGTTAAATTGTATTTTTATTGTCGTTAATTTAGTTATTTCATTTTATTTAAATTTAAATTCCGTTCAATTAAGTAGTAAACCCTAATCTAAAATCCCCCTTTTAATAGATTAACTTTTAGCGATTAAAACCTTGAAAACTCCATTTCCCTGTGGAACGAACCGGATTTACCATATAAACTATTACTATACGGATAGGACAAAGTTGCCTATATGTGTGAAATCAATCCGAAATCATAAGAACACCATATAATCACAACCAATTCGTGTAATAAATTCAATCTAAATTCGATCAAAATAAAAGGACACGATCTTCACGTCATCAACTTTTTGGCGCCGCTGCCGGGGAAGTTGGCAGTTAAATAAATAGATAATTTTTTCTGATTCGTAGTAATAGTTAGATTTGTACGTGGACTGGGTTATTGGAGCCAAACAGTACTCAATTATATTGAGACCAAACGAATCCTGCCCCTCTGCTGCATCTTTTGGCTATTCGAAACGTGGGCAAAATCATAAGAAAAATCTGTTTGTTTAAAGGTTTTTATCATTGTTTTTATGTTATTCGATCCTTTCGTGAAAATTCATTTTCAAGAAAGTTCAATGTTCATACACTTAGTGAATAAATCCTTCAAGACTACATACAATTTTGTAATTGTATGACCCGTTCAGGAAATCCTAAACTCGTTGCACTTAATCCAGAGCCTGAAAGAAACTTGAACAAAAGATTAAAACAAGAAAAACAAAAAAAATTAGGTAGTACTAGTCAATCGAAAACACCGAAAAATATCAAAAAACAAGTAGGAAACACTAGTGGTCAACCAGAAATCAAAACTGAACCTGAAACCATCGTCATTAAAGAAGAAATGGCTGAAGTAACACCTGATGCAAATGATCTACCGATGTGGAATACCAGACAAACTGTTCCCCCTCTCGCACTTGCACCTATAAGATGACCTGAAATTGAGGCTGAAAACTGGGAAGTCAAGGGGCAGTTTATGCACATGGTTCATGAAAACCAATTCGACGGAAGACTTAATAATAATCCGATAGAACATTTAGAAGCTTTTGAAGATTTATGTGAACTGTACAAAAACAAAGATGTTTCTTCAGATGCATTTAAGTTAAGAACTTTTCCATACTCGTTAATCGGAGACGCAAAAGCATGGTTGAAAGCATCAAAACCTGATTCTATCACAACTTTTAACGAATTAAGAGAAAAATTCATTACCCGATTTTTTCCACCGGCAAAAGCCGAAAGACTTAGAACTGAAATCACCACTTTTAAACAAAAGTCGGATGAAACTCTTTATGATGCATGGGAAAGATTAAAAAGAATGTTACAAAATTTTCCGCAACACGGATTGCAAAAAGGGCAAATAGTTCAAACTTTTTTATCGTGGTATTGATGAACATACTCGTGGTATATTAGATTCCTCCGCTGGGGGAGTATTTATGTACAAATCACCAAATCAAGCGTATGACATGTTAGAAGAAATGTCAGTTCATACTTTTGAATGGACACCGTCTAGAGATCAACTACCTAGAAGGACGGTGGCAAGCCTTGAAGAAAATGAAGACAACAACACAACCATAGCTTCACTGTCGAATCAATTCAAAAAGTTTGGAAGAGAAATAGAGAAACTAAATTCAACAGTTTTAGCATTACAAGTAGGATGTGAAATCTGTGGACAACCACATTTCACAAAAGATTGTGATATCAATGATCGGCCAATGAACTCAGTAACACAAGTTAATTTTATGGCCAATCAAAGACAAGGAAATTTTCAAGGAGGAAATTCTAATTATCAACCTGCAAACCCAGGATATCAAAACCCGAAGAATTTTGCTTTTCAAAGAAATGGACCACCTGGCTTTTTCAATAGAAACCAACCTCCATTTCCACCTCAACAAAATTTTCAACAACAACCGTTACCTCAATTACCATATCAACAACAAAATCATAACACGCAACCAGTAGAGAAGAAATCTAACTTTGAAGTAGTTATGATGAATTTTGTCAAAAGTCAATCAGAAACGAATGAACAAGTGAAGAGACAACTTCATCAATCCCAAACAGAAAACGAGCAAGTACAAAGGAATCATCAAGCGTCAATTCAAAACCTTGAAAGAGATATGGGAAGAATATCCCAATTACTTGCTGAAAGGCAATCGAGCACTTTACCATCAAACACGCAACCAAACCCTAAGGGTAAGGAAACTCAAAATTCAAGTAATATTTCATAAGTTAATTCAATCACTACACGAACTGGGTTAACCATTAACCCAGAGGTTCCAAAGCCTCTCACTCCTATTCATGTTTCACAAGAAAACAAACATGTGGTGGAAGAAAATACGATGCCAACCTCAAGTGCACCAAAGACTCAAAATCAACCACCATTGAAGGTATACAAACCTCCAATTCCATATCCGCAACGTTTGAAGAAAGATAAATTACAAGCATAATACAACAAGTTTGTTGACATGATTAAGCAAATTTGTATAAATGTACCGCTTGTAGATGTTCTTGCGGGTATGCCGAATTATGGAAGGTTTATCAAAGATCTTATAGCAGACAAAGGAAAATATACAGAAGTTTCAACCACATTCCTTAATGAAGAATGCTCAGCAATTTTGCAAAAGCAAAATTTGCCACCAAAACTTGGAGATCCTGGAAGTTTCATCATTCCTTGTCTAATGGGAGATTCAGTAATGTACGATGCATTAGCTGATTTAGGAGCGAGCATTAACCTTATGCCTCACTCCCTGTACTTAAAATTGAACTTAATTGATTTAAAACTAACTAGGATGTGTATACGATTAGCTGATAGAACTTACAACTATCCTATTGGCATTGCTGAAAACCTACCGGTTAAAGTAAATCACTTAATATTTCCTGCTGATTTCGTTGTTCTTGAAATGGAAGAAGACAGTAAGGTTCCCCTAATTCTAGGGCGTCCCTTTCTAAATATTGCGGACGCAATTGTGCGCGTAAAAGAGAAAAATCTCAGCTTAGGTGTGGGGGAGGATAGAATTATATTGAACATAGATAAGGCTATGAAACACCCTATGTCTCCTGATGACGAATGTTTCCAAATAGACATTGTTGATTGTTGTATTGAAGAAGAATTACAAGAACTATTAAATGTCGACACCTCAGATTTCACCTCGATGGGTGAAGGTGAAGATTTTGATGTCGATATAGAGTTAGACAAGCTGTTGAAGGTAGTCACTGATGAAGAATACGTAGAATAAGAAATTCCCTGGGAAGATGAACCTTTTGAAGAAATTACCAATGGTAATAGGTTCCGGATAAAATCTTCCTTGGAAGAACCACCCACCTTGGAACTTAAAGAACTCCCGAAACATTTGGGGTATGCTTATCTCCAAGGAACGTCATAATTACCTGTCATAATTTCATCAAAACTTTCCAATGACGAAAAGGGTAGGTTAATGTCTATTTTAAAAACCCACAAAAAGGCAATTGCTTGGAAAACAACTGATATTCCAGGTATTAACCCTTCTTATTGTACTCACAAAATTCTAATGGAAGAAGATTTTAAATCCGTGGTACAAAGGCAACATAGGTTAAACCCTAACATGAAAGAAGTTGTCAAAAAGGAGGTTATCAAATTACTTGATGCCGGGTTAATTTACCCTATATCCGATAGCCCGTGGGTAAGTCCTGTACAAGTAGTACCCAAGAAAGGAGGTACGACTGTTATTCTAAATGATAAGAATGAACTCGTTCCTATAAGAACAGTCACTGGGTGGAGAATCTGTATAGACTATCGTCGTCTAAACGACGCTACAAGGAAAGATCATTTCCCGCTACCATTTATCGACCAAATGCTAGAACATTTGGCGGGAAAAGATTACTACTGTTTCCTTGATGGATTCTCCGATTATTTTCAAATTCCAATTGATCCAAAAGACCAAGACAAGACCACATTTACTTGTCCATTTGGTGCTTTTGCGTACCGACGAATGCCATTCGGATTATGTAATGCACCAGGCACCTTCCAAAGGTGTATGATGGAAATTTTTTATGACATGATTGAAGAAAGTATAGAAGTCTTTATGGATGATTTCTCTGTTTTTGGAGACTCCTTCAACTCATGTCTCTCAAAGCTTGAACGAATGCTAATTCTTTGTGAAGAATCAAATCTTGTTTTAAACTGGGAGAAATGCCACTTCATGGTGAAGGAAGGCATTGTTTTAGGACACAAGATTTCTCGAGCTGGAATGGAAGTAGACAAAGCTAAGATAGACGTCATTTCAAAACTTCCTCCTCTAACCAATGTTAAAGGAATTCGTAGTCTCCTTGTTCATGCGAGATTCTATCGACGATTCATAAAGGACTTTTCCAAAATCGCTCGACCCATGACTAAACTTCTTGAGAAAGACAGTACATTTGATTTAAACGAAGAATGTCTAAATGCTTTCTCCATTTTGAAAGAGAAACTTACGAATGCACCTATTATGGTATCACCCGACTGGTCCAAACCTTTCGAGCTAATGTGTGATGCTAGTGATTTTGCACTGGGAGCTGTTTTAGGCCAACGTCAAGATAACAAATTTCAACTAATCTACTACATAAGTAAAACACTTACAAGAGCTCAGTTGAATTACACAACTACTGAGAAGGAGCTTCTTGCAGTAGTTTTTGCTTTCAATAAGTTTAGATCTTACCTGGTGTTATCTAAAACAATTGTTTATACCGATCATTCAACACTAAAGTACTTATTCAAGAAGCAAGATGCTAAGCCTAGACTAATTCGTTGGATTCTTCTCCTACAAGAATTCGACATTGAAATCAAGGATAAAAATGGTGCTGAAAATCTCGCTGCAGATCACTTGTCCCGTCTTGAAAATCCTAACTTAGAATCACTCGACAAATCTGTTATTCATGATACTTTTCCAGACGAGTTCCTTATGAAAATTAAAACGGAAGAAGAAATTCCATGGTTTGCGGACTTTGCCAATTATCTTGCCGCAGGAATTCTTGTTAAGAATCAAACTTATCAGCAAAAGAAGAAATTTTTCGCTGATCTAAAGTTTTACTTTTGGGAAAGCCCTAATCTCTTTCGTATAGGAGCAGATCAAGTTATTCGTCGATGTGTATACGGTAAAGAAGCTCAACAAATTCTGGAGCACTGTCATCAAGGACCGGCTGGTGGACATTTTGGACCAAGCTATACAGCTAAGAATGTCTTTGACTCAGGTTTTTACTGGCCTACAATTTTCAAAGATACACACAATATGGTAAAAACCTGTGATGCTTGTCAATGATCCGAAAATATCTCCAAGAGAGACGAAATGCCACAACAAAGCATCCTAATATGCGAAGTATTTGACATTTGGGGTATTGACTTCATGGGTCCGTTCCCTGCTTCTAACAAATGCAAATACATTCTCGTAGCAGTTGATTATGTTTCTAAATGGGCTGAAGCAAAAGCTCTACCCACTAACGATGCTCGAGTTGTTGTCAGCTTTCTCAAAAACCTTTTCTCACGATTCGGACTTCCAAAAGCATTAATCAGTGATCGTGGAACTCATTTTACAAATCAATTACTCGAGAAAGTACTTAAAAAGTATGGAGTTAATCATCGCTTCTCAACTTCTTACCACCCTCAAACGAGTGGCCAAGTTGAAAACACAAATCGAGGTTTTAAACGAATTTTAGAAAGAACGGTTAAGAATAATCCAAAAATCTGGCATCGAAAGCTAGATGATGCGTTGTGGGCATTTAGAACCGCATTCAAAACGCCCATTGGTACCACTCCTTTCTGATTAATATATGGTAAGGCATGTCATCTGTAACAACCCTGGATTTTCCAACGTTTATTTATTAATTATTATTATTATTAATACGTGTGATTAAACGAATGTATGTTATTACATTTACATGTTGCCATGATTGCCCGTACTTGACTTTTAAGTGCCCGAAACGTCTTTGTGACACACGAAACTTCACGAATAATATTTTTAGATATTATTTGCATTCATGATTAAGGTTTATTAATCATTTTGATTAACTATGGCTATTAGTTAATTACTTGGGCTTTGATTGGGTTTATTTGTTAATTAAGTGAACTTGTGCTTTATTAGTGTTAAGGACTTATGACTTTGGGCTTATAAGCCCACCCTACATTATTAGTGGACTTAGTTAGCCCACTCTTCCTTGTAAGTATTACTTAGAACATGTAACTAGTTGTTTTGATCAATTGGAATCTAGTTCACTCATAATTCCCATGCATAACCATTCTTTATCCAACTTTTGAAGCTTTAACACACTAGTAACCAAATAACTAAACCCTCCCCCTTGTGAGCTTGCAAACCGTCGGCCTCATTAGGGGTTAGGAGAGTTTTTTTGTTCACTTTTGTATTACTTCTCATTCTCATTCTCTCACAATTTCAAACACTCTCAAACTTGCATTTCATTCTTCTCTCTTTTCTCTCTAGCTTTTGTAAGTAACTTGAAGACTTTTTCTCTCTTCCCTTCTTTGTAAAAACCGAAATCATAAATCATCCATCATCATCATTTGTTATTTATTACTTGTTCTTGATTATTGTTTAACTACTTGTCTTTGTTAATTGTTGTTACTTACTTACATGTTACAAGAATAAACTTTCTAGTTTGATTCTTCTTTTATCTTGTTTTACAAGAACAACAAGAACATAAACTTACTAGCTATGTTCTACATATACTTTCTTTAAAGATTGCAAGTTCATGTGTTGATTAAAATCATACTTGTGATTCATAAAGTAAACTTCAAGTTTACTTTCTTAAAGATCAAACTTTGGTTTGAATCTTTAAAGTATGAACAAACCATGAACCTATTACTTGTTTACTTAGTTTATTTCTTCATATTATACACTTTAATTTCTTGTTTGTTGGTTGTGATTGGTCAAATGTTACTAGTTAACTTTGATCTCATAAATCTTGAACTAAAAGTAACTTTAAAAGTTCAAGAACATGTAAATGAAACTTTTTTTAATTATAACTTTGTACACTTATGTTAGATTTAGACTTTTGAGTCTTGGATCTTCAAGATCAAACTAAGAACTATGTTCTACAACTTAAGATCTTGATTTCATAAGTTCACTTTCAAGTTTGTAACTTACTATTAGTCTTAAAGTTCATGTATGTGTAGGATCTAAGACTTTGATGTAACTTTGGTTCATCAAAACACTTACAACTCTTAAGTGAAGTTGTGCTACATGTCTTAGACTTGCACAAGGGTTATGATGGTCCAACCTTGGTAAAGATGATGTAAACACATCAATGAGTTGTACACTTGAAGCTATATGCATCAAGGATGAGAACCATGATGAACATCAAGCACCAAGACCACCGGAACTCACTTTTAACTTCCTGTTTTCTGTTTACAGCCCACTGTCCTACTGTTTCTGTAACAGACTAGTAGACCTGGGCTACTGAGGCCGTGATTTTCAAATAGATCTTTTCGAGTAGATAACTTTTCATATAGGATTCGACTTAATCCGAGTTACGGTTTAGGATTTATGGCCCTCCGATCGTCACTATGTCCTTTAACGTTGTGCAGAAATTTCTGACCTAATCGCACTTAGACCGTCGCCACGGTCAAACGAAGATGAGTTTGCTTCTGTAAATTTTACCACACTTAAAGGACTCATATACGGAGCCTTGGCGACTGGTCTCACCTTATTTCAGTAAGGGTAGAGGCCGTGGTGACTGACTGAAGTCAGCCTTTGTTTTAAACTACTTTCATAAACGAAACTTACTTTATGCCTTTTGTTTGATGATGAATGATGATGACCCTTAAGACCTTATTTACATACTTTTAAACCTATTCGGATGATTTACTGACTTAGTACTATTTGACTTAGGTTGAGGACCCGTTTGGACAACCTTCATTACTTGCTTACTTTCCGAGTCATACTTTACCGCTACTTTATCATTGTGAGTTATAGCATTCCCTTTTTACTTTAACTTATTTTGGGAACTGAGAATACATGCGGATTTTATGTTTTACATACTAGGCACGAGTACTTAAACTTTACATATGTGTGGGTTATATAACGGCAGAAACATTCCCTTTAGCTCGGTAACGTTTAGTCATTGGTTTTTGAACCGGTGAACGCGAATCTTAGATATGGATCCATAGGGTTTGACATCCCCACTCGGGCTAGTAGCGCTAGCATTTAACGAGTGTTTAATACTTCGTAAACATACGCACTTGCCAAGTGTACTTTCAGGGGGTATAAACGTTAAGTTAGTTACCAAGTGCCCACGGTTAACATATACTTTATCATACTGTTTTGAAACGCTCTTTGTAGCACTGAAATCTCGTGGCCTACCTTATTTACTGTTATACTTAAACTATAGCTCACCAACCTTTGTGTTGACATTTTTAAGCATGTTTTTCTCAGGTGCTTGAGGTTAGCTTCCGCTGTGTACTAGTCATGCTGTAGACACCCGCTGCTTAGAGTTGTCATCGCATGAACTACTTTATTCAAACATTAGTACTTTTGAATTATGACTTGTAACGACCATTGTGGTCACATACACTTATTATTTTCTTCTACTTAGTGAAGCATGCTTTTGGATTGTAAAACATTCGATGTTGGTTTAGACATCACTTTATTAATGAATGCAAACTCTTTTTGAAAACGCATATAGTACTTAACCTTGTAATGATCATGTTGTTGATGATTCGTACACGATGGTTCTGTACGGGGCATCACATTTGGTATCAGAGCATTGGTTGTAGGAAATTAGGTTGCATTAGTGAGTCTAAGATCGACCCGAGTAGGATTCACTAATAGGACTAATCTATAACTTGCTAGTTTACTTGTTTTCGCTGAACTTACTGCATGCTGCTGCTTACTTTTACTGCTATATGCCATATGCTACTACATGATTTCACTACCGTATGATATTACTTGCTTTCGATTGCATGCTACTTCCGTACGATTCGTTATTATTGCCATGCTACTTATTGTTATACATGATCTAAACTGTTGGCCTAATACGTGCTTGCTTTATGACTTACTGACATGGAAAATTTATTTTTCCTTGTTCAGATGTTGAATGTACCACCTGCTATCGTTTTGAGCAGTTTAGACTCTTCAGCTACCCCACCTACCACCGTTGCCGATCCACCGATCCCGATACGCACGAGTGACCCCGGCGCTTCATCTTCTGGGACTAGCAGCCAGCCGCCTGCACCAGTGGCTACTATTGATGGACACGTGGACCCTACGGAGATTTCAGCTAAGTCTGCTCCCGGACCCTCGGAGTCACAGCCCCGCATTGGTGGTGTTGTGATTCCCGCAGAGTTCAGGGAAGGGCCATTCCGTAACCATATGCGCATGCCGTGCCGACGCGCTCTAGATGGACGTTTAGTGCCGATTCTGCCATTCAGACACAGAGAGATGTTGGCCGCCTTCGGACTGCCAGTTCAGCCACCCGTGTCACCACCACATGATTCTGATGATCCTTCATCCGATGACTCCTCTACAGATGACTCCAGTGACTTCGACGAAGAGAACCTTGATGACGTACCTATACAGGCACCCTCCACCCCGCCGAAGAAGCGGTACCGTCCTGATGGCACCGTCATTCCAGGGGTGAATGGAGGTCGTGCTTTCACTGACGCTTTTGGTCGGCGTCGGAGGGTTACTGCCCGTAAACGGCTTGTGCCGTACCCTGCCGACCCACAGATACGTAAGGTTCCCCGTTACGTACTGACTATTTCTGGAGCCGGGACATCTGCACCCCGTTTCGTGCGGTCTGCACCATCCACTCTACCGGCCCCACCTGCACCACCAGCACCACCCGCCCCACCAGCTCCCACTGTCGAGGAATTGACAAGGGAGGTGGGAATCCTCCGAGCTCGGGTTACTGAGCTCGAGGAGCAGTTGGCTCAGGTTTTATACATCCTACACCCACCTTCACCGTAGGACCTTTTGTATTAGATTTCATGATGTAATCTAGTTTTAGTTTTATGTTTCACTTATGTATTGTACGAACTTATTCAGATGTATGAAACTAATTATTAGTAATGGAACTTTGCGTTATTTAAATTCTTGCACGATGTTCTATTTACATTACTGTACGATGATTCTGTGGTATTTGTACATAGATGCATTATTTAATAACATGTGATGTTTTGATTCCATGTTGGTTACTATATATTGTATTATTACTACTTGCATACTGGATTTTGACTTGAGTCAAAATTTTTGTTTAGAACATCATGGCTAACGGTCTATCCACACCTACTGCTGCTCAAATTGAAGAGATGATCCAAGAACATGTAGCCGTAGCCCTAGCAGAAAGAAACCTCCAAGCTCCACCGCCACCACCACCGGTTATCCCACCCGTTCTAAATGGGTGTACTTACAAGGAATTCCAGAGCTGCAAACCACATAACTTCAGTGGAACCGAGGGACCGGTTGGTCTCACCAGATGGTTCGAGAAACTTGAATCAGTATTCCGAGTTAGCAACTGTTCGGAGGACAACAAGACCAAGTTTGCATCTTGCACGCTATCTGACGGCGCACTAACGTGGTGGAACACGTTAGCTCAAGCGAAAGGTATCGATGAGGCGTATGCTACGCCATGGGAGGAATTCAAAGCGGCTATGATTGATGAGTATTGTCCGAGAACCGAAATCCAGAAGATGGAAATCGAATTTATGCAGTTAAAGGCCGTTGGGAACGACCTTGATGGTTACAACAGGAGATTTTTGGAACTAGCTCTTATGTGTCCGACAATGGTCAACCCAGAATTCAAACGAATGGAAAGGTACTTCTGGGGACTCCCTAAGTCCATCAAGGGAAACGTCACCTCGTCCAAACCACCGAATGTTCCCGAAGCAATGCGCATGGCGCATACCCTCATGAATCAGATTCTTATTGATGAGCCGGAGAAGGCTAAGTTTGAGGCTGGTAGTAGCGAAAAGCGAAAATGGGATAATAACAACAACAACAACAACAACAACAACAACAACAACAACAGGGGGAGAACCTATGACAAGACCCCCGCCAAGAGGTACAACAACGGTGGAAACCCTAACCCCAACAACAACACCAACTCCAACCCGAACTACAAAGGAACCTTACCACAATGCAAGCGGTGCTACAAGCACCATACTGGATATTGCAATGTTGTCTGTGAGAAGTGTCAACGGGCTGGGAATATAGGGAAAGACTGCAAGGTCACCACTTTGAATGGGAAGCCGAACACCAATGGACCGAAAAAGTGCTACGAATGCGGGCAGACGGGCCATTTCAGAAATACGTGCCCAAACAAGCGAAAAGACGGCGGACCACCCCGTGGTAGAGCTTTTAATGTTAATGCAAGGGATGCACGCGATAACCCCGACTTGGTGACAGGTATATTCAAAATCAACAATCTTTTAGCTTCTGTCTTGTTTGATACTGGTGTGGATAGAAGTTATGTATGTAGACATTTTTGCGATAAGATTAATTGGTCATTAGTCCCGTTAAAATAAAGTATGCTTGTCGAGGTCGCCAACGGTAAACTTGAGAAAGTTGACCATATTAGTCGAAGAGCTATTATCAACATAGCTGGTGCAGATTTCGAAATTGACTTGATACCTATCAAACTGGGAAGTTTTGACGTGATCGTCGGTATGGATTGGCTGAGCAAGATAAAGGCCGATATTATCTGTGGAGATAAAGCACTTCGCATACCACAAGGAGATGGCGAACCACTGGTTATCTATGGAGAGAGATGTACCTCGAAGTTGAACCTCATTAGTTGCGTGAAAGTGCAAAAGATTATGAAGAAGGGACGTTTTGCTATCCTAGCACACGTGAAAGCGGTAGAAACTGAGGTGAAGAGCGTGAACGATGTTCGAATTTTGAACGAATTTTCCGATGTCTTCCCAGAGGAATTGCCTGGATTGCCGCCGTAGAGAGCAGTAGAGTTTCAGATTGATTTAGTGCCAGGAGCTGCACCTGTAGCTCGTGCACCTTATAGACTCGCACCTACCTAGATGCAAGAATTACAGAGTCAACTACAAGAACTACTTGATCGTGGATTTATCCAACCAAGTTTCTCGCCTTGGGGCGCACCTGTTCTGTTTGTGAAGAAGAAGGATGGATCCTTCTGTATGTGTATCGACTATCGTGAACTCAACAAATTGACTATCAAGAATCGGTATCCTCTTCCAAGAATTGACGATCTTTTTGATCAACTACAAGGATCGAGTGTCTACTCAAAGATCGATTTGCGATTCGGTTATCACCAGTTGAGGGTGAAGGAAAGTGACGTGATGAAAACTGCATTCAAGACCCGTTATGGTCATTATGAGTTTCTCGTGATGCCATTCGGTTTGACAAATGCACCTGCCGTGTTCATGGACCTCATGAATCGTGTCTGCAAGCCGTACTTGGATAAGTTTGTTATTGTCTTCATAGATGATATCCTCATCTACTCTAAGAGTGAAGAAGAACATGAGCAACACCTCCGACTTATGCTTGAACTCTTGAGACAAGAGCAACTTTACGCCAAATTCTCCAAGTGTGAATTTTGGTTGAAAGAAGTTCAATTTCTAGGTCATGTTGTGAGCGACCAGGGTATCAAAGTTGACCCCGCCAAGATTGAAGCTATCAGCAAGTGGGAGACCCCCACTACTCCGACTCACATTCGCCAATTCCTAGGTCTCGCTGGTTACTACTGAAGATTCATCGAAGGTTTCTCTCTGATTGTGCGTCCTTTGACCGCACTGACTCACAAGGGCAAGAAGTTCATTTGGGAACCCGCACACGAATCGGCATTCCAAACTTTAAAGAAGAAGTTAACCACTGCACCTATCCTATCACTTCCTGAGGGCAGTGACGACTTTGTTGTTTATTGCGATGCGTCGAAAAGTGGTTTTGGTTGTGTACTGATGCACCGATCAAAGGTTATTGCCTATGCCTCCCGACAATTGAAGATTCACGAGCGGAATTACACTACTCACGATCTTGAACTTGGAGCCGTTGTCTTTGCACTCAAATTGTGGAGACATTATTTGTATGGAACTAAGAGCACTATCTTCACCGATCACAAGAGTCTCCAGCACATCTTCGATCAGAAGCAACTGAATATGAGATAGCGTCGATGGATCGAGACGCTCAACGACTACGATTGTGAACTCCGTTATCATCCTGGCAAGGCCAATTTTGTAGCTGACGCTTTAAGCCGAAAGGAGAGGACAGCACCTCTTCGTGTTAGGGCTCTGAACATCACCATTCATTCGAACCTCAACAACCAGATCAGAGTAGCCCAAGATGAGGCTCTCAAGGAGGAGAATATATCTCATGAACATTTGAACATACTTGTCTCTCGATTCAAGGTTAGGGGGTCTGGACTCTGATGTTATGCCGGAAGGATTTGGGTACCTCTTTATGAAGATCTACGGAATCTTATACTTGATGAAGCACACAAATCGAGATATTCGATTCACCCCGGTGCGGGCAAGATGTACCGCGACCTTAAAGAAAAGTATTGGTGGCTGAATCTTAAGAAGGATGTTGTGACTTATGTTGGTAAGTGTTTGACTTGCTCGAAGGTTAAAGCCGAGCATCAGAGACCTTCTGGGTTACTTCAATAGCCAGAAATCCCACAATGGAAGTGGGAACGGATAACAATGGATTTCATCACCAAGCTACCAAAGACGGTGGGCGGATACGATACTATTTGGGTTATTGTTGACCGCCTTACTAAATCTGCACACTTCCTAGCGATGAAGGAAACAGATACAATGGAGAGACTTGCTCAACTATACATTAAGGAGGTTGTATCTCGATACGGTGTACCTTTATCGATCATCTCCGATCGCGATCCCCGTTTTGCTTCTAGATTTTGGCGTTCTTTGCAAGAAGCCATGGGAACTCGTCTTGACATGAGTACTGCTTATCACCCTCAGACTGACGGGCAAAGTGAACGTACGATTCAGACCTTGGAAGACATGTTATGTGCATGTGTCATTGATTTTGGAAAGGCCTGGGAAAGGCATTTGCTACTAGCTGAATTCTTGTACAACAACAGTTATCACTCGAGCATTAATGCTGCACCTTTTGAAGCATTGTATGGCCGTAAGTGCCGATCTCCTATTTGTTGGGCCGAAGTAGGCAAAAAACAAATCACCGGACCCGAGGTAGTCCACGAAACAACGGAGAAGATTGCTCAGATTCAAGCTAGGCTTAAGACTGCCCGCGATCGTCAAAAGAGTTATGCTGATCTTAAACGTAAGGACTTTGAATTCAACGTGGGCGACCGTGTAATGTTAAAGGTTGCACTTTGGAAAGGTGTGATCCGTTTTGGAAAACGTGGAAAGTTAAACCCACGATACATTGGTCCTTTTGAAATCTTGGAACGTGTTGGACTCGTTGCTTATCGTCTAGACCTTCCAACACAATTGAGCTCAGTTCATCCTACCTTCCACGTGTCAAACTTGAAGAAATGTCTCGCTGCACCAGAACTTATCATACCACTTGAGGAACTTACGATTGATGACAAACTCCACTTTGTGGAGGAACCTGTTGAAATTATGGATCGTGAGATCAAAACTTTAAAACGCAAAAATATTCCGATCGTCCGAGTACGATGGAATGCCAAACGAGGACCTGAGTTTACTTGGGAGCGAGAGGATCAAATGATGCGGAAGTATCCTCACCTTTTCCCGACTCCTCCATCTACCTCGGCTTAAATTTCGGGACGAAATTTTCTTTAACAGGTGGGTAATGTAACGACCCTGGATTTTCCAACGTTTATTTATTAATAATTATTATTATTAATACGTGTGATTAAACGAATGTATATTATTACATTTACATGTTGCCATGATTGCCCGTACTTGACTTTTAAGTGCCCGAAACGTCTTTGTGACACACGAAACTTCACGAATAATATTTTTAGATATTATTTGCATTCATGATTAAGGTTTATTAATCATTTTGATTAACTATGGCTATTAGTTAATTACTTGGGCTTTGATTGGGTTTATTTGTTAATTAAGTGAACTTGGGCTTTATTAGTGTTAAGGACTTATGACTTTAGGCTTATAAGCCCACCCTACATTATTAGTGGACTTAGTTAGCCCACTCTTCCTTGTAAGTATTACTTAGAACATGTAACTAGTTGTTTTGATCAATTGGAATCTAGTTCACTCATAATCCCCATGCATAACCATTCTTTATCCAACTTTTGAAGCTTTAACACACTAGTAACCAAAGAACTAAACCCTCCCCCTTGTGAGCTTGCAAACCGTCGGCCTCATTAGGGGTTAGGAGAGTTTTTTTGTTCACTTTTGTATTACTTCTCATTCTCATTCTCTCACAATTTCAAACACTCTCAAACTTGCATTTCATTCTTCTCTCTTTTCTCTCTAGCTTTTGTAAGTAACTTGAAGACTTTTTCTCTCTTCCCTTCTTTGTAAAAACCGAAACCATAAATCATCCATCATCATCATTTGTTATTTATTACTTGTTCTTGATTATTGTTTAACTACTTGTCTTTGTTAATTGTTGTTACTTACTTACATGTTACAAGAATAAACTTTCTAGTTTGATTCTTCTTTTATCTTGTTTTACAAGAACAACAAGAACATAAACTTACTAGCTATGTTCTACATATACTTTCTTTAAATATTGCAAGTTCATGTGTTGATTAAAATCATACTTGTGATTCATAAAGTAAACTTCAAGTTTACTTTCTTAAAGATCAAACTTTGGTTTGAATCTTTAAAGTATGAACAAACCATGAACCTATTACTTGTTTACTTAGTTTATTTCTTCATATTATACACTTTAATTTCTTGTTTGTTGGTTGTGATTGGTCAAATGTTACTAGTTAACTTTGATCTCATAAATCTTGAACTAAAAGTAACTTTAAAAGTTCAAGAACATGTAAATGAAACTTTTTTTAATTATAACTTTGTACACTTATGTTAGATCTTGACTTTTGAGTCTTGGATCTTCAAGATCAAACTAAGAACTATGTTCTACAACATAAGATCTTGATTTCATAAGTTCACTTTCAAGTTTGTAACTTACTATTAGTCTTAAAGTTCATGTATGTGTAGGATCTAAGACTTTGATGTAACTTTGGTTCATCAAAACACTTACAACTCTTAAGTGAAGTTGTGCTACATGTCTTAGACTTGCACAAGGGTTATGATGGTCCAACCTTGGTAAAGATGATGTAAACACATCAATGAGTTGTACACTTGAAGCTATATGCATCAAGGATGAGAACCATGATGAACATCAAGCACCAAGACCACCGGAACTCACTTTTAACTTCCTGTTTTCTGTTTACAGCCCTCTGTCCTACTGTTTCTGTAACAGACCAGTAGACCTGGGCTACTGAGGCCGTGATTTTCAAATTGATCTTTTTGAGTAGATAACTTTTCATATAGGACTCGACTTAATCCAAGTTACGGTTTAGGATTTATGGCCCTCCGATCGTCACTATGTCCTTTAACGTTGTGCAGAAATTTCTGACCTACTCGCACTTAGACCGTCGCCACGGTCAAACGAAGATGAGTTTGCTTCTGTAAATTTTACCACACTTAAAGGACTCATATATGGAGCCATGGCCACTGGTCTCACCTTATTTCAGTAAGGGTAGAGGTCGTGGTGACTGACTGAAGTCAGCCTTTGTTTTAAACTACTTTCATAAACGAAACTTACTTTACGCCTTTTGTTTGATGATGAATGATGATGACCCTTAAGACCTTATTTACATACTTTTAAACCTATTCGGACGATTTACTGACTTAGTACTATTTGACTTAGGTTGAGGACCCGTTTGGACAACCTTCATTACTTGCTTACTTTCCGAGTCATACTTTACCGCTACTTTATCATTGTGAGTTATAACATTCCCTTTTTTACTTTAACTTATTTTGGGAACTGAGAATACATGCGGATTTTATGTTTTACATACTAGGCACGAGTACTTATGTCACGACCCTACTTTTTCCGTTATCTTTTTCAGTTAATTATGTAACAACCCGACTTCATAAACCCAAAAACGCGTACCAAAAAAAAAAAAATTTAAGGCAGTGCATCTGGACGGCGTCCAGCTCAGAAGGGTGGGACGGCATCCAAAGTTTGGGACGGCGTCCAGCTCAAACAACTGGGACGGCGTCCAAGCAATTGGGACGGCGTCCCAATGGTCTTCCAGCTACTGATCACGGGTCCAACTCACACGAGCGGAAAAGCCGCTTCCCGACACTTTCAAACGAAAACCTTTTTACCACAAGTCAATATAAATGAAACTAAGAGATTTTCATCATCAAATCAAGTTTTACATCAACAGGCCCACATCGCCCATTTTACGAGTTTCGTTCAAAAATAAAAGTTTCAACCTAATATAAGTTTAAGTTCCAAACGAGACTAGAGCATGGTGTTTGGGGTTAAACTACCCAATCTCGGTCGAACTCCAAAAGCTAACACCCAAAAGCATCCCCTAACAAAACAAGCGGGAAATCACTAATCCAATTGAACGCTCTAACCCTTGTCAACGCCCGAGCCTATAAAAAAAGGTAAACAACGAGAGGGTAAGCAAAGCTTAGTGAATGCAATAATTATACGAATACATATATAATTATACCTACTTGCATACACTTACACAACCGCAAACATGCTAGTAAACAACATTAGCTTATCGTCGCAATAACAAGCTATAATTCACCAATACCCCCAAGCTAGCATAACAACCGCATATAAATATAACTCGAATAATATAATATGCTTACAACACAAATAACCATGGTCGACCAATAGTACAAGGGAACGGAGCTCGCGAAAACGCCATCGGTGTTCATAACATCCGTTAGGGCACTTAACACCTCGCACCACTAACCCCTAGGGTGGCACCTTAACACCTCGGCACATCACCCCGAGTGGCATCTTAACACCTCGATGCAACACTCATTATTTTACGGAGTGGTGTCTTAACACCTCGACACTACACTCCTAGGTGGCATCTTAACACCTCGATGCTACACCCGAGTGGCATCTTAACACCTCGATGCTACACTCTTCACGTGAAACGTGGTGTCTTAACAACTCGACACTACACCTTTCACGCTACCACAAATAGATACATTATATACATACGCATATAATTATTCCACTCACCTCAAAGTCTTCGTGTAAGATAACCGAACTTGCAACGTCAATGTAACGTACCTATTACATTTTAGCACATAATCAATTCACAACTCAAGTCGGTCAAGCAACTCACTTAACAATCTAGAGTCTTTTGACCCTAAGTGCAATCCCGACCCATTTTGCACCTTTAACCCTAATAATGGGTTAACTTCACCAAAAACCCTAACTCTAGCCAATTAAGGTCTTAACACACTTTTAACCACAAAGTTAACTCGTTTTCATACATGCAAGACAACCTACGTCATCAAAGACCCATTTGACCCATTTCTAGGTCAACATACTGGGTCACCCACAACCCAAATCACACCCACTAACATTAACTATAAGTGTATTAGTATTTACTTAGGTCTTTAAGACCCATTTACACCATTTACCCTTTCAAAACCCTAGGTTAGTCACCATTTGGGTCTTCATGACCCAAACTTACCCAAAAACCCCAAATTACTCACAAATGGGTTTTATGTGCAATACTAACCCAAACCCTAACCCTTAAACACATTAAACTAAGGTAATCAAGTTTAGGGCTTACCAAAACAATCAAAACGAAGCTAACGAGGAGATGAACAACTTTAATGCTCGAGCTAAAACCCGAAACAAGCTTCTTCTTCTCCGATTTGAGCTTTCTCACACTTGAATCACACTCTCTCACTAGGATTTAAGTGGATGAAGTTTGGTGGTTAGGAATGGAGTAATGAGGCTCAACCAAACTGATCTAGGGCCTTTAATTCGTCCACCAAGTGAAATTACCAATTTACCCATCTAAAATATTTAAAAACCCAAATCTGGCTCGACAGATCATCTGGACGGTGTCCAGATTTCTGGACGGCGTCCAGGCCTTCATAATGGGACGGCGTCCCAGATTTTTGGACGGCGTCCAAACCAAAAGAAAACAGGATCTTACAACTCTCCCCCACTTGAACCGGATTGCGACCTCGCAATCCACGCCGCATGACAAGCAGGAAGATAAACCAAGACAAACTCTTCGGGCTCCCAAGTAAACTCGGAACCTTTACTTCGCCGGCATTGAACCTTGAAAGTTCTCACCTCTTTATTCCTCAACATTTTCACCTTCTCGTCAAGGATAGCAATCGGTTCCCCCATATTCTAACTTGTTATTTAGCTCGATCTCGTCTAAAGGCATCCATGAGGAATCATCCGCAAGACACTTACGGAGGTGGGAAACATGAAATGTATTATGGATCCCCGTAAGCTCTTCGGGTAATTCCAATCGATATGCAACTTCACCAACACGAGCTGAAACCTTGAACGGCCCAATAAACCGAGGAGCTAACTTTCCCCGTTTTCGAAATCGAATAATACCCTTCCATGGCGAAACCTAAAGCATCACCATATCGCCTTCTTGGAACTCAATCAATCGCCTACGTCTATCGAGATACGACTTTTGCCTATCTTGAGCCTTCTTCAAACGTTCCCGAATCATATCGATCTTGCTATTTGTCTCTAAAACTAAATCGGTACTCCCGATCTCTCTTTGACCTACTTCTCCCCAACAAACGGGAGTTCGACACCTACGCCCATAAAGCATTTCGTAAGGTGGCATCCCGATACTAGTATGATAACTATTATTGTACGAGAATTCCACCAAAGGCAAATGCTCATCCCAACTACCGCCAAAGTCAATGATGCACGCCCGTAACATATCTTCCAAAGTTTGATTCGTACGTTCGGTTTGACCGTCCGTTTGAGGATGATACGCCGTGCTCAACTTCAATTGCGTACCCATATCTTCATGAAACTTTTCCTAAAACCGAGATGTAAAACGGGTATCTCGATCCGAAATAATAGATATAGGAACCCCATGTCGTGAGACCACTTCCTTGATAAACAACTTAGCCAAGGCCTCCGACGATATCGCTTCTTTAATGGGAAGAAACAAAGCGCTTTTTGTCAATCGGTCAACTATAACCCAAATCGAATCGAATTGGGTTCTCGCCGTTTTAGGTAACTTTGTAATGAAATCCATGGTAATGTGCTCCCATTTCCATTTCGGGATTTCTAACGGTTGAAATTTACCATACGGCTTTTGGTGTTCGGCTTTTACTTGCAAACACGTGACGCATTGCTCAACATACTTCACAACATCACGCTTCATGCCCAGCCACCAATAATCTTTCTTCAAGTCAAGATACATTTTCGTCGCGCCCGGATGAATGGAATATTTTGACTTATGTGCTTCATCAAGTAGCACTCGTCGGTAATCACCCATCTTAGGCACCCACACCCTTCCTTGAAAAGACAACAAACCACGCGGACCCATAGTAATAAACTCCGATTGGCCCACGATTCGCTCCGTATGCTTGTTGTGAACATAAGCCTCTATTTGAATCTCACCAAGCTTTTCAAGAAAATCATTGGTAATAATCAAACTTAACGACCCCACTTTTATCGCCGGATGTTGACTCTTTCGACTCAACGCATCCGCGACCACATTCGCTTTACCCGGATGATAAAGTATTTCACAATCGTAGTCTTTCACCACATCCATCCACCTACGTTGGCGATAATTCAAATCTCATTGATTAAAGAGATGTTTCAAACTCTTATGATCCGAATAAATCGTACACTTGACACCATACAAGTAATGGCGCCAAATTTTCAACGCATGCACAACCGCCGCCAACTCAAGATCATGAGTCTGATACCTCGTTTCATGTTCCTTTAATTGTCGAGAGGCATAAGCGATGACTTTACCTCTTTGCATTAGAACACACCCGAGACCATTTAAGGAAGCATCACAATAAACCACCATGTCTTCAACACCTTCCGGTAACACTAACACCGGAGCTTGACACAACTTCTCTTTTAACAATTGAAAAGCAATTTCTTGCTCGTTCTCCCAACCAAACCTCGCATTCTTCCTTGTCAATTTCGTCAACGAAGAAGCGATCTTAGAAAAATCTTGGATAAACCGACGATAATAACCGGCCAATCCGAGAAAACTTCGGATTTCCGTAGGCGTAGTCGGTCGTCCCCAACTCTTCACCGTCTCGATCTTCCCCGGATCTACTTGAATACCGTTTTCGTTCACAATATGACCAAGGAATTGAACTTCCCTTAGCCAAAATTCACATTTGGAGAACTTTGCATACAACTTCTCCTTTCGTAGCGTCTTCAATACTTCACGCAAATGATGTTCATGTTCGTTCATACTTTTCGAGTAGACTAGTATGTCGTCAATGAACACTATTACCGACTTGTCCAACATAGGTTGGCACACTCGGTTCATAAGATCCATGAATGCCGCCGGTGCATTCGTAAGACCAAAGGGCATAACTACAAACTCATAATGCCCGTAACGCGTTCGAAAAGTCGTTTTCTCTATGTCTTCCTCACGGACCCGCATTTGGTGATAGCCGGACCGTAGGTCGATCTTAGAGAAATACGTTGCACCTTGAAGTTGATCAAATAAATTGTCAATCCTAGGTAATGGATAACGATTCTTGATCGTCACTTTATTCAACTCACGGTAATCAATGCACATACGCATACTACCATCTTTCTTCTTCACAAATAACACCGGAGCGCCCCACGGTGAGGCACTCGGTCGAATAAAACCCTTCTCGAGCAACTCTTGGGTTTGATTTAACAACTCTTGCATTTCCGTTGGTGCTAAACGATAAGGAGTTTTAGCAATGGGAGTAGCTCCCGGAACCAACTCAATACGAAACTCAACTTGTCTTTCCGCCGGAACACCCGGTAATTCGTCCGGAAAAACGTCTTCGAATTCACTAACAACCGGAATTTCACGAATAGGTGGTGGCTCATTGCGAGTATCAACAACATGAGCAAGGAAAGTCATGCCACCGGTAACAACAAAACGACGTGCCCGTGCAAAAGTGCATATCGGCACCGGTCTCCTTCGCTTATCACCATGAATAATTAACTCTCCCCCACTTAGGGTCTTCACACGAATAAACTTATCATGGCATGCAATATCGGCTCTATTACGATCGAGCCAATCCATACCAACGACAATATCAAAGTCGCCCAAGGTCATTGGAATAAGATCAATTTTAAAGGTTTCGGCACCAAAAACCACATCACAATTTTCACACACATCAACCACTAGCACCGTCTTGCCGTCCGCTATTTCGACTTCTATCGGACGACTTAACTTAGCTAACGGTCTATTAAGTTTAGGCACAAATTTAGGAGACACAAACGACAAATTTGCACCGCTATCGAAAAGAATCCTTGCCGGATTAGAATTAACCATGTAAGTACCTGAGACAACTTCGTGCGATTGTTTGGCTTCATCATTGGTCATCAAATAGTTGCGACCCCTAGCCGTACCCGCCGCCTTCTCTAACCGCTTCACATTATCACACTCCGGCTTCTTATGCCCCTCTTTGCCGCAATTAAAACAAGTGACTTTGTTTCCGGAACGTGGTTTCGGACACTCACGAGCCATATGACCCGGTTGCCCACAATTGTAGCACGTATAAGAAAACCCGCCGGTAGTGCCCTTTTTTGCACTATTGACACTTTCGGCCCCCCTCTTGCTCTTGCTCTTCTTGCTTGAGGCGTTAGAGTAACTAAAACCCTCAAATTTTCTTTTGGAAAACATGAAATCACTCTTTCTTGGAACCTCCGGCTCAAAACCCCGAGCCAACTCGAACAATTCATCAAAAGACTTAGCCATACCCCGACTAATCTTCCCCTTGTACTCATCATTCAAAGTACGATAGAAATCCTTCATGAGCTTATGATCATCACCAACATAATCCGGGCAAAAGCGAGTCTTTGCCAAGAATGTAGACTTAAGAGTAACTAAGTCCATTGAGCCTTGTTGCAAATGGTGCAACTCGTCCCGGATTCTATCGAGATCGGAAGAAGTTCGGTATTCCTTGAAAAACTCCTTCTTTAACTCTTCCCACGTCAAGCCCATACATTGTTCCTCACCATACAAGTTGATTTTATCATCCCACCATAACTTAGCCTCTTCTCGTAGCATGCTAGAGCCATACCTCGCCTTCTTCTCGGGAGGACATTCTGAGGTACGAAAAGCTCCCTCAATATCGGAGATCCAACACGTACTTTTTAAAGGATCTCGTACCCCATTAAACATCGGGGGTTGAGCATCCTTGAAGTTCTTGTAGTGGAAGTCCCGCCTTCCTTCGCCTCCTTCACCGCGAGGATAGATATTCCTAGCGTCAAGGGCCTCTTCGATAGTGGCCTTCATTCGTTCATTTATCAAATCGATCACCTGCCCATCGACCGAATCTTGAAAGACCTTTCGGACGTCCGTAAGAAAATCCGCTTTTAACTTTTTAAAGACGGCCTCAACCTTGGCCGAAAACTCGGCGTCCTCGCTTGTACTTCCGTTATCATGATCGGGACCGTTTCTCGTCTTCATTCTATAAAACGAAATAGGTTAAACCACAAAAACGAAAGGACAAATTACATATGTATATACATATATGCCACACTACTCCATCTCGCTCAACAATCGGCGTACATTGCTTGTTTAACACGATTTGCACCCGTAACAACGGTAGCTACTCGTTGTTACGCGAGCACGTCGCATTCACTTGCTAGTACAATGTCCGTCTTGCTTGATGATTGCTAAACACAACACAAAACAATTAGCACAAGGTTAATTCTCATAAACCAAAGCACTAACAATTCCCGATTAGACCCAAAGTCCTACAAGTCCCGCATAAGGCGCTCACACAATAAAGTCTAAGTCTAGGCACCTATCTCAAGTCGCCTAAATCCCTTAGACCATGCTCTGATACCACTTATAACAAACCGACTTCATAAACCCAAAAACGCGTACCAAAAAAAAAAAATTTAAGGCAGTGCATCTGGACGGCGTCCAGAATCCTAGACGGCGTCCAGCTCAGAAGGGTGGGACGGTGTCCAAAGTTTAGGACGGCATCCAGCTCAAACAACTGGGACGGCGTCCAAGCAATTGGGACGGCGTCCCAATGGTCTTCCAGCTACTGATCACGGGTCCAACTCACACGAGCGAAAAACCCGCTTCCCGACAATTTCAAACGAAAACCTTTTTACCACAAGTCAATATAAATGAAACTAAGAGATTTTCATCATCAAATCAAGTTTTACATCAACGGGCCCACGTCGCCCATTTTACGAGTTTCGTTCAAAAATAAAAGTTTCGACCTAATATAAGTTTAAGTTCCAAACGACACTAGAGCATGGTGTTTGGGGTTAAACTACCCAATCTCGGTCGAACTCCAAAAGCTAACACCCAAAAGCATCCCCTAACAAAACAAGCGGGAGATCACTAATCCAATTGAACGCTCTTACCCTTGTCAACGCCCGAGCCTATAAAAAAAAGGTAAACAACGAGAGGGTAAGCAAAGCTTAGTGAATGCAATAATTATACGAATACATATATAATTATACCTACTTGCATACACTTACACAACCGCAAACATGCTAGCAAACAACATTAGCTTATCGTCGCAATAACAAGCTATAATTCACCAATACCCCCAAGCTAGCATAACAACCGCATATAAATATAACTCGAATAATATAATATGCTTACAACACAAATAACCATGGTCGACCAATAGTACAAGGGAACGGCGCTCGCGAAAACGCCATCGGTGTTCATAACATCCGTTAGGGCACTTAACACCTCGCACCACTAACCCCTAGGGTGGCACCTTAACACCTCGGCACATCACCCCGAGTGGCATCTTAACACCTTGATGCAACACTCATTATTTTATGGAGTGGTATCTTAACACCTCGACACTACACTCCTAGGTGGCGTCTTTACACCTCGATGCTACACCCGAGTGGCATCTTAACACCTCGATGCTACACTCTTCACGTGAAACGTGGTGTCTTAACACCTCGACACTACACCTTTCACGCTACAACAAATAGATACATTATATACATACGCATATAATTATTCCACTCACCTCAAAGTCTTCGTGTAAGATAACCGAACTTGCAATGTCAATGTAACGTACCTATTACATTTTAGCACATAATCAATTCACAACTCAAGTCGGTCAAGCAACTCACTTAACAATCTAGAGTCTTTTGACCCTAAGTGCAATCCCGACCCATTTTGCACCTTTAACCCTAGTAATGGGTTAACTTCACCAAAAACCCTAAATATAGCCAATTAAGGTCTTAACACACTTTTAACCACAAAGTTAACTCGTTTTCATACATGCAAGACAACCTAGGTCATCAAAGACCCATTTGACCCATTTCTAGGTCAACACACCCATTTGGGTCACCCACAACCCAAATCACACCCACTAACATTAACTATAAGTGTATTAGTATTTAATTAGGTCTTTAAGACCCATTTACACCATTTACCCTTTCAAAACCCTAGGTTAGTCACCATTTGGGTCTTCATGACCCAAACTTACCCAAAAACCCCAAATTACTCACAAATGGGTTTTATGTGCAATACTAACCCAAACCCTAACCCTTAAACACATTAAACTAAGGTAATCAAGTTTAGGGCTTACCACAACAATCAAAACGAAGCTAACGAGGAGATGAACAACTTTAATGCTCGAACTAAAACCCGAAACAAGCTTCTTCTTCTCCGATTTGAGCTTTCTCACACTTGAATCACACTCTCTCACTAGGATTTAAGTGGATGAAGTTTGGTGGTTAGGAATGGAGTAATGAGGCTCAACCAAACTGATCTAGGGCCTTTAATTCGTCCACCAAGTGAAATTACCAATTTACCCATCTAAAATATTTAAAAACCCAAATCTGGCTCGACAGATCATCTGGACGGCGTCCAGATTTCTGGACGACGTCCAGGCCTTCATAATGGGACGGCGTCCCAGATTTTTGGACGGCGTCCAAACCAAAAGAAAACAGGATCTTACAAATTATTTAACGACCGTTAACTGTTAGTGTGCCACGTCGTTTCTATGACCTATATTATTATTATTTGTAATAATATATATATATATATATATATATATATATATATATATATATATATATATATATATATATATATATATATATATATATTAATTATTATGTGTTATGTGAATATTTGTATTCATATTTTAATTTATACGTTTCTACGTCTCGCGGATTTCCATCCGGCGAATCTTTTTGGTTTTCAAACCAACGGTCGAGTTTTTGGGACATTTAAATCCTAAATATTTTAAATATGATATTTTAAGATCATATTATTATATAGTGTATTTATTTTTGTTTTTCGTAGCGCGTTTGTTATCTTTCCGAAATTTTAATCGCGTAAGTGCGTTTTCGCGTTTCGGGATTCGTTCGGGCTTTCGGGCTACAAGGAAATGACCATTTAGCAAAATTGGGCCATGGGGCCTACCTCATGACCCCACCTTCGGCCGAATCCCATAGAAGGGAGGGGGAGCCTTTCTTTTTTTTTTTTCACTTTTACACTACACCTTATTTTGATAAACCTAAAATTCTATTTTTTCTCTCAAACCCTCTCCTCCCTTTTTCTCCTTTGTGTTTGACGCCACCACCAACCTCCATCATCATCATCTTGCATCAATTAAAGCTTGGATCATCAATTGATTAACACCAAGGCGTTCCTCTCTTCGTTCTCTACGCGATAACATCAATCGTTTCTCGATTAGGGTATAAACCCTAACCCTAGAATTTTCATTTTTCATTTATTTTCTGTATTTTGATGATTATTTAGTAGTATGATGTTTGTGGATTATTGTAATGATGTTTGTATGCATAGATGTACTCATAATTGCATGTTTTCGGTTTATAAAATTCTGGGTTTGTGACTGATATAAAAGTTAAAATAAACTATCTAGATGAGTTCCTCTCATCAATACATTAATTTTAGGCTCCGGATTCATGTCGTTTCGATTTCCAGAGCCCTAGTTATGATCAAATTACTATTTTGTTAAAATTGAATTGTGATATTGACATGAACCAGGTTTGGTCCGACTTTGTGACCTTCCTTGGTGTCTTTAGGGTGTTTTAGTGTGTTAGGACTGATGGTGGGATGAACTTTCATGTTCGGGTCACCTAAATCCGAGCCACGGTTTACCCGTTATGACTAAAACACGGTTTTGAGAAAATTGAAGGTCCAAGTGGTGTCATGGCTGATTACCATGACTTGTGGACTGTTCTTGGTGTGTTCTTGAGTGCACCATTGTGTCGGGTGGTTTGAATAGGCGGAGATGCATATAAGGCTCGCCAGAAATCGACACCCGGGGCTCAAGATACGACCCGAGGAACTTTTGAATTAAAACTTATGATTAATTCTAAAACTTATGATAAAAATAATGAATTTCATTATTAATTAATTACTTATGATAAAAGAAGTAATTATTATTATTTAAGACTTATGATATAAATATTTATTATATCATTTAATTATTATTTATGATTTAATTAACATTTTAATTTAACTTACGATTAATAATACTTTTATTATTATTGGAAAATACTTATGATAAGTATTAAATTTATTTTATGAGAATATTATTATAAGACTTATAATAAAGATTAAATAATTATTTAATTATTATAAGACTTAATTATTATTTAATTTCGATTTAATTATTAAATACTTATGATTTAAATAATTATAATTAGAAACTTATGATATGGTTAATAGTTCATTATTAATTAATAATACTTATAATATGATTTAAAAATTTATTATTAATTAATAATACTTATATTATGATTAATATTTAATTAATTAATTAAATACTTATGATATATTAATTATATCACTTCAACTTATATTAACTTTAATAATTCATTTTATTTAATTAAACTTATGTTATGACTTAATTATGCACTTCTAACTTTAATAAACATTATAACTTATGTTATTATTATAATTTACACTTTTCAAATTAATGTTGACTATGTTTGACCAAGGTTGACTTTTGAGTTGACTCTCGGCTGACTTTGACTTTCATTGACTTTTGTTGACTTTCTAAATAAGGAAACTTTCCTAACTTAAAAACTTTCTAGAAATAGAACTTTCTAAATTTGGAAACTTTCCAAAAATAGAAACTTTCCAAAAATAGAAACTTTCCAAAAATGGAAACCTGCTAAAAATAGAAACTTTCTATAAATAGAAAGTATGTGTCCGTACGCTGTTCCAGTCAAACTGATGCTTGCCGAGTATTGTTCTTTGTCTACTTGCAACATGTACAATAGCTATCGTACTAAGACTTGACCTAAGTTAGTTATTTATATCGACCTGCTTTATTTATAGGTCGGTGTTGTGATTGTTCCTGATCACTTTACTCTATTTGCTGTTCGCTTGTTTGTGTGGTTTCTTCAGTTGCTTTTAAGGTGAGTTATAGTCCCGTTTTTACATACTTTTCAAAGTATATTTTTGGGATGTGATGACATGCATTTTTATTTACGTTTAGACACAAGTAACAGTTAAATTTTAAATATTCATTGTGAGTTGGACAAAAATATTCCCTAGTCTGGTAACTGTAATCATTGGTTTCTACCGGTGAACGTAAATCCTACGGATAGATCTATCAGGTTTGACAACCCCATTTCGAGCTAGTCGCGCTAGCAATTTATAATCGGAATGTCTAGTACTTCGTAATTTGTTGTAGATACACTGTCCAAGTGTATATTTTTATTGTGTTTGGCAAGGGAAAATAAAGGGTTAAGTGGTTACCAGGTGGCTCATTGATAATGGAATAACGTTTAATGTTTTCTAACATTTTTAAATCTTGTGGTCTAAAGTTTACTTATTGTTTAAATCTATAATTCACTCAACCTTTGTGTTGACAGTTACTTGCATGTTTTCACATGTACTTGAGTTTTGTGATGCTTTCGCTATGTTTAGAAGAGTCTGCATGCATTTGGGCAGATTTTATGAAACAATTTATGAAACTTAAGCTTGCATTCTATTTTTGGATAATTTAAACTTGTGGGTTTGTTGGCAAGGTTTTGTGTCAACTTTTGGTTTATTACTATGGTTGGTTGTTTTGAAACTACATATTTTGGTTTGTTTCCTTTTTGGGAAACTTTTGATATAAAAGAATGCAACTTTGTTTATTTAATTCATTTAAGTCCGATCAAGCTGTGGGACCAACTGACGGATCCGTTAAGTGTTTTGACGGGTCGTCACAACTTAAACTTTACATATGTGTGGGTTATATAACGGCAGAAACATTCCCTTTAGCTCGGTAACGTTTAGTCATTGGTTTTTGAACCGGTGAACGCGAATCTTAGATATGGATCCATAGAGTTTGACATCCCCACTCGGGCTAGTAGCGCTAGCATTTAACGAGTGTTTAATACTTCGTAAACATACGCACTTGCCAAGTGTACTTTCAGGGGGTATAAACGTTAAGTTAGTTACCAAGTGCCCACGGTTAACATATACTTTATCATACTATTTTGAAACGCTCTTTGTAGCACTGAAATCTCGTGGCCTACCTTACTTACTGTTATACTTAAACTATAGCTCACCAACCTTTGTGTTGACGTTTTTAAGCATGTTTTTCTCAGGTGCTTGAGGTTAGCTTCCGCTGTGTACTAGTCGTGCTGTAGACACCCACTGCTTAGAGTTGTCATCGCATGAACTACTTTATTTTGCATTCAAACATTAGTACTTTTGAATTATGACTTGTAACGACCATTGTGGTCACATACACTTATTATTTGCTTCTACTTAGTGAAGCATGCTTTTGGATTGTAAAACATTCGATGTTGGTTTAGACATCACTTTATTAATGAATGCAAACTCTTTTTGAAAACGCATATAGTACTTAACCTTGTAATGATCCTGTTGTTGATGATTCGTACACGATGGTTCTGTACGGGGCATCACATCATCTACCTGTCGAGGTTGAACACAAGGCGTATTGGGCACTAAAAGAATGTAATACATACCTTGTGGAAGCCGGAGAAAATCGATTCTTACAATTGCATGAATTAGACGAGCTAAGACTTCAAGCATATGAAAATTCGAGATCTTACAAAGAGAGAACTAAGAAATGGCACGATGCTCGCTTAAAAGAGAAGAAAGCATTTGAACCAGGAGACAAAGTTCTAATTTTTCAATCACGTTTTAAGTTTTCACCTGGGAAACTTAAGTCCCGATGGAGGGGACTGTATGAAGTAAAACAAGAATTTCCATCCGAATACGTAGAGTTATATGACAAGAATGGTGGTATTTTCAATGTGAATGGTCACAGACTTAAATTCTACTATGAAGGGTTCAACAACACTGAAAGAGATGACATCACATTCTACCCTAAGGACAAATGAATTCAGAGTAATTTTAGCTAACCACTCACCTTCTTAAAACGTTTCAAATTATTTCAAGAGTGGAGCCCGATTGGTCTTTTTCGCTAGCAGACACTAAAGAACTAGTCTTCTCCCTCCATTCTGAATTTTTTTAGTTTTGTATGAAATTAATATGCTTTTTAAATTTAAGTTTTGTGTGATTTTAAAAACAAAATTTACTTTATTTCATTAAGTTTAAAAAAATGATTTCTAAAATTCGTCGTGAGTTGAACACTAGGTCATAGAACCGAAATTGCTTTACCCAAGGACGGGGCGAAAAATTTTGTTATCATTATTTTTAATATTATTGATCTAAAGTATGCCAAAAATATTATATGAATATGGGGTAATATACCAAACTTTAAAAATATGTATATATGTTTGTAGTTTATTTTATATACTAATAAGGGTAAAAGACGCATTTTCAAAGACTGAAATTCAGTTTAGCAAAAGCAACCAATTTTTGGCGAAACATATGAAAAGATGACGGAAAATTTTGAATGACGGACAAATCAACATCAACAGATTAAACAAATCCCGCAAGTTACGACTTTTTAGCTAAAGAGGTTTTAACTCCCTTTCTATTCTAATTGCCCTCGTGAATTTAATTTAGTCTGATTTCATTGCAAATGAGGGCATTGCATGATCTCAAGTGCGGGGAGGGGTTATAAATTCTCTCGGGTTTACACTAGGCTTATTTTCTAAATTTTGTGAAAAATTTAAAAAATTTTAACTAAATGAATTCAAATCTTCTTTAATATATTTATGTACGATAAAATTAGGTGCGGGTACCAAAATTATTGTTAACCTTAAAAAAAAGGACATAAATTGAGAAACAACTAAATCGCTTGAATTTATTTATTATAAATAAAAAGACGCATGAAAAAAAGCCAAGTGTGGGGAGATTTGTCAATATATATGAACTGTTATCACATGTTTGTACGAAGTTTATTGCAGGTACTTTTGCTTTGGGCTGTATAAATTTGTTTTACCTATTAAATTGTGAAAATTAAAGAAAAGATAGATCTACACGATGAATCAATTTCATCCTTAAAATGAAGTAAAGTCTTCAGAAAAAGAAACGCGCTTCTTGATTTAGGTCAGGAAGTTGTCGTCCAGACCAGTTGTAGAGTCTACGAAAAACCTTGAAAAGTTTTCTCAAAAATCAGCTGGAAATCCACGGACCTCAACATCAAACTGGGTCGCCATGTGGTCAGACTTATCCTAACCATGAAAGGATCTGTCTCGTAAAATGGGGAGGACGCCGTGCAAATTAGCTTGATAAGACTAATGAATCAGACCCCTATAAAGGATAATCTCCTTAAAGATTAAAAATCAGCATTTAAGCCTGATATTACTCAATCCTTGAGATTGACCTTAAAGATTGAGAATTACAAACTCATGGAATTCAATGATATCTAAACTCGAGCTTGAACGAGAAAATATTTTGATCAAATTAAAACCGATTTGTTTTCTGAAAACCTATTTTCAATGCGTTCATTACCATTGAACGTAAAATCCTGAGAATTCATCAAGAATTCATTAGGTCACCTGAACCAAATCGGGTGTCAACCGTAAGAACGGTGGTTGCATAGCATGGTCGAAGACAGGACCTTGTTCCAGACCAAAAAATTATAGGGTGATCTTTACTATTTCTCCTACAAAGGATAGTAATTGCATCCGACACGTTGTGGACCATAATCAAATGCATGTCATTAGACATTGCCTTAACAGTTGCTTGTTCATCGCTTTCCTTAACAACCGAACGGTAGTTTACTGAAAGGTAATATACGGGACAAGTAAACTGGACGTGTGCTTTCCTAATACAAGGATTAGCAAGTGGGTGACACAAAACCATAAGTTTTGAGCTAAAATTTTAAAAATCTGAAACCCACAAAACCCATAAAATCATTTTGCTAACACCGATAAAGGGTTTAATCGGAAAACTTATCTAGGGTAAAAGCTAGCTTGAATTTTCAAAAGATCAAAAGTTTTCATAAAGATCCAATTTCCTTAAGGATCTAAATTTTCATAGTCACGTGGGACTTTAAACCGCCTTTCAAATGTGCACTTTGCTTTGAAAACCGAAAGTAAATCGGCTATTTGATTACAAGTGTCGTTGACCTGAACCCGAGGCAACTGTGGATGGCACACCCACCTTTAACCATGGTTCTATCGTTACTATCATTGTTTATACCACCGTATTAAAATCACTGATGTATAAAGTGTGAAGAATAAAGAAGTGATTAGTGTGAAGTTTCTTTTATTTCAAGTTCTATATTGCTTGAGGACAAGCAACGTTCAAGTGTAGGGATATTTGATATTGCTTAAAATGAACATATATTTAAACGCAATATCATTCCAAAATGTAATGTTTTTAATTGTAATTTCCTTATTTTTAGTTGTAATTGTTTAAATAAATAAATGCGAAGAAGAAAAGACGAAGATCGCTCAAAAATGAAGATTTAAAGTCGAAAACGAAGATTTAAAAGGCAAAAACGTCCAAAATGCTCAAACGTACAAGTTACACTCCAAGTGGTTTAAATTATCGAAGAAAAACGTCTAAAGATTGACAAGAATGCAAGTCGCGGAACGCAAATTACGCGATATTAAATTGTACGAAAAGACGTTCGAGAAACCGGGACTGAGACATAAACCGGGGGTAAATGTACGAGACATCGGAGCCAAAATTATGAGTCAACTATGCACAAGAATATAATATAATATTTAAATAATTATATATATTTTTATAATATGTCGACAAGTAAAAATCCAAAAAATTGTGAGCTGGATCTGGCGGCCATGCGATCGCATGAAAAATAGTCATAAAACCCATGCGATCGCATGGGTTACTGTAGCAGGCCACATATCTATAAAAAGCCAGTTTTCTCGAGCTTTATATACATTAGTTTTCATTTCTCTTCTGTAATATTCATAATATATATTTATAATTATAATTTTAATTTAAGTTTATTTTAATAATAAAGTTATTGTAACGTTTAATTTACGGGTTTTAAGTCGAAGTTCTGTCCGTGTACTGCTACGCTAATAATATCGCTTTTTACCGTTCCAACTCACTGTAAGTCTCCACGTCCCAACTTTATTTTCGCATATCGTTATTATCGTTGTTATTACTATTATTATTATTATTATTATTGTTATTATTATTATTATTGTTATCGTAATATTTATTATTATCGTCGTTATTATTGTTATTTATTTATTATTGTTATTATGTCCATTTTATATAATTTATATTTTTACGCCGTTATAATGTCCAACTAAATATCCATAGTGGTAACTAAAATGTAGAACCTCTGGACAAATGGATTGAACTATATTATAATATTATGATGTAACTTGGACTATTTTTAATATTAAGTTTAATCACCGACCCATTGTTATATAATTTAATATTTTCACCCTTATCACATAATTTATTAAAATTGATAAACGAAAGTGCATTAAATTGACATGAATTATACTTCAACACCTCGGTGATCTAGACGGACATATGGACAAATTATTGACAACAATTTAGAAGTGTGATTCGATGGTTTGGGTAATATTATAGCTTATATAATCGTGTAATTATAAAAAGGGTAAGACTGTTATAATTTTGGTTTTAACGAAAGTAAAAACTGGATTAAATCTTAATTTATATAATCGGGGTATAATTTAATTCGCTAAAACGAGATCGAAATGAAAGTTAGATTTAATTTTAGTTAGTTAAATCTTTATAAATCGGAAGATAAAATATAAGGATATATATTAAAACATCATAACCGGACTTAAAAACAATCCATAATTTCAGAGGGGACATATTTTAGTAGCCACTACTTTACCTTATTTTAAATCTCTTCAATTTCACTTTTTACCATATAGTAAATTTTAATTACTTTTTACTATTTTGCTATATTGCCATGAAAAACCTTATTTCTTCTATTTTGTCAAATTAGTTAAATTGTATTTTTATTGTCGTTAATTTAGTTATTTCGTTTTATTTAAATTTAAATTCCGTTCAATTAAGTAGTAAACCCTAATCCAAAATCCCCCTTTTAATAGATTAAATTTTAGCTATTAAAACCTTGAAAACTCCATTTCCCTGTGGAACGAATCGGATTTACCAAATAAACTATTACTATACGGATAGGACAAAGTTGCCTATATGTGTGAAATCAATCCGAAATCATAAGAACACCATATAATCACAACTAATTCGTGTAATAAATTCAATCTAAATTCGATCAAAATAAAAGGACACGATCTTCACGTCATCAATGCATATCATATACCTTTTATCAGTAATATATGTATTTAATTCGTGATTCATCATAAACTGTTTAACGACGAAATTAAAGCATTCAAGCATGCATAAACATATATACTCGAGCACTAGACATGGATACACTATTAATATTTAAAAAAAATAAGATATGAATACTCACGTATTAATATTGTGATTCAATATTGTAGGAAAGTATGTAGACGCAACAGAGATGATAAACACTAGGTTTGACTTAGAAGTAATACTCCCGAACATTACCCATAACCTCCTTGGCAATAACCCATAATTTCCTTAGCTCTATCCCGCTTGAAAACCATTTTGAAAGTGACACGCTCATAACCTCGTCGTAGTATTTTATGTATAATACTAATTAATAATATTAATAATAATAAGATTAATAATAATATTAATCTTAATAATAATAATATTAATAATAATAATAATAATAATAATAATAATAATAATAATAAATTAAATTAAATAAATATTATGGAGTAATAATACTAGAGAAAGAGAGATAGATTCAGCTGAGCCAAAAATCGCGCAATTTATAGGACCTTTCCTGAAAAAGCACCCCATGCGATCGCATGGGATTTGTGCTTCAAGGCCATGTGATCGCATGGCACCCTGGGACAGCTCAAAAATTTTTAACTTCTTGTTTGTCGACATAATTTTATATTATATATATAATATATTTAATTTATATAATTAATTATATATTATATTTAATTCACATGCATAGTTGACTTGTAATTTTTGTTCTGATAAGTCGTACGTCATCACTTGACTTATGTCCCGGTTCCGGTTTTTCAAATATCCTTTTGTACGCTGAGAAAACTTGCATTTTACGTTTCGTGTCACGTACCTTTGTCAAAATAGAGCCTTAAATTATCCCTAAACTATACCACTCAAAGTATATCTTAAACTTTCAAGTATTTTGGTCATTTACTTCTACAAATCATCGTCTCGCTATTTGTTAATATATATATATATATAATAACAATTCGTTTTTATGACCAAGTTAATATTATATTTTATCGTATTGTTAAATATATATTTTCAATATTAATAAACACGTTTTAAAATACATATCGCAAGTTATTCATATATCTAATTCCAACAGTTAATATTCCTTATTATTGTATGTGTCCAAATTACGTTATTTAAACAAACACTTTACCATTTATTCCGAATACCGTTAAGAATGAATGATTTCCCAAATCAACGTGGACCTCACAACAGAGACCCGTAATAATATCATAATCCTTAAGGGACTCATTAAATATCTTTTAATTTAATCGTTTGGCATAATCTTTTAATTCCGTAGTTGAATATATCAATCAGATAATCAAACCAATAAGTTTAATGCACAGTATCATTTACTTAACATTTTGTTATGTTTTCAAGTTATAGTATATGTACCTATTTACATATAATTGTTCGCGAATCGTTGAGAACAATCGAAGGGTAATTGAATAATTCAAAATTTTGAGATTCAACTTCATAGACTTTGCTTATCGTGTCAGAAACGTTAAAGATTAAGTTTAAATTTGGTCAGAAATTTCCGGGTCATCACAGTACCTCCCCATTAAAGAAATTTCGTCCCGAAATTTGAGTGAGGTCGTCATGGCTAACAATAAAAATGTTTTCATGACGAATATGAGTTGATAAATAGAATTTTTATTACCGTTGAATAATATGGATAAAACAATCCAATTACTCGAAGCATATGAGAGAAGTTATCGTAAAGTAGTGAATTGAAGAAATAGAGATTCGCCTTAACTGTTGACATAGTAACGATTGATTTTCAGAATTTAAGGAATAGAAAATCTTCATTATCTAAATAAGATTTGATTCTTCGGAATTTGCGGAAATTAGGATTTTCTTTGATTAAATGCGTAATCTGCCTCGATTGCTATGTCTGATATTTTGCTATAAATTAAACACTTCCGTTTCATTATTTTCACCACTCCTACATCTTCTTCTTCATTTCATACTTTCAAAAGATTGTGAAATGTTTCATCCAGTTCTGATTCTTGATATACTCCTAACTTTCATATATGTCATTCTTCTTTTTCATCTACCACCAGAGGAAGTTATTTTCTTCTACCATTACCATGGGGTTATAGTGTTTTTCATTCTCCCGTGTCTTTATATTGCTATACGCATTGATATAAACGGTTTGTAATTTCGGGGTTGTTATAGAGCTTTATATTTTCCATTATATTTCGGAGCTTCATGCTTTCATTTTCTCTTCCCGACTTTAAGTCAAGCGAATAATGGTCTAGAATTCGTAGGTATGGATTTTGAAATGAACATAGTTAATGTTCTAAGAAGGGAATTGTAATGGCACGATCTTGATTTATCAAATTACCAGAATATCCGGAAAAGACCGAATCATCAAGAAATATATTTTCTTGATATATTTAGAGATTATATAGAATGAAAGAGTTATGTAACATGGTTCATAATGAGGGTGGGATCTGTGAACCTTTATCACGTTTCATTAGAAACTCAGCATGACTTTCTGTAATATAATCACATTGATCAAGTGTCATTATATTATACTAATTCATGCTTCAGTTCCCAACACTACTTCAAAACATTCATATTTTAAACTTGAAGGTTTCAGAATTTAGAAACTAAAATAGTTTTTTTTATGATGTAATATAGATAGCGCGAAGAGATGAATGATTTTAGATAAGAATAGTTATGAAGATATCTCCAGAAATATCGAGGATATTTATAATGAAAGATACGATGATATCTTAAAATTTCTAATATCAGAGGATGATGCGGAAAATCTGTCTGTGAAGGTTTAGAATGAGGAGTAAGGTGTTTGCTAACGATTTTAGCAGACACTGAATCATTTGGATCCTTTGAAGGTAGATTTCGTCCTTGTGATTTGTCCACAGCATCCTTCATGGTTTGCTCAATTCGTTTTCCAGTTTCAAACCTTCTCTTTTTCTCAGCTTTACCACCATACTATTCTTTATCATCAAACTTTTGACTCTTAAGGTCGTTTACAGTTTTTGCTGCTTCATCAGCATTGTTCCAATTTCAGAGAACTAGTTCATAGTTTGGGATATTTTTCAGAAACTTCACATTCGGAGTAAATAATTCTAGGAGATAGACATTATATGTTTATATATAACTGTTGGCGTAGAATTGCTGCGAAATTCGAAATACTGATTGCTAATTCTCGGTAGTTGGTATATCAATTATCGTTAGAAGATGTAGATGAGTACATGATAGGGTTTCAATGAGTATAAGGATTTTTCGGAAGGTCAAGGATCAATGAAGTTGTTGGTAAATTTACTGCTAATGTGGTGGAACATCAAAGGTTCCCCAGTAACAAGAACGTATATATCAAGATTACAATAAGGCTTAATCTGAAAAGTTGAAGTTGACTGGTTGGAAGTGTGGTAAAACTGGATACTTTGAAAAGGAATTGCAAGGTTATTTTTGGTAAAAACAATACCAAAGGATCTTTCACAGTTTTGAAGTCAAAGTATAGCTTTGAAAGATGTAGAGATCTAAGAATGATTTCACTGGTTCAGAGTTATGACTTGGATTCTGATCCGTCAATATCAGAATATGTAATTGAATTTGTATGAAAACGATTGTATATCATTGTGAGCATTGTTAATAATTTTTGAATCAAAGTTGAAGAATGTACAGTGTAACATATTAATTGTGAACTTATATATTTCCCGAGTATTACCTACCCGTTAAAGATTTCACAAGTAATATTTTGTACAAAAGAATTTTTCATTACAGTCTTTATGAAAATATCTGTATGTATATTTTCTTCGGATGTAATTCGGATCATAGTAAGCTCATTTGATTTTTGGCTTGAATTAAAAATGAATAATCTCTAAAACATTAGAGATTACATAATCTTCGCGGAGTATTTCACTAATGAAATCAATACTTCATTATTTATTCTTTTTCCTTGGTGAAGGATGTTGATTGCTCGGGGAATTTTTGTGAACCTTACAAGGTACATATGATATTTTCTGGAAAGTTTTGAGTACATCGAAAATGAAAATGTAAAATCAATTATGTAATTGAATAATACATTTGGTTTGTTAGGAATGGAATTTATAAATTGAAACAGAGATTGTAGTTAACGATGGCTAAGTTGTTAACGAAAGATGTACATTATATCATATTAGTAATATGAATTAACTGAGTAATATTTACCCTTTTTCAATTCATACATAATAGCTTAGTACGAAAAGATTTATGATGGTTTTAAAATTTATATATATATATATAAGATATACATATAAATTCTTTAGAGGAAATGAGTTATTACTTCATAACACATTGATACAATATACTCGTTGTTGTCTCGTAATGATGTCCATGGTGCTTTCTTGAACTGGCAGAGCTTGTGATGTTAGAGACGATGTTGACAGTACTGACTGTGCTGGTGAGGCTAAGGGTACTATTGATGCTGTTGGTAAAACAAGTCTAGCTTGTACCTTACGCACCATTCTTGTCAGGGTTTCTATTCTTCCTTCTATCATCTCTATTCATCTGATTTACGGTTAGAACTGGGATAAATAATCTCTAAGATTTTAGAGATTACCTAATCATCGTAGAATATTTCTACGATGAAGTTATGAATCAATACTTCATCGTTTATTGTTGTTGGTACTCCTTGGTACCTATGGTGGGTATGATGTTGATATCCGAGATGCAGATTGTGATGTTGAGGCGTGTGATAGGGATGTTGTTGTTGTGGGTGGTAATGGTATTGTTTGTGTTGATGATATTTAAATCAAAGGTTTTTGACATCTGATGATATCTACATATAGACAATCACCGTAAATAATAGTTTACAATAGTACTTCTGTTGACAATGCAGTCAAAATAAGATACATGGTGATGATTTGTTGAATGCAACGTTTCCTTGAAAAATATGCCATGTAAGACTCCATGCACATAGCTTGTCTAACATATAAGCAAACAGCGGAAGACTTCTAGGGAACCTGAGAATAAACATGCTAACAAGTGTCAACACAAAGGTTGGTGAGTTCATAGTTTTAATGTTTTACTTCTTATAACCGGCAGTTACTAGTTACCAAAGCTAAGGGATTTTCGGTTCAAATTCAGTATAGAATTTAGTATGTACTCGTGTCCATTGTTTTTAAAATAAAGTGCATGTATTCTCAGCCCAAAAATATAGATTGCAAAAGCAATTAAAAAGGGAGCAAATGAAACTCACCTTAGCAGCATATAAAGTCGTTCACCAAAATGTGACCGAAACTCGGATTACCAAATAACCGTAGATCTCAACCTAGAGAACATATGTTGGTCAATAAATGTCTATCAAGTTAGGTCTGGTCATAGTGTATCACAATCCTAATGCTCTAGATCGACATACAAAAGTTATCCAAAGTCGTTTCAAAAAGTCAATTTTGACAATAGTTCAATAAAACGAGACATACCTTATATAAGGAGTCATTTACTCGGTTGGTAATATTCAAAAATACATTTTATCAATCTCGTAAACAAGTTGTTTAAATCTTAATGGCAGATTCAAAAGCAATTTCAATTAACGTCAATCATAATTCAGTTGATCATATCTTTTAATCCGTTCATCGAAACTATTCGATATCTAAATGAAAAGTCATTGATTTTTCGCCAGCTTTCCAAAAACATGCATATCATATACCTTTTACCAGTAACATATGTATTTAATTCGTGATTCATCATAAACTGTTTAATGACGAAATTTAGCATACAAGCATGTATAAATATATATACCCGAGCACTAGACATGGATACACAATTAATATATAAAAGATAAAATATGAGTGCTTACGTATCAATATTGAGATTCAATATTGTAGAAAAGTATGTAGACGCAACGGAGATGATAAACACTAGGTTTGACTTGCAAACAATACCCACAAATATTACCCATAACCTCCATAGCTATAACCCATAATTTCCTTAGCTCTATCCCGTTCGAAAAGCTTGTTTTAAAGTGACACACTCATGACCTCGTCGTAGTATTTTATGTATAATGTTAATTAATAATAATAATAATAATAATAATAATAATAATAATAATAATAATAATAATAATAATAATAATAATAATAACAATATAAAGAGAGTTGAACATATATGTGTGTGTAATCGAGCAAAAATGAATTCAATTTATAGACTTTTCCTGAAATCTGACCCCATACGATCGCATGGGTTTTATGCCTATTTTCCATACGATCGCATGGCCCCAAAATCCAGCTCACAATTTTTTGTTGTTTTGTTTGTCGACATATTTAAATATAATATATATAATATATTTAATTTAAATAATTAATTATATATTATATTAAATTCATGTGCATAGTTGACTTGTAATTTTCGTTCCAATGACTCGTACGTTGTCACTCGAATTATGTCCCGATTCCGGTTTCTCGAACGCATTTTCGTACGCTTAGAAAACTCGCAATTTACGTTTTGTGACTCGTACCTTTGTCAAAATATAGTCTTAAATTATCAATAAACTATATCATTGAAAGTGTATCTTAAACTTTCGAGTGTTTTGGTCATTTACTTTTATAAATCATTGTCTCGCTATTTGTTAATATATATATAATAACAAATCGTTTTATGACCAAGTTAATATATATTTTCAACATTCATAAACACGTTTTAAATATACGTCGCAAATTATTCATACAATTAATATTCCAACTTATCATATATATTCAAATAAATATTTAAACTAATAAGTTTAATGTACAGTATCAAACAATTAATACATTGTTACGTTTTCAAGTTATAGTATATATATACGTATCTATATACATATAATTGTTCGCGAATTGTCAAGAACAACCGAAAGGTATTTGAATAGATGAAAGTAGTTCAAAAATTTTGAGATTCAGTTTTACAGACTTTGCTTATCGTGTCGGAAATGTTAATCATACAAAGATTAAGTTTAAATTTGGTCAGAAATTTCTGGGTCATCACAGTACCTACCCGTTAAAGAAATTTCGTCCCGAAATTTGAGTGAGGTCGTCATGACTAACAATAAAAATGTGTTCATGACGTATATGTGTTGATAAATAGAGTTTTATTACCGTTGAATAATATGCATAAAATAATCCGATTATTTGAAGCGTATGAGAGAAGTTATCGTAAAAGAGTGAAATGAAGAATAGAGATTCGTCTTAACTCTTGACGTATTAATGATTGATTTCCGTAATTTAAGGAATAGAAAATCTTCATAATCTAAATAAGATTTGATTCTTCGAAATTTAAGGAAATTAAGATTTCCTTTAAATATGTAATCTGCCTCGATTGCTATGTCTGATATTTTGCTATAAATTAACCACTTCCGTTTCATTATTTTCACCACTCCTACATCTTCTTCCTTATTTCATACTTCCAAAAGATTGTGAAATGCTTAATCCAGTTCTGATTCTTGATATTTTCTTAGCTATCGTATCCTTCATTCTTCTTTTTCATTTGCCACCAGAGGAAATTATTTTCTTCTACTATTACCTTGGGGTTATAGTATTTTTCATTCTCCCGTGTCTTTATATTGCTATACGCATTGATATACACGGTTTGAAATTTCGGGGTTGTTATCGGGCTTTATGTTCTCCATTATATTTTGGAGCTTCATGCTTTCGTTTTCTCTTCCCGACCTTAAGTCAAGCGGATAATGGTCCAGAATTCGTAGGTATGAAGTTTCAGATGAACATAACTAATGTTCTAAGAAAGAAATGGTAATAGCACAATCTGACTTGTCAAATTACCAGAATACCTCGAAAAAGACCGAATCATTAAGAAAATATTTTCTTGATATTTTTAGAGATTATATAGAATGAAAGAGTTATGTAACATGGTTCATGATGAGGGTATGATCTGTGAACCTTTATCACGTTCCATTAAAAACTCAGCATGACTTACTGTAATATAATCACGTTGATCAAGTGTCATTATATTATACTAACTCATGCTTCAATTCCCAACATTACTTCAAAACATTTATATTTTAAACTTGAAAGTTTCAGAATTTAGAAACTAAAATAGTTTCTTTTGTGGTGTAACACAGATATCGTAAGGAGAAAATTGATTTCCGATAAGAATGATTATGGAATTATCTCCAGAAATATGGAGGATATTTATAATGAAAGATACGATGATATCTTAGAATTTCTAATATCAGAGGATGATGAAGAATATTGTCCACAAGGGTTTAGATTCGGAAGCAAGGTATTCGTTAATGGCTTTCGCAGATAGTGAATCATTTGGATTCTTTGAAGACAGATTTCGTCCTTGTGATTTATCCACAGCCTCTTTCATACTTTGCTCAATCTGTTTTCCAGTTCCAAACTTTCTCTTTTCTGAGCTTTGCTAGCACACTATCCTTTATCATCAAACCTTTTACTGTTAAGGTCATTTACAGTTTTTGCTGCTTCATCAGCATTTTTCAAGATTTCGAGAACTAGTTCGTAGTTTAAGGTGTTTTTCAGAAATTTCACATTCGAAATCTGTAAATCTAGAAGATAGATGTTATCTATATATAACTGTTGTCGTATAAAATGTTGCGAGATTCAAAATACTGATTGCTAATTCCCGGTGGTTGGTATGACAATTGTTGTTACAAGTTGTATATGAGTACTTGATAGAGTTTCAATGAATAATTATCGTGATTTTTCGAAGAAACTTAAGTCACAGATTAATGAAGTTGCTGGTAAATTTACTGCTAATGTGGTGGGACATGAAAGGTTCCCTTGTAACAAGAACGTATATGTCAAGGTTACAATAAAGTTAATCTGAAAAGTCGAAGTTGACTGGTTGGAAGTGTGATGAAAATTTGATATCTTGAAAAGAATTGCAAGATTATTTTTGGTAATAACAACGTTAAAGGATCTTGCACAGTTTTGAAGTCAAAGTATAGCTTTGAAAGATGTAGAGATCTAAAAATGATGTCACCGGTTCAGAGTTATGGCTTGGATTCTGATCCGTCAATATCAGAATATGTAATTGAATTTGTAGGGAAACGATTGTATATTGCTGTGACCATAGTTAATAATTTTTGAATCAAAGTTGAAGAATGTACAGTGTAACATATTAATTGTGAACTTATATATTTTTCGGGTATTACCTACCCGTTAAAATATTCTCACCATTAACAGTTTGTACAAAATAATTTTCTTAATTACAATCTTTATGAAAATATACCTATATATATAGTTTCCTTAGATGTAATCATGGATTTAATGAGTTAACATAATATTAATCTCATCTGGTTTTCGACTAGGACTAGAATATATAATCTCTAACACTTTTAGAAACTACATATTCTCTGCAGAATATTTCTTCGATGAAGTTATGAATCAATACTTCATCGTTTGTTGTTGTTAGTATTCCTTGGTATCTATGGTGCGTATGACGTTGATGTTCGTGGTACAGATTGTGATGTTGAGGTGTGGGATGCGGATGTTGTTGTTGGTGGTGGTAATGATACTGTTGGCGTTGATGATGGTGGTACTGTTGATGCTGGTGATGCTGCTGGTGCTTGTAACCTTTGTACCATATTCTCTAAAGTCACCACTCGAGCACGAAGCTCGTTGACTTCTTCTACTACACTGGGATGATTGTCAGTTCAGATGAGCGGATGAATAAGATTCAGAATTTGAGATAGTATATTATCGTGACGAGATACTCTGGAAATGAGATAGAAAATGGTGTCTCGAACAGGTTCGCCGGTAAGTGCTTCAGTCTCCAAGAGGGCAATGTGGTGGATGGAAGGGATCACCTTCTTCTTGTCTCCAGTGACTAAGTAGGCTACTAACCTATCCCCAATTCATCCAGAATAGATGATGGCTAATTGGTTGATCCATTCCGGTTACACTGTCTTCGGAGTTCAGGTGAATATCCATATCGGAATAGCTGTCGGAGTTTAAGGAATTTGAACTAGATACGTGATCCATCTTATATAATCAGGGAATTGATTTTTGATATAAGATAGATTATAGAATTTAGATTGGTACTCTTCAATACATAATTTACATATGTATATATAATACCAAAATCCCGTAAATTACGGAGAAATTTTCTGAAGATGTCAGGAAAAGTTTACAGTAACAGATACGCTAAGATATGAATTTTTGTCTATACACTATTTATGCAATAAATGCAGGAAAACGTGTCTAGACTTTAAGAATGATAAGCATGTAATTTCCGACAATAAATAATAAGCAAAACTTTTAACATGCAGACACGGTCGAAGTCCAGACTTACTAATGCATCCTAACAACTATCAGTTAGACACACTAATACAAGACCTGGTTCGCTAGGACCAATGCTCTGATACCAACTGTGACGATCGCTCCAAATCCATATGGACGAACACGTCATTCATCGATTTCATTGCGAGGTATTTGACCTCTATATGATACGTTTTGTAAACATTGCATTCTTTTGAAAAGGCACACCATAAATGAATATTTAAATCAAAGGTTTTCGACATCTGATGATATCTACATATAGACAATCACCGTAAATAGTAGTTTACAATAGTACTTCCGTTGATAATGTAGTCAAAATAAGATACATGGTGATGATTTGGTGAATGCAACGTTTTCTTGAAAAATATGTCATGTAAGACTCCATGCACATAGCTTGTCTAACATATAAGCAAACAGCAGAAGACTTCTAGGGAACCTGAGAATAAACATGCTAACAAGTGTCAACACAAAGGTTGATGAGTTCATAGTTTTAATGTTTTGCATAATCTGTACATAAAGGTGGATCACAAGATTTCAGTTGTTTCATCCAGAAACGTTTATCAAAATATTCTACGAAGTTGAGCACCCTGGTAACTAAACTTTAACATTATAATAAGTACCCCTGTTTTAACATACATGCAACCAACATGTACAATACACGCAAATCAACGTGTACTAAACTCAAATAGCATACGTCTGTTTAATAGTTCAGGCTAGGGTTTCTAAACCTGGAACAGACGGGGATGTCAAGCCCTATGGATCCATATACTACTACTCGCTCCCACCAGTTCTTATAACCAGCAGTTACTAGTTACCAAAGCTAAGGGATTTTCGGTTCAAACTCAGTATAGAATTTAGTATGTACTCGTGTCCATTGTTTTTAAAATAAAGTGCATGTATTCTCAGCCCAAAAATATAGATTGCAAAAGCAATTAAAAAGGGAGCAAATGAAACTCACCTTAGCAGCATATAAAGTCGTTCACCAAAATGTGACCGAAACTCGGATTACCAAATCACCGTAGATCTCAACCTAGAGAACATATGTTGGTCAATAAATGTCTATCAAGTTAGGTCTGGTCATAGTGTATCACAATCCTAATGCTCGAGATCGACACACAAAAGTTATCCAAAGTCGTTTCAAAAAGTCAATTTTGACAATAGTTCAACAAAACGAGACATACCTTATATAAAGAGTCATTTACTCGGTTGGTAATATTCAAAAATCCATTTTATCAATCTCGTAAACAAGTTGTTTAAATCTTAATGGCAGATTCAAAAGCAATTTCAATTAACGTCAATCATAATTCAGTTGATCATATCTTTTAATCCGTTCATCGAAACTATTCGATATCTAAATGAAAAGTCATTGATTTTTCGCCAGCTTTCCAAAAACATGCATATCATATACCTTTTACCAGTAACATATGTATTTAATTCGTGATTCATCATAAACTGTTTAACGACGAAATTTAGCATACAAGCATGTATAAATATATATACTCGAGCACTAGACATGGATACAGAATTAATATATAAAAGATAAAATATGAGTGCTTACGTATCAATATTGAGATTCAATATTGTAGGAAAGTACGTAGACGCAACGGAGATGATAAACACTAGGTTTGACTTGCAAACAATACCCACAAATATTACCCATAACCTCCATAGCTATAACCCATAATTTCCTTAGCTCTATCCCGTTCGAAAAAGCTTGTTTTGAAGTGACACACTCATGACCTCGTCGTAGTATTTTATGTATAATCTTAATTAATAATAATAATAATAATAATAATAATAATAATAATAATAATAATAATAATAATAATAATAATAATAATAATATATAAAGAGAGCTGAACATATATGTGTGTGTAATCGAGCAAAAACGAATTCAATTTATAGACTTTTCCTGAAATCTGACCACATGCGATCGCATGGGTTTTATGCCTATTTTCCATGCGATCGCATGGCCCCAAAATCCAGCTCACAATTTTTTGTTGTTTTGTTTGTCGACATATTTAAATATAATATATATAATATATTTAATTTAAATAATTAATTATATATTATATTAAATTCATGTGCATAGTTGACTTGTAATTTTCGTTCCAATGACTCGTACGTTGTCACTCGACTTATGTCTCGGTTCCGGCTTCTCGAACGCATTTTCGTACGCTTAGAAAACTCACAATTTACGTTTTGTGACTCGTACCTTTGTCAAAATATAGTCTTAAATTATCAATAAACTATATCATTGAAAGTGTATCTTAAACTTTTGAGTGTTTTGGTCATTTACTTTTATAAATCATTGTCTCGCTATTTGTTAATATATATATATATATATATATATATATATATATATATATATATATATATATATATATATATATATATATATATATATATATATATATATATATATATATATATATATATATATAATAACAAATCGTTTTATGACCAAGTTAATGTATATTTTCAACATTCATAAACATGTTTTAAATATACGTCGCAAATTATTCATACAATTAATATTCCAACTTATCATATATATTCAAATAAATATTTAAACCAATAAGTTTAATGTACAGTATCAAACAATTAATACATTGTTACGTTTTCAAGTTATAGTATATATATATACGTATCTATATACATATAATTGTTCGCGAATTGTCAAGAACAACCGAAAGGTATTTGAATATATGAAAGTAGTTCAAAAATTTTGAGATTCAGTTTTACAGGCTTTGCTTATCGTGTCGGAAATGTTAATCATATAAAGATTAAGTTTAAATTTGGTCAGAAATTTCCGGGTCATCACAAATAATTTTTACTTTATGTTCCTAATCCAGTACGAATTGATTCCATATATTTCAATAACAAACAAATCAGTTAAGGGTCGATGTCTGTTTTTAATTTTTTTTTTATTTTCTGTTGTACCTGATGAACAAAATCTGTCGACTATCAACACTAACCAACAATTGTGATACTGCTTCAAATAATTGAATTAACATCCTTATTATCGTTATATATTATAGTATTTGTGGTTAGTTGAAAGAAAAACAGAAAAGAAAAAAATAAAACGAGCTCGTTCCCTCTGTTCTTCATTCTTTTTAGCCAAAATTCTAATTCAAGTTTTAATTCAAAATCTATAAATGTAGAGTTGTTCTAAAATATGTCGTGAATGTGTGTGTACAATCTCAGTTTCCAATTTTTCATATCGAGATTGAATTTGAGAGTCAAAGTTAATAATTAAAAAGTCAAACGAGTGTGTTCATCATGAAATTTGAGTTATTGTTGGAGTTTCCTGTTAAATTAATGACGGAGAAAGATTCTACGATTGATTTTGAAACTTTTTCATGTTGAAGTCATGGTCTAAAACGTTTTCAAATTCAAAATCATGAATTAAATTTTTTTTGTTTATCACGACTGCAGTAGCAGTTCTTTTAATTTTTTTTGTGTGTGTTGTTTTCTGTCAAATTAAACAATTGATATAGAATATTTAGGATTTCGTTAAAGTGTCTAAATCATGGTTGTGATGATTTGAAAAATATTTGGATGATACGGTTTTGATCTGAATGAAGAAGATGAAGTATATAAACAGAAAAATAGATATGGGTTAAATATAAATGGGTCATGGGTTATAACAGAAAAACGGAACTGGTTAGATGGTTAAGCGAGTGGTCTCGGGTTCGATCCTTGCGTGGTGCAACCATTTTTTTTAAAGGACTTCTAAGGTAGTTTTTAATCCCAAAAATTATTATTATTATTATTATTATTATTATTATTGTTGTTGTTAATATTATTATTGTTATTATTAGTTATTATTAATACTACTAGTATTATAATTATTAAAAGTATTATAATTAGCATTGTTAACATAGTTATAAATATTATAACTATTATTATCATTATTATTATTATTATTATTATTATTATTATTATTATTATTATATTATTATTATTATATTATTATTATTATTATTATTAAATATTGTTATTGTTAATATTATATTAATATTAATAATATGACTATTATCATTATCATTTTTAGTTATTATTAAGTAGTACCATTAAGTATTATTAGTATTATTTTCATAAATATTAGTATCGGTATCACTTTATAAATAGTAGTATTATTATTATTATTATTATTATTATTATTATTATTATTATTATTATTATTATTATTATTATTATTATTATTATTATTATTATTAACATAAGTATTATTAATATAATTATCATCTTGTTATCACTAAAACTATATTATTATTAGTATATCATTTTTACTACTAGCATCATTATTATTATTATTACTATTAATATTACTATAATTATTATTATTAACTGTATTATTATATCTAATACTATCATTACCATCAAATACAACTTTTATTATTATTATTAATACTATTTTACCAAATAAGTATGTTGTATATAAAAATATACCTAGAAGTAATATTACATATATGTATGTATTAAACATATTAACAATTTTTATATAAATATTTATATATAACAAATTAGGTAGTTTTAAAATAATACTAATCAACATATATGACTATATAAATACTAATCAAATTAAATAGGTATACAAACTAAATATATATAAAATATAATGAAAAGATATATGATATGAATTTGTTCAATTACAATTATATGTTTTAATATATATACGAATGATATAGGTTCGTGAATCCGAGGCAAACCCTGCATTGTTCAATATCGTCATATGCATTTTTACTACAAAATACAGTATAGTGAGTTTCATTACTCTCTTTTTATATATATTTTTAGAACTGAGAATACATGCGCCGATTTTATTAATGATTTACGAAGTAGACACAAGTGATCAAAAACTACATTGTGTGGCTGGATTATGAATATTGAATATCACCCATTTTTAGCTTGGTAACCTAATGATTAGGAAACGAGTATGGCCCCTAATCGACGCGAATCCTAAAGATAGATCTATGGACCTCGACAAGTCCATCCGGGGTACGGATGCTTTAGTACTTTGAGATTATTATTATTATACAGACGAGAGGTTCTGTTTGGGGATATTCTATGCATTAAAGTTAAGTCGGTTATCAAGCGTTCACCATATGAATGATTTTTAATTCGCGGGTTACGCGTGTTATTTTGTACTCGGGTTACGTGTACAATTAAATATATGAAATCTTGTGGTCTATTAAAATGATGGAAATGAATGTTTATGAAAAACTAATGAACTCACCAACCTTTTGGTTGACACTTTAAAGCATGTTTATTCTCAGGTATAAAAAAAATCTTTCGCTGTGCATTTGCTCATTTTAGAGATATTACTTGGAGTCATTCATGACATATTTCAAAAGACGTTACATTCGAGTCCTTGAGTTCAACAAGATTATTATTAAGTCATTGATAGTTTGATATATTATAAAATGGTATGCATGCTTGTCAACTTTCGATGTAATGACAGTTTGTCTTTTAAAAATGAATGCAATGTTTGTAAAATGTATCATATATAGGTCAAATACCTCACGATGTAACCAAATGTAATGTATTCGTCCAGATGGATTAGGACGGGTCGTTATAGTTTCAACATCACATGCCTCAACATCACAACCTAGACCTCGAACCTAATCATCGTTCTACCTATCGTTCTACGTCATTTATCTTCGTTCTACCTGACGATTATGTAATTTCTAATATTTTAGAGATTATATACTCTAGTTCTAACCGTAAATCAGATGAGTTTAATATCATATTAACTCATTAAATCCACGATTACATCTGAAGAAAATATATATGTAAGTATATGTGACGATCGCTCCAAATTCATATGGACGAACATCGATTTCATTGCGAGGTATTTGACCTCTATATGATACGTTTTGTAAACATTGCATTCTTTTGAAAAGGCACACCATAAATGAATATATTTAAATCAAAGGTTTTCGACATCTGATGATATCTACATATAGACAATCACCGTAAATAATAGTTTACAATAGTACTTCCGTTGACAATGCAGTCAAAATAAGATACATGGTGATGATTTGGTGAATGCAACATTTCCTTGAAAAATATGCCATGTAAGACTCCATGCACATAGCTTGTCTAACATATAAGCAAACAGCGGAAGACTTCTAGGGAACCTGAGAATAAACATGCTAACAAGTGTCAACACAAAGGTTGGTGAGTTCATAGTTTTAATGTTGCGCATAATCTGTATATAAAGGTGGATCACAAGATTTCAGTTGTTTCATCTAGAAACGTTTATCAAAATATTCAACGAAATTGAGCACCCTGGTAACTAAACTTAACGTATATATAATTTATACCCTTTGTATAATCATCTTAATAATACACGCAACCAACGTGTAAGCTTCTCAAATAGCATACGTCCGTTAAAAGGCTAGTGCTCTAGCTCGGACGGGGATATCAAGCCCTATGGATCCATATATAACTACTCGCGCCCACCAGTTCTTATAACCGGCAGTTACTAGTTACCAAAGCTAAGGGTTTTCGGTTCAAACTCGGTGTAGAATTTAGTATGTACTTGTATCCATTGCGTTTAAAATAAAGTGCATGTATTCTCAGCCCAAAAATATAGATTGCAAAAGCAATTAAAAAGGGAGCAAATGAAACTCACGCATATAGATATTGTAAATTAGTTAATAAAGCATTTGCATGTATTCTCGGCCCAAAAAATGTAAAGGGTAAAAGGGATCATATGAAACTCACCTTAGCAGCATATAAAGTCGTTCACCAAAATGTGACTGAAACTCGGAATGCAAAATTAACCGTAGATCTCAACCTAGAGAACATATGTTGGTCAATAAATGTCTATCAAGCTAGGTCTGGTCATAGTGTATCACAATCCTAATGCTCTAGATCGACATACAAAAGTTATCCAAAGTCATTTCAAAAAGTCAATTTTGACAATAGTTCAACAAAACGAGACGTACCTTATATAATGATTCATTTACTCAGTTGGTAATACTCAAAAATCCAATTTATCAATCTTACAAACAAGTTGTTTAAATATTAATTGCAGATTCAAAAGCAATTCCAATTATCATTAATCATAATTCAGTTGTCCATATCTTTTAATTCGTTCATCGAAATTACGCGATTCCAAAATGAAAAGTTATTGATTTTTCGCCAGCTTTCCAAAAACATGTATATCATATACCTTTTACCAGTAATATATGTATTTAATTCATAATTCATTATAAACTGTTTAACGATGAAATTTAGCATACACGTATGTATAAATATATATACTCGATCACTAGACATGGATACACAATTAATATATAAAAGATAAAATATGAGTGCTTACGTATCAATATTGAGATTCAATATTTTAGAAAAGTACGTAGACGTAATGGAGATGATAAATACTAGGTTTGATTCATAAATATACTCTCAAACATTACCCATAACCTCCTTGGTAATAACACATAATTTCCTTAGCTCTATTCCGCTCGAAAACATATTTTGAAAGTGACACGCTCATGACCTCGTCGTAGTATTTTAGGTATAATACTAATTAATAATAATACTACTAATAATATTAAGATTAATAATAATATTAATCTTAATAATAATAATAATAATAATAATAATAATAATAATAATAAATATAAATATAATATATATTGAGAGATAGATGCGAGATAGATGGATACAGAAAAACAGAAACGTTCGATATTTATAGGAACAGACCTGTCCCACCTGCCCATGCAATCGCATGGGCTTATGGGCATTTTGCCATGCGATCGCATGGCATCATTTTCCAGCTCACATCTTGTTTGTTCACTAGCGTGTCGACATATTAATATAATACGTAAATCAAATTTAAAATTTTAAAAAGTCGTATTTATTAAATACTTCAGGGGTATTCTATGTAACTTATAATTAATAATTTCTATCATGTCGTTTTCATGTGAATAGTAAATGAATTAATTTAAATTTAACTATTTAAGCTACACGTTGTACGTTGTGCTTTACGAATTGTACATTATTAATTTAACTTCGTTTCTTAAAAAAAATACAAAAATTATATCATAAAAATAAAATGACTTAATACGTAAAATTTTTAATTTGAAATAGCATCGTTTAATAGTAAATTTTTAATTATTTCGTATATAAATATTATTCGCATGATTCCGTATATATCGAAAACTCTTATATTTATTAAAATATGTATATAATACATGTTATGACGTTCGTGAATCGTTGGACAAACAGGGTGGTCAACCGTTATATAAAAAATCATTTTTGAAAGTTTTAAAACTTGTCAAAATTCATTGCTTATCATGTCGAAAATATTAAATCATATAGAGAATTGGTTTAAATAAGTCGAAATTTTCTGGGTCATCACAGTACCTCTGAAATATCCCGTTCTTATTGATTAAAAACGTTCCATATTAATTGATTTCGTTGCGAGGTTTTGACCTCTATATGAGACGTTTTTCAAAGACTGCATTCATTTTAAAACAAACCATAACCTTTATTTCATCAATAAAGGTTTAAAAAGCTTTACGTAGATTATCAAATAATGATAATCTAAAATATCCTGTTTACACACGACCATTACATAATGGTTTACAATACAAATATGTTACAACAAAATAAGTTTCTTGAATGCAGTTTTTACACAATATCATACAAGCATGGACTCCAAATCTCGTCCTTATTTAAGTATGCGACAGCGGAAGCTCTTAATAATCACCTGAGAATAAACATGCTTAAAACGTCAACAAAAATGTTGGTGAGTTATAGGTTTAACCTATATATATCAAATCATAATAATAGACCACAAGATTTCATATTTCAATACACATCCCATACATAGAGATAAAAATCATTCATATGGTGAACAACTGGTAACCGACATTAACAAGATGCATATATAAGAATATCCCCATCATTCCGGGACACCCTTCGGATATGATATAAATTTCGAAGTACTAAAGCATCTGGTACTTTGGATGGGGTTTGTTAGGCCCAATAGATCTATCTTTAGGATTCGCGTCAATTAGGGTGTCTGTTCCCTAATTCTTAGATTACCAGACTTAATAAAAAGGGGCATATTCGATTTCGATAATTCAACCATAGAATGTAGTTTCACGTACTTGTGTCTATTTTGTAAATCATTTATAAAACCTGCATGTATTCTCATCCCAAAAATATTAGATTTTAAAAGTGGGACTATAACTCACTTTCACAGATTTTTACTTCGTCGAGAAGTAAGACTTGGCCACTGGTTGATTCACGAACCTATAACAATATATACATATATATCAAAGTATGTTCAAAATATATTTACAACACTTTTAATATATTTTGATGTATTAAGTTTATTAAGTCAGCTGTCCTCGTTAGTAACCTACAACTAGTTGTCCACAGTTAGATGTACAGAAATAAATCGATAAATATTATCTTAAATCAATCCACGACCCAGTGTATACGTATCTCAGTATTGATCATAACTCAAACTATATATATTTTGGAATCAACCTCAACCCTGTTAGCTAACTCCAACATTCACATATAGAGTGTCTATGGTTGTTCCGAAATATATATAGATGTGTCGACATGATAGGTCGAAACATTGTATACATGTCTATGGTATCTCAAGATTACATAATATACAATACAAGTTGATTAAGTTATGGTTGGAATAGATTTGTTACCAATTTTCACGTAGCTAAAATGAGAAAAATTATCCAATCTTGTTTTACCCATAACTTCTTCATTTTAAATCCGTTTTGAGTGAATCAAATTGCTATGGTTTCATATTGAACTCTATTTTATGAATCTAAACAGAAAAAGTATAGGTTTATAGTCGAAAAAATAAGTTACAAGTCGTTTTTGTAAAGGTAGTCATTTCAGTCGAAAGAACGACGTCTAGATGACCATTTTAGAAAACATACTTCCACTTTGAGTTTAACCATAATTTTTGGATATAGTTTCATGTTCAAAATAAAAATCATTTTCTCAGAATAACAACTTTTAAATTAAAGTTTATCATAGTTTTTAATTAACTAACCCAAAACAGCCCGCGGTGTTACTACGACGGCGTAAATCCGGTTTTACGGTGTTATTCGTGTTTCCAGGTTTTAAATCATTAAGTTATCATATCATATAGATATAGAACATGTGTTTAGTTGATTTTAAAAGTCAATTTAGAAGGATTAACTTTTGTTTGCGAACAAGTTTAGAATTAACTAAACTATGTTCTAGTGATTACAAGTTTAAACCTTCGAATAAGATAGCTTTATATGTATGAATCGAATGATGTTATGAACATCATTACTACCTTAAGATCCTTGGATAAACCTACTGGAAAAGAGAAAAATGGATCTAGCTTCAACGGATCCTTGGATGGCTCGAAGTTCTTGAAGCAGAATCATGACACGAAAACAAGTTCAAGTAAGATCATCACTTGAAATAAGATTGTTATAGTTATAGAAATTGAACCAAAGTTTGAATATGATTATTACCTTGTATTAGAATGATAACCTACTGTAAGAAACAAAGATTTCTTGAGGTTGGATGATCACCTTACAAGATTGGAAGTGAGCTAGCAAACTTGAAAGTATTCTTGATTTTATGTAACTAGAACTTGTAGAATTTATGATGAACACTTAGAACTTGAAGATAGAACTTGAGAGAGATCAATTAGATGAAGAAAATTGAAGAATGAAAGTGTTTGTAGGTGTTTTTGGTCGTTGGTGTATGGATTAGATATAAAGGATATGTAATTTTGTTTTCATGTAAATAAGTCATGAATGATTACTCATATTTTTGTAATTTTATGAGATATTTCATGCTAGTTGCCAAATGATGGTTCCCACATGTGTTAGGTGACTCACATGGGCTGCTAAGAGCTGATCATTGGAGTGTATATACCAATAGTACATACATCTAAAAGCTGTGTATTGTACGAGTACGAATACGGGTGCATACGAGTAGAATTGTTGATGAAACTGAACGAGGATGTAATTGTAAGCATTTTTGTTAAGTAGAAGTATTTTGATAAGTGTATTGAAGTCTTTCAAAAGTGTATAAATACATATTAAAACACTACATGTATATACATTTTAACTGAGTCGTTAAGTCATCGTTAGTCGTTACATGTAAGTGTTGTTTTGAAACCTTTAGGTTAACGATCTTGTTAAATGTTGTTAACCCAATGTTTATAATATCAAATGAGATTTTAAATTATTATATTATCATGATATTATCATGTATGAATATCTCTTAATATGATATATATACATTAAATGTCTTTACAACGATAATCGTTACATATATGTCTCGTTTAAAAATCATTAAGTTAGTAGTCTTGTTTTTACATATGTAGTTCATTGTTAATATACTTAATGATATGTTTACTTATCATAGTATCATGTTAACTATATATATATCCATATATATGTCATCATATAGTTTTTACAAGTTTTAACGTTCGTGAATCACCTGTCAACTTGGGTGGTCAATTGTCTATATGAAACATATTTCAATTAATCAAGTCTTAACAAGTTTGATTGCTTAACATGTTGGAAACATTTAATCATGTAAATATCAATCTCAATTAATATATATAAACATGGAAAAGTTCGGGTCACTACAGTACCTACCCGTTAAATAAATTTCGTCCCGAAATTTTAAGCTGTTGAAGGTGTTGACGAATCTTCTAGAAATAGATGCGGGTATTTCTTCTTCATCTGATCTTCACGCTCCCAGGTGAACTCGGGTCCTCTACGAGCATTCCATCGAACCTTAACAATTGGTATCTTGTTTTGCTTAAGTCTTTTAACCTCACGATCCATTATTTCGACGGGTTCTTCGATGAATTGAAGTTTTTCGTTGATATGGATTTCATCTAACAGAATAGTGAGATCTTATTTAGCAAAACATTTCTTCAAATTCGAGACGTGAAAAGTGTTATGTACAGCCGCGAGTTGTTGAGGTAACTCAAGTCGGTAAGCTACTGGTCCGACACGATCAATAATCTTGAATGGTCCAATATACCTTGGATTTAATTTCCCTCATTTACCAAATCGAACAATGCCTTTCCAAGGTGCAACTTTAAGCATGACCATCTCTCAAATTTCAAATTCTATATCTTTTCTTTTAATGTCAGTGTAGCTCTTTTGTCGACTTTGGGCGGTTTTCAACCGTTGTTGAATTTGGATGATCTTCTCGGTAGTTTCTTGTATAATCTCCGGACCCGTAATCTGTCTATCCCCCACTTCACTCCAATAAATCGGAGACCTGCACTTTCTACCATAAAGTGCTTCAAACGGCGCCATCTCAATGCTTGAATGGTAGCTGTTGTTGTAGGAAAATTCTGCTAACGGTAGATGTCGATCCCAACTGTTTCCGAAATCAATAACACATGCTCGTAGCATGTCTTCAAGCGTTTGTATCATCCTTTCGCTCTGCCCATCAGTTTGTGGATGATAGGCAATACTCATGTCTAGACGAGTTCCTAATGCTTGCTGTAATGTCTGCCAAAATCTTGAAATAAATCTGCCATCCCTATCAGAGATAATAGAGATTGGTATTCCATGTCTGGAGACGACTTCCTTCAAATACAGTCGTGCTAACTTCTCCATCTTGTCATCTTCTCTTATTGGCAGGAAGTGTGCTGATTTGGTGAGACGATCAACTATTACCCAAATAGTATCAAAACCACTTGCAGTCCTTGGCAATTTAGTGATGAAATCCATGGTAATGTTTTTCCATTTCCATTCCGGGATTTCGGGTTGTTGAAGTAGACCTTATGGTTTCTGATGCTCAGCTTTGAACTTAGAACACGTCAAACATTCTCCTACATATTTAGCAACATCGGCTTTCATACCCGGCCACCAAAAATGTTTCTTGAGATCCTTGTACATCTTCCCCGTTCCAGGATGTATTGAGTATCTGGTTTTATGAGCTTCTCTAAGTACCATTTCTCTCATATCTCCAAATTTTGGTACCCAAATCCTTTCAGCTCTATACCGGGTTCCGTCTTCCCGAATATTAAGATGCTTCTCCGATCCTTTAGGTATTTCATCCTTTAAATTTCCCTCTTTTAAAACTCCTTGTTGCGCCTCCTTTATTTGAGTAGTAAGGTTATTATGAATCATTATATTCATAGATTTTACTCGAATGGGTTCTCTGTCCTTCCTGCTCAAGGCATCGGCTACCACATTTGCCTTCCTCGGGTGGTAACGAATCTCAAAGTCGTAATCATTCAACAATTCAATCCACCTACGCTGCCTCATATTCAGTTATTTCTGATTAAATATGTGTTGAAGACTTTTGTGGTCGGTATATATAATACTTTTGACCCCATATAAGTAGTGCCTCCAAGTCTTTAATGCAAAAACAACCGCGCCTAATTCCAAATCATGCGTCGTATAATTTTGTTCGTGAATCTTCAATTGTCTAGACGCATAAGCAATCACCTTCGTTCGTTGCATTAATACACAACCGAGACCTTGCTTTGATGCGTCACAATAAATCACAAAATCATCATTCCCTTCAGGCAATGACAATATAGGTGCCGTAGTTAGCTTGTTCTTTAATAACTGAAACGCTTTCTCTTGTTCATCATTCCATTCAAATTTCTTCCCTTTATGCGTTAATGCAGTCAAGGGTTTTGCTATTCTGGAAAAGTCTTGGATGAACCTTCTGTAGTAACCAGCTAGTCCTAAAAACTGGCGTATGTGTTTCGGAGTTTTCGGGGTTTCCCACTTTTCAACAGTTTCTATCTTTGCCGGATCCACCTTAATACCTTCTTTGTTCACTATGTGACCGAGGAATTGAACTTCTTCCAACCAAAATGTACACTTTGAAAACTTAGCATACAATTCTTCCTTCCTCAATATTTCTAACACCTTTCTCAAATGTTCACCGTGTTCTTGGTCATTCTTTGAGTAATTAAGTATGTCATTAATGAAAACAATGACAAACTTGTCAAGGTATGGTCCACACACTCGGTTCATAAGCTCCATGAACACAGCTGATGCATTAGTTAAACCAAACGGCATGACCATAAACTCGTAATGACCGTAACGTGTTCTGAAAGCAGTCTTTGGAATATCATCTTCTTTCACCCGCATTTGATGATACCCGGAGCGTAAGTCAACCTTTGAATAAACAGACGAGCCTTGTAGTTGATCAAATAAGTCGTTGATTCTCGGTAGTGGGTAGCGGTTCTTAATGGTAAGTTTGTTCAACTCTCAGTAGTCGATACACAACCTGAATGTACCATCTTTCTTCTTGACAAACAAAACAGGAGCTCCCCACGGTGATGTGCTTGATCGAATGAAACCACGCTCTAAAAGTTCTTGTAATTGGCTTTGCAGTTCTTTCATCTCGCTGGGTGCGATTCTGTAAGGAGCACGAGCTATTGGTGCAGTTCCTGGTACAAGATCTATTTGAAATTCAACGGATCGATGTGGGGGTAATCCCGGTAATTCTTTCGGAAATACATCGGGAAATTCTTTTGCAAGGGAACATCATTGATGCTCTTTTCTTCAGTTTGTACTTTCTCGACGTGTGCTAGAACAGCATAGCAACCTTTTCTTATTAGTTTTTGTGCCTTCAAATTACTAATAAGATGTAGCTTCGTGTTGCCCTTTTCTCCGTACACCATTAAGGGTTTTCCTTTTTCTCGTATAATGCGAATTGCATTTTTGTAACAAACGATCTCTGCTTTCACTTCTTTCAACCAGTCCATACCGATTATCACATCAAAACTCCCTAACTCTACTGGTATCAAATCAATCTTAAATGTTTCGCTAACCAGTTTAATTTCTCGATTCCGACATATATTATCTACTGAAATTAATTTACCATTTGCTAATTCGAGTAAAAATTTACTATCCAAAGGCGTCAATGGACAACTTAATTTAGCACAAAAATCTCTACTCATATAGCTTCTATCCGCACCCGAATCAAATAAAACGTAAGCAGATTTATTGTCAATAAGAAACGTACCCGTAATAAGCTCCGGGTCTTCCTGTGCCTCTGCCGCATTAATATTGAAAACTCTTCCGCGGCCTTGTCCATTCGTGTTCTCCTGGTTTGGGCATTTTCTAATAATGTGGCCCGGTTTTCCACATTTATAACAAACTACATTGGCATAACTTGCTCCGACACTACTTGCTCCGCCATTACTCGTTCCGACACCATTTGTTCCTTTCGTTCTATTAACCCATGGTCCATAGACCTCACACTTCGCCGCGCTATGACCATTTCTTTTACACTTGTTGCAAAATTTGATGCAGAACCCCGAGTGATACTTTTCACACCTTTGGCATAGCTGCTTCTGATTGTTGTTGTTGTTGCGGTTATTATTGTTGTTGGGATGATTGTTGTAGTTACTGTTGTTGTTGCTGTTTTTGTTGTTGTTGTTGTTGGGCCGTTTGTTGTAGTTGCGATTGATGTTGTGATTGTTGGGATAATTGTTGCGATTATTGTTGTAATTGCTGTTGTTGTTGTATTGGTGATTCTTATCACCGTTTTCCTCCCACTTTCTTTTGACTTGCTTCACATTGGCCTCTTCAGTAGTCTGTTCTTTAATTCTTTCTTCAATCTGGTTCACTAGTTTGTGAGCCATTCTACATGCCTGTTGTATGGAGGCGGGCTCGTGTGAACTTATATCTTCTTGGATTCTTTCCGGTAATCCTTTCACAAATGCGTCGATCTTCTCTTCCTCATCTTCGAATGCTCCCGGACACAATAGGCACAATTCTGTGAATCGTCTTTCGTACGTGGTAATATCAAATCCTTGGGTTCGTAACCCTCTAAGTTCTGTCTTGAGCTTATTGACCTTGGTTCTGGGACGGTACTTCTCGTTCATCAAGTGCTTGAATGCTGACCACGGTAGTGCGTACGCATCGTCTTGTCCCACTTGCTCTAGATAGGTATTCCACCATGTTAACGCAGAACTTGTGAAGGTATGCGTAGCGTACTTCACTTTGTCCTCTTCCGTACACTTACTTATGGCAAACACCGATTCGACCTTCTCGGTCCACCGTTTCAATCCGATCGGTCCTTCGGTTCCATCAAATTCCAAAGGTTTGCAGGCAGTGAATTCTTTGTAGGTGCATCCTACACGATTTCCTGTACTGCTAGATCAAAGATTATTGTTGGTATGTAGCGCAGCCTGTACTGCGGCTATGTTTGAAGCTAGAAAAGTACGGAATTCCTCTTCATTCATATTCACGGTGTGTCGAGTAGTCGGTGCCATTTCCTTCAAAATAGTCAAATGGAACAAGTTAATCATACAGAATATTAAGAGTAGTTAATAGTATTTCGTAGCATAATATGAACTCATTTATAAAAGCTTTTTCTTCATATTAGCGTTTTATAAGTTTAAATTCGGGTAGTACCTACCCGTTAAGTTCATACTTAGTAGCTAATATACAATTCAACTACTACAATTCTTTATGAAAAACTGATTATAATAATATTTCGCGTTCAAACTTTTACACCATATTTTACAAACTTACAATACCGCTTATTTTACATATAGCATGAAATATAGCACACAATAAATTTGTTACAAGATGGTTGTGAAGATAATTCTAGCTAGTACACAAGTCGTTCAGCAAAGGCAATAAAGACACGTAATTCATACATCCAGAAACAAGTCATGCATTCTGGTTTTACTAGGATTACTTCCCATCCTTGGTCTTGTGGAACATAACCGTTATGGCCGTTGATAAGACAGCGTGTTGTAACGTCGTCAAAGGGATGAGGGTTACGTAATGTCCAACAGTCCCGTAACAATCTAAAAACCTCATTTCTTACCCCAATTACCGACTCCGTCACTTGTGGGAACGTTTTGTTTAATAGTTGTAGCCCGATGTTCTTGTTATCACTTTGGTGAGAAGCGAACATTACTAATCCATAAGCATAACATGCTTCTTTATGTTGCATGTTAGCCGCTTTTTCTAAATCACGAAGTCCAATATTCGGATATATTGAGTCAAAATAATTTCTTAACCCATTGCGTAAAATAGCATTTGGGTTCCCCGCAATATATGCGTCAAAGTAAACACATCGTAACTTATGGATTTCCCAATGTGATATCCCCCATCTTTCGAACGAAAGCCTTTTATAAATTAAGGCATTCTTGGAACGTTCTTCGAATGTCTTACAAACTAATCTCGCCTTAAATAGTTGTACCGAAGAATTCTGACTGACTCTAGACAAGATTTCATCAATCATCTCTCCGGGTAGGTCTCTTAAAATATTGGGTTGTCTATCCATTTTGTGTTTTTATACTGTAAAATAGACAAGAGTTAGATTCATAAAAAAAATACTTATTAATACAAGCAATTTTTACATATATCATAAAGCATAAGCACACTATATTACATATATTACACCACACGAATACAACTATCTTATTCCGACTCACTTGTTTCTTCTTCTTCGGTTTTGGTTCGTTTTGCCAAGTTTCTAGGGATATATGATGTTCTCCTAATACGAGCCGTCGTTTTCCACATTGGTTTAGAAAAACCTGGTGGTTTAGAGGTTCTCGGGTCATTGTTACAACTTAAGGACTTCGGGGGTTGACGATACATATAAAGTTCATCGGGGTTGGAATTAGATTTCTCTATTTTTATGCCCTTTCCCTTATTATTTTCTTTTGCCTTTTTAAATTCAGTTGGGGTAATTTCTATAACATCATCGGAATTCTCGTCGGAATCCGATTCATCGGAGAATTGGTAATCCTCCCAATATTTTGCTTCCTTGGCGGAAACACCATTGACCATAATTAACCTTGGTCGGTTGGTTGAGGATTTTCTTTTACTTAACCGTTTTATTATTTCTCCCACCGGTTCTATTTCTTCATCCGGTTCCGATTCTTCTTCCGGTTCCGATTCTTCTTCCGGTTCTGACTCTTCTTCCGGTTCCTCTTCGGGAACTTGTGAATCAGTCCACGAATCATTCCAATTTACATTTAACTCTTCATTATTATTAGGTGAGTCAATGGGACTTGTTCTAGAGGTAGACATCAATCACATAATATCAAACGTGTTAAGAGATTAATATATCACATAATATTCACATGTTAAAAATATAAAGTTTCCAACAAAATTTGTTAAGCAATCATTTTTCAAGTAAACACGGTCGAAGTCCAGACTCACTAATGCATCCTAACAAACTCGATAAGACATACTAATGCAAAATTCTGGTTCTCTAAGACCAACGCTCGGATACCAACTGAAATGTCCCGTTCTTATTGATTAAAAACGTTCCATATTAATTGATTTCGTTGCGAGGTTTTGACCTCTATATGAGACGTTTTTCAAAGACTGCTTCATTTTAAAACAAACCATAACCTTTATTTCATCAATAAAGGTTTAAAAAGCTTTACGTAGATTATCAAATAATGATAATCTAAAATATCCTGTTTACACACGACCATTACATAATGGTTAACAATACAAATATGTTACAACAAAATAAGTTTCTTGAATGCAGTTTTTACACAATATCATACAAGCATGAACTCCAAATCTCGTCCTTATTTAAGTATGCGACAGCGGAAGCTCTTAATAATCACCTGAGAATAAACATGCTTAAAACGTCAACAAAAATGTTGGTGAGTTATAGGTTTAACCTATATATATCAAATCATAATAATAGACCACAAGATTTCATATTTCAATACACATCCCATACATAGAGATAAAAATCATTCATATGGTGAACAACTGGTAACCGACATTAACAAGATGCATATATAAGAATATCCCCATCATTTCGGGACACCCTTCGGATATGATATAAATTTCGAAGTACTAAAGCATCTGGTACTTTGGATGGGGTTTGTTAGGCCCAATAGATCTATCTTTAGGATTCGCGTCAATTAGGGTGTCTGTTCCCTAATTCTTAGATTACCAGACTTAATAAAAAGGGGCATATTCGATTTCGATAATTCAACCATAGAATGTAGTTTCACGTACTTGTGTCTATTTTGTAAATCATTTATAAAACCTGCATGTATTCTCATCCCAAAAATATTAGATTTTAAAAGTGGGACTATAACTCACTTTCACAGATTTTTACTTCATCGGGAAGTAAGACTTGGCCACTGGTTGATTCAAGAACCTATAACAATATATACATATATATAAAAGTATGTTCAAAATATATTTACAACACTTCTAATATATTTTGATGTTTTAAGTTTATTAAGTCAGCTGTCCTCGTTAGTAACCTACAACTAGTTGTCCACAGTTAGATGTACAGAAATAAATCGATAAATATTATCTTGAATCAATCCACGACCCAGTGTATACGTATCTCAGTATTGATCATAACTCAAACTATATATATTTTGGAATCAACCTCAACCCTGTATAGCTAACTCCAACATTCACATATAGAGTGTCTATGGTTGTTCCGAAATATATGTAGATGTGTCGACATGATAGATCGAAACATTGTATACGTGTCTATGGTATCTCAAGATTACATAATATACAATACAAGTTGATTAAGTTATGGTTGGAATAGATTTGTTACCAATTTTCACGTAGCTAAAATGAGAAAAATTATCCAATCTTGTTTTACCCATAACTTCTTCATTTTAAATCCGTTTTGAGTGAATCAAATTGCTATGGTTTCATATTGAACTCTATTTTATGAATATAAACAGAAAAAGTATAGGTTTATAGTCGGAAAAATAAGTTACAAGTCGTTTTTGTAAAGGTAGTCATTTCAGTCGAAAGAACGACGTCTAGATGACCATTTTAGAAAACATACTTCCACTTTGAGTTTAACCATAATTTTTGGATATAGCTTCATGTTCATAATAAAAATCATTTTCTCAGAATAACAACTTTTAAATCAAAGTTTATCATAGTTTTTAATTAACTAACCCAAAACAGCCCGCGGTGTTACTACGACGGCGTAAATCCGGTTTTACGGTGTTTTTCGTGTTTCCAGGTTTTAAATCATTAAGTTAGCATATCATATAGATATAGAACATGTGTTTAGTTGATTTTAAAAGTCAAGTTAGAAGGATTAACTTTTGTTTGCGAACAAGTTTAGAATTAACTAAACTATGTTCTAGTAATTACAAGTTTAAACCTTCGAATAAGATAGCTTTATATGTATGAATCGAATAATGTTATGAACATCATTACTACCTTAAGATCCTTGGATAAACCTACTGTAAAAGAGAAAAATGGATCTAGCTTCAACGGATCCTTGGATGGCTCGAAGTTCTTGAAGCAGAATCATGACACGAAAACAAGTTCAAGTAAGATCATCACTTGAAATAAGATTGTTATAGTTATAGAAATTGAACCAAAGTTTGAATATGATTATTACCTTGTATTAGAATGATAACCTACTGTAAGAAACAAAGATTTCTTGAGGTTGGATGATCACCTTACAAGATTGGAAGTGAGCTAGCAAACTTGAAAGTATTCTTGATTTTATGTAACTAGAACTTGTAGAATTTATGAAGAACACTTAGAACTTGAAGATAGAACTTGAGAGAGATCAATTAGATGAAGAAAATTGAAGAATGAAAGTGTTTATAGGTGGTTTTGGTCGTTGGTGTATGGATTAGATATAAAGGATATGTAATTTTGTTTTCATGTAAATAAGTCATGAATGATTACTCATATTTTTGTAATTTTATGAGATATTTCATGCTAGTTGCCAAATTATGGTTCCCACATGTGTTAGGTGACTCACATGGGCTGCTAAGAGCTGATCATTAGAGTGTATATACCAATAGTACATACATCTAAAAGCTGTGTATTGTACGAGTACGAATACGGGTGCATACGAGTAGAATTGTTGATGAAACTGAACGAGGATGTAATTTTAAGCATTTTTGTTAAGTAGAAGTATTTTGATAAGTGTATTGAAGTCTTTCAAAAGTGTATAAATACATATTAAAACACTACATGTATATACATTTTAACTGAGTCGTTAAGTCATCGTTAGTCGTTACATGTAAGTGTTGTTTTGAAACCTTTAGGTTAACGATCTTGTTAAATGTTGTTAACCCAATGTTTATAATATCAAATGAGATTTTAAATTATTATATTATCATGATATTATCATGTATGAATATCTCTTAATATGATATATATACATTAAATGTCTTTACAACGATAATCGTTACATATATGTCTCGTTTAAAAATCATTAAGTTAGTAGTCTTGTTTTTACATATGTAGTTCATTCTTAATATACTTAATGATATGTTTACTTATCATAGTATCATGTTAACTATATATATATCCATATATATGTCATCATATAGTTTTTACAAGTTTTAACGTTCGTGAATCACCGGTCAACTTGGGTGATCAATTGTCTATATGAAACATATTTCAATTAATCAAGTCTTAAAAAGTTTGATTGCTTAACATGTTGGAAACATTTAATCATGTAAATATCAATCTCAATTAATATATATAAACATGGAAAAGTTCGGGTCACTACAACCTCCCCGTTAAAGAAATTTCGTCCCGAAATTTGAGTGAGGTCATCATGGTTAACAATAAAAATGTTTTTATGACGAATATGAGTTGATAAATAGAATTTCTATCACCGTTGAATAATATGGATAAAACAATCCAATTACTCGAAGCGTATGAGGGAAGTTATCGTAATAAAGTGAAATGAGGGAATAGAGATTCATCTTAACTTTTGACGTATCAACGATTGATTTTCGGAATTTAAGGAATAGAAAATCTTCATAATCTATATAAGATTTGATTCTTTGGAATTTATGGAAATTAGGATTTTCTTTGATTAAATGCGTAATCTGCCTCGATTGTTATGTCTGATTTTTCGCTATAAATTGACCTCTTCCGTTTCATTTATTTTCACCACTCCTATAATCTTCTTTTTTATTTCATACATCCCAATAGTTTGTGAAAATGCTTAATCCAGTTCTGATTCTTGATATTTTCCTGGCTATCGTATCCTTCAATCTTCTTTTTCAATTGCCACCAGAGGAAGTTATTTTCTTCTACTATTACCTTGGGGTTATAGTGTTTTTCATTCTCCCGTGTCTTTATATTGCTATACACATTGATATACACGGTTTGTAATTTTGGGGTTGTTATCAGGCTTTATATTCTCCATTATATTTCGGAGCTTCATGCTTTCGTTTTCTCTTCCCGACCTTAAGTCAAGCGGATAATGGTCCAGAATTCGTAGGTATGAAGTTTCAGATGAACATAACTAATGTTCTAAGAAAGAAATGGTAATAGCACAATCTGACTTGTTAAATTACCAGAATATCTGAAAAAGACCGAATCATCAAGAAAAATATTTTCTTGATATATTTAGAGGTTAAATATAATGAAAGAGTTATGTAACATGGTTCATGATGAGGGTGTGATCTGTGAACCTTTATCACTTTCCATTAGAAACTCAGCATGACTTACTGTAATATAATCACGTTGATCAAGTGTCATTATATTATACTAATTCATGCTTCAGTTCCCAACACTACTTCAAAACATTCATATTTTAAACTTGAAGAATTCAGAATTTAAAAACTAAAATAGTTTCTTTTATGAGGTAACACCGATAACGTGAAGAGATAAATAATTTCGGATGATAATAGTTATGAAGATATCTTCAGAAATATTGAAGATATTTATAATGAAAGATATGATAATATCTTAGAATTTCTAATATTAACGGATGGTGAAGAAGATTTGTCTGTGAAGGTTTAGAGTTAGGAGCAAGGCATTCGTTAATGACTTCAGCAGATGCTGAATCATTTGTATTCTTTGAAGGCAGGTTTAGTCTTTGTGATTTGTCTACAGCCTCCTTCATAGTTTGCTCAATTCGTTTTCCAGTACCAAATTTTCTCTTTTTCTGTGCTTTTCCAACACACTACACTTTACCATCAAACTTTTGACTATTAAAGTCGTTTACAGTTTTTGCTGCTTTATTAGCATTTTTCCAAAATTCGGAGAACTAGTTTCGCAGTTTGGGGTGTTTTTCAGAAACTTCACATTCGAAGTATGTAAGTCCAGGAGGTAGACGTTATATGTACACATATAACTGTTGGCATAGACGTGCTGCAAGATTTCAAAATACTGATTGCTAATTCCCGATAATTCGTATGGCAATTTTCGTTACAAGATGCAAATGAGTAAATGATAGGGTTTCAATGAGTATTATGATTTTTCGGAAGGTCAAAGATCAATGAAGTTGTTGGTAAATTTACTGCTAATGTGGTGGAACATGAAAGGTTCCCTGGTAACAAGAACGTATATGTCCAGATTACAATAAGGCTAATCTGAAAAAAAAATCGAAGTTGACTGGTTGAAAGTGTGATAAAACGGGATACTTTGAAAAGGATTTGCAAGATTATTTTCAGTAAAAACAACGCTAAAGGATCTTTCACATTTTTGAAGTCAAAGTATAGCTTTGAAAAATGTAGAGATCTAAGAATGATGTCACCCGTTAAATCTTGACTTTGATTCTGATCCGTCAATATCAGAATATGTAATTGAATTTGTATGAAAACGATTGTATATCGTTGTGAGCATTGTTAATAATTTTTGAATCAAAGTTGAAGAATGTACAGTGTAACATATTAATTGCGAACTTATATATTTTCCGGGTATTACCTACCCGTTAAAGATTTCACAATTAATACTTAGTACAAAAGAATTTTTATTACCGTTTTTATGTAAATATGTGTATGTATATTTTCTTCAGATGTAACACAGATTTAATGAGTTAATATCATATTAAGCTCATTTAATTTTCGGCTTGACTTAGAAATGATTAATCTCTAAAACATTAAAGATTACATAATCTTTGCCGAGTATTTCGCTAATGTAATCGATACTTCATTATTTATTCTTATTTCTCGGTGAAGGATGTTGATGCTCGTGGAATTTTTGTGAACCTTACAAGGCACAAATGATGTTTTCTGGAAAGTTTTGAGTACATCGAAAATGAAATTGTAAAATCAATTATGTAATTGAATAATACACTTGGTTTATTATGAAATGAAATTCATTAAGTTGAAACAGAGATTGTAGTTAACAATGGTTAAAGTTGAAACAGAGATTGTAGTTAACAATGGTTAAGTTGTTAAGGAAGGATGTACATCATTGCATATTAGTAATATGAACTAACCGAGTAGTACCTACCAGTTAAGATTCACACGTAATAGCTTAGTACGAAAAGATTTATTTTGATTTCAAAATTCATATATATTAAATATACATAAAATTTCTTCAGGGGAAATGAGTTAATACTTCATCGGTTATTGTTGCTGGTATTTCTTGGTAACTATGGTGCGTATGACGTTGATGCTCGTGGGACAGATTGTGAAGTTGAGGTTTGCGGTGCGGTTGTTATTGGTGGTGGTGGTAATGATACTGTTGGTGTTGATGATGGTGGTACTATTGATTCCAGTGATGCTGCCGGTGCTTGTAATCTTTGCACCATATTCTCCAAAGCCACTACCCGAGCGCGAAGACTTCCTCTACTACACTGGGATGATTGGCGGTTCGGACGAGCGGATGAATAAGATCCAGAATTTGAGATAGTATATTATCGTGACGAGATACTCTGGAAATGAGAGAGAAAATGGTATTACGAACAGGTTCACCGGTAAGTGCTTCAGGTTCTTCGCCAAGAGGGCAATGTGGTGGATGGAAGGGATCACCTTCTTCTTGTCTCCAATGATTAAGTAGACTACGAACCCATCCCCAATTCATCCAGAATAGGTGATGGCTAATTGGTTGATCCATTCCGGTTACACTTTCTTCAGAGTTCAGGTGAATATCCATATCGGAATAGCTGTCGGAATTTAAGGAATTTGAACTAGATACGGGAACCATCTTGTATAATTAGATAGATGATTTTTGATATGAAATAGATTATAGAATTTAGATTGGTACTCTTCAATACATAATTTATATATGTATATATAATACCAAAATTCCGTAAATTACGGAGAAATTTTCGGAAAATGGCAGTCAAAGTTTACTATAATAGATATGCCAAGATATGAATTTTGTCTATACACTATCTATGCAATCAATGCAATAAGACGCGTTTAGACTTAAGATGATAGACAGGTAATTTCTGAAAAGAACTGATAAGCAAAACTTTTGACATGCAGACACAGTCGAAGTCCAGACTTACTAATGCATCCTAACAACTATCAGTTAGACACACTTATGCAAGACCTGGTTCACTAGGACCAACGCTCTGATACCAACTGTGACGATTGCTCCAAATCCATATGGACGAACACGTCATTCATCGATTTCATTGCGAGGTATTTGACCTCTATATGATACGTTTTGTGAACATTGCATTCTTTTGAAAAGGCACACCATAAATGAATATTTAAATCAAAGGTTTTCGACATCTAATGATATCTACATATAGACAATCACCGTAAATAATAGTTTACAATAGTACTTCTGTTGACAATGCAGTCAAAATAAGATACATGGTGATGATTTGGTGAATGCAACGTTTCCTTGAAAAATATGCCATGTAAGACTCCATGCACATAGCTTGTCTAACATATAAGCAAACAGTGGAAGACTTTTAGGGAACCTGAGAATAAACATGCTAACAAGTGTCAACACAAAGGTTGGTGAGTTCATAGTTTTAATGTTGCGCATAATCTGTATATAAAGGTGGATCACAAGATTTCAGTTGTTTCATCTAGAAACGTTTATCAAAATATTCTACGAAATTGAGCACCCTGGTAACTAAACTTAATGTATATATAATTTATACCCTTTGTATAATCATCTTAATAATACACGCAACCAACGTGTACGCTTCTCAAATAGCATACGTCCGTTAAAAGGCTAGTGCTCTAGCTCGGACGGGGATATCAAGCCCTATGGATCCATATATAACTACTCGCGCCCACCAGTTCTTATAACCGGCAGTTACTAGTTACTAAAGCTAAGGGATTTTCGGTTCAAACTCGGTGTAGAATTTAGTATGAACTTGTATCCATTGCATTTAAAATAAAGTGCATGTATTCTCAGCCCAAAAATATAGATTGCAATAGCAATTAAAAAGGGAGCAAATGAAACTCACGCATATAAATATTGTAAATCAGTTAATAAAGCATTTGCATGTATTCTCGGCCCAAAAAATGTAAAGGGTAAAAGGGATCATATGAAACTCACCTTAGCATATAAAGTCGTTCACCAAAATGTGACTGAAACTCGGAATGCAAAATTAACCATAGATCTCAACCTAGAGAACATATGTTGGTCAATAAATGTCTATCAAGCTAGGTCTGGTCATAGTGTATCACAATCCTAATGCTCTAGATCGACATACAAAAGTTATCCAAAGTCATTTCAAAAAGTCAAATTTGACAATAGTTCAACAAAACGAGACGTACCTTATATAAGGATTCATTTACTCAGTTGGTAATACTCAAAAATCCAATTTATCAATCTTACAAACAAGTTGTTTAAATATTAATTGCAGATTTAAAAGCAATTCCAATTATCGTTAATCATAATTCAGTTGTCCATATCTTTTAATTCGTTCATCGAAATTACGCGATTCCTAAATGAAAAGTTATTGATTTTTCATCAGCTTTCCAAAAACATGTATATCATATACCTTTTACCAGTAATATATGTATTTAATTCGTGATTCATTATAAACTGTTTAACAACGAAATTTAGCATACACGTATGTATAAATATATATACTCGATCACTAGACATGGATACACAATTAAAATATAAAAGATAAAATATGAGTGCTTACGTATCAATATTGAGATTCAATATTGTAGGAAAGTATGTAGACGTAACGGAGATGATAAATACTAGGTTTGATTCATAAATATACTCCCGAACATTACCCATAACCTCCTTGGCAATAACCCATAATTTCCTTAGCTCTATCCCGCTCGAAAACATATTTTGAAAATGACACGCTCATGACCTCGTCGTAGTATTTTATGTATAATACTAATTAATAATAATACTACTAATAATATTAAGATTAATAATAATATTAATCTTAATAATAATAATAATAATAATAATAATAATAATAATAATAATAATAATAATAATAATAATAATAATAATAATAATAATATATAAATATGTTATGATCATATGAGTCAAAGTAGATGGATAACAATTTAATGCTTTCATAAAAGTCAAAGACAAATTTGCAAGTTGATATATGGTGACAATATTTTATACAGTAATCAAGTAGTATAAATAAGTGTTGAATGTAAGAATGAAAATTGCACCATTTTTCTTGAACACATACTTCAAGTACTTTTCATCCTTTCATTTCTTACTCTTGCATTACTATAATATCTATAGTAAGTTTAAACCACTAAAGGTAGTTATAAGCCTACTGAATTATAACACGTTATCAGCACGAAGTGCTCCGTATAATCAAGGTTTATCTAAGCAAGCACAAGTCACTAATCAAGAAAATGTCAAACTTATCAAAGCTTGAGTTTGATGCCCTAGACGTATCGGGAACAAACTACACATCATGGGTCATGGATGTAGAAATAAATCTTGGATCATTGGGTATTCTATAAACTTTAAAAGAAAACAATACTTGTTCTGATCAAGATAAATTAAAATCAATTGCTTTTATTCGCAAACATATTGATATCACCTTAAAACATATGTATCTCACTATCAAAGATCCACATGTTTTATGGGAAAGTATCAAGAGTAGATTCGATAATCAAAAGGAAATATTACTCCCAGCTGCGAGGAAAGAATGGAGAAATATAAGGTTCCAAGACCTTAAAAAGGTAAGTGAATACAGCTCGGCCATGTTCAAGATCCGTTCAAAGCTTCAATTATGTGGTCAAGAAATAAGTGATGTTGATATGATGGAGAAAACTTTCTCCACAATGCATTCTGCAAACATTACTATACAAGAAAATTTAAGATTGCAGAATTACAAAACTTTTTTCAAACTTCAAACTTATCTCTTAGTTGCAGAAGTGAATAAAGAATTACTGATGAAGAATCAAGAATCTCGTCCTACGGGTGCGCTAGCATTCCTTGAAGCTAATGCTATTAACAATAATAATAATAAAAAAAGAAATGCACCTGGACGAGGACGTGGTCATATTGGCCAAAATCATCATCATGAAAATTACCATAACAATAATAAAAATCATAACTATGTTCGAAATCACCCTTATGGTAATGGTCGTGGTGGTGGTCGTGGTCGTAATGGTTACGGTGGTCGTGGTCGTGGTCGTGGACAAAGAAATAATAATTCACAAAATTATAAATTTCAACCACCATACAATCTCACAAATCATAATGTTGAAGGAAGCTATTCAAAGAATATTGAAGATTCTTGTTATCGATGTGGTAAAATTGGCCATTGGTCTAAAAACTGTCGAACAAATCAATATTCTGTTAATCAATATCAGGAATCCCTAAAAGGAAAAGGAAAAGAGGCAAACCTTGTGGATGACCTTGATACAAAAATCACTGAGCCAACAAGTGACTACTTTAATGAATAAATTTCCTATTATATGTCCATATCAAATAAATGGATGTAGATTTACGATCTATACCATATCTACTTTACTATATGTTTCCTTATTATATACTTTCGTTTATAACATATTTTTGAATGTAATATATTGATGAATTATGTACTCATTATTTGTTTCTCATATTTTGTAGTTTATGATGTACACTACTGGAGTGCAAAATCAGTCAAATGGTGGGGATCTTTGTATTGCAGACAGTGGTACCACACACACTATACTCAAATCTAAAAAATATTTCACTGATTTTAAAGCAACAGAAGGAACGGTACATACTATATCAGGTCCTGCGGATTTAATAAAAGGAATGGGAAAAGCAAAATTCATGTTACCAAATGGTACAAATTTTCTGATAAAAAATGTCTTATTTTCTCCCATGTCAAAGAGAAATTTGTTAAGCTTCTCTGACATATACCAAAATGGATATGATTATCAGTCAGTGACTACAGAAAATGATAAATATTTAAGTATCACTGACAAGAAGCACGTGATTGAAAAACTACCAAGACTTAGTTCTGGTTTACATTATACATATATAAATGTACCAAAAACACACATGGTAGTTAATGAAAAGGCATGTGATCCTGTAATGATCAATTTGTGGCATGAAAGATTAGGCCATCCAGGATCAACAATGATGAAAAGAATAATTCAAAATACATATGGACATCCATTGACGGATCAAAAGATCCCTCATGATGCAATTATCCCATGTACATCATGCTCACTTGGAAAATTGATAATAAGACAATCACCTCTTAAGGTTGAAAAAGAATCACCAATGTTTCTTGAAAGAATTCAAGGTGATATATGTGGACCAGTTCATCCACCATGTGGACCATTTAGATATTTCATGGTCCTAATAGACGCATCTAGTAGATGGTCTCATGTTTGTCTATTATCAAGTCGAAACATGGCATTTGTAAAATTTCTTGCTCAAATTATTAAATTGAGAGCACATTTCCCTGATTATATTATTAAAAGGGTGAGATTGGATAATGCTGGTGAATTTACATCTCAAGCATTTAATGATTTTTGCATGTCTATTGGGATTGTTGTTGAACATCATGTTGCTCATGTACATACACAAAATGGTTTAGCCGAATCACTAATTAAACGATTGCAGTTAATAGATAGACCATTGATAATGAGAACAAAACTCCCAGTATCTGTATGGGGTCATGCAATTTTACATGTTGCATCATTAATTCGCATTAGACCAAGTGCAAGTCATACATATTCTCCCTTGCAACTTGCTTTTGGCCATTAGCCACATATTTCTCACCTTAGAATATTTGGTTGTGCGGTTTATGTTCCTATCGTACCACCACAACGCATTAAAATGGGTCCTCAAAGAAGGATGGAAATATATGTTGGATATGAAACATCTTCAATCATAAGATATATTGAACCCATGACGGGTGATGTTTTTACAGCACGTTTTACTGATTGTCACTTTAATGAAACATTGTTCCCTAGATTAGGAGGAGAAATAAAAAATAAAGAAAATGATGTTTCATGGTGTGAACCTCAATTAATGTATCTTGATCCTCGCACAAAAGAATGCGAGACCGAAGTTCAAAAAATAATGCATATGCAAGAACTTGCGAATAAATTGCCTGATGCATTTACAGATACAAAAAGAGTGACTAAATCATATATACCAGCAGCAAATGCTCCAGCTCGAATTGAAATTTCAAAAGCTGGCAATAATGTCACTCTTGAGTCTTTGCTACGCCAGAAACGTGGAAGACCAATTGGTTCCAAAGATAAAAATCCTCGAAAAAGAAAATCAGCTGATAATGAGGTAAAAGAAAGTGTTCAAGAAGAACCACAAATCAATACTCCTTCTGCAGAGGAGATTGATGATGTCAATACGGAATTTTCAATCAATTATGCACATTCAAAAATATTATGGAACCGAAATGAAATGAAAAATCTTGATGAGATATTTTCATATAATGTTGCATATGACATCATGAATGATGATGATGATTCAGAACCAAAATCTGTCATGGAATGTCAAAATAAACATGATTGGGATCATTGGAAAGGAGCAATATGAGCTGAATTTGAATCGCTCAATAAAAGAAAAGTTTTCGGATCTATCATTCTCACACCTAAAGATGTGAAACCTGTGGGATATATATGGATTTTTGTGCAAAAAAGAAATGAGAAAAATGAAGTTACGAGGTATAAAGCTAGACTTGTAGCTCAAGGTTTTTCTCAAAGACCAGAAATTGATTATGAGGAAACTTATTCTCCTGTTATGGATGCAATTACTTTTAGATACTTAATCAGCCTGGCAGTTTCTAAAAATTTAGAAATGCATCTCATGGATGTTGTGACTGCTTATTTATATGGATCACTTGATAATGATATATATATGAAGATACCTGAAGGATTTAAGGTATCAGAAGCAACCAGTGCAAAACCCAAAGAAATGTACTCAATCAAGTTACAAAGGTCTTTATATGGGTTGAAACAATCGGGTCGCATGTGGTATAAACAATTAAGTGATTACTTGATAAGCAAAGGGTATACCAATAATCTTATTTGCCCATGTGTATTCATTAAGAAAACAACATCCGGATATGTGATCATAGCCGTTTATGTCGATGATCTTAACATCATAGGTACAAATAAAGAGATCCATGAAGCCATTCAACTTCTAAAGAAAGAATTTGAAATGAAAGATCTCGGAAAAACCAAGTATTGCCTTGGTTTGCAGATTGAGCATATGCCTAATGGTTTACTTGTACATCAAACAACTTATACGGAAAAGATTTTAAAACGTTTCAATATGGACAACACAAAACCATTAAGTACTCCTATGGTTGTTAGATCACTTAATGTTGACACTGATCCATTTCGTCCCTGTGAAGATCATGAAGATATCCTGGGACCAGAAGTACCATATCTTAGTGCAATTGGAGCTCTTATGTATCTTACAAATTGTACAAGACATGACATTTCTTTTGCAGTTAATTTGTTGGCAAGGTTCAGCTCAGCTCCTACCAAAAGACACTGGAATGGTATCAAACACATATTCTGCTACCTTCGAGGAACTGCTGATTTGGGATTATTTTATTCTAACGATTCAAAACAAGATTTAGTTGGTTATGCAGATGCAGGTTATTTATCTGATCCACATAAAGCTAAATCTCAAACTGGATATGTATTCCTAAATGGAGGTATCGCAATATCATGGCGTTCTAAAAAACAAACACTTGTTGCAACATCATCAAATCATGCTGAAGTGATTGCATTACATGAAGCTACTCGGGAATGTTTTTGGTTGAGATCAATGACACAACTCATTACTGATTCTTGTGGACTAGAACGCGATAAAAGTCCAACAACTATCTAGCAGCTTGCATAGCACAAATGAAAGAAGGGTATATCAAAAGTGATCGAACAAAACATATACCTCCTAAATTCTTCTCATATACTCAAAATCTCATTAAAGATAACCAGATTGAAATGAGATATGTTCAATCCAGTAACAACTCTGCCGACCTTTTCACCAAAGCACTCCCGACTGCTACTTTCAGAAAACACGTTCACGATATTGGCATGAGGCATGTTCAAAAGATGTAACAACTCAGCGATGTCTACTTGAGGGGAAGTTGACTCTATGTTGCACTCTTTTTTCCTTAGCTAAAGTTTTTTCCCACTGGGTTTTCTTTAGCAATGTTTTTAATGAGGCAGTACAAGTTGATCTCTAACGAATCAAAATTGTCATCCAAGGGAAAGTGTTATGATCATATGAGTCAAAGTAGATGGATAACAATTTAATGCTTTCATAAAAGTCAAAGACAAATTTGCAAGTTGATATATGGTGACAATATTTTGTACAGTAATCAAGTAGTATAAATAAGTGTTGAATGTAAGAATGAAAATTGCACCATTTTTCTTGAACACATACTTCAAGTACTTTTCATCCTTTCATTTCTTACTCTTGCATTACTATAATATCTATAGTAAGTTTAAACCACTAAAGGTAGTTATAAGCCTACTGAATTATAACAAAATATAATATATATTGAGAGATAGATGCGAGATAGATGGATACAGAAAAACAGAAACGTTCGATATTTATAGGATCAGACATGTCCCACCTGCCCATGCGATCGCATGGGCTTATGGGCATTTTGCCATGCGATCGCATGGCATCATTTTCTAGCTCACATCTTATTTGTTCACTAGCGTGTCGACATATTAATATAATACGTAAATCGAATTTAAAATTTTAAAAAGTCATATTTATTAAATACTTCAGGGGTATTCTATGTAACTTATAATTAATAATTTCTATCATGTCGTTTTCATGTGAATAGTAAATGAATTAATTTAAATTCAACTATTTAAGCTACACGTTGTACGTTGTGCTTTACAAATTGTACATTATTAATTTAACTTCGTTTTTTTTAAAAAAAATACAAAAATTATATCATAAAAATAAAATGACTTAATACGTAAAAATTTTAATTTGAAATAGCATCGTTTAATAGTAAATTTTTAATCATTTCGTATATAAATATTATTCGCATGATTCCGTATATATCGAAAACTCTTATATTTATTAAAATATGTATATAATACATGTTATGACGTTCGTGAATCGTTGGACAAACAGGGTGGTCAACCGTTATATAAAAAATCATTTTCAAAAGTTTTAAAACTTGTCAAAATTCACTGCTTATCATGTCGAAAATATTAAATCATATAGAGAATTGGTTTAAATAAGTCGAAATTTTCCGGGTCATCACAGTATATTTTCATAAAGATTGTAATTAAACATTCCTTTGTACAAATTGTTAATGGTGAAAATATTTTAACGGGTAAGTAATACCCGAGGAATATTTAGATTTCACATTAATGTGTTACACTGTACATTCTTCAAATCCGATTCAACAGTCGTCTACTATCCTACATACAACCACACATACACGTATTTGTTCACCAAAGAATAACTATTTTCATTCCAATTCAATTTCATATACGAGTTTCTGCCAATCAAAATCCAAGTCAAGATTTGACAAGTGGCATAATGAAGAAAGTAATGAATAAAATAAAATTGATTAGTAACCAATTAATTAATTACGTAAAATTTCTTCACTTCTGATCTTAGATATTTTAAATTCTGAGATTATATATTGGACTATTGGACTATTAGACTACTAACCTTGGACAATTAAAAAGCATTAACAGAATAGGAAATATAAATTATAATACATTTTGATTTGAAACATCGTTAATAAGCTACATCATCTACAATTAAACATTTTTTTTCAATTTTGCCACTTGATTTCATCCTAAACATCATTTGTATTTTAACGATTATGATCTGCGTTCAAACCCTTTGAAATTCTTGCAAACACCTCGAATTGAAAACCAATAATTCAGATATGATAACATTAAGTGCTGATGAAGCAGCAAAAGCTATAGATGGTCTTAATGGTCAGAAGCTTAATAATAAAGAATGGTGTGTTGAAAAAGCTCAGATTTGGAACTAAAAAAAAAAAAAAACAGATTGAGCAAACTATGAAGGAGGCTGTGAATAAATAACAAGGACTAAACCTGTAATTGCAGAATCCAGATGATCCAGTACCTGCTGAAATCTTTAGCGAATACCTTGCTCCTTACTTAACTTAAATCCTTGCGGGAAAGTTTCTGCATCATCCTTCGATTCTAGATATTTTAAATTCTAAAATATCATCGTATCTATTGTTATAAATATCTTCGATATTTCTGAAGATATCTTCATTGTCCGAAATTATCTATCTCCTCGTGCTATCTATATTACATCATAAAAGAAACTATTTTAATTTCTAAATTTCTCTAAAATTCGAGTTTAAATTATGAATGATTTCTGAAGAAGTGTTGGGAGTTGAAGCATGAGTTAGTATAATATAATGACGCCCGACCAACGTGATTATATTACAGTAAGTCATGCTGAATTTCTAATGGAATGCGATGATGGTTCACAGATCACACCCTCATCATGTGCTATGTTACATAACTCTTTCATTCTACTTAACCTCTAAATATATCAAAAAAATATATTCTTGATAGTTCTATCTTTTCTGTAACTTCTCTTAATTTGACAAATCAAATCGTGCTATTACGTTCCTCTCTGCTTAGAATATTATAGTCATTCGAAACTCTATACCTACGAATTCTGGACCATTATTCGCTTTACTTAAAGTCAAGAAGAATCTTATTTTTCTCAATTCACTATTTTGTGATAGCTTCACTCGTACTCTTTACACAATCAAATTATGTTATCCCTATTACTCAATGGTGATAAAACTCTATTTATCAACTCATATTCGTCATGAAAACATACTTATTGTCAACCATGACCATCTCTATCAAATTTCGGGGACGAAATTTCTTTAACGGGTAGGTTCTGTGACGACCGGGAAAATTTCGACTAATTTTAAATCAAACTCTCGATACGATTTAATATTTTTGACACGATAAGAAAAGTTAGTTAGGTTGAGTCTCAAAAAATTTGAACTGTTTCATATATTGAATTGACTTTCGACCATTTTCGACGATTCACGAACAACTATATGTAAATAGATATGTGTGTATATATAAATAATAATTGGATGTATAATTTGAAATATTGAATGTTGTTTTTATGAAATATGATATTATAATTATTATTTAAAACATATCTATATATACATAAAAGTATATTAAAAATAAATATTAAATGATTGTAATACTCGTTTGATGTTCCGATTGATATTAGACAAGTCTAAATTCAAATTTATATAATTTTAAAATAAATGGTAATCCGAAAATAAGTTATATGAATCATAGGCCTATTAAAAATATATTTAGAAGCTAAATAATAAATTTTAACACTTTTTATATTTTACCTGGGATCGAGCGCGGATAGTGATGTAATTTTTATTTAGTAGTTAATAATCAAATTTTACACCATAATTACTTAAATAAATAAATATATTTAATTTAAAAGTTTGGAATTTTTCTTAGACCTTTTTATCCGCCACTGATTTAACAACGGAGTACGATTTAGCAGTCCGTGAAAACTGTCAGTACAATGAGACGATTGAGGATCACGGGTGTTTCCTTTTATTATTAATATATGTACACATTTCAATTTGATTATGCTTTTATTATTATTATATTATATATTTATATTCACGGATGATTGAATCTGTTAAGTAATAGATATTAATAAAGTAAGTACTGTGCGATACTGTTTTCTGATTCCATCTATCTATGTCTATTCTCTTATATATTTACATACAATACATATGCTAGAATATTTACAACTCTCATCACTATCTTCTCTTTTTTTTTCTCTCTTTTTCTTCTGCAAAATCACAAGACCATTTGTATAACTTGCGTCTTCTTAATTTTTTTCGAATCACCAACCTTTTAGTTGACACTTTGAAGCATGTTTATTCTCAGGTATGAAAGAAACTTTCCGCTGTGCATTTGCTCAATTTAAAGATACTACTTGGAGTCATTCATGGCATATAGAGGTCAGAACCTCGTAATGGGACCATCTGTTGAAGATTTCGTCCAGGTGAATTAGAACGGGTCATTACAGTTTGTGAATACAAAACATGTCTTTCATTATATCTGAATGGATCAGGTTGTACTTGATAAGTAGTAAAAAACTCTTTAGTAACTATGAACATGTCCAAAGAAGGAAATATAAACCTTATACCTTTGCCATAATTGTTACTACAATGTTCTCGACCCATGAGTTCATCGAAGGAACCTTCTTTTCTGTAACAATCATTTGGAGAATATCTGAACACACGATGAACAAAAAGTACTGGCCACGTTTTTTATGCCGATCGGCAGATGCCAAACATTTCTTGATGAATATGTATTGCGCGCTGACTCACCAATCATATGTTGGTATCTGCCACGCAAACAAACAAACAAACAAACGGGCAATTAACAAAAAATGAAAGCAAGACATGTTCAATATTTTAATCTCATAATTAGACATAGAATTAGCATCGCTATAAACGGAAAAACATGGTATTAAGATAACAAAGTAAAAAAAAAAAAAAAAAAAAAAAAAAAAAAAAAAAAAAAAACCTCTTACTACCAACAAACTGACTCCTCAACAGCATGCACCCCTGACTTATGCTTGGTTCTAGGAGCTAACCGAGTCTCGGGTTGCAACATCCACAAATAGTTCACAGTTAGCAAAGAAACCTCAAACCACAGGCATTCATAACTATACAGCAACATGTATGTACAAGATAACAAACTGCAGTTTAACGTACTTCCTTTTTAACGAGCTCTTCTTTCTCAAACAAAGTGATCGAGATCAATGTGACACAGAGAAGACATGTAAGCTGCACAAAAGAAAACACATTTCCAACATTACTCCAACACACAAATTACCATTTACCAGTTAACCACGTTATTCGAAAATGTGACAACATTATGATGTTAGGACTCACGGTTAATTCTTCCATGCGCATGGTATGTTCGAAGTCTCTGTTTTTGTGCTTGGTTGACCTGGATGTGTGAGATGTGAAGAGCATCCACATCCAACCCTTTGAAGCAAGAATTATATGGTAAAGATAGCTTTTGAAGATCATAATAAGTGCACATATATTCATTGTCTTACTACTTACTTCGGCATTACCCTCCTCCGCATTCTTCAGAAGATCCAAGATATACTTGGCAGACTTAGCGGGCCAACGTCCTTGTCCATTGGAATGGCGATTCTTAGCTTTGATCAAAGACATCTTACGAAGAGCATGAGCAGTCTCACGGGTGTTCTAAAAAGTACGATTACGGTATCAGTAAACAGAATAACAATCAATACATAAACAAATTAATCTAATACATCTATAAATACCCTAGATAAAACCTAATTTCCAAATCACTGTGATAATAATGTAAAATTAATATGTAACGTGAACTTAGAAACTTACATTTGGTAGGGTTTTCAGGTTCCATTGAGTATTTCACCTGAGATAATAGATCAACATTAATAGTAACAATTTACATCGATTCAAATCACTCAACACATAATAAATATACATCAAATAATAGGCGGTATGAACTCACCATTGCTGCTGCTGCTGCTGCTACTGATTCGGCTATCGGTGAAAATGGTTGAGTTTGTAATCTTCGGAGGCCAGCGCAACAAAGAAGTATTTTGGAGGTCTAGGGTTTCGAATTATAACTACACCTTTTTGGGCCTTTGACACTTGCCCAAATTTTAAATAAGGTTTGGGACCTACGTGGCCCAGATTTTGAATTTAGTATGGACCTTTTTACTTAAAGATAAAATCTCGATAATCAAGCGAAAATGGCATGCATCATGTTTCACGACGCATAATCATGTTTCACGACGCATTATATAAAGTAATTAAATTCCACCGTATACTATACATATGTACGAATATATACTGAATATAATATTGAGTGGAAGAGAAGGAAAATAAAGAAAAATATATACGAATATATTGCCACCTTTTACATTACATAATCATGGTTTGTATGAATGTAAGACATCAACATATTTATTAATGATAATTATCGTCCATATTATTGTCAAATCTCAAAACAAGTTAAAAATCACAAAATGCGTGTTATATTAAAAAAATTTATGACATGTACACATGTTCGCATACTAATTGTAAATATGCTAATGAAAAATATAAAAAAAATTATAAAGTTAATTTTAATGATTACCCGAGTTTTTACCTTCTATGGGGGAGCCAATGTAATCGTTCATAGAAGAGTTTCCTCGTTTACCAAAAAAAAAAACTATTTTGAGTTTAACCTTAATCTTCATTAACATTTCCATCTCTTCATTAATGTTTATCGCAGTTTGTACGTTTATTATGATTCTCGATTGAACTTTTAACCCTACATTGAGTGAAAGAGAAGAAAAATAAAGAAAATATCTACGCATATATATTGAGTGAGAGATGAGAAAAAAAAAATTAATTAGCTTGTGAAGATGGCAGCCATTAATAATCCAAGTTTTATAGTAGAAGTTGGAGAAGAACATTACCCATACCCATCTCATGTCAATGCACCAAGCCTTGTTACTGTAAAGCTGAGTGGTAAAGAAAAGTACGACGTATGGAAAACACAAATTGTCATCAATGTTGCTTCCAGTGGTATAGTCGCATTATTGTTAACTGGTGGAAGAACTGCACATTCTCGATTTGCAATTCCTATTGACCCTACCGATGAATCTTTTTGTCGCATCTTGCCCAACAGTAACCTTGCTGCATTGATAAGAAGGGCTAAGTTGATTATATGGGATGAAGCACCAATGGTTAAAAGGATTTGTGTAGAAACTATGGATCGTTCCTTTCGTGACATATGCAGAACTATTAATCCAGATAACATTGACAAACCGTTCGGAGGTAAGGTTGTAGTTTTTGGGGGTGATTTCAGACAAGTGTTACCTGTTATAACTCAAGGCAAAAGAGAGGATATTGTGAACGCATCACTTAACTCATCGTACATATGGGATCATGTAACTGTTCTGAAACTAACAATTAATATGCGTCTTTCATCAGTTCCTTTAGGTACTTCTCGAGAACGGAAAAAAAAATGGAAGATATTAGAAAGTTCGCAGACTGGTTGCTAAACATTGGTGATGGTAATGTTAATCCAACAGACGATGGAATTTCTGATGTGGAAATGCCCGAAGATGTATTAATAAATGATGTCCAAGATCCAATTGGATCAATTATAGCTTCTATCTATCCAGATTATCTTCAAAACCTTGGAAATCCAACTTACTATCAAGAACGTGCTATTCTTGCTCCAACACACGAATACGCTAATGTCATAAACGATAGGATGATGGAATCACTGGATGGCGAAGCACGGACATATTTGAGCTCGGACAGCATATGTCAGTCTTCTAGAGATGCAGACTTTAATAGTGAGTTGTACACAATGGACTATTTGAACAGCATCAGCATTGGTGGATTACCTAAACATGCACTAACACTTAAAGTTGGAGTACCTGTTATGCTTCTTAGGAACATTGATCAATCGGGTGGACTGTGCAACGACACCAGGTTGCAGGTCATTGAACTATGTGACAAGGTTATTAAAGCTAAAATTTTGACCGGTACACATGTTGGGAAACTTACAGCTATTTCAAGGATGTTAATTGTACCTTCAGACAAACGAATTCCGTTTAGATTTCAGAGGAGACAGTTTCCGGTAGCGGTATGCTTTGCTATGACTATCAGCAAGAGCCAAGGACAATCATTATCGAATGTTGGTTTATTCCTACCGAAACTGGTATTCAGTCATGGTGTAATGACCCGGAATTTTCCGACCAAATTATACTTATGAGATTAATATTTACATAAATTAAACCATACCAACATGATAAGCAATCCAAATTGTTGAGACTTGTGTTTTTAAAAAGAGTTTTACACAACGTTTGACCGTCCAATATGACCGATGATATCACGAACTATATAACATACGATAATTATACGTTTGTGTATATATATATATATATATATATTTATATATATTTAACATGATCTAAGGATGGTTTAACATCTCATTGTGTACTAATGACAATGAGTTATAAGTATATTTTGAAACTACTAACTTAAGTTTTCAAAACGATAACTATACGTAACATTCTTTGATATATATACTTATAATCTATAATGCTTATACATGTATCGTATATATAATGTATTTAATCACTTTTTAAGGACTTAAATACATAAAACAATATAAGTATATTCACAAAAGATAGCTATATTTGAATTCTCATTCCGTTTCCTCAAGATTTCTATACGTATATCTAGGGTATATGTACCCGTATCATACCCAGCTTCTATACGTATTTATTATTGGTATATATACACATCAAATCAACATCCTAATCAACATTATTACTGCCCTAGATATGAGGTAACTAGGATTTGTCAAGTAGTATGAATTATTAGTAAGAAAACAAAATTAGGAATCCTTTTCTTTTTTTATAAACTAAAAACGTTTTTATAAATGAACACCATTTCTTCACTCCATTTTCTCATACCTACACCCTCATTTCTCTCTCAAAATACTCCTAACTTCATACTTGATCATTTCCAAACATTTTTCCTATCATTTAGCTTCAATTACAAGCCTTAAACACCATAAGAAAACTCTTTCAAGAACATATCAAAATAACCACCCATTTGAAGAAGTTTACTTCCAACCTTTTGATCTAACTTCACCACTCTTTGATTCCAAGATTATTTCTTATCTTTTGCAGTAACTTTTTCCAAGTAACTTGAGGTAGTAACCTTGTTCATAATCTTATTCAATTCATATTCATATAGCTATCTTATTTTGTGGTATAAAATTTTAACAACAAGAACATAGTTTGAATGAACTTGTTCGCAAACTAAATAGATCCTTCTAACTTGACTTTTAAAACACTACAAGACCTGTAATATATCATAATGATATGCTAACCTAACAAGATATAACTTGGTTTTACAAAGAACATCTTAAAAACTGAATCTACGTCGTCGGAGTGCAATCGGGGGCTGTTTTGGGTTGGATAATTAAAAACCATCTTGAACTTTGAATTGGAAGTTCATGTTCTGGAAAAATGATATTTCTTATGAATATGTTAACACATAAAAATTTCATGGTTTAACTCAAAGTGTAAGTATTTTTAGAAAAATGATCATTAAATGTTGTTTTTATGATAGAAAATGATCACTTTCATAAGTTTCACCAAAGTTTGACCTATAACCTATAATTTTGAATACAAACTAAGGTATTTTCAGTTCATATTCTTAAAATTTGACTCGATCCAAGGAAGTGGCAAGTTGAACCAATAAAAACGGAGTTGTAATGAAGAAACTACGACTAAAACAAGATTGGGTATCCGAAGCTAGTTTAGCTACGAAAATATTTGGAGAAAAAGTAAATTAATCATATCTTTTCTAATTAATATGATATTTTATATATAATTACTTATGATTTGATTTTATATATTTCAGGACCACCCGTAAACAACACGAGAAGATTAATCATAAGACCTCATGATTGTACGCAACACGTCATTTGACAACACGGTACTTTATGTACGCAACACGTCATTTGACAACATGGTACCATGGGTCGAGATTAATTCTGATCAATACGAATACGATGGGGTCTTTATTTATTTTATTTAAGCAACTAATTGTGGACCACTAACATCGGACTGCTAATTACGGACTAAGAAAATATTAAAAGTATTAAAAGTATATATATATGTAACGATTACTTAAAAAGAAAATATGTTGATATATTATATATATGGTTAGGTTCGTGATATCTATCGGAGACCAAGTCGAATTAAATACCTTCAAGACAAAAGTGAGTTTCATTTGCTCCCTTTTTAATTGTTTTTGCAATATATATTTTTGGGCTGATAATACATGCGCTGCTTTTATAAATGTTTACAAAATAGACACAAGTACTTAAAAATATATTCTACGTTGAGTTGTACCACTGGCATATTTCCCTGTAGCTTATATATATATATATATATATATATATATATATATATATATATATATATATATATATATATATATATATATATATATATATATATATATATATATATATATATATATATATATATATATATAACTACTATTTACATGGGTATTGTAAACGCGAATCCTGTTGATAGATCTATCGGGCCTGACAACCCTAACCGGACTGGACGACCAGTATTCAACGGTTGCACAGTACTTCGTTTTGGTGACTACACTTGGTACGGTGTAATGAGATTTCATAATAAAGGGAATATGCGACGTTGATTAAATGTTAAGTATGGTTACCAAGTGCTCAACCACTTAGAATGCTTTACATACACTTGCGAGTGTATTATGTTTATGATTATGAAATCTTGTGGTCTATTAACATATTGAAATGATTGTTATGATAAACCTATGAACTCACCAACCTTTTGGTTGACACTTTAAAGTATGTTTATTCTCAGGTACGAATTAAGTCTTCCGCTGTGCATTTGCTCAATATAAGGACATTACTTGGAGCCGATCATCGCAATGGGACCAAATGTTGATGACTTCGTCCAGGTGGATTAGGACGGGTCCTTTCAGTTGGTATCAGAGCGGTGGTCATAGCTAACCAGGTCTTGCATTAGTGTGTCTAACTAGTAGTTGTTAGGATGCTTTAATGAGTCTGGACTTCGACCGTGTCTAGATGTCAAAAGTTTTGCTTATCATTTCTAGTCGGAAATCATCTGCTTATCATCCTTAGGAAATTACCTGCTTATCATTCATAAGTCTAGACACATTTTACTGCATTTACTGCATTGATAGTGTATAGATGAATTCTTATCTTAGCATATCTGTTATTGCGAACTTTGATTGATATCTTTTCAAAGATTCTCCGTAATTTACGGAATTTTGGTATTATATATACATATGTAAATTATGTATTGAAGAGTACCAAATCTAACTCCTATAATCTATTCCATACCAAAAATTCATTTTCCCCATTATACAAGATGGATTCCGCATCTAGTTCGAATTCTTCAGATTCCGACAGTTATGCCGATATGGATTTCCATTCGGGCTCCGAAAGCAGCGTCACCGGAATGGATCAACCAATTTCCCATCATCTATTATGGATGAATTAGGGATGGGTTCGTAATATACTAAATCACTTGAGACAAGAAGAAGGTGATCCATTCCATCCACCAAATTGCCCTCTTGGCGATGAACCTGAAGCACTTACCGGCGAACCTATTCGAAACACCATTTTCTCTCTCATTTCTAGAGTATCTCGTCACGATTATATACTATCCTATATTACAAATCTTGTTCATTCTCTCGATCCAACAGCCAATCATCCTGGTGTACTAGCAGAAGTTAACGAACTTCGCGCTCGCGTGACGGCTTTGGAGAACATGGTGCGAAGGTTGCATATACCAGCAGCAGCACCAGCAGCATAATCATCACCACCATCAATAAAATCAACAATACCATCATCACCACTAACAAACAACATCCGCATCACACGTCTCGACATCATAATCTGTCCCACAAACATCAATATCATACGCACCATAGATACCAAGGAGTACCAACAATAATGAACGATGAAGTATTGATCCATAACTTCATTGATATTCTGCGAAGAATATGTGGTTTCAAAAAGTTTTAGAGATTTCTTATTCTAGCTCAAACCGAAAAGCAAATGAGATTAATATCATATTAACTCATTAAATTCATGATTTCATCTGAAGAAAATATATATGTATATATGTTTTCATAAAGATTGTAATTAAAAGTTCTTTTGTACAAAATATTAATGGTGAAATTTTTTTTTTAACGGGTAGGTAATACCCGAGGAATAATTAGATTTCATCTTAATAAGTTACATTGTACATTCGTCGAAGCTGATTCAACAATCATTTACTATCCTACTTACAACCACCGCAGAATAACCATTTTCATTCAATTTCATATTTGGATTTTGACTTCCCAGATTCCAACAAATGGCATATGAAGAAAACATATGACAAAATAAAATCTGTTAAAAACAAACAAATTAACTATGAAAAATTTTGTTAAGAATTCACGCTAACTGTTCCAGCTAATTGTTCCTAGCTAACTGATTACATTTTATTTATCGCAGTTTATTTATCGCAATTTAATTATCGCACTTTTATTTATCGTCATTTAATTTCTGTAATTATTTTACGCACTTTAAATATCGGGACACGTATACAATGTTTTGACATATCATATCGACGCATCTATATATATTATTTGGAATCACCATAGACACTCTATATACAGTAATGATCGAGTTCTCTATACAGGGTTTGAGTTGTGATCGAGTCTGAGACGTATACGGGTCACGACACGTATTAATTAATTCGTATATTATATATTGAACTATATATGAATTATTGGACTGTTACTGTGGACTATCGACTGTGGACTAATGACATTGGACAATTAAAATGAATTAAAATATTGATTATAACATATGAAACTAAACATTTCATCAAGATTGCCACTTGATTTCATCTTAAACCTCATTGTATCTCGACAATTACAATCAGCGTTCAAATCTGTCATGATTTTTAAAAACACCTCAATCGAGAGGATAAACCAACCGCACTTCATCTATGGAAGAAAAGATTGATGCATATAGTTATGCACCTGAAAAACCCTCAGAAACTGAGTAAACGTTTGACACGTATCTGTTCTAGTTCCTTTGACATTGTTATTACCGAAGATCGTTTTGCAATCCCTTTCCAAAGTAGCTAATCTTGTCACAGCTCCAGCAAGTCAACTCCGACTTTTCATCCGAAACAACTTTATTATAACCGCGATATATATGCATACTCTTTATTGTTACTGGGGAACCTTTTATATTCCACAATATTACCATCAGCGATTAATCATTCTAAAAACATAATTCTCCTGAAACTACCTCGGTTTGATAACCGATGACCCAGATCAGTTAACTTTGAAAATGCTGACGAAGCAGCATGTTGTAGATGATCTTAATGGCCAAAAGTTTGATGATAAAAAAAGGAGTGTTAGGAACGCTCGATAGAAAATTTAGTACCGAAAAGCAGATTATGGGAAACTATGAAGAAAGCAGTGGACAAATCACAAAGAATAAGTTTGCCTTTAAAGAATCCAAATGATTCTGTGCCTGCTGAAATCGTTAGCAAACATCTTATTTCTCATTCTAAACCTTCACAGACAAATCTTCTTCATCATCCATTGATATTAGAAATTCTAAGATATTCTCGTATGTTCTATTATAAATATCCTCCATATTTCTGGCGATATTTTCACAACTATTCTTATCTGAGATCATTTATCTCTCCGTAATATCTGCAACATAAAAGAAACTGTGTTAGTTTCTAAATTCTGAAACCTTCGAGTTTAAAATATGAATGTTTTGAAGTAGTGTTGGGAACTGAAGCATGGATTAGTATAATATAATGACACTTGATCAACGTCATTATATTACAGTAAGTCATGCTGAGTTTCTAATGAAGCATGATGATTCACAGTACCGTCATCATGTGCCATTTACACGACTCTTACATTCTATCTAATCTCTAAACATATCAAGAGAATATTTTTCTGGATGACTCGGTCTTCTCCAGGGTATTCTGGTAATTTAACAAATCAAAATCGTTCTATTACCATTTTCTTCTTAGAGCATTAGCTATGTTCATTCTGAATTTCATATCTATGAATTCTGGACCATTACTCGCTTGACTCGAAGTCGGGAAGAGAAAACGAAAGCATGAAGCTCCGAAAAATAATGAAGAGTATAAACTCCGATAATAACCCTGAAATTACAAACCGTGTATATCGATGCAGATAGCAATATAGAGACACGGGAGAATTAGAAACACTATAAACACAAGAGTATAGTAGAAGTAAATAGATTCTTCTGGTGGTAGATGAAAAAGAAGAATGACAGATATAAAAGTTAGGAGTATATCAAGAATCAGGACTGGATGGAGCATATTGATGAATGCTTTAAAGTAAGAATCAATGGAGAAAGAATAGAAGGTGTGAGTCGTGGAAAATAAGGAAACGAAGGGGTGAATTTATAGTGAAATATCCGACAGAGCAATCGAAACAGATTATTGCATATAATCAAAGAAGATCCTGATTTCCTTAATCACCAAAGAACCAAATCTTATTACGTAAGATTCTCTTTAAATCCCTTAAATCCCGAAAATCAATCATAACTACGTCATCGGTTAAGACGAATATATTTTACTCATCTCACTCTTTTACGATAGTCTCATTTATATTCTTCGCATAATCGAATCGTTTTATCTACATTACTCAATGATAATAAAACTCCATTATTACCTTATATTTGTCATGAAAACCTTCTTATTGTTATCCATAACAACCTCTATCAAATTTAGGGGACGAAATTTCTTTATCGGGTAGGTACTGTAATGACCCGGAATTTTCCGACCAAATTATACTTATGAGATTAATATTTACATAAATTAAACCATACCAACATGATAAGCAATCCAAATTGTTGAGACTTGTGTTTTTAAAAAGAGTTTTACACAACGTTTGACCGTCCAATATGACCGATGATATCACGAACTATATAACATACGATAATTATACGTTTGTGTATATATATATATATATATATATATATTTATATATATTTAACATGATCTAAGGATGGTTTAACATCTCATTGTGTAATAATGACAATGAGTTATAAGTATATTTTGAAACTACTAACTTAAGTTTTCAAAACGATAACTATACGTAACATTCTTTGATATATATACTTATAATCTATAATGCTTATACATGTATCGTATATATAATGTATTTAATCACTTTTTAAGGACTTAAATACATAAAACAATATAAGTATATTCACAAAAGATAGCTATATTTGAATTCTCATTCCGTTTCCTCAAGATTTCTATACGTATATCTAGGGTATATGTACCCGTATCATACCCAGCTTCTATACGTATTTATTATTGGTATATATACACATCAAATCAACATCCTAATCAACATTATTACTACCCTAGATATGAGGTAACTAGGATTTGTCAAGTAGTATGAATTATTAGTAAGAAAACAAAATTAGGAATCCTTTTCTTTTTTTATAAACTAAAAACGTTTTTATAAATGAACACCATTTCTTCACTCCATTTTCTCATACCTACACCCTCATTTCTCTCTCAAAATACTCCTAACTTCATACTTGATCATTTCCAAACATTTTTCCTATCATTTAGCTTCAATTACAAGCCTTAAACACCATAAGAAAACTCTTTCAAGAACATATCAAAATAACCACCCATTTGAAGAAGTTTACTTCCAACCTTTTGATCTAACTTCACCACTCTTTGATTCCAAGATTATTTCTTATCTTTTGCAGTAACTTTTTCCAAGTAACTTGAGGTAGTAACCTTGTTCATAATCTTATTCAATTCATATTCATATAGCTATCTTATTTTGTGGTATAAAATTTTAACAACAGGAACATAGTTTGAATGAACTTGTTCGCAAACTAAATAGATCCTTCTAACTTGACTTTTAAAACACTGCAAGACCTGTAATATATCATAATGATATGCTAACCTAACAAGATATAACTTGGTTTTACAAAGAACATCTTAAAAACTGAATCTACGTCGTCGGAGTGCAACCGGGGGCTGTTTTGGGTTGGATAATTAAAAACCATCTTGAACTTTGAATTGGAAGTTCATGTTCTGGAAAAATGATATTTCTTATGAATATGTTAACACATAAAAATTTCATGGTTTAACTCAAAGTGTAAGTATTTTTAGAAAAATGATCATTAAATGTTGTTTTTATGATGGAAAATGATCACTTTCATAAGTTTCACCAAAGTTTGACCTATAACCTATAATTTTGAATACAAACTAAGGTATTTTCAGTTCATATTCTTAAAATTTGACTTGATCCAAGGAAGTGGCAAGTTGAACCAACAAAAACGGAGTTGTAATGAAGAAACTACGACTAAAACAAGATTGGGTATCCGAAGCTAGTTTAGCTACGAAAATATTTGGAGAAAAAGTAAATTAATCATATCTTTTCTAATTAATATGATATTTTATATATAATTACTTATGATTTGATTTTATATATTTCAGGACCACCCGTAAACAACACGAGAAGATTAATCATAAGACCTCATGATTGTACGCAACACGTCATTTGACAACACGGTACTTCATGTACGCAACACGTCATTTGACAACATGGTACCATGGGTCGAGATTAATTCTGATCAATACGAATACGATGGGGTTTTTATTTGTTTTATTTAAGCAACTAATTGTGGACCAATAACATCGGACTGCTAACTACGGACTAAGAAAATATTAAAAGTATTAAAAGTATATATATATGTAACGATTACTTAAAAAGAAAATATGTTGATATATTATATATATGGTTAGGTTCGTGATATCTATCGGAGACCAAGTCGAATTAAATACCTTCAAGGCAAAAGTGAGTTTCATTTGCTCCCTTTTTAATTGCTTTTGCAATATATATTTTTGGGCTGATAATACATGCGCTGCTTTTATAAATGTTTACAAAATAGACACAAGTACTTAAAAATATATTCTACGTTGAGTTGTACCACTGGCATATTTCCCTGTAGCTTGGTAACTACTATTTACATGGGTATTGTAAACGCGAATCCTGTTGATAGATCTATCGGGCCTGACAACCCCAACCGGACTGGACGACCAGTATTCAACGGTTGCACAGTACTTCGTTTTGGTGACTACACTTGGTACGGTGTAGTGAGATTTCATAATAAAGGGAATATGCGACGTTGATTAAATGTTAAGTATGGTTACCAAGTGCTCAACCACTTAGAATGCTTTACATACACTTGCGAGTGTATTATGTTTATGATTATGAAATCTTGTGGTCTATTAACATATTGAAATGATTGTTATGATAAACCTATGAACTCACCAACCTTTTGGTTGACACTTTAAAGTATGTTTATTCTCAGGTACGAATTAAGTCTTCCGCTGTGCATTTGCTCAATATAAGGACATTACTTGGAGCCGATCATCGCAATGGGACCAAATGTTGATGACTTCGTCCAAGTGGATTAGGACGGGTCCTTTCACATGGTCAATTATATGTTGCTTTGTCGAGGGTGACTTCCAAAGAGGGTTTAAAGGTCTTAATTTTGAACAAAGACAACGAGTTAACGAATACAACAAAAAATGTCGTATTCAAAGAAGTGTTGCAGCACCTATAAGGCAAGTAATCAATTTATTCAAATTAGTGCTCATATTTGCAGATTCCATTATCATGTGTTTGTTTGTATTTTTAAATTTTGTTCTCTCTTTTTTTTTTCTAACAGACTGGATTGCATTATGAAAGTGAAGACTGTTGGACATTATTGCTTGAGATAAAGTTTAGATAGTGATTCCCTTACTGTTTTTTTGTTTATCAATTTCAATTTCTTATTTTAAATGCGGGTGTATTTACAACTAACTTCTGAGATTAAAGACAAAAGTTTATTTACATGCCTATGAAACTTTGTCTTTACATTATTTTGTTGTCAGCATTTAAAGGGTTTTGTATATTTAACTTTCATTTTGTAGTTAGCATTTTGTATTAATGATGCTTTCTGTTTACCTCAATTTGTAGTACTAATTACAACAATGTTCTGTTCATCATTTGCATGATATTGAATTTATCATGCTTTCTGATTACATCCTTTTGTATTACTCATTTAAATGATTTTCTAATCCGATTGAAAAATTGTTTTATTAACTTCAATTTCATCACCTAATTGATTATTTACTCAATAGTAAGCTAAGAAATTTAATACTTATTTTTAGTTACATGTTTACAAACCTTCGGATAAAAAATTGGTCCATTACATAACTTCAAAGTAATTTAGCTCAACTGCCCATTAATTAAAATTGTTAGCCCAAATAATTTATTTGGCCCAATCATTTAAAAACAACTTAATTTGTGAACCGCCACATAAAAACAAATACCTATTCAGCAACAAACCCTAACAAATGGCAGTTCAATAGTTCAATCGACTGCAAACATTCATGTTACATAAAACCGTCGTCGTCCTCTAAAAGAATCTGTTAAGCGCCATCATCTACGTACGTCCTACCCATCTGATCACAATAGACAACAGCCGGTAACAATACCCTGTCATTTTTTCGTCAGGTATGCTTTATTCATTCCTTTAAACTTATCTGTTTATTTACGAATTGTTTGAACTTCCAGGAATAAGTGATTTTTAGTCTCAAAGCAATACACTAAACTGATTACATATAATTATTGTGAAATACAAACCATTGAAATTAATCATAATTATATGAATATTCAAGACTCATCATTAGGTTTGTTCAATATTACGAACTTAGTTGTCAGATGTTATACTTTGAATGTTACAGCATCTTCAAATTGAATTTACACAACCATATAAGCTGTCATATTATTTCTAATATTAGTTTTTAGTGTTTATTTGTTATTATTGACTGAATAATCACAAAAGACTAAATAACACCTATCATATTATTAGAATAAATTCTATAATGTAAAAATGTTTTTTTTTGAAAAAATATTATAAATTATGAACCCCAGTTTATTTCACTTTCATATTTATATAAATAAGTTACTTATCAACTGATTGACTGAATGTTCTAATAATGTAAACTCTGTAAAACTGTTACTCCTCTATTCTAAGTTTCTGTTGAAAAATCATATTCATTTAAAAATGCGAGTACTTCTTAATACAACTAAACTTCAATAAAATTCTGTTTATTAGGGTTCTTTAGTTTATTATACAAGTATGTTAGAACAACATATTCAAACAATTCAACTTATGTTTAACAGATACATGGCCCAAAAAAGTACATCTTATTAATGCGGCACCTTAACAAATTGTGAAATTTTACAGATTCAATGTCGAACGAGCAAAGCAACCTGCATCGCCCGTCATTCATTCACACATTCTCCCGTTTAGATGATATATTAGTGGTAATGTTAATGTTGGATCTTTACATTTTTATTCGACTGTATTCATTTATTGTTCATTGTCATATACAATTGTCTTTTAATACAAAAAATGTCTTCTTCAAAACAGGCTCTGCCATTATCTTGGTTTCGTGAATATTATCATGAGACATTACCTACACAAAACGTTTGGCTCCTCACTTTACAAGGCTATAAGGGTGAAGTGGCTTTCAGCATACACGATCTCACTTTATTTCTTAGCGAAGGATTTGGCAAAATCATTACCGATCTTAAAATCAAAATGCCTGACATTCTATGTATTACAGCTATTGACGTATTCAATTATGAGTTAGTTATTTATTCGAAAAGAACAATGGCTCCAAAGAACTGGTTCAATATCACCAAAAATTGGGTCAAAGTTACAGAATTGCAGCTAAAATTGTTCGAAAATGCCCATTACAGGAGATTCCCATCATTCATGCAGATTGTAGATGGATCCAACATTAACGTTCTGGTATGTACTTTATTGAAAAATACATAAATTTACATACAAAAAAAATTTTTTTAAAAAATATTGCACACAAGTTGAAAACAAAACAATGCAAATAAACTCCGATTAAAACATTACTCTTGATGAATGTTATCATTTACTTCTTCGAGCGATTTTTCGCCAAAATAATAACATTCGTCACAAAATGTCCTTTTTAAATGTTCATATTTTCATGTGATTTTAATGTTTAAAAAAATAAAATAAAAATTACTTCTCCACAAAAAAGTGTTTCCCACTTGATGATTATATATATATATATATATATATATATATATATATATATATATATATATATATATATATATATATATATAATCCATGGTTAAGCAACTGTAGTGGCTAAGTGGAGATAAGCAAAATAAAAAGAAATTTTTTTTTTTTTTTAGATTCATAAATCTGCATCAAAATGCTTTCATAATCTATATTTTTATAAGTAAAAAAAATATTTGAAATCGTTAAAAAATCGATGATGAATGATAATAATCGTGATGATTGATTCATTTATCATTCATCTGAATAGTGATGAAAAATTAATTTATCATTCATCACTATTCAGATGAATGATAAAATAATCATTCATCATGATTATTATCATTCATCATCGATTTTTTAACTATTACATTTTTTTTTAATTTTTAATTTTTGCGTTTTCTTCAATCTGCATATTAAGTGACCCTAAAAAGATAATTTTTTCGAATTTTTTTTATTGAAATTTTGATTATCCATTCTTAGACGTTTTTAAGCTTAGTCATGGATCGTACCCCTATATATATATATATATATATATATATATATATATATATATATATATATATATATATATATATATATATATATACATACATACATACATACATACATACATACATACATACATACACACACACACACACACATATTTTAAAGCCAAACCCCTTTGTTGACCAGTTTGTACCTATAATCGCTATTATCGTTAATATAAATACAGAAAATTAACACTAAATTACGTCAGTTTTGATTGATTTGAACGATTTTCACAAATTTTTTTACTTTTGACCGGAGTTGACCCAACGTTTTCCACATTTTACCCGATTTGTAACCATTGACCAACCGTAGTCTTCTCTTTTCACTCCCAATGTGGGGAACTTTTTTCGGTTTATTTTTTCTCGACTTATTAAACGCCGGGACTGGGTCGAGACGGGCTAGTCACCAAAATGTCGCAACGGGCGTCGTAACGGACGCAATGGATGTCTTTTACAACACTTCTATTAGTAATCATTTGAAGAATTGTTTAATATTAAAACAATCAAATAATGTCTTACCATTGAAGATTTCCGATCTTTCAGATAATATTACAGAGGAAACAGAGTTAACACCTTCATTGGCAAATGGCGATGCAGAGACTGTTCTTGAACATCTTCTTAATTGTGTAGAAAAACAACGAAACCGTGACAAGCAAAAGCTCCCATCGATTTGTGTGGTTCCTAGCACGTTAAGAGATCTTAGTCCAAGTTCTTTCACCCCTCTGGTGGTGTCTATAGGACCTCTACACAGAGATAATGAAAAAACGAAAGAATTTCAAATGGTGAAAGAGCGTTATATGCACGACCTATTGTTAAGGTGTCGTACTAATTCATCGCCACCGGAGCAACTACTAAACGAATGTGTGGAAAAGGTGATTGCTTCAATAGACCAAATCAGGGCATCGTATGCCGTTATAATTCCCTTTAGTGACATTGAACTTGCCAAGATGATGATTATAGATGCTTGTTTCATACTTGAGTTCTGCTTGAAGCACCTAGATGAAATTAAGCTTGGTTATGAAAACTATAAAAATATATTAAACGGGACATTACTCGTTGTTATTGCCGTTGATCTGATTTTGATAGAAAATCAAATCCCGTTTTTTGTCCTTCGGGATTTGTTCAATTGCATATGTGGAAGAAGAGATTCGATACCACCTGTTACTACACTTTTGTATGCTGTTATGGAAGGATATACAGATCCTTTCGTATATCGTTCTTCTAATGAAGACATTCTAAACCAAGACACTCACAATAATGAGTCAACTCATGATCATCTTCTTGGCCTTCTGCACTCATGTTACAAGCTCGCGGGTCATATGCCATCGATCCCAACAACACCGGCAACAACAGAAACTACCACAAACCGCAAATTAAAACTAGTAGCAATGAAAATGAAATCATATATGATTGCATGTTTTTCGTGGTGGTGTCGGGGTAAGCCTAGTAATTTAATAGTGCCAACACTTCGCATATATGATCAGACTGAGCAAATTTTGAGGAATCTAATTTCATATGAGCAAACATTTCCTAAAGTTCATGACTACTTTACATCATATGTACATGCTCTTTATTCTGTAGTTAAAGATGAAGAAGATGTAGCAACATTGGCAGAACTAAATATCCTTGAAAACCATCAACCTCACAAAGACGCTGCATATATGATCGATGCACTAAGCAAACTAATCCCTGATGAAGATCATCTCAGTTCACATCAAGAGTTGATGCATTTGACAAACTATTACAACAGTTCTTGGGTAAGAAATCTTAGACGGTTGAGAAGTACGTATTTTAGTAGTCCATGGAGTGCAATTGCATTTGTTGCTGGAATCATCATGTTTTCTCTCACAATAGTTCAGACAGTCTTTACCATCAAGGGCCCTTTATAATCATCCTATATATACATACTCGCTCCCAGTTGATGGAAACAACAAACATATGGTCCAGATATGTTGTACTTTTTATTGATTTTCTGTGTTTAGATTGATCTATGTCTATGCGTAATTATAAATCAAGTGTGAGTTGATTTTGCATGTAATGGTTCAAATAAGTTTGTTACAATACATACGTATACACATTTAATGTTAGTAGGTAGTCGGTGCAATTAATATAGTTAGTTGAGTTGGTGCATTTATTGGGCTGTCAGGTCTTGTATCTCGGGTCTATATATATCCTCCTTGTATGTTGTAAATATGAATCAATTAAGAGAAATGAAATTACAGAGAGTTTAGATATTTGTAGATGTTAAATTACATGGTATCAGAGCTAGGTAACGGGAGAATGGTTACCTGTGAAAGTACCCGATGAGTACTTTGTTAGAAGTTACACCCAGGAGTGTGTAACAGTGAGAAAGAGCACCCACAAGAGTGCTTAGTCAGAGACGTAGAATCACCCAGGAAGAGTGATTTACGTGTGAAAGTTGAGCCCATTGTTATATCCCGTGAGTACAACCATCCACCGCCACTGCTATTTCAAATCACCCGCGAGAGTGATTGTTGTCCCTTCAAGTCACCAAAATCAAGTGTCGTGAGTACCCTGTGAGTACTCTCTTCATTTAGTTTCTGTGTGAGTGAGAAAAAAAATAAAAATAAAAAATACCGTACCGCCACTGCCATCTGAATTCATCCACATCGAGTCATTTTTGAGTCTCACCACCCCCGCCAATTGATACATACGTCTATGAATTGCTGACCCTGAAAGTTAATTGCATTTACGACATCCACACAACTTCCACGCGCCGCCAGCCACCGTCACAGTCAACCCACTCACATGCGCGTGAGAGCGCGTGGGACTACCTCAGCTGCCGTTCCTTCTTCCGATCAGCTCGTTATGTAAGTCCGACCAAACCCAGGCGTGTTTCGGTCTATTCTGATATGTCGATTTTTCGAATCCAATTGGTGTTTTTGGGGTTGTGTGTTTCTGTAATAATAATAAAACAGAGTTGAGTTATGATAAAGTTAAGGTATGATATAATATGAGGTAGGTGAAGAGTGCAAGAAATAATGGGTGGTGAAAAAATACGTTGATTGTTTTTTCAAGTGGGTTCTTGATTTACAAGTATGATTTGCTGTTGATTTTTCAAAGGTGAAATAAAAGTCTTCAAAGTTGTATTATGTGGCCAGAAAAAGAAAAAAGAAGGTGATGGGGGATATGGTGTGTGCATGATTGGTGTAATTAAAATAAAAATCATAATAATATAATAAATAAACACCAAGTGGGTTTTGTGCAAAAAAAAAAAAAAAGGGGGATTGGTTTTTTTATGGCTGCTATTTTTGCTTCCAGTTTGATGCATATTACGGATACGGATATGAATATGTCGGATATTTATGGATTTGGTGGAATTGTGATTTGGTTATTTTTCAAGCTTATATTATATCCGTACATATTTGCTCCTTTTTATATATGGTCATTACAAGTAATCATGGGTGATGAAAATAAACTCTCATCACAAGTGAAATGTTCTTCCACATTTACTATCTCTGCGGAGGAATATAAAGAATACGTTCAATTGAAAGGATCCGTAAAACTCACGACACCATTTGCTGCTTTTGCTGAATCAGGTAAGTCTAATACATGCCTATTATCATCGGCCTCTAAATGGGTCATCGATTCTGGTGCTTCAGATCACATGACAGGTAATCATCATCTTTTCTCCGATTTTAAATCACAACCATCTCATGTTACAATTGCATATGGTACTACCTCTCCTGTCCTTGGTTTCGGTACAGTCAATCTTACCCCATCTATTTCGTTGTCATCGGTTTTTTGATCTACCTAACTTCTCATTTAATTTGTTGTCCGTTAGCAAAATTACTCGAGATTTGAATTGTGTTGCTTTACTCTATCCTGATTGTTGTGTCTTCCAGGATCTATCGACAAAGAAGATTATTGGTAAAGGAAGGGTATCTGATGGCCTATACATACTTGAACCTGAAACTAAAATACCACACTCTTTCGTATGCTCTAAGTCATCATCCCCTTATGAGATGCATTGTAGGTTGGGACATCCTTCTCTTCAGAGTATGAAGAAATTATGTCCTGAATTTTCTAATTTATAGTCTCTATATTGTGAGTCATGTCAGTTTGCTAAACACCATCGAATCCACTTACCTCCCAGAGTCAATAAACGAGCTTCAGCTCCATTTGAATTGGTTCACTCTGATGTTTGGGGACCATGTTCAGTTACTTCCAAACCCGGTTTTAAGTACTTTGTTACCTTCATTGATGATTATTCTCGAGTTACCTGGCTTTACTTGATGAAAAGTCGTTCCGAAGTATTTACTGTAGTGACCCGAACTTTTCCATGTTTATATATATTAATTGAGATTGATGTTTACATGATTAAATGTTTCCAACATGTTAAGCAATCAAACTTGTTAAGACTTGATTAATTGAAATAGGTTTCATATAGACAATTGACCACCCAAGTTGACCGGTGATTCACGAACGTTAAAACTTGTAAAAAAACTATATGATGACATATATATGGTTATATATATAGTTAACATGATATTTTGATAAGTAAACATATCATTAATTATATTAACAATGAACTACATATGTAAAAACAAGACTACTAACTTAATGATTTTGAAACGAGACATATATGTAACGTTTATCGTTGTAACGACATTTAATGTATATATATCATATTAAGAGATATTCGTACATCATAATATCATGATAATATAATAATTTAAAATCTCTTTTGATATTATAAACATTGGGTTAACAACATTTAACAAGATCGTTAACCTAAAGGTTTCAAAACAACACTTACATGTAACGACTAACGATGACTTAACGACTCAGTTAAAATGTATATACATGTAGTGTTTTAATACGTATTTATACACTTTTGAAAGACTTCAATACACTTATCAAAATACTTCTACTTAACAAAAATGCTTACAATTACATTCTCGTTCAGTTTCATCAACAATTCTACTCGTATGCACCCGTATTCGTACTCGTACAATACACAGCTTTTAGATGTATGTACTATTGGTATATACACTCCAATGATCAGCTCTTAGCAGCCCATGTGAGTCACCTAACACATGTGGGAACCATCATTTGGCAACTAGCATGAAATATCTCATAAGATTACAAAAATATGAGTAATCATTCATGACTTATTTACATGAAAACAAAATTACATATCCTTTATATCTAATCCATACACCAACGACCAAAAACACCTACAAACACTTTCATTCTTCAATTTTCTTCATCTAATTGAACTCTCTCAAGTTCTATCTTCAAGTTCTAAGTGTTCTTCATAAATTCCAAAAGTTCTAGTTTCATAAAATCAAGAATACTTTCAAGTTTGCTAGCTCACTTCCAATCTTGTAAGGTGATCATCCAACCTCAAGAAATCTTTGTTTCTTACAGTAGGTTATCATTCTAATACAAGGTAATAATCATATTCAAACTTTGGTTCAATTTCTATAACTATAACAATCTTATTTCAAGTGATGATCTTACTTGAACTTGTTTTCGTGTCATGATTCTGCTTCAAGAACTTCGAGCCATCCAAGGATCCATTGAAGCTAGATCCATTTTTCTCTTTTCCAGTAGGTTCATCCAAGGAACTTAAGGTAGTAATGATGTTCATAACATCATTCGATTCATACATATAAAGCTATCTTATTCGAAGGTTTAAACTTGTAATCACTAGAACATAGTTTAGTTAATTCTAAACTTGTTCGCAAACAAAAGTTAATCCTTCTAACTTGACTTTTAAAATCAACTAAACACATGTTCTATATCTATATGATATGCTAACTTAATGATTTAAAACCTGGAAACACGAAAAACACCGTAAAACCGGATTTACGCCGTCGTAGTAACACCGCGGGCTGTTTTGGGTTAGTTAATTAAAAACTATGATAAACTTTGATTTAAAAGTTGTTATTCTGAGAAAATGATTTTTATTATGAACATAAAACTATATCCAAAAATTATGGTTAAACTCAAAGTGGAAGTATGTTTTCTAAAATGGTCATCTAGACGTCGTTCTTTCGACTGAAATGACTACCTTTACAAAAACGACTTGTAACTTATTTTTCCGACTAGAAACCTATACTTTTTTTGTTTAGATTCATAAAATAGAGTTCAATATGAAACCATAGCAATTTGATTCACTCAAAACGGATTTAAAATGAAGAAGTTATGGGTAAAACAAGATTGGATAATTTTTCTCATTTTAGCTACGTGAAAATTGGTAACAAATCTATTCCAACCATAACTTAATCAACTTGTATTATATATTATGTAATCTTGAGATACCATAGACACGTATACAATGTTTCGACCTATCATGTCGACACATCTATATATATTTCGGAACAACCATAGACACTCTATATGTGAATGTTGGAGTTAGCTATACAGGGTTGAGGTTGATTCCAAAATATATATAGTTTGAGTTGTGATCAATACTGAGATACGTATACACTGGGTCGTGGATTGATTCAAGATAATATTTATCGATTTATTTCTGTACATCTAACTGTGGACAACTAGTTGTAGGTTACTAACGAGGACATCTGACTTAATAAACTTAAAACATCAAAATATATTAAAAGTGTTGTAAATATATTTTGAACATACTTTGATATATATGTATATATTGTTATAGGTTCGTGAATCAACCAGTGGCCAAGTCTTACTTCCCGACGAAGTAAAAATCTGTGAAAGTGAGTTATAGTCCTACTTTTAAAATCTAATATTTTTGGGATGAGAATACATGCAGGTTTTATAAATGATTTACAAAATAGACACAAGTACGTGAAACTACATTCTATGGTTGAATTATCGAAATCGAATATGCCCCTTTTTATTAAGTCTGGTAATCTAAGAATTAGGGAACAGACACCCTAATTGACGCGAATCCTAAAGATAGATCTATTGGGCCTAACAAACCCCATCCAAAGTACCGGATGCTTTAGTACTTCGAAATTTATATCATATCCGAAGGGTGTCCCGGAATGATGGGGATATTCTTATATATGCATCTTGTTATTGTCGGTTACCAGGTGTTCACCATATGAATGATTTTTATCTCTATGTATGGGATGTGTATTGAAATATGAAATCTTGTGGTCTATTATTATGATTTGATATATATAGGTTAAACCTATAACTCACCAACATTTTTGTTGACGTTTAAAGCATGTTTATTCTCAGGTGAATATTAAGAGCTTCCGCTGTTGCATACTAAAATAAGGACAAGATTTGGAGTCCATGTTTGTATGATATTGTGTAAAAACTGCATTCAAGAAACTGATTTCGATGTAACATATTTGTATTGTAAACCATTATGTAATGGTCGTGTGTAAACAGGATATTTTAGATTATCATTATTTGATAATCTACGTAAAGCTTTTTAAACCTTTATTTATGAAATAAAGGTTATGGTTTGTTTTAAAAATGAATGTAGTCTTTGAAAAACGTCTCATATAGAGGTCAAAACCTCGCAACGAAATCAATTAATATGGAACGTTTTTAATCAATAAGAACGGGACATTTCAGTTGGTATCAGAGCGTTGGTCTTAGAGAACCAGAAAATTTGCATTAGTGTGTCTTATCGAGTTTGTTAGGATGCATTAGTGAGTCTGGACTTCGACCGTGTTTTCTTTAAAAATGATTGCTTAACATTTTTGTTGGAAACTATATATTTTTAACATATGAATATTATGTGATATATTAATCTCTTAACGTGTTTGATATTATGTGATAGATGTCTACCTCTAGAACAAGTCCCATTGACTCACCTAATAATAATGAAGAGTCAAATGTAAATTGGAATGATTTGTGGACTGATTCACAAGTTCCCGAAGAGGAACCGGAAGAAGAGTCGGAACCGGAAGAAGAATCGGAACCGGAAGAAGAATCGGAACCGGATGAAGAAATAGAACCGGTGGGGGAAATAATAAAACGGTTAAGTAAAAGAAAATCCTCAACCAACCGACCAAAGTTAATTATGGTCAATGGTGTTTCCGCCAAGGAAGCAAAATATTGGGAGGATTACCAATTCTCCGATGAATCGGATTCCGACGAGAATTCCGATGATGTTATAGAAATTACCCCAACTGAATTTAAAAAGGCAAAAGAAAATAATAAGGGAAAGGGCATAAAAATAGAGAAATCTAATTCCAACCCCGATGAACTTTATATGTATCGTCAACCCCCGAAGTCCTTAAGTTGTAACAATGACCCAGGAACCTCTAAACCACCAGGTTTTTCTAAACCAATGTGGACAACGACGGCTCGTATTAGGGGAACATCATATATCCCTAGAAACTTGGCAAAACGAACCAAAACCGAAGAAGAAGAAACGAGCGAGTCGGAATAAGATAGTTGTATTCGTGTGGTGTAATATATGTAATATAGTGTTCTTATGCTTTATGATATATGTAAAAATTGCTTGTATTAATAAGTATTTTTTTATGAATCTAACTCTTGTCTATTTTACAGTTTAAAAACACAAAATGGATAGACAACCCAATATTTTAAGAGACCTACCCGGAGACATGATTGATGAAATCTTGTCTAGAGTCGGCCAGAATTCTTCGGCACAACTATTTAAGGCGAGATCAGTTTGTAAGACATTCGAAGAACGTTCCAAGAATGTCTTGGTTTATAAGAGACTTTCGTTTGAAATATGGGGGATATCACATTGGGAAACCCATAAGTTACGATGTGTTTACTTTGACGCATATATTGCGGGGAACCCAAATGCTATTTTACGCAACGGGTTAAGAAATTATTTTGACTCAATATATCCGAATATTGGACTTCGTGATTTAGAAAAAGCGGCTAACATGCAACATAAAGAAGCATGTTATGCTTACGGATTAGTAATGTTCGCTTCTCACCAAAGTGAGAACAAGAACATCGGGCTACAACTATTAAACAAAACGTTTCCACAAGTGACGGAGTCGGTAATTGGGGTAAGAAATGAGGTTTTTAGATTATTACGGGACTGTTGGACATTACGTAACCCTCGTCCCTTTGATGACGTTACAACACGCTGTCTTATCAACGGCCATAACGGTTATGTTGCACAAGACCAAGGATGGGAAGTAGTCCTAGTAAAACCAGAATGCATGACTTGTTTCTGGACGTATGAATTACGTGTCTTTATTGCCTTTGCTGAACGACTTGTGTACTAGCTAGAATTGTCTTCACAACTATCTTGTATCAAAGTTATTGTGTGCTATATTTCATGCTTTATGTAAAATAAGCGGTATTGTAAGTTTGTAAAATATTGTATAACAGTTTGAACGCGAAATATTATTATAATCAGTTTTTCATATAGAATTGTAGTAGTTGAATTGTATATTAGCTACTAAGTATGAACTTAACGGGTAGGTACTACCCGAATTTAAACTTATAAAACGCTAATATGAAGAAAAAGCTTTTATAAATGAGTTCATATTATGCTACGAAATACTATTAACTACTCTTAATATTCTGTATGATTAACTTGTTCCATTTAACTATTTTGAAGGAAATGGCACCGACTACTCGACACACCGTGAATATGAATGAAGAGGAATTCCGTACTTTTCTAGCTTCAAACATAGCCGCAGTACAGGCTGCGCTACATACCAACAATAACCTTGGATCTAGCAGTACAGGAAATCGTGTAGGATGCACCTACAAAGAATTCACTGCCTGCAAACCTTTGGAATTTGATGGAACCGAAGGACCGATCGGATTGAAACGGTGGACCGAGAAGGTTGAATCGGTGTTTGCCATAAGTAAGTGTACTGAAGAGGACAAAGTGAAGTACGCTACGCATACCTTCACAGGTTCTGCGTTAACATGGTGGAATACCTATCTAGAGTAAGTGGGACAAGATGATGCGTACGCACTACCGTGGTCAGCATTCAAGCACTTGATGAACGAGAAGTACCGTCCCAGAACCGAGGTCAATAAGCTCAAGACAGAACTTAGAGGGTTACGAACCCAAGGATTTGATATTACCACGTACGAAAGACGATTCACAGAATTGTGCCTATTGTGTCCGGGAGCATTCGAAGATGAGGAAGAGAAGATCGACGCGTTTGTAAAAGGATTACCGGAAAGAATCCAAGAAGATATAAGTTCACACGAGCCCGCCTCCATACAACAGGCATGTAGAATGGCTCACAAACTAGTGAACCAGATTGAAGAAAGAATTAAAGAACAGACTGCTGAAGAGGCCAATGTGAAGCAAGTCAAAAGAAAGTGGGAGGAAAACGGTGATAAGAATCACCAATACAACAACAACAGCAATTACAACAATAATCGCAACAATTATCCCAACAATCGCAACATCAATCGCAACTACAACAAACGGCCCAACAACAACAACAACAACAATAACAACAACAACAACAGCAACTACAACAATCATCCCAACAACAATAATAACCGCAACAACAACAACAATCAGAAGCAACTATGCCAAAGGTGTGAAAAGAATCACTCGGGGTTCTGCACCAAATTTTGCAACAAGTGTAAAAGAAATGGTCATAGCGCGGCGAAGTGTGAGGTCTACGGACCAGGGGTTAATAGAACGAAAGGAACAAATGGTGTCGGAACGAGTAATGGCGGAGCAAGTAGTGTCGGAGCAAGTTATGCCAATGTAGTTTGTTATAAATGTGGAAAACCAGGCCACATTATTAGAAATTGCCCGAACCAGGAGAACACGAATGGACAAGGCCGTGGAAGAGTTTTCAATATTAATGCGGTAGAGGCACAGGAAGACCCGGAGCTTGTTACGGGTACGTTTCTTATTGACAATAAATCTGCTTACGTTTTATTTGATTCGGGTGCGGATAGAAGCTATATGAGTAGAGATTTTTGTGCTAAATTAAGTTGTCCATTGACGCCTTTGGATAGTAAATTTTTACTCGAATTAGCAAATGGTAAATTAATTTTAGCAGATAATATATGTCGGAATCGAGAAATTAAACTGGTTAGCGAAACATTTAAGATTGATTTGATACCAGTAGAGTTAGGGAGTTTTGATGTGATAATCGGTATGGACTGGTTGAAAGAAGTGAAAGCAGAGATCGTTTGTTACAAAAATGCAATTCGCATTATACGAGAAAAAGGAAAACCCTTAATGGTGTACGGAGAAAAGGGCAACACGAAGCTACATCTTATTAGTAATTTGAAGGCACCAAAAACTAATAAAAAAAGGTTGCTATGCTGTTCTAGCACACGTCGAGAAAGTACAAACTGAAGAAAAGAGCATCAATGATGTTCCCATTGCAAAAGAATTTCCCGATGTATTTCCGAAAGAATTACCGGGATTACCCCCACATCGATCCGTTGAATTTCAAATAGATCTTGTACCAGGAGCTGCACCAATAGCTCGTGCTCCTTACAGACTCGCACCCAGCGAGATGAAAGAACTGCAAAGCCAATTACAAGAACTTTTAGAGCGTGGTTTCATTCGACCAAGCACATCACCGTGGGGAGCTCCTGTTTTGTTTGTCAAGAAGAAAGATGGTACATTCAGGTTGTGTATCGACTATCGAGAGTTGAACAAACTTACCATCAAGAACCGCTACCCACTACCGAGAATCGACGACTTATTTGATCAACTACAAGGCTCGTCTGTTTATTCAAAGATTGACTTACGTTCCGGGTATCATCAAATGCGGGTGAAAGAAGATGATATTCCAAAGACTGCTTTCAGAACACGTTACGGTCATTATGAGTTTATGGTCATGCCGTTTGGTTTAACTAATGCACCAGCTGTGTTCATGGACCTTATGAACCGAGTGTGTGGACCATACCTTGACAAGTTTGTCATTGTTTTCATTGATGACATACTTATTTACTCAAAGAATGACCAAGAACACGGTGAACATTTGAGAAAGGTGTTAGAAGTATTGAGGAAGGAAGAATTGTACGCTAAGTTTTCAAAGTGTGCATTTTGGTTGGAATAAGTTCAATTCCTCGGTCACATAGTGAACAAAGAAGGTATTAAGGTGGATCCGGCAAAGATAGAAACTGTTGAAAAGTGGGAAACCCCGAAAACTCCGAAACACATACGCCAGTTTTTAGGACTAGCTGGTTACTACAGAAGGTTCATCCAAGACTTTTCCAGAATAGCAAAACCCTTGACTGCATTAACGCATAAAGGGAAGAAATTTGAATGGAATGATGAACAAGAGAAAGCGTTTCAGTTATTGAAGAAAAAGCTAACTACGGCACCTATATTGTCATTGCCTGAAGGGAATGATGATTTTGTGATTTATTGTGACGCATCAAAGCAAGGTCTCGGTTGTGTATTAATGCAACGAACGAAGGTGATTGCTTATGCGTCTAGACAATTGAAGATTCACGAACAAAATTATACGACGCATGATTTGGAATTAGGCGCGGTTGTTTTTGCATTAAAGACTTGGAGGCACTACTTATACGGGGTCAAAAGTATTATATATACCGACCACAAAAGTCTTCAACACATATTTAATCAGAAACAACTGAATATGAGGCAGCGTAGGTGGATTGAATTATTGAATGATTACGATTTTGAGATTCGTTACCACCCGGGGAAGGCAAATGTGGTAGCCGATGCCTTGAGCAGGAAGGATAGAGAACCCATTCGAGTAAAATCTATGAATATAATGATTCATAATAACATTACTGCTCAAATAAAGGAGGCGCAACAAGGAGTTTTAAAAGAGGGAAATTTAAAGGATGAAATACCCAAAGGATCGGAGAAGCATCTTAATATTCGGGAAGACGGAACCCGGTATAGGGCTGAAAGGATTTGGGTACCAAAATTTGGAGATATGAGAGAAATGGTACTTAGAGAAGCTCATAAAACCAGATACTCAATACATCCTGGAACGGGGAAGATGTACAAGGATCTCAAGAAACATTTTTGGTGGCCGGGTATGAAAGCCGATGTTGCTAAATACGTAGGAGAATGTTTGACGTGTTCTAAGGTCAAAGCTGAGCATCAGAAACCATCAGGTCTACTTCAACAACCCGAAATCCCGGAATGGAAATGGGAAAACATTACCATGGATTTCATCACTAAATTGCCAAGGACTGCAAGTGGTTTTGATACTATTTGGGTAATAGTTGATCGTCTCACCAAATCAGCACACTTCCTACCAATAAGAGAAGATGACAAGATGGAGAAGTTAGCACGACTGTATTTGAAGGAAGTCGTCTCCAGACATGGAATACCAATCTCTATTATCTCTGATAGGGATGGCAGATTTATTTCAAGATTCTGGCAGACATTACAGCAAGCATTAGGAACTCGTCTAGATATGAGTACTGCCTATCATCCACAAACTGATGGGCAGAGCGAAAGGACGATACAAACGCTTGAAGACATGCTACGAGCATGTGTTATTGATTTCGGAAACAGTTGGGATCGACATCTACCGTTAGCAGAATTTTCCTACAACAACAGCTACCATTCAAGCATTGAGATGGCGCCGTTTGAAGCACTTTATGGTAGAAAGTGCAGGTCTCCGATTTGTTGGAGTGAGGTGGGGGATAGACAGATTACGGGTCCGGAGATTATACAAGAAACTACCGAGAAGATCATCCAAATTCAACAACGGTTGAAAACCGCCCAAAGTCGACAAAAGAGCTACGCTGACATTAAAAGAAAAGATATAGAATTTGAAATTGGAGAGATGGTCATGCTTAAAGTTTCACCTTGGAAAGGCGTTGTTCGATTTGGTAAACGAGGGAAATTAAATCCAAGGTATATTGGACCATTCAAGATTATTGATCGTGTCGGACCAGTAGCTTACCGACTTGAGTTACCTCAACAAATCGCGGCTGTACATAACACTTTCCACGTCTCGAATTTGAAGAAATGTTTTGCTAAAGAAGATCTCACTATTCCATTAGATGAAATCCAAATCAACGAAAAACTCCAATTCATCGAAGAACCCGTCGAAATAATGGATCGTGAGGTTAAAAGACTTAAGCAAAACAAGATACCAATTGTTAAGGTTCGATGGAATGCTCGTAGAGGACCCGAGTTCACCTGGGAGCGTGAAGATCAGATGAAGAAGAAATACCCGCATCTATTTCCAGAAGATTCGTCAACACCTTCAACAGCTTAAAATTTCGGGACGAAATTTATTTAACGGGTAGGTACTGTAGTGACCCGAACTTTTCCATGTTTATATATATTAATTGAGATTGATGTTTACATGATTAAATGTTTCCAACATGTTAAGCAATCAAACTTGTTAAGACTTGATTAATTGAAATAGGTTTCATATAGACAATTGACCACCCAAGTTGACCGGTGATTCACGAACGTTAAAACTTGTAAAAAAACTATATGATGACATATATATGGTTATATATATAGTTAACATGATATTTTGATAAGTAAACATATCATTAATTATATTAACAATGAACTACATATGTAAAAACAAGACTACTAACTTAATGATTTTGAAACGAGACATATATGTAACGTTTATCGTTGTAACGACATTTAATGTATATATATCATATTAAGAGATATCCGTACATCATAATATCATGATAATATAATAATTTAAAATCTCTTTTGATATTATAAACATTGGGTTAACAACATTTAACAAGATCGTTAACCTAAAGGTTTCAAAACAACACTTACATGTAACGACTAACGATGACTTAACGACTCAGTTAAAATGTATATACATGTAGTGTTTTAATACGTATTTATACACTTTTGAAAGACTTCAATACACTTATCAAAATACTTCTACTTAACAAAAATGCTTACAATTACATTCTCGTTCAGTTTCATCAACAATTCTACTCGTATGCACCCGTATTCGTACTCGTACAATACACAGCTTTTAGATGTATGTACTATTGGTATATACACTCCAATGATCAGCTCTTAGCAGCCCATGTGAGTCACCTAACACATGTGGGAACCATCATTTGGCAACTAGCATGAAATATCTCATAAGATTACAAAAATATGAGTAATCATTCATGACTTATTTACATGAAAACAAAATTACATATCCTTTATATCTAATCCATACACCAACGACCAAAAACACCTACAAACACTTTCATTCTTCAATTTTCTTCATCTAATTGAACTCTCTCAAGTTCTATCTTCAAGTTCTAAGTGTTCTTCATAAATTCCAAAAGTTCTAGTTTCATAAAATCAAGAATACTTTCAAGTTTGCTAGCTCACTTCCAATCTTGTAAGGTGATCATCCAACCTCAAGAAATCTTTGTTTCTTACAGTAGGTTATCATTCTAATACAAGGTAATAATCATATTCAAACTTTGGTTCAATTTCTATAACTATAACAATCTTATTTCAAGTGATGATCTTACTTGAACTTGTTTTCGTGTCATGATTCTGCTTCAAGAACTTCGAGCCATCCAAGGATCCATTGAAGCTAGATCCATTTTTCTCTTTTCCAGTAGGTTCATCCAAGGAACTTAAGGTAGTAATGATGTTCATAACATCATTCGATTCATACATATAAAGCTATCTTATTCGAAGGTTTAAACTTGTAATCACTAGAACATAGTTTAGTTAATTCTAAACTTGTTCGCAAACAAAAGTTAATCCTTCTAACTTGACTTTTAAAATCAACTAAACACATGTTCTATATCTATATGATATGCTAACTTAATGATTTAAAACCTGGAAACACGAAAAACACCGTAAAACCGGATTTACGCCGTCGTAGTAACACCGCGGGCTGTTTTGGGTTAGTTAATTAAAAACTATGATAAACTTTGATTTAAAAGTTGTTATTCTGAGAAAATGATTTTTATTATGAACATAAAACTATATCCAAAAATTATGGTTAAACTCAAAGTGGAAGTATGTTTTCTAAAATGGTCATCTAGACGTCGTTCTTTCGACTGAAATGACTACCTTTACAAAAACGACTTGTAACTTATTTTTCCGACTAGAAACCTATACTTTTTTTGTTTAGATTCATAAAATAGAGTTCAATATGAAACCATAGCAATTTGATTCACTCAAAACGGATTTAAAATGAAGAAGTTATGGGTAAAACAAGATTGGATAATTTTTCTCATTTTAGCTACGTGAAAATTGGTAACAAATCTATTCCAACCATAACTTAATCAACTTGTATTATATATTATGTAATCTTGAGATACCATAGACACGTATACAATGTTTCGACCTATCATGTCGACACATCTATATATATTTCGGAACAACCATAGACACTCTATATGTGAATGTTGGAGTTAGCTATACAGGGTTGAGGTTGATTCCAAAATATATATAGTTTGAGTTGTGATCAATACTGAGATACGTATACACTGGGTCGTGGATTGATTCAAGATAATATTTATCGATTTATTTCTGTACATCTAACTGTGGACAACTAGTTGTAGGTTACTAACGAGGACATCTGACTTAATAAACTTAAAACATCAAAATATATTAAAAGTGTTGTAAATATATTTTGAACATACTTTGATATATATGTATATATTGTTATAGGTTCGTGAATCAACCAGTGGCCAAGTCTTACTTCCCGACGAAGTAAAAATCTGTGAAAGTGAGTTATAGTCCTACTTTTAAAATCTAATATTTTTGGGATGAGAATACATGCAGGTTTTATAAATGATTTACAAAATAGACACAAGTACGTGAAACTACATTCTATGGTTGAATTATCGAAATCGAATATGCCCCTTTTTATTAAGTCTGGTAATCTAAGAATTAGGGAACAGACACCCTAATTGACGCGAATCCTAAAGATAGATCTATTGGGCCTAACAAACCCCATCCAAAGTACCGGATGCTTTAGTACTTCGAAATTTATATCATATCCGAAGGGTGTCCCGGAATGATGGGGATATTCTTATATATGCATCTTGTTATTGTCGGTTACCAGGTGTTCACCATATGAATGATTTTTATCTCTATGTATGGGATGTGTATTGAAATATGAAATCTTGTGGTCTATTATTATGATTTGATATATATAGATTAAACCTATAACTCACCAACATTTTTGTTGACGTTTAAAGCATGTTTATTCTCAGGTGAATATTAAGAGCTTCCGCTGTTGCATACTAAAATAAGGACAAGATTTGGAGTCCATGTTTGTATGATATTGTGTAAAAACTGCATTCAAGAAACTGATTTCGATGTAACATATTTGTATTGTAAACCATTATGTAATGGTCGTGTGTAAACAGGATATTTTAGATTATCATTATTTGATAATCTACGTAAAGCTTTTTAAACCTTTATTTATGAAATAAAGGTTATGGTTTGTTTTAAAAATGAATGTAGTCTTTGAAAAACGTCTCATATAGAGGTCAAAACCTCGCAACGAAATCAATTAATATGGAACGTTTTTAATCAATAAGAACGGGACATTTCATTTACTCACTTTTGCTCATTTGTTACTGAAATAAAAACGCAATTTTAGGTTCCGGTTCAAACCTTGAGAAGTGATAATGCTAAAGAATTTCTTTCTGAATCATTTTCGTCATATATGCTTCAGAATGGTATCCTTCACGAGTCATCTTGTGTTGACACACCAGCCCAAAATGGGGTTGCGGAACTAAAGAATCGACATCTTCTTGAAGTAGCTCGAGCACTTTTATTTCAAATGAATGTTCCAAAACCATTTTGGGCTGACGCTATTTCAACTACATGTTTCCTTATAAATCGAATGCCATCCGCTGTCCTTAATGGTGATTCCATATTCAGTCTTGTTTCCCACGAAATCTTTATTTCCGATTGAGTCAAAGATTTTTGGTAGTACTTGTTTTGTTCGGGACACTCAACCTCACCTCACTAAATTAGATCCTAAGTCCATCAAATGTGTGTTTCTTGGATATTCTCGTCTTCAGAAAGGTTACAGATGTTTTTCCCCTACTCTTCAACGTTATGTTGTTTCTCGAGATGTCACATTTGAAGAAAAGTTACCTTTCTTTCCGATGTCCACCTCTCGCAATCATCAGGAAAGTGATGACTTATTGACATATGTAGTACCCACACCAGATCCCATACCAGATCCCATACCAGATCCCACACCAGATCCTATACCAGATCTCACACCAGATCCCACACCAGATCCCATACCAGAGCCCACACCATCAGAAAAAACTAACCATTTTCAATATGTATACAGTCGACACCCCCGTCCTACATCAGTGCCCGCTCCTTAGCCACAGTCATCGTCGGTAGATCCTCCCGGTGAGTCACCGAGTAATGTTTCTAGTGATATTCATGATACTCAATCTTCCGATTCAGATTCTGATATACCGATTGCTCTTCGAAAAGGTAAACGTAAATGTACTTATCCTATTGCTTCCTTTGTCTCTTATGATAAATTTTCCGTCTCTTCTCGTGCTTTTGTTGCCACTTTAGACTCTGTCTCCATTCCGAAAACTGTTGGTGAAGCTTTGGCTCATTCTGGATGGCGTGCTGCTATGATTGAGGAGATGAATGCACTCGATCATAATGGCACTTGGGCATTAGTTAACTTACCTGTTTCTAAAAAGGCAATTGGTTGTAAGTGGGTCTTCACAGTAAAGGTTAATCCTGATGGTTCTTTGGCACGGTTGAAAGCTCGTTTAGTTGCTAAGGGTTATGCTCAAACATATGGGGTGGATTATTCTGAGACCTTTTCTCCTGTTGCTAAACTCACATCTATCAGATTATTCATTTCTTTAGCTACTACATATCAATGGACACTTCACCAACTTGATGTGAAGAATGCATTTTTATATGGAGATTTGCAGGAAGAAGTCTATATGAAGCAACCACCTGGGTTTGTTGCTCAGGGGGAGTCTGGTAAAGTATGCAAATTACGAAAAGCAATTTATGGCTTGAAGCAATCTCCTCGTGCCTGGTTCGGAAAAATCAATGCGGTAGTTAGGAACTTTGGCCTAAGAAGAAGTGCATATGATCACTCCGTATTCTTCGCTTCATCAAACTCCGGGTGCATCTTGCTTGTTGTTTATGTGGATGACATTGTAATTACTGGGAGTGATAAAGAAGGAATTCACAGGTTAAAAACATTCTTAAGTACTCAATTTCAAACAAAGGACCTTGGTCCTTTGAAATATTTTCTCGGTATTGAAGTCTCTCGAAATAAAAGAGGTATTTTCTTATCTAAGAGAAAGTATTGTCTTGATGTGCTCAGTGATTCTGGGATGTTTAACTCAAAAACTTGTGAAGCACCAATGATATCGAGTATAAAGCTAAAAACTGACGAAGGAGAACTTCTTATGAACCCAAAAAAATATAGAAGGATTGTCGGCAAGCTAAATTATCTTACACTCACCCGTCCTGATATTGCTTTCCCGGTGAGTGTTGTTAGTCAGTTCTTGTCATCTCCGAGAACCTCACATTGGGATGCTGTCACTCATATCTTAAAGTACTTAAAAGGTACACCTGGTCGTGGTCTTTTATACCAGAATCATGGTCATCACACTATCGAGGGATTTTCTGATGCTGATTATAATGGTGATCCTGCAACTAAGCGGTCTACAACTGGTTATTGTGTCTTCGTTGGAGGAAATCTTGTATCTTGGAAAAGTAAGAAACAAAATGTGGTATCTCGTTCAAGTGCGGAATCTGAGTATCGAGCCATGGCCCAGACAACTTGTGAACTTATTTGGGTTCGTAATCTTCTTAGCGAGATTGGTTTTGCTCAGTCCGAACCAATGAATTTATGGTGTGATAACAAAGCAGCCATTCATATTGCAAGCAACCCCGTCTTCCATGAAAGGACCAAACATATTGAAGTTGACTGTCATTTTACTCGAGAAAAGTTAGAAGAAGGAATTATTCAAACACCCCATATCAAAAGTAATGAACAGTTGGCTGACTTATTCACCAAAGCATTACCTGGAAATTACATCCGTCAGTTTTGTGACAAGCTGGGCATGATCAATATCTATGCTCCAGCTTGAGGGGGAGTGTTACAATACATACGTATACACATTAAATGTTAGTAGGTAGTCGGTGCAATTAATGTAGTTAGTTGAGTCAGTGCAATTAATATAGTTAGTTGAGTTGGTGCATTTATTGGGCTGTCAGGTCTTGTATCTCGGGTCTATATATATCCTCCTTGTATGTTGTAAATATGAATCAATTAAGAGAGATGGAATTACAGAGAGTTTAGATATTTGTAGATGTTAAATTACAAAGTTATAAAATAAATGTGTAGATGTTCTTAAATAATATCATCATATATCATATATCTGAGGCATGCATTATGAAATTGTATAACTTTAACATCCAATTTTACAAAAGAAAGTCTGAATTAGAAGCAAAAGCATATGAGCTCTATCTTTCCCCAAAGTTCACAACTATTTGATTCATATATAACTGCCCTTCATTATATAGTTCAAGATGAAGAAGATGCAGCACGGTATGTTCGACGTCTCTGTTTTTGTGCTTGGTTGACCTGGATGTGTGATATGTGAAGAGCATCCACATCCAACCCTTTGACCTAATAATAATTTGAAACAAGTATGATTGTAAAGCTAGCTTTTGAAGATCATAATAAGTACGCCACTTACTTCTGGGTTACTCTCGGCATTCTTCAGAAGATCCAAGATATACTTGGCAGATTTAGCGGGCCAACGTCCTTGTCCATTAAAATGACAATTCTTGGCTTGTGCAGTTCGCCCAACTCCACGACAGAAACGGGTGAATGGAATGGCTTGCTTATGGGCCAAAGCATCCTATAAATATCTCTTAGCTTTGATCAAAGACATCTTACGAAGAGCATGGGTAGTCTCACGGGTGTTCTAAACAGATACAACAGCTTTATCAGCATAAAAGCACACAAAAAACATATAATTTTGTAACATATGTGGCTGTAAATAATAGCACCAGAGTGTGTGTTTCTTGTGTATAAAACTATTACAGAAAACATCACAAAACAACACAAAACATCAGACTATCAAAGTATAATTGTAAGTATGCTTATATGTATAAAATATATCAAATCATTATATCATAACAGCACTGAATATTCAAGCAAATCCTACAATCATCAAGTCGTATCATAGACAGAACAATTGCTTTTAAAACAGTGGACTTGTAACACCCAAACAAAATATTAACAATTAAATTGTCAAAAACTTTATATAAAGAATTAATGAACATGTAGATGTAGATACCTTGAAATGGAACCTAAGATCAGCACCCCTAGCTTTGCAAGCTCATAAAAAACAATCGATGCATATACAAATTAATAAGTACATCTATCTATATATACACTAAATAAACCTAAATTTCAAATCACTGTGATAATAATGTAAGATAAGTAAAAAAACGTGAACTTATTAACTTAATTACATTTGTATTTCACCTGATATAATAGATCAACGTTAATAACAATTAACATCGATTCAAAACACTCAACACACAATAAATAATATGCGGTATGAACTCACCATTGCTGCTGCTGCTACTGATTCGGCTGCCGGTTAAAATGGTTGAGTTTGTAATCTTCAGAGGCCACCTCAACAAAGAAGTATTTGGAGGTCTAGGTTGTAGAATTATAACTAAACCTTTTTGGGGTTTTCTTCATGTGAAATTTGGTATGGGCCTTAGAAACACCATGTTTCCCAGATTTTGAATTTTGTATGGGCCTTTTAAATACACCTGGCCCAGATTTTTAATTTGGTATGGGCCTTTTAAACAAAAAATCTCAATAATCAAGTGAAAATGGCCCATGCATCATGTTTCACGAAGCATAATCATGTTTCACAAAGCATAAAGTAATTAAATTCCACTGTATACTTTACGAATATATACTGAATATAATATTGAGTGGAAGAGAAGGAAAATAAAGAAAAATATATGCATATATTGTCACCTTTTACTTTACATAATCATGGTTTGTATGTATGTAAACACTAAAACACATCAAAATCAAAATATATTTATACTTATTAATGTTATTTATCGTTCATATTATTGTCAAAACAAGTTAAAAATCACAAAATGTGTGTTAAATTGAAATTCGTTGTAAACATCTGAATGAAAAATATAAACGTAATTTTTTAAAGTTAATTTTAATTTTAATCATTTTCAAACTATTTTGAGTTTAACCTTAATCTTCGTTAACATTTCCTTCTCTTAAATAATGTTTATCGCAGTTTGTACGTTTATCATGATTCTCGAATGAACTTTTAACTCTACATTGAGTGAAAGAGAAGAAAAATAAAGAAAATATTTACGTATATATTGAGTGAAAGAGATGAAACAATAAAAACAATTAGCTAGTGAAGATGGCAGCCATTAATAATCCAAGCTTCATAGTAGAAGCTGTTGGAGAAGAATATTACCCATACCCATCACATGCCACTGCCCCAAACCTTGTTTTTGTAAAGCTGAATAGTAAAGACAAGTACAAAGTGTGGAAAACACAGATGTTAAGCCTGTTAACTAGTCATAATATGGTCGGTTTCATCAAGGGTAAATTCTTAAATCCAGAGGGTAATGTGAAGAAGAAAGCGGGAGATATGGAAGTTAGATCAGATGCACTCGTCAAAAGTTGGATTCTTGGAACCATCTCTGAAGAAGCAGCCATGAACGTTGTTGATTATCTTACATCCCAACGTCCAACCGCAGATTTCACTGCAAAAGATGTTTGGGATGAATTACAACGTATTTATGATCCTCAAGTTATGCAAGAAACATCAGGTATAAATGTAGCCTCTTTTTGCTAATGATATGTACGTTATTAATCAGTTGAAGAATTGTTTATCAAAATGGTTGCTAATGAAATTTTATTAACCATATATAAGTACATATAACTAAAGTGTTAAAACAATCATTCATAATTTATAAATTTTTATTTATAATATATAATAAAATAAAATAATTAATGATGTCTTACCATTGATTGAAGTTAGTTTTCCCTTGGATCTTTCAGATACTATTACAAACGAAACCGAGTTAACATTATCTTCGATGTCAAATGTTGATAGAACCTCTCTCAAAGTTCTCCTTGGTTGTTTAGAAAGAGGACGAAAACGTGGCACGCAAAATCCACCAAAGATTTGTGTGGTTAATAGTTCGTTTAGAGATGCTAGTCCAGAATGTTTCACCCCTCTGGTGGTGTCTATAGGACCTCTGCACAAAGATGACGAAAAAACAAAAGAATTTCAAGTGGTGAAAGAGCGTTACCTGCATGACCTATTGCAGCGTACTAGTAATTCACCGCCAGAGCAAGTACTAAAACTAAAAGAATGTGTGGAAAAGGTGAAGGCTTCAATGGACCAAATCAGGGCATCGTATGCGGTTGTAATTCATTTTAGTGACACCGACCTTGCCAATATGATGGTTATAGATGCTTGTTTCATACTTGAATTCTGCCTCAAGGATCAAGAAGATCCTTTTGATAAAATGTTGAAAGGGGAATTACCATCGACACTACGCATTGATACTGTCACTGATTTGATTATAATGGAAAATCAAATCCCCTTTTTTGTCCTTCAGGATATGTACGATTGCACCTGTGGAAGAATAGCCTCGACACCACCTCTTACTCAACTTTTGAATTATATTCTAGGAGAATGTGCCGATCATTTCGAATATTTACATAATAATAAAGAGTTTCCGTACGCAGACGCTGACAGTGAGTCAACTCCTGATCATATTCTTGGTTATCTGCACAGATGTTACAAGCCTGTGAGTACTACGCCATCGACAGCCGGAACAGAAACTACGATCCGCGGCAAAGAACTAGCCATGCAAGTCAAATCATCTCTGTCTGCTTGTTTTTCCTGGTGTCGGGGTAAGCCTACTTTACTAGTGCCAACACTTCACATCAGCGCCTCAACTGAGCAAATTTTGAGGAATTTAGTTGCATATGAGCACTCCTTTCCTAACGTCGTTCATAACTACTTCACGTCATATGCAACTGCCCTTTATTCTATAGTTGACAATGAAGAAGATGTAGCAACATTAGTAGAACTAAATGTCCTTGACAGCCATCTATCTTCAAAGAAAGAGGCTGCGAATATGCTCCAAGCAATAGGACAACTATGCGTGCTAGAAGATTTCAGTTCACATCAAGACCTGATGCAGTTGACAAACTATTACAGCAGTTCTTGGCTAAGAAATCTTAGGCGGTTGAGAAGTACGTATTTTAATAGTCCATGGAGTGCAATTGCACTAGTTGCTGGAATCATCCTATTTTCTCTCACAATAGTTCAGACTGTGTTTACCATCAAGGGCCCAAATACTTAGTCACTAGCAGCTAATGAAAACAACAAACACATTTCAGCTTTTGTGTGTCTTTTTTTTTTTTTTTTTTCTCTGTTTCGGGTTCATGCGTTTCTCTAAGTCATCTGGTCCAGATATGTTCTACTTTGTATTAATCTTCAGTGTTTACATTGAGCTATGTGTATGCATAATTATAAACTAAGTGTCAGTTGATATTTACATGTAATGGTTCAAATAAGTTTAAAAACAATTTAATGTTGCAGATGTTCTTATATCATATCATCATATATCTCTGCTAGAAAATATGTAACCAAACAAACTCATCAGTAAATCTTTTTAAACATAACAATTAAAGCAGAATAATCGAATCACATTACTGTTGAGATATGGAAACTTTAAACAAGGAAAGAAAATCAAGATTGCTTGGAAGATAAGTTTTACTTGGAGGTTATGATCGCAACGGGTGGTTTAGTCCCCCTCGGGTGATCCCAATCGCTGTCCAAAAAAAAGTAAAGAAAAAAAAATTAAGATAACTTTTTTTGTATCATTAAAATAAATTAAAGAAACGGTAGTGTCAAAACATGGTGTTTTATCAGTTGTGAAACATACCTGAACTCGGTGCAATTACAGCACTTTGACTTGTAATATGGGGCTTGTAAATGTGATATCAGTTGGACAAGCATTAATAACAACCAAAATGTATGAATAGCTATTACAGGACAAGTAAGAACTTGACTTGTTTATGGCACCGGAAGGATATATATACTATTAGTACAAAAATATTCACTTAGGGTCAAGTTTACAACAACACCACCAACATGTTGTTAGTCACTGATAACTAGCTTTTATTGAAAATGGGCAATACAAAGTGTCGGCCCATTTAACTTGTGCCATAAATGACCAGTTTCAACCAAAAACATGTTTTTACCCGTTAAAATCAAACCGTCCATCTTTGTCACATCTGATAAAGAAATATATAAGTTTCCAAAGCACGCATAGTATCCGTACTGTACCTTCTTCTGGCATATGGATCATTTTCTATATGCATAGTGCTAGGTGGTAGACAGGCTCTTCATAAACAAAAGTAGGATTAAACGTACCAAAGTCAACTCTTTTCGGGGAACAGTTTTTGCCAATTTCATCTATTCATGAATGAATGTTTCTAGGCCTAACAAACACATAAGTTGATGAAAGCCTCAAGCATCCTGATGATGGATCATATGCTGAGTTCTTCACCAATTTTTTCAGTTGACATCATCTGCACACCAAAAAAATATTAACATAAGTTTATTCATCATTAAAACAAATTAAAGCAAAGGTGGTTTAAAAGCAGGTATTTTATTTTATTAGTAGCAAAACCTACCTGAACTCGGTGCAATTGGAGAATTTTGCCTTGTAATACAGGTATTGTGAATGTGATATCGGTTGGAGAAGCATTCATAACAAGCAAAATGTATGAATAGCCGTTATAGGACAAGTAAATATTCACTTATTAGGGTCAAGGGATAACATTAACCAAGACTTTTCTAATAATGAAATGACCAAACAATTCTTACCAATTTGTGTAAGATACTGAAACGAAATTAGGCACACTGCTGTCAGCCTAAACCAGAAAATAAAAAATCCAGTGATTCAAATTTAATATCTCGTTCAAATCCTACATACGCATGCCTGGGAACTTCATTATATGTCCATATAATTATAAGCAGACTGCGCGATTGACTGCAAATTAGCCACCAATGTTTGAAAATTGGAAGCACTGTTATCAACTACACTAGAAAAAGGTCCAGAATAAAAAGATCTAAACTTGAGTGATCATATATTCATATATATATTAGTTATTATGTTTCCGGAAGAAGTGGAAAACTGTGAAACTATGCATACAAAGAAAATAGGGAGCACCCTTAACTGCAAGGAACCGGAAAGAAAATTAAACAAAATTCAGCCTATGTAAAAATGAATAGAAAAATGTAAGGCAACCAATAAATCCAACATAGAGCACTCAACATACCTAAAATCAAGTAGATGCAAGACGAGCACGTAACATACGATAGTCAGTCAGTCGTCTATCATTTAACTAAACATCAATTTCACTACTTTAATCAATTTCACTACTTTAAACCATCTACTGATCATCCCGTCCCACACCTTTTAAGGTTTAATAAACAGTATAAAAAATGTTTATCTTTATAATCATGTTATACATAAACCGGCAAGTGCTAATCATCTTATCTTATATTTCATATTAATCATGTTACACATAAACCAGCAAGTGCTAACATTGCATAGATTACACGCGACCAGCCCACTACCTCCTAATTTTACATCCTTTGTATCATAACATCAATATCGTAATTCACCTTTACTTGTTCCATGTTCTATCTTCACACTAATATATTTACAACACTCTTCTTTTAACAAAAACAAAAGTTCAAAAGCAACCTAACTTACTTGATAATATAAAAGCCAATTTTCCAACTAATTTCTCATCATAAGTCACCACCTACTTGACACATGGAGTTCACTTAATATACATACATATACTGATACCTTGAAAACATTCCAGAACATTTCTTAAACCTCTTTATGATTATCAACACTTTCATATTACTATTAAGTGTTCACATTTGAATATTAAATAGAATACATGAATATATATTACTTACTACCTCAGGCTTCTTGTCTTCAGGGTCAGGAATAAACTCCTCGTCATAATCTTCAGGCTGTCATATCAATATAAATAAGTATTTGATGAGAACTACACAAAACTCTTACAGTTGGATATTGAAGCTATTGTCTATGTGATAATGTCTTAAGTTTCAACTTCTTGGCCACTGGTTCCTTAATGACCTTTAAACCTAGCGTATATCCATGACTCGGTTTATTAAGCTATATATATATATGCATCCATGTCGTGTGCATCATATCATATAAAGTTTTATATAATAAACGAAATGCCAAAGTAGAAAATATAAATCAACCAAAACAACTTATGAAAAAAGTAGAATATACGATTTTACTTGATGGGTCTTCGATCAGGGTCATGAATAAACTCCTTGTCATCCGAAGTTGGAAATCTTCGAACTGTCCGTATCAATCTGGGTTAATAAATTAGGAATTGGAGAGCATTAAAGAACTCTTTACAATTATATACTCACACTATATCACCCTGTCTGTCACCATGCCTTAAACTTTACCTTGCTAGATTCTTGGTCCTTTTTCTTGCATTAAAGAACTCTTACAAAGAGCCACTGTGTTTCGCTACGTTTACCATTAAGGTGAGAATTAAAACCTCTTGACTTAAATTTAACAAAACAGAACCAATTTCATAAGTACAACCAAAATCTCTAATTTTTTTTATGGAAATTACAGAATAAGAAGAAAAACCCTAATTTTGACAAAATCAAAACAACAACCCAGTTTTTTAAAAAATGTTAACAATATCAGAAGAAAAAAACCCTAATTCGAATTATAAAAAGACCAAGATCAAAAGAAACCCTGAGAAAAAATAAGAAACCCTAAATTCAGCATCTAATTTTTAAAATAAATTAACAACACCAGGAAAAAAAAAAAAGAGTCATAATTTCGTAAGAAAATTAAAGTAAAGATCATGATAAAAGAAATAAAAAGAAAAGAAGATAAAAAAAACTAGTTTTTAAGAATTTTAACAACAACAGATAAAACAAAAAACCCTAATCTCGTATATGATATATGATACTCAGAATATATAACATAATAACAAAATCAAAAGAAAACCCTAATTAGAAATAACTAGTTTACAAGTGAAATGACCCGTGGAACCACGGGTTTGGTTAAACAAAATAGTTTAATGATATGTTTTTAGAAATTAAGTGAATGTAAATGTTAAAGTCGTTTAGTTTAATGACCCGTAAAACCACGGATTCTGACTAAGAAACTTGTCGTTGTTTTTACAAACATATAGAGACATGTATTTTCACATACATATGTAACGTAATTAATCTCGTAAAGAGAATCAATATTTGAATATTAATAATATAATAATAATTATTATAATAATAATTAATAATAATAATAATAATAATAATAATAATAATAATAAAATTTGCTTAAAAATTGAGTATTTATATTTTTAATAATAATTATAACTAATAATAAATGCCTTTATATCTTAATCATAAAAATTAAATTATAACTAATTGTCAAGATTAACTTTTAATTGTAAATTAAATTGATTTATGATGTCATCCAAGTAGGTTAGATTTTTTTTCTATTTTTATTTTGATTTTTTTCAATGAAGGAAAATGACTATTTATGATGTCATCATTATAGCCTTTTAATATTAACTATAGATAACCCGCGCATTCGTGAGTATTTTATCATACATGATTCTAAAAATATATTTTATTATACATGATTCTAAAATTATATTCTTAATAAGTTAATAATACCACGAACTTCACACACACTTTGTTCATTATCTTTCCATGTAAAATAAACCATGGCAAAAATGAAGTCATTGACACTAAAACATGGCCCTTGTTATCTACTCTTTTGATTGACTTTACGGCAGGGTCATGCCCCCATTAAAGTAACACCATCCCTGTTTGAACCATGTTGTTATTGAGGTTCAGATTGCCACATCCAGATAGAAGAAACAATAAACACATAGTTGTAACTTAGTAAAATGAAAATGAGCACATGAAAATTTAAGCTAATGTTACCAAAATCATCTACCTTCAGCTTCAGGTAGTCAATGATTTCAAATAATTATTAGAGATATGATAGTCTTCAGTCGAACTCACATCATTCTTCCAATTCAAAGCTTCCTAGACCCTTATCCAATTTACCTATAATCATCAACACAACAAACAACATCATCAAATTCACCAGTCATGTTGTCCGTATTCGACAATAAAAAATAGGTACTCGTCATTAATATGTTTGACTGATAATTCCTTTGAATGCGAAATTGATATACTAAAATTAGTGAACAAAAATAATGATATACTGAAATTAGTAAAAAAGAAATTAATGAAACTGATATAATGAAGTTGATGTACTAAAGCAAAGCCATTTTTAAACTAACCACAAAAATTTTTTAACCTAGCAGTCTATTCTTAAAGTATTTACGAGGTACACAAAACTCAGAAAGTACATCAATGCCTTCTTCGTTCACACAAACTGTGTTATCTACTTCGAAGCACACAACATCATCTTTTTGCCATACATCAATTAATATAAATGTTTTAATAATACTACAGTAATGTGTCTGCCAATATATAACTTAACAACTAAAGTCAGAGATGATAACATTATACTAATACCAAATTATGTTAATAATAACATGATGATAATTTGTTTAAGCACACCACCGCCTGTTAAATGCAACAATTGCTCTTTTCTAGATCAGTGAGAATCCAAAACATTATGGATGAAAGAAATAAAAGGATTAATTACCAGTTAAGGTCCGCATGCTTTATGTACATAACCACCTCCAATTATACCAGTTAAGCCAGCACCTGAAAGTACAAGAGTTATAAAAACATATTATTGAGTTTAAAGTAAATTTATTAGATCCAACCATTCGACCTCAAATTAGCTGTAATGTAACTTGCTGATTCCTGGAATTGTAACAATATCTAATATTAAATCACATATATTATTTTAACAAACGTATACAGGTTAAAATTACATACTAACAAAGCAAATGGTTTCACTTAATACTCCAATCTGGTTCTAACAGACAGTCATAATAATAATAATAATCAAGTAATCATTTAACCAAAATCATAACCATCGTAAGCAAATTTATAAGTAGGTAAAAATACTATTAAAAATACAACTTGATTTAGTAACAGTAGAATAGATGTATACCTATGTAATTTCCTTGTTAAGATTCTAGTTTCTTGCTAGAATCTCGTTGTTTTACAAATAAAATAAATGCTTGTCGTTTAAAAACAAACATGTATACCTGAAAGGTTGTTACCCCCTCCAAGTTGATTCATCTGAAATTGATTCATCCACATATAAAACATGTTCTAACATTTTTCTTCAAATCTCCTGTATCATTCCATTATGTGTTCCTCGTAAGGTTAGGGTTTGTTGTTCGTAATCAATCCCGCCGCTGGATGACTTATTAATTAGGTATAATCCCAATTCTAATAAAAATCAATCAAAATTGACATTAACATAAAGGGGAAAAAAACTTCGGAATCAAAAGAACAAAAAACTGTCAATGCTCTCAAAATTGAAAGAATCATTCTGTTAATGGTACATTATATGTATACTGATATAGTTAACTTAAAAAATGATTATTTATATTCTACTTTTTTTCCTGCTGATACATGAATACATATTGGTGCAAGAAAATAAAAAAATACATATTGGTGCAAGAACATAAAAAAAAAAACATATAAAGAAAGTATAGTTATATAAGTATTTAGTTATGTAGCACATACCAATTGGGTCGGTTATTTTAAACTTCATTTCAAGCAGATCACTGAAATTTACATGACTTAAGCCATATGTTGAAACATTCAAGTGCAAGCTCGATTGAACCTTAGTCACTCGATAGAAATTAACTTTACATGTGTGATCAACCAACGTGTACTTATCTTAATAAGCTTGCACACCAAATTATTGATCGATCATGAAATAGTTACCCTCCTTTAAGATCTCTGCAAAATCTTCAAACATGTATTCCTTGACATTGCCTCAATTTTGTTCTCCTGATATAAGTTGAAAAGTTTCATTAGATAAAATGTAATCACTAATTATTATTTCATAATGACAATAATAAAATTATATTAACTTAATACTGAAGACATCATTGGAATAGTATATACAAATGAACATAGAAAGTTAATATCTACATGGATGAGTAAAGTGCAGTTGCACATGACCATAAGATAGGACATTAAATTTTTTTAAGATATATAATAAAAGAACATGATACCTCATCATCTACCATTATGATCTCATGGCATGTAATCTCCTTTGGGTTGCTCAATTAAGTTTGTGCCCAGATGACAAAAATTTTCACCCTAATTTTACAGCTTCCGAGTCTGTTATTAAATGGAAGGAATAGAGACATTTTTCGTTTATAAAATATTTCTTAAACGTTTTTAAAGTCACAATAACTGCCGTTGGTAATGGATGGGTGTTTGTTTAACATGTCATATCGGTTGATACTTAAAAATAGGGATTCATGAGAAATCATGAGTAACAGTTAATACTACAATTAAATTTTAATAAATTGTTTACAACTGTTTTAGTTTAAATATTAGATAATTATTAAGCAAGTAATAAAATATAATTTAAAATAAAAAAAAAAAGGACATGATTAATACAAAACCGGATGAAAGGATGGGAGCTCATTCTCTTGAACTTCCATCTTCAGTGAACAATTCCAGATCTGTGAAATTTTGTAATACACATTAGTATTAAGCCATAATTGTTGATTAAGTAACTACTACTCCCTATATTTAAAAAACTTCATAATAACTTGAAATATATCGGATTTATGTAAAATACATCTGGATTCTGGATGATTGGATAAAATATATAGAATTATCTAACAGTATAACATGAACAATTAACATAATTAAAAATATACATCAGTTACGTTCTCGGGCCTGATATGAAATTAAATGATACTCGAACGTATGCAAGAACCTCGGAAACAGTCGTATTATACCAATCTTGATTGAACTGCAAATCTATTACATCTCATATAATAGATTATAGATTATGATTCGAAGGTAGAAAATAAAATAAAATATCAAATTTTTTACATGATATGCATTATAGGAAGAAAAAAAAAAAAAAAAAAAAAAAAAAAAAAAAAAAAAAAGGTAAACATTACCGGTAGTCGTATAATCTTCGATATCTTAGTTGAACGCTTGGATTTTGATCAAAGAAGGAAGAAATCAAATTGTATATGTGACGGCTTGAGATGGTAAAGCTATTTCCCCTAATTTGCCCTATTATTTTTTGATTGTTACTCTATAACTACCCCGTATTAAACTATGGGCATGGGCATGGGCATGAATGTAAATTGAAGCTATAACTGCCTTATAAGAATGTAAATGATGTCATAACCATTTTGAATGGCTGGGATTAAAAGGAAAGAGTCTCATCTAATGGCTCCTATTTTGACAAGTAGGATTTGTGAAAAAAATATATCATCATAAAAGTTTTCTTATTAAGTATAAGAGAGATGAACTACAGAGTTGAAAAGAAAAGCGTACAATTATTAAGGTTGAAATCAATTGAAGAACCCTGAGATAGAATAGAATAGAAAAGATGATATGAAATAATAATAAGAGCAGCGAACGAGTTGAGAGCTGATGGGAAGAGTTTCTTCATCCTTTCTTCTTATTTATAGATATGGACGAACCGGAATTTAATTTGACCGTTTAAACTCGGCGTAAAATCTAAGCTACGGAGTACTTATTTACTCGTTTCTTTAATTATTTAAATCTAAGCTACAGGGTACTTATTTAACCTTATTTATTTAAGCCCCGTTTGTTTTTCACTTAATCGACTTAATAAAATTGAACTTATTAAATAATACACGTCTTAATCTCCATTCAAATCCTCAATATTTAATAACTGCTATTTTAACTGCCCATATATAAGGTTAATTTAGTAAATTCAATTATTCAGACGGTTATTCAGTAAAAAAAAAACAACAATTAATATTCGTCATTTAATTTTTTCAGACGTCATATTTTTATTCAGACAAAAGGACTTAATAAAGAATAAAACAAACGGGGCCTTAGACCACTTGTATCGGGGTCAAGTTGAAATGTCCCGTTCATATTGATTATAAACGTTCTATATTAATTGATTTCGTCGCGAGGTTTTGACCTCTATATGAGACGTTTTTCAAAGACTGCATTCGATTTTAAAATAAACCATAACCTTTAAAATATTACGACGATTATCAAATAATGATAATCTAAAATATAGCGTTTTTCACACGACCATTACATAATGGTTTACAATAATATTACACATCAACATAAGTCTTCGAATGCAGTTTTTAAACAATATTATACAAGCATGGACTCCAAATCTTGTCCTTAATTTAGTATGCAACAGCAGAAGCTCTTAATAATCACCTGAGAATAAACATGCTTAAAACGTCAACAAAATTGTTGGTGAGTTATAGGTTTAACCTACATATTATCAAATCATAATAATACACCACAAGATTTCATTTTTATAACACATCTCTTATCAGGCATTTCGCAAACTGCATAGAGATAAAAATCATTCATATGTTGAACACCTGGTAACCGACGTTAACTTAATGCATAGAATATCCCCAAAACAGAACCTCTCGTCTGTATAATAATCTCGAAGTACTAAACCATCCATAACCTGAATGGGGGTTGTTAAGCCCAATAGATCTATCTTTAGGATTCGCGTCAATTAGGGGCCATTTCCCTAATTCTTAGGCTACCAGACTTGAAGGGCGATATTCGGTTTAATAATCCAACCATAGAATGTAGTTTCGCATACTTGTGTCTATTTTGTAAAACATTTATAAAACTGCATGTATTCTCATCCCAAAAATATTAGATTTTAAAAATGGGACTATAACTCACTTTCACAGATTTTTACTTCGTCGGGAAGTAAGACTTGGCCACTGGTCGATTCACGAACCTATAACAAATATGTACATATATATCAAAGTATATTCAAAATATATTTACAACACTTTTAATACATTTTGATGTTTTAAGTTTATTAAATCAGCTGTCTTCGTTAGTAACCTACAACTAGTTGTCCAAAGTTAGATGTACAGGAAAAAATTGATATATATTATCTTGAATCAATCCACGACCCAGTGTATACACGTCTCATGCTAGATCACAACTCAAAGTATATGTATTTTTGGAATCAACCTCAACCCTGTATAGCTAACTCCCACATTACTGCATATAGAGTGTCTATGGTTGTTTCAAATAATATATACACATGAGTCAATATGATATGTCAAAACATTTGCATACGTGTCTATAGTATCCCAAGATTACATAATATATTAGAATACATGTATAATACAATATAAGTTAGCTAGGATATGATTAATATAGATTTGTTACCAATTTTCACGTAGCTACAACAAGAAAAATTATCCAATCTTGTTTTTCCCATAACTTCTTCGTTTTAAATCCGTTTTGAGTGAATCAAATTGCTATGGTTTAATATTGAACTATATTTTATGAATCTAAACAGAAAAAGTATAGGTTTATAGTTGGAAATATAAGTTACAAGTCGTTTTTATAAGAGGTAGTCATTTCAGTCGAAAGAACGACGTCTTGATGACCATTTTGAAAAACATACTTCCGCTTTGAGTTTAACCATGATTTTTAGATATATTTTCATGTTCATAAGAAAAATCATTTTCACAGAAGAACAACCTTTAAATCAAAGTTTATCATAGTTTTTAATTAACTAACCCAAACAGCCCGCGGTGTTACTACGACGGCGTAAATCCGGTTTTACGGTGTTTTTCGTGTTTCCAGGTTTTAAATCATTAAGTTAGCATATCATATAGATATAGAACATGTGTTTAGTTGATTTTAAAAATCAAGTTAGAAGGATTAACTTTTGTTTACGAACAAGTTTATAATTAACTAAGCTATGTTCTAGTGATTACATGTTCAAATCTTCGAATAAGATAGTTTTATATGTATGAATCGAATGATGTTATGAACATCATTACTACCTCAAGTTTAGTAGGTAAACCTACTGGAAGTGACAAGAAATGATCTAGCTTCAAAGAATCTTGGATGGCTTGAAAGTTCTTGAAGTAGAATCATGACACGAAAACAAGTTCAAGTAAGATTATCACTCGAATTAAGATAGTTATAGTTATAAGAATTGAATCAAAGTTTGTATATGAGTATTACCTTGATTTAGAATGATATCTTGCTGTAAACAACAAGGATTTCTTGAGGTTGGATGGTCACTTTACAAGATTGGAAGTGAGCTAGTAAACTTGGAAGTATTCTTGATTTTATGAAACTAGAACATGTAGAATTTATGAAGAACACTTAGAACTTGAATATGGAACTTGAGAGAGATCAATTATATGAAGAAAGTTGAAGAATGGAAGTGTTTGTAGGTGTTTTTGGTCGTTGATATATGGATTAGATATAAAGGATATGTAATTTTGTTTTCATGTAAATAAGTCATGAATGATTACTCATATTTTTGTAATTTTATGAGATATTTCATGCTAGTTGCCAAATGATGGTTCCTACATGTGTTAGGTAACTCACATGGGCTGCTAATAGCTGATCATTGGAGTGTATATACCAATAGTACATACATCTAAAAGCTGTGTATTGTACGAGTACGAATACGGGTGCATACGAGTAGAATTGTTGATGAAACTGAACGAGGATGTAATTGTAAGCATTTTTGTTAAGTAGAAGTATTTTGATAAGTGTCTTGAAGTCTTTCAAAAGTGTATGAATACATATTAAAACACTACATGTATATACATTTTAACTGAGTCGTTAAGTCATCGTTAGTGGTTACATGTAAGTGTTGTTTTGAAACCTTTAGGTTAACGATCTTGTTAAATGTTGTTAACCAATTATTTATTAAATCAAATGAGATGTTAAATTATTACATTATCATGATATCATGATGTATTAATATATCTTAATATGATATATATAAATTAAAATGTCGTTACAACGATAATCGTTACATATATGCCTCGATTCAAAATTCTTAAGTTAGTAGTCTTGTTTTACATATGTAGTTCATTGTTAACATACTTAATGATATATATAATTATCATTTTATCATGTTAAATATAGTGTAACAATATCTTAATATGATACATATGTATTTAGTAAGACGTTGTAATAACAATAATCGTTATATATATCGTTTCGAGTTTCTTAACCTAGTAGTCTCATTTTTATGTATATAACTCATTGTTAATATACATATGGAGATACTTACTTATCATAATCTCATGCTAACTATATGTATATCCATATATATATCATCATGTAGTTTTTACAAATTTTTAACGTTCGTGAATCGCTAGTCAACTTGGGTGGTCAATTGTCTATATGAAACTCATTTCAAATAATCAAGTCTTAATAAGTTTGATTGCTTAACATGTTGAAAACATTTAATCATGTAAATAACAATTTCATTTAATATATATATAAACATGGAAAAGTTCGGGTCACTATAGTACCCACCCGTTAAATAAATTTCGTCCCGAAATTTTAAGTAGTTGGAGGTGTTGACGTATCTTCTGGAAATAAGTGCGGGTATTTCTTCTTCATCTGATCTTCTCGTTCCCAGGTGAACTCGGGTCCTCTACGAGCATTCCATCGAACCTTAACAATTGGTATCTTGTTTTGTTTAAGTCTTTTAACCTCACGATCCATTATTTCGACGGGTTCTTCGATGAATTGAAGTTTTTCGTTGATTTGGATTTCGTCTAACAGAATAGTGAGATCTTCTTTAGCAAAATATTTCTTCAAATTCGAGACGTGGAAAGTGTTATGTACAGCCGCGAGTTGTTGAGGTAACTCAAGTCAGTAAGCTACTAGTCCGACACGATCAATAATCTTGAATGGTCCAATATACCTTGGATTTAATTTCCCTCGTTTACCAAATCGAACAACGCCTTTCCAAGGTGCAATCTTAAGCATGACCATCTCTCCAATTTCAAATTCTATATCTTTTCTTTTAATTTCGGCGTAGCTCTTTTGTCGACTTTGGGCGGTTTTCAACCGTTGTTGAATTTGGATGATCTTCTCGGTAGTTTCTTGTATTATTTCCGGACCCGTAATCTGTCTATCCCCCACTTCACTCCAACAAATTGGAGACCTGCACTTTCTACCATAAAGTGCTTCAAACGGCGCCATCTCAATGCTTGAATGGTAGCTGTTGTTGTAGAAAAATTCTGCTAATGGTAGATGTCGATCCCAACTGTTTCTGAAATCAATAACACATGCTCGTAGCATGTCTTCAAGCGTTTGTATCGTCCTTTCGCTCTGCCCATCAGTTTGTGGATGATAGGCAGTACTCATGTCTAGACGAGTTCCTAATGCTTGCTGTAATGTCTGCCAGAATCTTGAAATAAATCTGCCATCCCTATCAGAGATAATAGAGATTGGTATTCCATGTCTGGAGACGACTTCCTTCAAATACAGTCGTGCTAACTTCTCCATCTTGTCATCTTCTCTTATTGGCAGGAAGTGTGCTGATTTGGTGAGACGATCAACTATTACCCAAATAGTATCAAAACCACTTGCAGTCCTTGGCAATTTAGTAATGAAATCCATAGTAATGTTTTCCCATTTCCATTCCGGGATTTCGGGTTGTTGAAGTAGACCTGATGGTTTCTGATGTTCAGCTTTGACCTTAGAACACATCAAACATTCTCCTACGTATCTAGTAATATCGACTTTCATACCCGGCCACCAAAAATGTTTCTTGAGATCTTTGTACATCTTCCCCGCTCCGGGATGTATTGAATATCTGGTTTTATGTGCTTCCTTAAGTACCTTTTCTCTCACATCTCCGAACTTTGGTACCCAAATTCTTTCAGCCCTATTTCGGGTTCCGTCTTCCCGAATATTAAGATGTCTCTCCGATCCTCTGGGTATTTCATTCTTCAAATTCCCTTCTTTTACAACTCCCTGTTGCGCCTCCTTTATTTGAGTAGTAAGGTTAGTATGAATAATTATATTCATAGCTTTTACCCGTATAGGTTCTCTGTCCTTTCTACTCAAAGCGTCGGCTACCACATTCGCCTTCCCCAAGTGGTAACAAATCTCGAAATCGTAATCATTCAATAACTCAATCCACCTACGCTGCCTCATATTCAGTTGTTTCTGATTAAATATGTGTTGGAGACTTTTGTGGTCGGTATATATAATACTTTTGACCCCATATAAATAGTGCCTCCAAGTCTTTAATGCAAAAACAACAGCGCCTAATTCCAAATCGTGTGTCGTATAATTTTGCTCGTGAATCTTCAATTGTCTAGATGCATAAGCAATTAACTTCGTTCGTTGCATTAATACACAACCGAGGCCTTACTTTGAGGCGTCACAATATATCACAAAATCATCATTCCCTTCAGGCAATGACAATATAGGTGTCGTAGTTAACTTTTTCTTCAACAATTGAAACGCTTTTTCTTGTTCATCCTTCCATTCAAATTTCTTCCCTTTATGCGTTAATGCAGTCAAGGGTTTTGCTATTTTGGAAAAATCTTGGATGAATCTTCTGTAGTAACCAGCCAGTCCTAAAAATTGGCGTATGTGTTTCGGAGTTTTCGGGGTTTCCCAGTTTACAACGGTTTCAATCTTTGCTGGATCAACCTGAATACCTTCTTTGTTCACAACATGTCCGAGGAATTGAACTTCTTTCAACCAAAATACACACTTTGAAAACTGAGCGTACAGTTTTTCTTTCCTCAACAATTCCAGTACTTTCCTCAAATGTTCTTCATGCTCTTGATCATTCTTTGAGTAAATAAATATGTCATCGATGAAGACAATGACAAACTTGTCAAGATATGGTCCACACACTCTGTTCATGAGGTACATGAACACAGCTGGTGCGTTAGTCAAACCAAACGACATAACCATAAACTCGTAATGACCGTATCGCGTCCTGAAAGCAGTCTTTGGAATATCATCCTCCTTCACCCGTATTTGATGATACCCAGAACGTAAATCAATCTTCGAATAAACTGACGAGCCTTGTAATTGATCAAATAAGTCGTCGATTCTCGGTAGTGGGTAACGGTTCTTGATGGTAAGTTTGTTCAACTCTCGGTAGTCGATACACAACCTGAATGTACCATCCTTCTTTTTGACAAACAAACAGGAGCTCCCCATGGTGATGTACTTGGTCGTATGAAACCACGCTCTAGAAGTTCTTGTAATTGGCTTTGAAGTTCCTTCATTTCGCTGGGTGCGAGTCTGTATGGAGCACGAGCTATTGGTGCAGCTCCCGGTACAAGATCTATTTGAAATTCAACGGATCGGTGTGGAGGTAATCCCGGTAATTCTTTCGGAAATACATCGGAAAATTCTTTTGCGACGGGAACATCATTGATGCTCTTTTCTTCAGTTTGTACTTTCTCGACGTGAGCTAGAACAGCATAGCAACCCTTTCTTATTAGCTTTTGCGCCTTCAAATTACTAATAAGATTTAGCTTCGCGTTCCTCTTTTCTCCGTACACCATTAAGGGTTTTCCTTCATCTCGTACAATGCGAATTGCATTTTTGTAACATACGATCTCTGCTTTCACCTCTTTCAACTAGTCCATGCTGATTATCACATCAAAACTCCCTAACTCTACTGGTATCAAATCAATCTTAAACGTTTCGCTACCCAGTTTAATTTCTAGATTCTGACATATATTATCTGCTGCAATTAATTTACCGTTTGCTAATTCTAGTATAAAATTATTATCCAAAGGCGTCAATGGACAACTTAATTTAGCACAGAAATCCTTACTCATATAGCTTCTATCCGCACCCGAATCAAATAAAACATAAGCAGATGTATTGTCAATAAGAAACGTACCCGTAACAAGCTTCGGGTCTTCCTGCACTTCAACTGCATTAATGTTGAAGACTCTTCCTCGGCCTTGCCCATTATTATCCCCCTGATTTGGACACATATTTTTGTAATGGCCCTTCTTCCCGCATCCGAAACAGGTAATGTCGGCATAACTTGTTCCTGCATTATTTGTTCCCTTAGCCATTGATCCGTAGATTTCGCACTTTGCCACACCATGGCCCTTTCTATTACACTTAGTATACACTGCTGTACAGATCCCAGTTGGATGGTATCCTTCACATCTCTGGCAGAATTTCTGCCTCTTGTTGTTATTGTTGGGATTGTTGTTGTTGCGGTTGTTATTGTTGTTGAAACGGTTGTTGTAGTTGTTGCTGGGGTGGTTGTTGTTGTTGCATTTGTTGTTGCGAAAATTGGTGCGATTGTAGTTATGATTGTTGGGTTGATTATTGAAATTGTGACCCTTGTTACTGGTTTCTTCCCATTTCCTCTTGACTTGTTTCGTATTGGCTTCTTCGGCCGCCTGTTCTTTAATCCTTTCCTCAATTTGATTTATAAGTTTATGAGCCATTCGACTTGCCTTTTGTATGGAGGCGGACTCGTATGAACTTATATCCTCTTGGATCCTTTCCGGTAACCCTTTTATAAATGCGTCAATTTTCTCTTCTTCATCTTCGAACGCTCCCGGACACAATAAACACAACTCGGTGAATCGTCGTTCTTATGTGGTGATATCGAATCCCTTCTTTCGTAATTCTCTAAGCTCTGTCTTGAGCTTATTGACTTCGTTTCTGGGACGGTACTGCTCGTTCATCAAGTGTTTGAATGCTGACCACGGTAGTGCGTAAGCAGCATCTTGTCCCACTTGTTCGAGATAGGTATTCCACCATGTTAACGCAGTACCTGTGAAGGTATGCGTGGCGTACTTTACCTTATCTTCCTCAGCACATTTGATTATAGCAAAAACTGATTCGACCTTTTCGGTCCATCGTTTTAGTCCGACTGGTCCTCCAGTTTCATCGAATTCCAGAGGTTTACAGGCAGTGAAAGCCTTGTAGGAGCATCTTACACGGTTTCCTGTGGAGTTAACTCCACTGCTAGACCCTGAGTTATTGTTGTTTTGCATTGCAGCCTGTACTGCGGCTATATTTGCTGCAAGGAAAGCACGGAAGTCTTCCTCACTCATGTTCAAATTCTGACGAGTCGCCGGTGCCATTTCCTTCAAAAAATAGCCAAAAGAATTGAGTTAATTATATAGAATTTAAGAGTAGTCAATAGTATTTCGTAGCATAATATGAACTCATTTATAAAAGCTTTTTCTTCATATTAGCATTTTATAAGTTTAAATTCGGGTACTACCTACCCGTTAAGTTCATACTTAGTAGCTAATATACAATTCAACCACTACAATTCCATATGAAAAAACTGATAATAATAATATATCACATACAAATATTCTTCAAACTTACAACTTCGCAATATTACATATAATATGAAATATAGTACACTATGATACAGGACAGTTTTGAAGATAAATCTAGTTAATACGCAAGTTGTTCAGCAAAGGAAATAAAGACACGTAATTCATAAGTCCAGAAACAAGTCATGCATTCTGGTTTTACTAAGACGACTTCCCATCCTTGGTCTTGTGGAAAATAACTGTTATGACCATTGGCTAGGCAGCATGTTGTAATGTCGTCAAAAGGACGAGGGTTTCGTAATGTCCAACAGCCCCGTAACAATCTAAAAACCTTGTTTCTCACCCCAACTAATGAATCCGTCACTTGTGGGAAGGTTTTATTTAAAAGTTGCAATTCGATGTTCTTTTTCTCACTTTGGTAAGAAGCGAACATCACTAACCCGTAAGCATAACATGCTTCTTTATGTTGTATGTTAGAAGCTCTTTCTAATTCACGAAATCCTATGTTGGGATATGCTGAGTCAAAATAGGTTCTTAGCCCGTAGCGTAAAATTGTATTTGGGTTCCCCGCATTTAACGCTTTAAAGAAAACACTGCGTAACTTACGGTCTCCCCAATGTGATATACCCCACCTATCAAAGGAAAGCCTTTTATAAACTAAGGCATTTCCGGAAAGTCTTTCAAATGTTTGACAAGTTAATTTCGCCATAACTAAATGTGCTGATAAATTATGACCGACTCTAGACAAGATTTCCTCAATCATATCCTCTGGTAGGTCTTCTAAAATATTCGGTTGTCTACCCTTAACGTCCATTTTGTTTTTATACTGTAAAATAGACAAGGATTAGATTCGTAAAAGATAATTAACAAACAATACAAGCAATTTTTACATAGAACATAAAAGTACAAGCACAGTACAATACATTTAATACATAATATGATTACAACCCTCTAATCTGAATCACTGGTTTCTTCTTCGGACTTGGTTCGTTTTCCTAATTTTCTAGGAATATATGATGTTCCTCTAATACGAGCCGTCGTTTTCCATAGTGGTTTAGAAAAACCTGGTGGTTTAGAGATTCCCGGGTCATTGTTACATTTTAGGAAATACGGATGTTGTCGATACATATAAAGTTCATCGGGGTTGGAATCGGGTTTCTCTATTTTTATACCTTTTACCTTATTATTTTCTTTCGCTTTATTAAATTGGGTCGAGGTAATTTCTATAACATCATCGGAATCCTCATCGGTATCCGATTCATCGGAAAATTGGTAATCCTCCCAATATTTTGCTTCCTCGGCGGAAACACCATTGACCATTATTAACTTTGGTCCGTTGGTTGAGGATTTTCTTTTATTTAATCGATTTACTATATGTATCAATATTTCTTCCTCCGGAACCTCTTCTTCTTCTGGTTCCTCCTCTTCCGATTCCTCCTCTTCTGGTTCCTCTTCTTCCTGTTCCTCTTCGGGAATTTGTGAATCTTCCCAAAATATATTTGATTCTTTATTATTATTAGGTGAATCAATGGGATTTGTACTAGAGGTAGACATCTATCACACAATATCAAACACGTTAAGAGATTAATATATCCCATAATATTTATATGTTAATAATATATAGTTTCCAACAACAAAAAAATGTTAAGCAATCGTTTTTGAAGAAAAACACGGTCGAAGTCCAGACTCACTAATGCATCCTAACAAACTCGGTAAGACACACTAATGCAATTATCTGGTTCTCTAAGACCAACGCTCGGATACCAACTGAAATATCCCGTTCATATTGATTATAAACGTTCCATATTAATTGATTTCGTCGCGAGGTTTTGACCTCTATATGAGACGTTTTTCAAAGACTGCATTCGATTTTAAAATAAACCATAACCTTTAAAATATTACGACGATTATCAAATAATGATAATCTAAAATATAGTGTTTTTCACACGACCATTACATAATGGTTTACAATAATATTACACATCAACATAAGTCTTCGAATGCAGTTTTTAAACAATATTATACAAGCATGGACTCCAAATCTTGTCCTTAATTTAGTATGCAACAGCGGAAGCTCTTAATAATCACCTGAGAATAAACATGCTTAAAACGTCAATAAAATTGTTGGTGAGTTATAGGTTTAACATACATATTATCAAATCATAATAATAGACCACAAGATTTCATTTTTATAACACATCTCTTATCAGGCATTTCGCAAACTGCATAGAGATAAAAATCATTCATATGTTGAACACCTGGTAACCGACGTTAACTTAATGCATAGAATATCCCCAAAACAGAACCTCTCGTCTGTATAATAATCTCGAAGTACTAAACCATCCATAACCTGAATGGGGGTTGTTAAGTCCAATAGATCTATCTTTAGGATTCGCGTCAATTAGGGGCCATTTCCCTAATTCTTAGGCTACCAGACTTGAAGGGCGATATTCGGTTTAATAATTCAACCATAGAATGTAGTTTCGCATACTTGTGTCTATTTTGTAAAACATTTATAAAACTGCATGTATTCTCATCTCAAAAATATTAGATTTTAAAAATGGGACTATAACTCACTTTCACAGATTTTTACTTCGTCGGGAAGTAAGACTTGGCCACTGGTCGATTCACGAACCTATAACAAATATGTACATATATATCAAAGTATATTCAAAATATATTTACAACACTTTTAATACATTTTGATGTTTTAAGTTTATTAAGTCAGCTGTCTTCGTTAGTAACATGCAACTAGTTGTCCAAAGTTAGATGTACAGGAAAAAATTGATATATATTATCTTGAATCAATCCACGACCCAGTGTATACACGTCTCAGGCTAGATCACAACTCAAAGTATATGTATTTTTGGAATCAACCTCAACCCTGTATAGCTAACTCCCACATTACTGCATATAGAGTGTCTATGGTTGTTCCAAATAATATATACACATGAGTCGATATGATATGTCAAAACATTTGCATACGTGTCTATAGTATCCCAAGATTACATAATATATTAGAATACATGTATAATACAATATAAGTTAGCTAGGATATGATTAATATAGATTTGTTACCAATTTTCACGTAGCTACAACAAGAAAAATTATCCAATCTTGTTTTACCCATAACTTCTTCGTTTTAAATCCGTTTTGAGTGAATCAAATTGCTATGGTTTCATATTGAACTATATTTTATGAATCTAAACAGAAAAAGTATAGGTTTATAGTCGGAAATATAAGTTACAAGTCATTTTTAAAAGAGGTAGTCATTTCAGTCGAAAGAACGACGTCTTGATGACCATTTTGAAAAACATACTTCCGCTTTGAGTTTAACCATGATTTTTAGATATATTTTCATATTCATAAGAAAAATTATTTTCCCAGAAGAACAACCTTTAAATCAAAGTTTATCATAGTTTTTAATTAACTAACCCAAACAGCCCGCGGTGTTACTACGACGGCGTAAATCCGGTTTTACGGTGTTTTTCTTGTTTCCAGGTTTTAAATCATTAAGTTAGTATATCATATATATATAGAATATGTGTTTAGTTGATTTTAAAAGTCAGGTTAGAAGGATTAACTTTTGTTTGCGAACAAGTTTAGAATTAACTAAACTATGTTCTAGTGATTACATGTTCAAATCTTCGAATAAGATAGTTTTATATGTATGAATCGAATGATGTTATGAACATCATTACTACCTCAAGTTTAGTAGGTAAACCTACTGGAATTGACAAGAAATAATCTAGCTTCAAAGGATCTTGGATGGCTTGAAAGTTCTTGAAGTAGAATCATGACACGAAAACAAGTTCAAGTAAGATTATCACTCGAATTAAGATAGTTATAGTTATAGGAATTGAATCAAAGTTTGTATATGAGTATTACCTTGATTTAGAATGATATATTACTGTAAACAACAAGGATTTCTTGAGGTTGGATGATCACTTTACAAGATTGAAAGTGAGCTAGTAAACTTGGAAGTATTCTTGATTTTATGAAACTAGAACTTGTAGAATTTATGAAGAACACTTAGAACTTGAATATGGAACTTGAGAGAGATCAATTAGATGAAGAAAGTTGAAGAATGGAAGTGTTTGTAGGTGTTTTTGGTCGTTGGTATATGGATTAGATATAAAGGATATGTAATTTTGTTTTCATGTAAATAAGTCATGAATGATTACTCATATTTTTGTAATTTTATGAGATATTTCATGCTAGTTGCCAAATGATGGTTCCCACATGTGTTAGGTAACTCACATGGGCTGCTAAGAGCTGATCATTGGAGTGTATATACCAATAGTATATACATCTAAAAGCTGTGTATTGTACGAGTACGAATACGGGTGCATACGAGTAGAATTGTTGATGAAACTGAACGAGGATGTAATTGTAAGCATTTTTGTTAAGTAGAAGTATTTTGATAAGTGTCTTGAAGTCTTTCAAAAGTGTATGAATACATATTAAAACACTACATGTATATACATTTTAACTGGGTCGTTAAGTCATCGTTAGTCGTTACATGTAAGTGTTGTTTTGAAACCTTTAGGTTAACGATCTTGTTAAATGTTGTTAACCCATTGTTTATTAAATCAAATGAGATGTTAAATTATTACATTATCATGATATCATGATGTATTAATATATCTTAATATGATATATATACCTTAAAATGTCGTTACAACGATAATCGTTACATATATGCCTCGATTCAAAATTCTTAAGTTAGTAGTCTTGTTTTACATATGTAGTTCATTGTTAACATACTTAATGATATATATAATTTTTATTTTATCATGTTAAATATAGTGTAACAATATCTTAATATGATACATATGTATTTAGTAAGACGTTGTAATAACGATAATCGTTATATATATCGTTTCGAGTTTCTTAACTTAGTAGTCTCATTTTTATGTATATAACTCATTGTTAATATACATATGGAGATACTTACTTATCATAATCTCATGTTAACTATATGTATATCCATATATATATCATCATGTAGTTTTTACAAATTTTTAACGTTCGTGAATCGCTAGTCAACTTGGGTGGTCAATTGTCTATATGAAACTCATTTCAAATAATCAAGTCTTAATAAGTTTGATTGCTTAACATGTTGAAAACATTTAATCATGTAAATAACAATTTCATTTAATATTTATAAACATGGAAAAGTTCGGGTCACTACACAAGTGACGGGGGTCACATGCCTATGTGGACACCAAAAAACGCCTCCCTCCTCTTATATCCGTGTGTCACTTTGGGCGTTTTTTAAGCACCATTTAGAAAGTGACACCAAAAGAAACGTGTGTCACTTGTTTATTTTATTTTTTTATTACTTTAAAAATATTATTTTTATCCTCTTTTAATACTTAACCCAATTATATTTTAACACATCATTACAAAACTCCTAACTAACACCAAAAAGAAACACCACCACTACTCCACTCAAAAAAGAAACACGTCCTACTCATCCAAAAAGTGCAAAAAGGCAAGTGACACGAGCAAGAAACGCCTTAACCAATACAAGTGGTCTTAGTTATCACCTAGTATTAGTTTGTTCGACTAGGCAACCTGTTTTCATTAACGCTTTGTACTTTCGTATATTTTGTTACAATAGTAGCCTTGCAAGTTGGATTTACATTGATAACCGGTATTTGTTAGTTATCTAATTATATAATAGCTCTTAACATACATTCTATCAATTCTATTCCACTAAATAAAAATGTATATAAGTAAATTGCAAATATATATAAAAAAATTTGATAAAAATCACAAATCTTATAAATAAAAAAAACCCGCAAGGTTGTGGGTCTTAAATTAGTTTAATAATTCAAATTCAAATTATTTTATTTGAGAAGGTTATGTTATCATAATTATATTATAAATATAAATAGATTATACATATAGATAGATTATAGATTAAAATCAAAGGACATATGGCCTAACGGTATTAAGGAGACATGGGTTCGAGTTATATTTAAGACATTGATATTGCTCGAATTAAACATAATTATCCTCGCAATATCCTTTTTCATTCATCTAGTTTTGAAGAGATTTTAGATCGAAAGTGATGGTTTGTTAATTAGAAGATGGTTTAAGGAAAAAGTAATCAAAAAGTTCAAATTTGTGCAAAAGAGTCAACACTTGAGCCTAAGAATTGAACCAAGTGAAATTTTGGAGTGAAAAATGAAGATAGTGTTATGGTGCAGCGCACCTGGGGGTGAAAGCGGAGCACCATTACTCTAAAAAGTGAAAAATCGACAACAGAAGCTGAATCAGTGTTTTGGTGCGGCGCACCATAAGGAAGGTGCAGCGTTTGGTGCGGCGCACCATAAGGAAGGTGTTGTAACAACCCTGCTTTTTCCGTCACTTCCGTTAACTATCTGTTAATCGTTTTAACGGTGACTACTTGATTTTATATGTGTTTAAGTGTATGAAATGCATACTTGATCCCTGAAGGGTTACGTGAATTAATATGGGTTAATATTAATTAATAAACTTATTTCGGATAATGAAATACGATAAAAACGATTGAATAACTGCAAAAATTACTTTTCAAGTAACGAAACGCTCGGGTTTATTTTTAAGAATTATTAACTTTGTAAAAATATTTAATTTATTGGTATTTTAATAAATTAAACGATTAGTTGCGTTTTAACGATCGGTTTAGCGTTTCGGGCCTTCGGTACGTTTAAACGGCACTTGAAACGGACCACGATTACACGTAAATGGATAGCACGAGACCGGGCATCCCTAGTAGGCCCCATTCGGCCGACCCCCTCCCATGATCCCCTTATTGGTCTATTTTGTTGGTCTTGTGATTTAATTTGGTGGAATTAGGCCCTAACTAGGAAATATAAAAAGGCAAGTTAAATCACATAATTCCCTAAACCCTATTATTAGTCGATCCAACCTCTCCCTCTGCTCTCTTCATCGTCGACCACCAACCATCCCAAAACCACCATCAAACTTGATCAATCGATTAAATGTTCTACACAAACGTTGCAATTCACAACGTTAGCTACGCATTGGTGTGACCAATTTAGTGATCTAAGGTATTTTTCTCTAAACCCTAATTGATTAGGTCTGATTTTGTTAGTGTTCGATAGAGTAAGAGGTCTATTGCTCAAGTCTATATGTGTTATTGTTAATTGCTTGCGTTAATTCGATCATTTGATATGATTAGCGTTAATCCCGAATTTTGCATGATTACAGAAACTTGACTTTATTGAATGTTAAATATTATTACATATTTGAAATCCTCTCAAAAAATTAATAATTTTAGGCTTTGGATTTGCGTATTTTCGTTACCGTATGCGTAAGTTACAATTAAATGAAGTTTTGTTGATGAATCTGTGATTTATTCGAATTCTGGAAAAACGTGCATGGAATTGAGTTATATACTAATCATAAATGTGTATAGAATTCAAAAACACTCAAGTTAGACTAGGATATCATGCTATTTGGTGTTGTAATGCTCACGTTATGCTTAATCGAACGTTCATGACGAAACTAATTTGCTCGGTAACTTAAAATAAATGCTGAAGGCTATTTGAAATGAGATAATGAATCAAGTCTTTGCATATCTGGAAAAATTCATATGTTGTAGATAACTTTTCATCTAGTGTTGCATGGATTAGTATAGCTTGCGTAATGTGCGTGCGAAAACGATAACCTGTATTCTATTCTGTCCAAATCTGCTACGTATGCACCTTTAGCCCTATAAGTTGACTTGTGCATAATTGGAGAACTTGATCTTCTGTATATTGAATCTTTGTATGTTATGTGATAAAACTCTAGTTTATTTCAAACCTTGATACCTGATACATTATTTCAAACCTTGATATGGTGCAGCTCACCATAAGGCAGGTGTGGCGCACCTGTCGCCAGTGGCGGAACTTGACTCCGACTCGAGAGGGGGCGAAACTAATTGAAGGGGGTAAGAAACTAATCGAAGGGGGGTAAACACTAAAAAAATCCTTATTTTTTCGTACAATTTTTTTTTTAGTGTAAATTTTTTTTTTTCGAAATCGAGGGGGGGCGGATACCCCCTTTTGTCCCTTAAATGTTCCGCCCCTGCCTGTCGCTGATTCAGTCTAGATTTTCAGCCAACTATAAAAGCAAAAGTTAGGGTTTGAGTTGAGAAAGCTGCGATTGAGGTCGAAAATGGAGCCCTAAAAGGGTTCATTTCATGATTCTAACAAGATCAAAGCCTAAATTAAATAAAATCTAAATTAAATAATATTATCATAGATAATAAGAGTACAAGATCTAAATCGGAATGTCAAAAGGAATAAGTTAAGATCTACCAAAGAACGCGATCCAGGTTTATGCACTGCATACGTCATATCTAACCCAATCTCCATTGAATAAATTACAATTCACCAATTGCTTCACCTCATCATTATCCCCTTTATTCACCAATTTTGCGCCTTTTTCGGACTTCATTTTTGGACTCGATTTCGTTGCACTTTCAATACCATGACAGGAACTTCAGAGGCTAGACTGGCTTTCTCCATGGCCTTTTTAACCTTCAAAGATACGCAGTCCAGATTAACCGGATAAGAAGCCTCATAACCCAGAATTCCATGAGAAAAACCATCGTCATTAGCACATAAACCAACACCCATCGGAATGGTATCGCCGTCACAAACGACCCGATTAGAGAAAGCCAAATCCAACGAAGGGGAATCGTCACTAAAAACACGATCCAATTCAACCGAAGGAACATCATTAACCCGAATAAAAAACGATTCCGCACCTAAATTGTTTTAACCTCTTTAGTCGTATTAACAATCAAAGACGGGCAACCCATTTCGATGAAAACATACGCAACCCCAATTTTCAATAGATCAGAGGACGATCGTGCGACATAAATAGCCTTCCCAAAACTCACCGCGATTTCCTTGATGTTCTTTTCTGAATAGAAAGAGGCCAGGATACCCAATATTTCAATCCAAGTAAAACAAAAAAACCACTCGATACGGGATGAGATGGGTGTGATGTAAATCAGCTCATCCTTACAAAGAGGTTCTGCACACAATCTTTCCAAACCGCTTCATCAGAACACATGACGACAAAGCCAAAACACCCCCATTTGTTGCGGGTTAAAACACGACCAGTTTTTGATTCAAAAACGGTTGGTGGTCCACCAACAAAGCACACACACGCATTTTGTTTAAAATATCAAAGTTGACGTTAAGATTAGCTCTTAAAACAGGAGATCTATTATGAACCGAAAATGATGAATGAGAACCAGCAGATAGTTTACGAGAGGCCTTAGCAACGAAAATCTTCTTACCAAAGAGAGTGACGCCGTTCATCTTTTGAATCGCATCCTCAGCGATCGAGCAATCATCATATTTTACGAAGGCATAACTTCGATCCGGCCAAACTTTGATTTCACTGATGAAACCGCAAGAACTAAACGCTTCATGCAAACCCATTTTATCATAATTAAAGGAAAAAACTTTTTAAAAAGGTAAATACTAAGTAGAGATATATCATATATTTTATGAGGGGCATGAATTTAGTAAGTTTATTTTTCATATAGACGATTTCAGATAAAAACTCACCTTAAATTGATTAGTTGACAATATCTATCTATGTTACTAATCCGGTAGTGTAAGTCCACGTGGCAGCACCAGATTTCTCCTCACAAATCCTAATTTTCTCATAATTTTGAATTAAAAATTCCCTAATTTTATGAATCTGACGCGTGTCCCTCTAACAAAACCCGTTTAATTCACTCAATTTCTTCTTAACCCTCCTATTCTCTCTCTTTTTCACCAGAATTCTCCTCACATATCTTTATCACCAGCGCGTACGCCTTCATGAGGCCGTATTATGCCAAGTATTAGGCGATAGGGAAGGCGATTTGGTGATGTTATGCTGCGATTAACGTTTAACACTAGGGTTTTTGCTTTAACAACAGCGATAATGCGATTTCATCTTGGGGTTTTTGATTTCGTCACTGAATTTACGATTTATCCCTAGGGTTTTTGATTTCGTTGCTTTTTTCTGTTCGATTATCATTTAACCATCGGTTTTTTTTATTTGTGGCAGCGATGTGCGATTATTATTTAACCCGTGATTCTTCGATTTCATAGCAGCAATTTGAGATTTCGAGCAGGAATTCGTGATTCACCTCAAATCGTCGTCACTACTGTCAGTCCTATCAAAGGTATTTCCTTGTAATGATTTGTTTTCTGTATGTTTTATCATTTAATTAAAAATATACGTAAGATTAATGTATCAGAAAATTATTTAGTTGTTGTATGTTCCTAGGGTTAAGTTGTAATAGAAGCTGTAAAATCTTACATTCTGAATTGGATATTTGTTTAAGTCAGTCTTTCATTTACTTAAATATATATCTGTTTTCTGAATTGGATCAAATTGCAGCGACAATTGCAATAGAAGCTCTAAAATCTTTCCTTCTTAAGTTAGTGTATGTGTACTTTATTTTTCTGTTGCATTTTATCAGCTTACGACAGGCTATGATGGTCAACATATGGGACGTAATGCTGAGCAATAGATGTTTTCGTATTTTTGCAGGGCACTCCGCCAAGCTTTTCTTTTAAGTTTTTACCAGGTTAGTGTTTTTTATTCTTCTGATAGCGTTAAAAGTATAAAATTAGGGTTTTTGTTTTGATTTTGCTGAATTTAGTTTTTTTCCGATACTGTTTGTTTCTTAATTATATTAGTTTTCTTTTGATTTTGTTGAGTCCTTTGAAATTTGATATTGTTTAATTATCCAAAATTAGGGTTTTTATTAAATATATTTGAATGTTATCGAGTTTCTTTATTTTATTATGGTAGATGGTAGATATTATCCTTGATACATGTTAAAATAATTTTCCTTCTCATTGATCCAAATTTTGTGTATGGTGGTCTTTTAGTACTAGGGTGGCACTGATTTGGTTTCTTGAAAAGATCATGATAAGTAAGCAATTGAGGATGCAACACATGAGGTAATAAGTAATTGTTGTACATTTTTTATCAGAGTTTTTCTTTTCTTTTTTAATCAAGGTTTTACTTTTGATTTTGTTACTAAGTTAAGGTTTTTTCTCGTGATGTTACTAATTTTTTTTTCAAAAATATTGGGCTTTATCTTCTGATGTATTTGAATAGTACAAAATTAAGTTCTTTCTTGTGTAGTCTTTACTTGCACAAAAATTTAGTGATTTTGGTTGTTGTTGATAATTTTGTTCTATGTTGTTAATTTCAGGTTAAGAGATTTGAATTTCCACCTTAAAAACCATTCATGGATAGTTGTATGAAGCTATTCTACCTGTGAATATTTGGGACCCACAAATACAACATTATAATGAATTAAGTTTGTCTCAAATATGGCTTTTGGTAGGTTCTTATGCAACAAATAACGAAAGCATTGAAGTTATATGGCAGGTATAATTCTACTTATCTTCATACAAATTCTTACATCGTGATGGTATTTTTATTTAAATTTTGTGACTCATGACTGTGTTTTGTGTTTCTTGGTTTCGAGTTGGTTGAAATACCAGATGAATAAATTTTGTATATGTATTTAAGCTGATGGTGAGGGCAATAAGAGGGATTATATGAATTTGGAACTTAAAACCGATCACGCCATTCGCCCGTTATGGGCGTGCGCAGATGGCCAGATCTTTCTTGAGATGTTTTTATCATTCTATAAACAAGCTTATGACTTTTTAATTGCTATTGCAGAACATGTTTGCAGGTAATATATGCATTATTTAAGCTCTTATAGTTTAACTTTTTTTTTTTTTTTTTGTAAAAAATTGGGATTTTGTGTGTGCTTATAGGCCATAATTAATGCATGAATACAAACTCACTCCTCACTCACTTTATGCGGTTGTATGATTGGGTCTAGAAACTGAGTCCATTATGCGGGTTGTTTTGAACAAGCTTTCAAAGACTAAACTACCAAAGGAGATGATCGATTTCGTTCATGATTCAACAGCCAATTATGGTAAAGCGAAGTTTGTACTTAAGAAAAATTGGTACTTGGTTGAATCTCCATTTCCTGAGCCAAGATTGCTCATCTTTTTCCTTTCTAGAAAACAAAGATTGTTGATTTTTCTGTTAGTTCCTTACTTCTTTATTTGATATGCTTATTTGCAGGTTTTGAAGGATTTGTTAAGTGATGAAGTGATATTTCGAGCAAGAATTTTCAGCGAGGTCTGTCTTTGTTATAAGTTTTATGCGTGTTGATTAATCGTTGATGTAAGAAAGTTGGTAAACTTGAACATTGATCTTACTAATTACACCTGGCAAATCCTTTCTTCTTTATTTAAATTGCAGGCCCAATTTATAAACTTGGTAAACTTGAACCTGTTATAATTACAAATGAAAAAAGAGGAAAGATGTCTTTATCAGTTATTCTGGTGAAAAGTGTTGCCAAGTCAAAAGAAGATGAAGAAGAAGAATTAGAAACAGGGTCATTCAAAGGCAAGTGTTATTATCAGAACTATACTCTTTGTTTAGTATTGAAAATTGCTTTGATAATGACATGTTACGGTTGTTAACCATAAGTTCGTTGAATAGATGTTAGAAATTTCTATGGATAAATAGTACTATGTTCAATGTAATATTAGAGGTTAATACTTAGATATTACATAGTAGATTTTATACCTACAATTTACATTTTCATCTAATAATGTAGTCAAACTTGATAAGAGTTGTTAACCATAAGTTCGTTGAATAGATGTTAGAAATTTCTATGGATAAATAGTACTATGTTCAATGTAATATTAGAGGTTAATACTTAAATATTACATAGTAGATTTTATACCTACAATTTACATTTTCATCTAATAATGTAGTCAAACTTGATAAGAGGTGAATGTAACTTATGATCTGCCCATTGTAACTGAGGTCTAAGACACGTCTGAGGTAATTAGTGCTTTTGCCTCTTGATGATTCGACTTTTTATGTTCTTAGTCTTCAAGTAATTTACAGTGTTTTATGTGAAGTGCACCTTTTGCATATAAAATATAAATGACAAAAAGAAGTGTTGATGGTCGGGTGACCCATTTGTCATGCCTTGAAAATTTATGGTTGCAATTTCAACCCATTTACATATGTACGGGTTGTTTTGCGTTTAACACGAATTTGGGCCAGTCTTTTTTGTGTCTACACTACCGACTTGGCCATTTTTCTACCCGACCAAATAATGATCTTTTCTGATCCATATTGCGAGTTACCCATTTGCTGCCTATTTTATTGTCTGTACTGCTCTGCTGAAGTCTGAAACACAATACCTGCACCAACAACATCTTTGGTGTTTTATTTTCAAGTTCACATTTGTGGATATAGTTTCATATTTCTTACAGCACCTAATAAAAATAATTTACATTCGCAGAAAATATGGGTTGTAATGATGAACATGTGGGAGATGGGTTGAGCAATAAGAGTAAACGGGTTTGTATTTTGGCGCGGGTTCGTAGCTTAGTGGAAGGTGAGTTCGTATTTCATGATTTTCATATTCAAGTAAAAGTGTTTATGTATGTGTCATATACTTATAGTGACTGATAGTGTGTTATGAAAGTGATTATGTGATGATAAAAAGTATGTAATTAGCTGTAATGAAATGAAATGGGCTGTAAGGATCGTGTGAACGTTTGGATTTGCACTTTCGCTAATGGGATAATCTGATGTTTTGATTTTGACAAATGCAGGCTAATTACCTACTTTACTGACTAAGCAAGGAGTTTTTTGTGAAAAAGAAAATCATATCTGTCTTTGTGAAATGGGAGTATGAAATACGAACTTTTCTTTGTAAACTGGGAAACTAGAAAAAGTGTTCAAATTTGTTCCATAATATGAATCTAAAAACAATGGCTAACGCTAAATAGGCGAAACGTAATAATCGCTTGGAGAGTTTTGTTCCACATCCTTTCTCTTTTGGTTCTAATATTTCTGAAGTTGCAGAGGGTACTACAGCTAACCCAATTTTTCAAAATGGTATGATGTTTTTTAGATAACATTTGCATTTATTTTATTTTGATGTGGTTTTACTGTGTTGTGTTTGTTTATTCATTAGTTGCATAATATAAGTCATTAATATTTTTTTATAGCAACAACAATTCAAACTGATTATCCCATCTGTAAGTAGGATCATTTATTACATTGGGTTGGATTATTTAAATACTAAGGTGGGGACATCATTAATGTACATTAGTGTATTAGTTGTTCTATCTTGAGGCTAACTTCCAAACCGAAATGAACAATATCAAAGTGATTTATTAGTGTGTGGATACATAGCTATAGATTTTATTGGAACCATAATAACTACTTGGTGTAGAAATTGTGTAGATTTTAAAACTTAACACTTTTTAGTATGTAATCACAAAGCATTTTTATTTTCTTCAAAGTGAATGATTTTGTTAGTGTCAATTCATGTTTAGGAAGTGACTACAGTTCACCAGAACTTTCATGGCACCCACCGTTGTCATAGTAATTGAGCCCCTTACTTGTGGGACATTACTTAAGTTGTGGGACACTTTTTATTATGATTATTTCTTTTCAGTGTTTACACTTTATGGTACATCAGGTTCAACGTCTATCGAAGGATCAATGTTACAAATCATAATATCAAGTTGTATGAACTAGCAATTGGAGACTAAAGGATAAATTCATCCATTTCGGGCTACGTTTCATCCATTTTAAGTCTGATGTCAAACTCTTTTTTATTATTATTATTTTTATTATTTTTAATTTTTTTTGTTAAACAAAAGTGTCAACATTAAGTTCACACTTTGATAAAAGTGCATCTGCACATAGTGTACACTTTGATACAATGAGTCAATATGTTATAAGAGCAAATGTTTAAAAGTGTTAAAATGGGTCAATGTTCAGAAGTGTCAAATTGCAAAAAAATAAAAATAAATAAAAATATAAAAATATAAATAAAAAATAAAAACCTTGAATTAAACTGTTATTTAGGCTTGAATGTAATACAATTCAAACTGGGTCAAAAACTTAAACAAATGTTGACAGTTAAATAAATGTTAAACTAAATCAAACAGATTGGTCAACGTGTTTAGTAATAGTAAAACAACTTATAATTGCTAACTCACAACCATCTTTCTCCTTGTCTTTTGACCAACGCGGAAAGGAAATAAGTAAAACTTTTAGTTGTAACCAACCTACACTTTGTTTATATTTATTCGTTGTTTGTATCTTTAAAGATACAAGTACTTTTTTAAGCTAAAATGAGTGATTGTGTAAGAATTTGTATTACAGATTGAACTAATTGCTATTCTCTATCTGTTTGATTAGGAGTCCCCGTGCAACGCACTTATTAATGGGTGTTGCTTACAAAAACATATTTTACTAATTCAACCACAACAGTACTATTGACACCTACTGGAATAACGTTATCAAATTACTTTTTATGCGGATGAGTCCCCGTGCAACACACGGGCTCATAAATCTAGTTTATATATATTCATATAAATCTCTAAAATGATGATGTCATCATTTCACTAATTACCCTTTAATTTTTATAATGATGATGTCATTATTTTATATTAAATTTAATTAAAAAAGATACATAATACAAATAAATAAATTCCGATAATATATGAATGCCATTTTGAAAGGCACAAATAATTAATAAAAATATCATTTAATATTTAATAAGGTATTACTGTTTTATAAATATAGATATCTCGAAGCATCTCCACCATATACTATTACAACTCTTTTTCTCAATATGTACAAACATTTACATCTCTTTTTCTCAATCTCCTTTATATTATTCAATAACATTTTGTTTCAAAAAAAAAGTAAAAACATTCATGTCATTGTTAATAGTTTTTTCAAAGAATTATTCTCTTTTATGTGTTGTTTTGATGATGAAATTTATCACACATTGAATGTTTTATTATTGTATATTTGTTAAACAACAAGAATTTAAAAACTGATAACATACGTCAAATCATATTGCAACTATTTAAAATGAAGGTACATGATATGATAGAATAATTAAAAAATAATCATGATTTTTGCGAGGTTGAACCAGTTATTTTCAGTCCTTATTTTAATGTTAAATAAGAAACATTTATGACAAGTGAAAATGTAATTGTAATAAAAATTGGAAGAGGTTGGTGGGAGAATGAATGTAGTTCATTTATTCTGACAAAGTTAACAACGACAAGTTTCTTAGTCGAAATCCGTAATCCTACGGGTCATTAAACTAAATGACTTTAGCATTTATATCCACTTAATGGTTAAAATATATCATTAAATTGTTTTGTTTAAACAAATCCGTAGTTTCACTGGTCATTTTGCTAGTACTCTTAAGAAGACATGGGTTTAGTAATTACTCCGTATGTTTTATAAACACTGCTAAAACTCCAAAAATTAACGGTACTTAGATATTAAGCAAAGAGAAACGGTAATATAACGGAGAGATAAAAATTCCTTCTATAAATATACAAATCCCCTGGAAAACAAACACCTCTTTTAAAACCCTCAATCGCAAATGCTCTCGGCCTCTACAACGTCCCCGGCTCTGGCATAAGCACCGGCGATTATGGTTGCGTCCAAGGTTGCAAAATTCGCAATTCGGGGATTAATCGGTCGGGACTTTGAAAGGATTAATCGGAAATTCGGGGATTAATCGGGGATTAATCGGATTGTACTATTTACATTAAAATATTAATTTTCAAAAATTATATGTGAAAATTAAGAATAAAGCCATAAATATAAACATAAAGTTTAACATAATTGTCTAAAAGTTCATTTTGTTCAAAATCTTTAAAATTATAGTTCAACTTCATGTTAAAATGTTAACCAATTTTGACTTTGACCGACTTTAATTATCAAATTTGATTTTGACCCATCAATTGACGTTGAACAATTAATTAAACGGATTTTCAAAAATCGGATCGGAGATTAAACGGGAGTAAAGGGGTTTTTTGGAACACTGGTTGCGTCTACTGATTGATAGGTTCCACTCATCCCTTGCTTTTATTACTCTATCAAACATATTAGGCAAAATTCATTCTACTCTCATCCCTTGCTTTTATTACTCATTCCGGCCATTCTACTCTCATTCTGCAATTTTTTCGGCAGCGGCACCGGAAAATCCACCGGAGATGTTCCGATCATTGAGACTACGTTGTTAGGTTTCAATACAACAACAACAACAAAACCCAATACCACATGAGTGAGTGGTGTATGGGGGAGGTGAGATGTAGACAATCCTTCCTCTATCCTTGAATAAAAACAAGTCATTTCTCCACCCAGAGTGAAAACACTCTCAAAAGTAGAGAAAGTCATCCCTCTCTCTATTCGACGGACAAAGAGATTGCTTTCGAGAGGACCTTCGGCCTTTAAGTAGGAAAAAGTTTTTATAAAAATAAAAAAATAATATAAAAATAATTAGACGCCATGAAAATGGTAAAATCAAGTTTTCATGAGTTTTAACTCCTGCCTGGAATTTAATTTAGGCTCTAAGAGTCAGTCAAGTCGCCAATAAATTAAAGTCAAGTAGCCAATAAATTAAAGTTAGGTTTCAATCTTTTTCTTTTATAATTAATTAAAGCCATGAATTTTCCTCCTCTCTTTGATTTTTAATCGTTATCATAATCATGATCTTTAGGCAAAAATCATTATAACGATTTCATCAGCTGCTGATACACAAGAATTTAGGGTTTTGTTCGTTACAACATTTTTATCATCAGTTACGTTGTTGATACACACGAATTTAGGGTTTTGTTTCTTTGTTTAATTCTTTGTATTTATATTTACTTATGGCATAGTAATCTTTAATGTGTTTCTCTACACGGTCTTAATTTGTTAATCTTGAATCATCAGCAAGTTGTAGAAGATTAGGGTTTCTGAGGTATTGTTTGAATAAACGTTGAGTTTAACTTGTTCTAATAATAAAATAATAATATTTCAAGAAACATTGTTTTCCATCAAGTTTTTTTGAGAATATTTTGTCCAGAAACATTTTTTTTATTAGTTCAAATCTTTTTTTTTTTTTTTTTTTTCAAGAAAACATTATTTCTTAGAATATTTTTCAAGAAACGTTGTCATTAGTTATGGTTTCTGAGAAAAATTTCAAGAAACACTGCTGATTAACAGGTGACTTTTTCAAAAAACACTGCTGATTATTTTTTAATGCTTTATGCGTTTGGATTTCAGGTTAGGTTGTTTGAAAGCCTATTTAGCTCAGTCTTTGTGGTACGCATTCAATAAAACTGATGTATATGCTATAGATAAATGATATGCCTGCTTGAATTCTTGGTTGAATTGCAGGTCTTTTTGGATTTGGAAAGTTTTTTTTGTAGGACGGTTACAAGAAGTCTTTTTGGAATTTTGAATTGCATGCAGGTTGTTGGTACGTACTCACTCTCTTGACTTGATTTGTATGTTTTCGCTCTCATAGATAGATATTACTGCTAATATATGGATCTTAAAAAACTTATTGTTCCTTCTTTCGCTATGCTTCAGACTTGTTATTCTCAAGGTAACTCCTCAACCTTGAGGTTGTGATTTCGAATCCCGTGGTGGGTGTGTTTTCCGTTCCAAAAGGTTGGATTGAATAACAGGTCAAGATATGTGGTTGGGTTAAACCCGAAATTTTTTACAAATTCTTTCTACTTTACGATCCTACTTGTGCTGCCCCACGTATTTCTTTCAGTTTTGCGCCAATACAAAGAAATCATGTGATTATGATTATCGACGATGGACCAATTTTGCACCAATACGGACACTTCAATGACGAACCAAAGAAATCAGAGCACAAGTTTCAATATCCATGTCATGTTTACCTCGAGTAGCGGCAACAATAGGAACTTGGCCTTACATACATATATCAGGTACTCATTCTCCTTCTGATTCGGTCAACTTGTATGTGTCATTTATTTATTTTGGACCTAATAAAGGAAATTGGAAAATATCGGATTGTACCTGAGGTATGTTACAAATTGATTTAATTATAAATTTATCGACCCGGGTACTGTTTTAATCCTAGCGGGTCTAATGCGTGCGGAAAAGGTGCAAGGATCCGAAGGCCCCTTACATTTTTATCGGCTGTTGTTTATAAACACTTTTTTAAGATGGATGTTTTGGTTTTTTGAAAAGATTGTTAGATATTAACACTTACAGCAGAGCCTATTTAAAAATAATGTTTTTTATTTACGTAAAGTGTTTTAATGATATGTGTTCTAAGCCAACTCAACGGTTATTTACCAAAAAGCTTAATTTAATTGCTGTTTAATACCAGAACCACTGGCTAAGCTCATACTAGTCCGTATATTAGAGTTTTTAACTTTTGTATTTACCAGAAATGCCATCTTTGAGGACTGTCTTCCTGACTTTATTTTATTTTGTTCCTAAACTTTATTGAATCAGTTCTAGAATAGAATGCATTAACATAAATATTATCTTATGAAATGTAGCTATAATCTTGATTGCATTGAAATGATTGGAATAAATACAGTCATGAATGTCAACACGTGTGCACACACATACACTATTTGCTGTAGCTGTGGCGCCTTTTGTTGCATTCCACACATACACGGTCATGTATGTGCACACATATACACTATAGCCGTGGCGCCTTTTGTTGCATTCCATCATCGATCTGCTGTTTTGCTGACTTGGTGGTCATAATTAGTTCACTTACATCCGATCACCAAATTGATTGTTGACTTGGTGGGAGTATCCAACAACTATTTTAGCTCTTTGTATTTCATTCGTGAGGATGGTAAGAAAACGAGCTCTCTATTAAAAAAAACAGATAAAAATTCGAATTAAAAAGTTGAGGGACTCGAATTGCAATTTTGTATATAAACGAAGGACCAACGAAGCAAAAAAGTCAAATAAAAGAGTAAAAATACGATTTACCCTCACATGCATAGCACATGTCAAAGGTTAACGGCCAATCTAGACGGAAGTTACACGGAGGGACTCGGATTGCAAAATTTTACAATTTTAAGGACTCGAAAATCCAAAAAAAAAACTTGAGGGACTCGGATTGCAATTTCGTGTATAATTGAAGGACCAACGGATAAAAAAGTCTAAATAAAATAAGTAAAAGAAACTTTACAAACTAACGGATAAGTTACTAAAGTTAACACACCAGGTAATGTACCTTGAGTTGACCCAACTGTTAACTCCCACTGGTTGAATGTCGTTGACAACACATGTCGTTACAGGTGAAACAGATTCGAAATCAATTTTAGAAAAGCCTTCATGAAGGCTACCAGCATAAAGTTTTCTCTACCTTTATCTACCACTCATGTTGTATACCAAAAATCTCATACCTCAAGAAGCACTGATTTGTATCCCATACATCTAGAAACAATCAATTATAAAGCAGCACAACAATTTGTTTCGTAAATGAAGTACATAAAAGGATTTTCTTACCAAGCGCAAGCGTCAAAAGGCTGAGAAAAGTTCAAATCACCATAGTAAGAACCGTACGTATCAACCTGAATTATTAATGAAACTATTGTTTCGAAACAATCAAAAGAAAAATGCAGCAACAACAGTGACCAAAAACATGAGATTAAAACTATTAATGAACTCTAAAGTATAAGCTTGTCCATAGTTTATTGATGGAACCGTTACTCCCCCTCCGATCATCTGATGAAAAACAACTTTCAACATAAAGGCTGCACAAATTGATGCGAACACCTGTGCTATATACATGTAACAATAATTTTTATTACATGATAACATATGGGGTGGTAAAAAAGACTTACATGTTTCTATGGAAAATATTTCACGGCAGCAAATGCTATAGTGATTGATTGGTTCACATGGGCTCCAGACATGTGACCAGTAGCTAGTAATCTAGTACAACGATCATGACCGTAAGCCCCAGACGAACCGGTTAGCCCGATCAACCTTTTCATCCCCTGGTGACTTTTGGTACACAATGACTGGACCTAATATCAAATAGACCAGAAATGAATTATAAGCCATGTTCTTTTCAGAAAAATAAACGATCAAGTAGATGTTTAATTGTTGTTCAGTCGAAACTTTACTCAATCCTATTAGAACTATCCAAGTTGTTCCATTAACACAAAACCTATATACAGTTTCTTAATGAGGAACCACAAACAAAGGAATACAAACCAAGACTCATTTTATTGCTTAAAATAACGCTTTGCCATGGCAACGAACAATTTATTTACTCTAATTGTGACTCCCAGATAACAAAGACGAATCAGCAAATTCATAATGTTCAAATATGACCAAAACGCGAAAAAACTAAAAAGATAATTAAAAAATAAATAGCAAAACCAACAATTTCCAAACATAAATAAAGAGGAATACTGAGGCTGAGTTATGAGCATACATTCAAGCAAGAGAACATGAAAATGCATGGCTGCAATACGTAGGTTGCCCCGCCAAGATACAAATTCATGTTTACATGAAATGCCATGGCTGCAATACATTGAATGCCCCGCCAAGATACAAATCATGTTCTCTCATCACTCATCAATCTCCCACATATTTATCATCATAGCCTTTCACATACTATGGTTAATACATTTGTTCAACAAATGTAGTTAACAAATTGGAATAAAGCAACCATCGTACAATAATCATATTCAACCAATTTGTTCATAACGATGTTACAAATGATACCTCACACATGATTAGTGTATATTAAACTAATTAGCAAAATGACCAATCTAACCCTGCAAACAGTACCAAGCTCATTACAATTAGTCTAAGAGATTAATTACTTAGTATATATGTATAAATAATCCCCAATGATGCAGCATTCAGGATCATATATATATATATATATATATATATATATATATATAGATATAGATATATATATATATATATATAGATATAGATATAGATAGTGGTAGGATCAAGAGGGAAGTAACCATTCGGGGGGAAGCGGGGGGAAGCAAAAACTTTTTTTTTTTTTTTTCGTTTTTTGAAAAAACATTGTTCACGAACATTATAGATGAGATGAAAATATGAACATTTAGTAGAGACACTTTGTGATAAATATTTTTATTTTGGCGGGAAAACGCTCGAACAAGTAATATATAACAATTATCGTGGTTTTCGAGCGTATTTTGAGGTTTTAGCTATTAGGGTTTAGATATTAGGGTTTAGAAATTTAGGGTTTAGATTTAGGGTTTAGATTTAGGATTTAGATTGAGTTTTTAACACAAACGGTTTAGAGTTTAGGGTTTAGGGTTTAGGGTTTAGGGTTTGGTGTTTTGGGTTTATGGAATAAACCCAAAACACCAAACTCTAAATCGGGCTAAATTTTACTTCACAAAAATGAAAAAAAAAAAACGTTCATATTCTTCACGAACAATATTATCTTGAATGTTATTTTTGTCGATCGTTTTCCCGCCTAAATAATAACATTCATCACGAAGTGTCTCTTCTAAATGTTCATATTTTCGTGTGATCTTGATGCCGGAAAAAAAAATTTCAAAAAAAAAAAAAAAAAAAAAAAAATTTTGCTTCCCCCGCTTCCCCCGATTGGTTACTTCCCCATATATATATATATATATGCTTCCAAGCAGAAGAAAACAGATCACAATGGTTTCCACTTCCTAGGTTGCCATGCCAACATTTGAACTGTTTATTTTATTTGATATAATTCTAATCAGAAGAAATGATTTGGCATGGCTGCAAATGAGGTGTTGTCCTGCCAAGACACAATTCATTTATTCTAATTGCAACGCATATCGTGTTAGTCAAACTCAGACGACAAAAAGACCCACCGTCGTATGACAATTAGTATGATGACTGTTAGTATCTTTTCATGTTTCATCATCACAGAATCATGGCTGCAACTAAATTGATGCCCTGCCAAGAAACATTTATTATAACTGCAACACACAAAATTCATCATCACAGAGGTGCAATGAGCCATAAAAAGTAAATAATTAAACCACTACACATAAAAACTATGGCATTCAAACATTATTAACTTGCAGGAAAAAAAATTCAAATTTTGTTAAAACTTATTTTGGGGTGAACGGCTGATGGAGATAGCAAAAACAACAGCCATAACGGCAAAAATTGGTAACGGTTGGAAGTCAACATACTCAACCGTAATTTCTACATTAATAGACAAACGATTAAATCAATCGATTGTAACCAGATTACCTTTTCCATTGAAGAGAGCACCAAAGGCAAAACCCTTCAATCTTTGTTTTGACGGTGGCATCGTCGTCACCATATCAATCGAACAACCATCGGAACCACCACTGGCTCAAAAGCTCTGATTTTAAAGTCGAGTTCGTCATCAAGATGTCAATCGAACAAACACATAACCCAAAGAACGAAAGGCAAAACCTTAAGGTCTTTGCTTTCACGATGAGTGCAACGTGAAGATACAGTAATCAGACGCGAGAAGTAAGGTAGATTATAGCAACAAAATTAAGAAATTAACGTAGCATGAAAACCCTAATCTATGAGAGTGAATCGCCGGCCAAACAACCGGAGGAAAATAGTGGAGTTACAAATGATCCAACGTCACGGATCTAAAACCCTAACGAAATGATATAGGCATTAAGTAGTGAAACAGTGTAACAGTAATCTGAAACAGTACGACAGGGAGTAAGGAGGTTCTAGCCAATGGGATTAAAGGAAAAATTACGTGATTGAGTATAGAGTATATATAGAGTATAATATAAAATATAATATATTGATAATTTTAACCCTACGGTTTTAGTGTTTTTAAAACTCAACATGAGATAAAAAAGATGAGAGGGTGATTAAAATTTTACACATATGCAAACAACAATCGTATTATGATACAAATTTTAGGAAATTACGTAAATACAAATAACACTAGGCCAACGATCTCCAACTCAAGTCTACTTAAGAATGAACAATAGCGTATACTTATAAAGTATAATTGTTTCCAACATTGGTATTTTTACAACAAACGGGTTCATAGACCTGTTTGTATTAATTTTTATATTATCTTTAGTTTTCAAATGAAGTAACCACTATTATTTTTATAAACTCATGTATTGTTATTCTTATAATTGATAATTTATTATTTTTTACAATTATGTTCAACGGACGGGCTTATTATCTTTAGTTGCACGGGCTCATAAAAGTAGTATATATATATATATATATATATATATATATATATATATATATATATATATATATATATATATATGGTGAGGATCCATGGAGAACTTGGGTAAGAAGAGAACTTAGAGAACTCACATATTAATGTACATGCTACCATATGCACCTATTCTTTGAAAAAAAAATCCAGGAAATTTTTTTTTTTTTGAAAAAAAAAATTTCAAAATTATTTTTAATTCCATGTCTGCATGCCACGTCATCAGCAGGCTAACTGCCACATCAGCCATACTGACTGCCATGTCAGCACAGGCTGACATGTGGCTCAGTCTGTGCTGACGTGGCAGGCAGTCTGTGCTGACATGGCAGTCAGCCTGCTGATGACGTGGCACGCTGACATGGAAAAATTCAACTTTAAAAAAAAAAAATCGTAAATTTTTTTTTCTGAATTTTTTTCAAAATTTAGCCCGATTTAGAGTTTAGGGGTTAGGGCTTAGGGTTTAGTGTTTTGGGTTTAGTCCCTAAACCCTAAGCCCTAAACCCTACGCCCTAAACCCAAAACTCTAAACCGTTCGTATTAAAAACTAAATCTAAACCCTAAATCTAAACCCTAAACCCTAATTTCTAAACCCGAATTTATATTTATAAACCCTAATTTCTAAACGCTATTTTATATTTAGGAATGAATTGATGCGATAGGACGAAAATACCCTTACTAATAGGAGTGAAATAAGTGAAATAACATGGTGCTATGAGTTCTCTCATATATATATATATATATATATATATATATATATATATATATATATATATATATATATATATATATATATATATATATATATATCTTATCTTTCTTACTATTGTATAGAAAGACAACCTAATTACTGTAGCAAGCTTTCCTTTGACCACGTCGTAACCCTCTCCAATTTCCATTCTTTAATTACGAATTTCGGGTTAAAAAAAAAACCGACCCGAATCGTTAACATCTACGAAGTACGAAGTATCAACCTTTTCCCACAGCTCAAGATTACATGTGCTGATGACGTGGAGGAAACCAGTTGGTCAGTCAAATAAAACTTATTCATTGTGGCAACTTACACGCGTTGCAATTCTTTGGCCACCACCCTTTCTTATCTCTACACGTTTTCTCTTCAAAATGACAGACAACCTTCATCTTGTTATAATATATAAATATATATATAAATGGATATTCAATTATTGATACACAAAAGTAATATTATTGTATTACCTAAACTTGTGATATTTTTGCTATAAATAGCCATGAATGCAAGCATTAAACTTGCACCATTTTCTCACACTTACAAAGTGTTTCTTTCTTTCTCTCCATTATCATCTTTGTTCTTACACTTTATTATTAGCATTCTTAATCAAGAATCAAACCACTAAAGGTAGTTATAAGCCTACTGAATTATAACATCGAGAATCAAACCACTAAAGGTAGTTATAAGCCTACTGAATTATAACACGTTATCAGCACGATAATCTTAATACTAATTATGGTTGGCTCTGCCACCTAAATGATATATGGTCGGTTATACCACCTGAATAATATATGGTCGACACTGTCGCCTAATTATCATTTATGTTACTAACATTTATATTTCTATTATCTAACATTTATATGGTCGACACTGTCACCTAATTATCATTTATGTTATATAACATTTATTTATGATTGCTTACATATGGTCGACACTGTCGCCTACTTATCATTTATGTTATATTAAATTTATGTTTAATGTTTATATACTTATGAATATAAATTGACTCTAATTTATCATGTTGTTTGTTTTAATTTTTGATAATAGAAAATGTCGAATCTGGAAAAGCTTAAATTTACTCCTTTAGATTCAACGGGAAACAACTACATGCCATGGGTTATAAAAGTAAAAATGCATCTTAAATCAATGGGCATTCTTGAAACCATAAATGAAAACAACACTTGTTCTGAAAAAGAACAAGCAACGGCATGTTGCTTTATTCATCAACATATTGATGAATGCTTACAAAATAATTATGTGACTGTAGAAGATCCCCATGTTTTATGGGAAGGTCTCAAAAGCAGATTCAATAATCAAAGAGAAATTTTACTTCCAGCTGCTATGGATCAATGGAGAACATTAAGGTTCCAAGACTTTAAGAAAGTAAATGAATACAGCTCAGCTCTGTATAATACAGTCTCACAACTTAAATTCCGTGGACATGAAATAAGTGATGCAGACATGTTGGAGAAAACTTTCTCCACAATGAATGCTGCCAACATCACAGTGCAAAGAAATTTAAGAATGCTAAAGTTCAACACATATCCTGAACTTAATTCATATCTCTTGGTTGCAGAGCAAAATGATGAGCTATTAATGAAAAATCAGCAATCCCGTCCTACTGGTACACTTACAATCCCTGAAGCAAATACTGCAAATAATTATAAACAGGGACAAGGACGCGGGCAAGGTCGTGTTTATAATAACCATCGCCATCATCATGCCAAAAGCCATAACTATGGTAGAAACCATCTGAAATGTCCCGTTCTTATTGATTAAAAACGTTCCATATTAATTGATTTCGTTGCGAGGTTTTGACCTCTATATGAGACGTTTTTCAAAGACTGCATTCATTTTAAAACAAACCATAACCTTTATTTCATCAATAAAGGTTTAAAAAAAACTTTACGTAGATTATCAAATAATGATAATCTAAAATATCTTGTTTACACACGACCATTACATAATGGTTTACAATACAAATATGTTACAACAAAATAAGTTTCTTGAATGCAGTTTTTACACAATATCATACAAGCATGGACTCCAAATCTCGTCCTTATTTAAGTATACGACAGCGGAAGCTCTTAATAATCACCTGAGAATAAACATGCTTAAAACGTCAACAAAAATGTTGGTGAGTTATAGGTTTAACCTATATATATCAAATCATAATAATAGACCACAAGATTTCATATTTCAATACACATCCCATACATAGAGATAAAAATCATTCATATGGTGAACACCTGGTAACCGACATTAACAAGATGCATATATAAGAATATCCCCATCATTCCGGGACACCCTTCGGATATGATATAAATTTCGAAGTACTAAAGCATCCGGTACTTTGGATGGGGCTTGTTGGGCCCGATAGATCTATCTTTAGGATTCGCGTCAATTAGGGTATCTGTTCCCTAATTCTTAGATTACCAGACTTAATAAAAAGGGGCATATTCGATTTCGATAATTCAACCATAGAATGTAGTTTCACGTACTTGTGTCTATTTTGTAAATCATTTATAAAACCTGCATGTATTCTCATCCCAAAAATATTAGATTTTAAAAGTGGGACTATAACTCACTTTCACAGATTTTTACTTCGTCGGGAAGTAAGACTTGGCCACTGGTTGATTCACGAACCTATAACAATATATACATATATATCAAAGTATGTTCAAAATATATTTATAACACTTTTAATATATTTTGATGTTTTAAGTTTATTAAGTCAGCTGTCCTCGTTAGTAACCTACAACTAGTTGTCCACAGTTAGATGTACAGAAATAAATCGATAAATATTATCTTGAATCAATCCACGACCCAGTGTATACGTATCTCAGTATTGATCACAACTCAAACTATATATATTTTGGAATCAACCTCAACCCTGTATAGCTAACTCCAACATTCACATATAGAGTGTCTATGGTTGTTCCGAAATATATATAGATGTGTCGACATGATAGGTCGAAACATTGTATACGTGTCTATGGTATCTCAAGATTACATAATATACAATACAAGTTGATTAAGTTATGGTTGGAATAGATTTGTTACAAATTTTCACGTAGCTAAAATGAGAAAAATTATCCAATCTTGTTTTACCCATAACTTCTTCATTTTAAATCCGTTTTGAGTGAATCAAATTGCTATGGTTTCATATTGAACTCTATTTTATGAATCTAAACAGAAAAATTATAGGTTTATAGTCGGAAAAATAAGTTACAAGTCATTTTTGTAAAGGTAGTCATTTCAGTCGAAAGAACGACGTCTAGATGACCATTTTAGAAAACATACTTCCACTTTGAGTTTAACCATAATCTTTGGATATAGTTTCATGTTCATAATAAAAATCATTTTCTCAGAATAACAACTTTTAAATCAAAGTTTATCATAGTTTTTAATTAACTAACCCAAAACAGCCCGCGGTGTTACTACGACGGCGTAAATCCGGTTTTACGGTGTTTTTCGTGTTTCCAGGTTTTAAATCATTAAGTTAGCATATCATATAGATATAGAACATGTGTTTAGTTGATTTTAAAAGTCAAGTTAGAAGGATTAACTTTTGTTTGCGAACAAGTTTAGAATTAACTAAACTATGTTCTAGTGATTACAAGTTTAAACCTTCGAATAAGATAGCTTTATATGTATGAATCGAATGATGTTATGAACATCATTACTACCTTAAGTTCCTTGGATAAACCTACTGGAAAAGAAAAAAATGGATCTAGCTTCAACGGATTCTTGGATGGCTCGAAGTTCTTGAAGCAGAATCATGACACGAAAACAAGTTCAAGTAAGATCATCACTTGAAATAAGATTGTTATAGTTATAGAAATTGAACCAAAGTTTGAATATGATTATTACCTTGTATTAGAATGATAACCTACTGTAAGAAACAAAGATTTCTTGAGGTTGGATGATCACCTTACAAGATTGGAAGTGAGCTAGCAAACTTGAAAGTATTCTTGATTTTATGAAACTAGAACTTTTGGAATTTATGAAGAACACTTAGAACTTGAAGATAGAACTTGAGAGAGATCAATTAGATGAAGAAAATTGAAGAATGAAAGTGTTTGTAGGTGTTTTTAGTCGTTGGTGTATGGATTAGATATAAAGAATATGTAATTTTGTTTTCATATAAATAAGTCATGAATGATTACTCATATTTTTGTAATTTTATGAGATATTTCATGCTAGTTGCCAAATGATGGTTCCCACATGTGTTAGGTGACTCACATGGGCTGCTAAGAGCTGATCATTGGAGTGTATATACAAATAGTACATACATCTAAAAGCTGTGTATTGTACGAGTACGAATACGGGTGCATACGAGTAGAATTGCTGATGAAACTGAACGAGGTTGTAATTGTAAGCATTTTTGTTAAGTAGAAGTATTTTGATAAGTGTATTGAAGTCTTTCAAAAGTTTATAAATACATATTAAAACACTACATGTATATACATTTTAACTGAGTCGTTAAGTCATCGTTAGTCGTTACATGTAAGTGTTGTTTTGAAACCTTTAGGTTAACGATCTTGTTAAATGTTGTTAACCCAATGTTTATAATATCAAATGAGATTTTAAATTATTATATTATCATGATATTATCATGTATGAATATCTCTTAATATGATATATATACATTAAATGTCTTTACAACGATAATCGTTACATATATGTCTCGTTTAAAAATCATTAAGTTAGTAGTCTTGTTTTTACATATGTAGTTCATTGTTAATATACTTAATGATATGTTTACTTATCATATTATCATGTTAACTATATATATATCCATATATATGTCATCATATAGTTTTTACAAGTTTTAACGTTCGTGAATCACCGGTCAACTTGGGTGGTCAATTGTCTATATGAAACATATTTCAATTAATCAAGTCTTAACAAGTTTAATTGCTTAACATGTTGGAAACATTTAATCATGTAAATATCAATCTCAATTAATATATATAAACATGGAAAAGTTCGGGTCACTACAGTACCTACCCGTTAAATAAATTTCGTCCCGAAATTTTAAGCTGTTGAAGGTGTTGACGAATCTTCTGGAAATAGATGCGGGTATTTCTTCTTCATCTGATCTTCACGCTCCCAGGTGAACTCGGGTCCTCTACGAGCATTCCATCGAACCTTAACAATTGGTATCTTGTTTTGCTTAAGTCTTTTAACCTCACGATCCATTATTTCGACGGGTTCTTCGATGAATTGAAGTTTTTCGTTGATTTGGATTTCATCTAACGGAATAGTGAGATCTTCTTTAGCAAAACATTTCTTCAAATTCGAGACGTGGAAAGTGTTATGTACAGCCGCGAGTTGTTGAGGTAACTCAAGTCGGGAAGCTACTGGTCCGACACGATCAATAATCTTGAATGGTCCAATATACCTTGGATTTAATTTTCCTCGTTTACCAAATCGGACAATGCCTTTCCAAGGTGCAACTTTAAGCATGACCATCTCTCCAATTTCAAATTCTATATCTTTTCTTTTAATGTCAGCGTAGTTCTTTTGTCGACTTTGGGCGGTTTTCAACCGTTGTTGAATTTGGATGATCTTCTCGGTAGTTTCTTGTATAATCTCCGGACCCGTAATCTGTCTATCCCCCACTTCACTCCAACAAATCGGAGACCTGCACTTTCTACCATAAAGTGCTTCAAATGGCGCCATCTCAATGCTTGAATGGTAGCTGTTGTTGTAGGAAAATTCTGCTAACGGTAGATGTCGATCCCAACTGTTTCCGAAATCAATAACACATGCTCGTAGCATGTCTTCAAGTGTTTGTATCGTCCTTTCGCTCTGCCCATCAGTTTGTGGATGATAGGCAGTACTCATGTCTAGACGAGTTCCTAATGCTTGCTGTAATGTCTGCCAAAATCTTGAAATAAATCTGCCATCCCTATCAGAGATAATAGAGATTGGTATTCCATGTCTGGAGACGACTTCCTTCAAATACAGTCGTGCTAACTTCTCCATCTTGTCATCTTCTCTTATTGGCAGGAAGTGTGCTGATTTGGTGAGACGATCAACTATTACCCAAATAGTATCAAAACCACTTGCAGTCCTTGGCAATTTAGTGATGAAATCCATGGTAATGTTTTCCCATTTCCATTCTGGGATTTCGGGTTGTTGAAGTAGACCTGATGGTTTCTGATGCTCAGCTTTGACCTTAGAACACGTCAAACACTCTCCTACGTATTTAGCAACATCGGCTTTCATACCCGGCTACCAAAAATGTTTCTTGAGATCCTTGTACATCTTCCCTGTTCCAGGATGTATTGAGTATCTGGTTTTATGAGCTTCTCTAAGTACCATTTCTCTCATATCTCCAAATTTTGGTACCCAAATTCTTTCAGCCCTATACCGGGTTCCGTCTTCCCGAATATTAAGATGCTTCTCCGATCCCTTGGGTATTTCATCCTTTAAATTTCCCTCTTTTAAAACTCCTTGTTGCGCCTCCTTTATTTGAGTAGTAAGGTTATTATGAATCATTATATTCATAGATTTTACTCGAATGGGTTCTCTGTCCTTCCTGCTCAAGGCATCGGCTACCACATTTGCCTTTCCCGGGTGGTAACGAATCTCAAAGTCGTAATCATTCAACAATTCAATCCACCTACGCTGCCTCATATTCAGTTGTTTCTGATTAAATATGTGTTGAAGACTTTTGTGGTCGGTATATATAATACTTTTGACCCCATATAAGTAGTGCCTCCAAGTCTTTAATGCAAAAACAACCGCACCTAATTCCAAATCATGCGTCGTATAATTTTGTTCGTGAATCTTCAATTGTCTAGACGCATAAGCAATCACCTTCGTTCGTTGCATTAATACACAACCGAGACCTTGCTTTGATGCGTCACAATAAATCACAAAATCATCATTCCCTTCAGGCAATGACAATATAGGTGCCGTAGTTAGCTTTTTCTTCAATAACTGAAACGCTTTCTCTTGTTCATCATTCCATTCAAATTTCTTCCCTTTATGCGTTAATGCAGTCAAGGGTTTTGCTATTCTGGAAAAGTCTTGGATGAACCTTCTGTAGTAACCAGCTAGTCCTAAAAACTGGCGTATGTGTTTCGGAGTTTTCGGAGTTTCCCACTTTTCAACAGTTTCTATCTTTGCCGGATCCACCTTAATACCTTCTTTGTTCATTATGTGACCGAGGAATTGAACTTCTTCCAACCAAAATGCACACTTTGAAAACTTAGCATACAATTCTTCCTTCCTCAATACTTCTAACACCTTTCTCAAATGTTCACCGTGTTCTTGGTCATTCTTTGAGTAAATAAGTATGTCATCAATGAAAACAATGACAAACTTGTCAAGGTATGGTCCACACACTCGGTTCATAAGGTCCATGAACACAGCTGGTGCATTAGTTAAACCAAACGGCATGACCATAAACTCGTAATGACCGTAACGTGTTCTGAAAGCAGTCTTTGGAATATCATCTTCTTTCACCCGCATTTGATGATACCCGGAACGTAAGTCAATCTTTGAATAAACAGACGAGCCTTGTAGTTGATCAAATAAGTCGTCGATTCTCGGTAGTGGGTAGCGGTTCTTGATGGTAAGTTTGTTCAACTCTCGGTAGTCGATACACAACCTGAATGTACCATCTTTCTTCTTGACAAACAAAACAGGAGCTCCCCACGGTGATGTGCTTGGTCGAATGAAACCACGCTCTAAAAGTTCTTATAATTGGCTTTGCAGTTCTTTCATCTCGCTGGGTGCGAGTCTATAAGGAGTACGAGCTATTGGTGCAGCTCCTGGTACAAGATCTATTTGAAATTCAACGGATCGATGTGGGGGTAATCCCGGTAATTCTTTCGGAAATACATCGGGAAATTCTTTTGCAATGGGAACATCATTGATGCTTTTTTCTTCAGTTTGTACTTTCTCGACGTGTGCTAGAACAGCATAGCAACCTTTTCTTATTAGTTTTTGTGCCTTCAAATTACTAATAAGATGTAGCTTCGTGTTGCCCTTTTCTCCGTACACCATTAAGGGTTTTCCTTTTTCTCGTATAATGCGAACTGCATTTTTGTAACAAACGATCTCTGCTTTCACTTCTTTCAACCAGTCCATACCGATTATCACATCAAAACTCCCTAACTCTACTGGTATCAAATCAATCTTAAATGTTTCGCTAACCAGTTTAATTTCTCGATTCCAACATATATTATCTGCTGAAATTAATTTACCATTTGCTAATTCGAGTAAAAATTTACTATCCAAAGGCGTCAATGGACAACTTAATTTAGCACAAAAATCTCTACTCATATAGCTTCTATCCGCACCCGAATCAAATAAAACGTAAGCAGATTTATTGTCAATAAGAAACGTACCCGTAACAAGCTCCGGGTCTTCCTGTGCCTCTGTCGCATTAATATTGAAAACTCTTCCTCGGCCTTGTCCATTCGTGTTCTCCTGGTTCGGGCAATTTCTAATAATGTGGCCCGGTTTTCCACATTTATAACAAACTACATTGGCATAACTTGCTCCGACACTACTTGCTCCGCCATTACTCGTTCCGACACCATTTGTTCCTTTCGTTCTATTAACCCCTGGTCCGTAGACCTCACACTTCGCCGCGCTATGACCATTTCTTTTACACTTGTTGCAAAATTTGGTGCAGAACCCCGAGTGATACTTTTCACACCTTTGGCATAGCTGCTTCTGATTGTTGTTGTTGTTGCGGTTATTATTGTTGTTGGGATGATTGTTGTAGTTGTTGTTGTTGTTGTTGTTGTTGTTGTTGTTGTTATTGTTGGGCCGTTTGTTGTAGTTGCGATTGATGTTGCGATTGTTGGGATAATTGTTGCGATTATTGTTGTAATTGCTGTTGTTGTTGTATTGGTGATTCTTATCACCGTTTTCCTCCCACTTTCTTTTGACTTGCTTCACATTGGCCTCTTCAGCAGTCTGTTCTTTAATTCTGTCTTCAATCTGGTTCACTAGTTTGTGAGCCATTCTACATGCCTGTTGTATGGAGGCGGGCTCGTGTGAACTTATATCTTCTTGGATTCTTTCCGGTAATCCTTTCACAAATGCGTCGATCTTCTCTTCCTCATCTTCGAATGCTCCCGGACACAATAGGCACAATTCTGTAAATCGTCTTTCGTACGTGGTAATATCAAATCCTTGGGTTCGTAACCCTCTAAGTTCTGTCTTGAGCTTATTGACCTCGGTTCTGGGACGGTACTTCTCGTTCATCAAGTGCTTGAATGCTGACCACGGTAGTGCGTACGCATCGTCTTGTCCCACTTGCTCTAGATAGGTATTCCACCATGTTAACGCAAAACCTGTGAAGGTATGCGTAGCATACTTCACTTTGTCCTCTTCAGTACACTTACTTATGGCAAACACCGATTCGACCTTCTCGGTCCACCGTTTCAATCCGATCGGTCCTTCGGTTCCATCAAATTCCAAAGGTTTGCAGGCAGTGAATTCTTTGTAGGTGCATCCTACACGATTTCCTGTACTGCTAGATCCAAGGTTATTGTTGGTATGTAGCGCAGCCTGTACTGCGGCTATGTTTGAAGCTAGAAAAGTACGGAATTCCTCTTCATTCATATTCACGGTGTGTCGAGTAGTCGGTGCCATTTCCTTCAAAATAGTTAAATGGAACAAGTTAATCATACAGAATATTAAGAGTAGTTAATAGTATTTCGTAGCATAATATGAACTCATTTATAAAAGCTTTTTCTTCATATTAGCGTTTTATAAGTTTAAATTCGGGTAGTACCTACCCGTTAAGTTCATACTTAGTAGCTAATATACAATTCAACTACTACAATTCTATATGAAAAACTGATTATAATAATATTTCGCGTTCAAACTTTTACACAATATTTTACAAACTTACAATAACGCTTATTTTACATATAGCATGAAATATAGCACACAATAAATTTGATACAAGATGATTGTGAAGATAATTCTAGCTAGTACACAATTCGTTCAGCAAAGGCAATAAAGACACGTAATTCATACGTCCAGAAACAAGTCATGCATTCTGGTTTTACTAGGATTACTTCCCATCCTTGGTCTTGTGGAACATAACCGTTATGGCCGTTGATAAGACAGCGTGTAGTAACGTCGTCAAAGGGACGAGGGTTACGTAATGTCCAACAGTCCCGTAACAATCTAAAAACCTCATTTTTTACCCCAATTACCAACTCCGTCACTTGTGGAAATGTTTTGTTTAATAGTTGTAGCCCGATGTTCTTTTTCTCACTTTGGTGAGAAGCGAACATTACTAACCCGTAAGCATAGCATGCTTCTTTATGTTGCATTTTAGCCGCTTTTTCTAAATCATGAAGTCCTATATTCGGATACATTGAGTCAAAATAATTTCTTAACCCGTTGCGTAAAATAGCATTTGGGTTCCCCGCAATATATGCGTCAAAGTAAACACATCATAACTTATGGGTTTCCCAATGTGATATCCCCCATCTTTCAAACGAAAGTCTCTTATAAACCAAGACATTCTTGGAACGTTCTTCGAATGTCTTACAAACTGATCTCGCCTTAAATAGTTGTGCCGAAGAATTCTGACCGACTCTAGACAAGATTTCATCAATCATGTCTCCGGGTAGGTCTCTTAAAATATTGGGTTGTCTATCCATTTTGTGTTTTTATACTGTAAAATAGACAAGAGTTAGATTCATAAAAAAAAATACTTATTAATACAAGCAATTTTTATATATATCATAAAGCATAAGCACACTATATTACATATATTACACCACACGAATACAACTATCTTATTCCGACTCGCTTGTTTCTTCTTCTTCGGTTTTGGTTCGTTTTGCCAAGTTTCTAGGGATATATGATGTTCCCCTAATACGAGCCGTCGTTTTCCACATTGGTTTAGAAAAACCTGGTGGTTTAGAGGTTCCCGGGTCATTGTTACAACTTAAGGACTTCGGGGGTTGACGATACATATAAAGTTCATCGGGGTTGGAATTAGATTTCTCTATTTTTATGCCCTTTCCCTTATTATTTTCTTTTGCCTTTTTAAATTCAGTTGAGGTAATTTCTATAACATCATCGGAATTCTCGTCGGAATCCGATTCATCGGAGAATTGGTAATCCTCCCAATATTTTGCTTCCTTGGCGGAAACACCATTGACCATAATTAACCTTGGTCGGTTGGTTGAGGATTTTCTTTTACTTAACCGTTTTATTATTTCCCCCACCGGTTCTATTTCCTCCTCCGGTTCCTCCTCTTCCGGTTCTGATTCTTCTTCCGGTTCTGATTCTTCTTCCGGTTCCGACTCTTCTTCCGGTTCCTCTTCGGGAACTTGTGAATCAGTTCACGAATCATTCCAATTTACATTTGACTCTTCATTATTATTAGGTGAGTCAATGGGACTTGTTCTAGAGGTAGACATCTATCACATAATATCAAACGCGTTAAGAGATTAATATATCACATAATATTCACATGTTAAAAATATATAGTTTCCAACAAAATTTGTTAAGCAATCATTTTTCAAGTAAACACGGTCGAAGTCCAGACTCACTAATGCATCCTAACAAACTAGATAAGACACATTAATGCAAAATTCTGGTTCTCTAAGACCAACGCTCGGATACCAACTGAAATGTCCCGTTCTTATTGATTAAAAACGTTCCATATTAATTGATTTCGTTGCGAGGTTTTGACCTCTATATGAGACGTTTTTCAAAGACTGCATTCATTTTAAAACAAACCATAACCTTTATTTCATCAATAAAGGTTAAAAAAAAACTTTACGTAGATTATCAAATAATGATAATCTAAAATATCCTGTTTACACACGACCATTACATAATGGTTTACAATACAAATATGTTACAACAAAATAAGTTTCTTGAATGCAGTTTTTACACAATATCATACAAGCATGGACTCCAAATCTCGTCCTTATTTAAGTATACGACAGCGGAAGCTCTTAATAATCACCTGAGAATAAACATGCTTAAAACGTCAACAAAAATGTTGGTGAGTTATAGGTTTAACCTATATATATCAAATCATAATAATAGACCACAAGATTTCATATTTCAATACACATCCCATACATAGAGATAAAAATCATTCATATGGTGAACACCTGGTAACCGACATTAACAAGATGCATATATAAGAATATCCCCATCATTCCGGGACACCCTTCGGATATGATATAAATTTCGAAGTACTAAAGCATCCGGTACTTTGGATGGGGCTTGTTGGGCCCGATAGATCTATCTTTAGGATTCGCGTCAATTAGGGTATCTGTTCCCTAATTCTTAGATTACCAGACTTAATAAAAAGGGGCATATTCGATTTCGATAATTCAACCATAGAATGTAGTTTCACGTACTTGTGTCTATTTTGTAAATCATTTATAAAACCTGCATGTATTCTCATCCCAAAAATATTAGATTTTAAAAGTGGGACTATAACTCACTTTCACAGATTTTTACTTCGTCGGGAAGTAAGACTTGGCCACTGGTTGATTCACGAACCTATAACAATATATACATATATATCAAAGTATGTTCAAAATATATTTATAACACTTTTAATATATTTTGATGTTTTAAGTTTATTAAGTCAGCTGTCCTCGTTAGTAACCTACAACTAGTTGTCCACAGTTAGATGTACAGAAATAAATCGATAAATATTATCTTGAATCAATCCACGACCCAGTGTATACGTATCTCAGTATTGATCACAACTCAAACTATATATATTTTGGAATCAACCTCAACCCTGTATAGCTAACTCCAACATTCACATATAGAGTGTCTATGGTTGTTCCGAAATATATATAGATGTGTCGACATGATAGGTCGAAACATTGTATACGTGTCTATGGTATCTCAAGATTACATAATATACAATACAAGTTGATTAAGTTATGGTTGGAATAGATTTGTTACAAATTTTCACGTAGCTAAAATGAGAAAAATTATCCAATCTTGTTTTACCCATAACTTCTTCATTTTAAATCCGTTTTGAGTGAATCAAATTGCTATGGTTTCATATTGAACTCTATTTTATGAATCTAAACAGAAAAAGTATAGGTTTATAGTCGGAAAAATAAGTTACAAGTCATTTTTGTAAAGGTAGTCATTTCAGTCGAAAGAACGACGTCTAGATGACCATTTTAGAAAACATACTTCCACTTTGAGTTTAACCATAATTTTTGGATATAGTTTCATGTTCATAATAAAAATCATTTTCTCAGAATAACAACTTTTAAATCAAAGTTTATCATAGTTTTTAATTAACTAACCCAAAACAGCCCGCGGTGTTACTACGACGGCGTAAATCCGGTTTTACGGTGTTTTTCGTGTTTCCAGGTTTTAAATCATTAAGTTAGCATATCATATAGATATAGAACATGTGTTTAGTTGATTTTAAAAGTCAAGTTAGAAGGATTAACTTTTGTTTGCGAACAAGTTTAGAATTAACTAAACTATGTTCTAGTGATTACAAGTTTAAACCTTCGAATAAGATAGCTTTATATGTATGAATCGAATGATGTTATGAACATCATTACTACCTTAAGTTCCTTGGATAAACCTACCGGAAAAGATAAAAATGGATCTAGCTTCAACGGATTCTTGGATGGCTCGAAGTTCTTGAAGCAGAATCATGACACGAAAACAAGTTCAAGTAAGATCATCACTTGAAATAAGATTGTTATAGTTATAGAAATTGAACCAAAGTTTGAATATGATTATTACCTTGTATTAGAATGATAACCTACTGTAAGAAACAAAGATTTCTTGAGGTTGGATGATCACCTTACAAGATTGGAAGTGAGCTAGCAAACTTGAAAGTATTCTTGATTTTATGAAACTAGAACTTTTGGAATTTATGAAGAACACTTAGAACTTGAAGATAGAACTTGAGAGAGATCAATTAGATGAAGAAAATTGAAGAATGAAAGTGTTTGTAGGTGTTTTTAGTCGTTGGTGTATAGATTAGATATAAAGGATATGTAATTTTGTTTTCATGTAAATAAGTCATGAATGATTACTCATATTTTTGTAATTTTATGAGATATTTCATGCTAGTTGCCAAATGATGGTTCCCACATGTGTTAGGTGACTCACATGGGCTGCTAAGAGCTGATCATTGGAGTTTATATACCAATAGTACATACATCTAAAAGCTGTGTATTGTACGAGTACGAATACGGGTGCATACGAGTAGAATTGCTGATGAAACTGAACGAGGTTGTAATTGTAAGCATTTTTGTTAAGTAGAAGTATTTTGATAAGTGTATTGAAGTCTTTCAAAAGTGTATAAATACATATTAAAACACTACATGTATATACATTTTAACTGAGTCGTTAAGTCATCGTTAGTCGTTACATGTAAGTGTTGTTTTGAAACCTTTAGGTTAACGATCTTGTTAAATGTTGTTAACCCAATGTTTATAATATCAAATGAGATTTTAAATTATTATATTATCATGATATTATCATGTATGAATATCTCTTAATATGATATATATACATTAAATGTCTTTACAACGATAATCGTTACATATATGTCTCGTTTAAAAATCATTAAGTTAGTAGTCTTGTTTTTACATATGTAGTTCATTGTTAATATACTTAATGATATGTTTACTTATCATAGTATCATGTTAACTATATATATATCCATATATATGTCATCATATAGTTTTTACAAGTTTTAACGTTCGTGAATCACCGGTCAACTTGGGTGGTCAATTGTCTATATGAAACATATTTCAATTAATCAAGTCTTAACAAGTTTGATTGCTTAACATGTTGGAAACATTTAATCATGTAAATATCAATCTCAATTAATATATATAAACATGGAAAAGTTCGGGTCACTACACCATCCTTATGGTAATGGGAATGGGCGTGGACGTGGCCGTGGTCGTGGCCGTGGTGGTCAAATAAATAATAATCCACGAAAATATAAATATCAACCACAAAACAAGCCCACTAAACAAGATGTTGAAGAAAATTCTTCTAAAAATTCTGAAGAATCTTGTTACAGATGTGGTAGAATGGGCCACTGGGCTAATACTTGCCGAACATCTAAACATCTTGTTAAGATGTATCAGGATTCGCTGAAAGGTAAAGAAAAGGAAGTAAATTTTGTGGATAATATTGATCCAACAGTCACTGAGCAATCATCTGATTTATATGAAGATTTCTTGAATTAAATTAATATGTTTCTTTTATAAATAAAACGATTTAACCTTTGTCATCATGTTTTCTCAAATTTTCAGTTCTATATGTTTTATCAAATGTTCCAATTCTATGTTTGATGTTTCAATTCTATGTATGTCAAATGTTTCAGTTTTATCTAATTGTGTGTGTAGCGACCCGACCAAATCATGTTTGACGGCGCCAACTACTTCGGTCCCGTTGCGTGGTCATAAGTCTTTATCATGACGTTTGACCAAAATATGTCGCATCTATTTCATAAGTAAAAGGATGTTTCAAGTTTACAAATGTAGTTCAAAGACTAGTTACATTACAATGTTTAACGTACGAATGAAACCTATGCGACACAATTTAAAGTAGTCAAAAGACGCTCCAACTATGCATGTATACTCGACATCCAAGCAAGTATCAAAAAGAGTGCGGAAGCATGTATCAAGTAGCTTTCAAGGACCTGAGAAAACATATAGAAAACTGTCAACGAAAACGTTGGTGAAATCATAGGTGTTTTAGTAAACGTTGCATTTGAACCACAAGATTTAATATAATATGATTATCAAAATCATTTGCATTCCAAAGTTGTTATTTGTTTCGCGGGCACCCAATTATCAAACTTAACTGTTTTGCACCCTTTGCGTAGTGTTAGAACATACACTAGACCCGAAAATATATTTCATGCGCTAACGGTAGCGAACCGTCCGAATGAGGCTCGTCAAGCCCATGTGATCACATAATATAAGTTCACGTTTACACCCTGCAAGTGTAACTAATGATAATTGAATTGAGGCTTTTTGTTCAAACCCGTACGTGGAATGTTCGTTTTCGTACTTGTGTTCAATGTATAAAAGTATGATACGTATATGTTTCTCATCCCATAGTTTAAAGCATAAAAGTTGTTTGAAAGATGGGACTATGATCTCACCTTGAGTGCACGTATGAAAAGTACTTCACAAAGTAACGTGTGCAAAGGATAGTGCTAGTCTTGACCTAAACAAATAGGTCGTATCAATAACGGTAAACACGATAGGTCAAAGATGTTCAATTAGTCCTACGGCTCGTTACGACTCGATTATGTAGCATGTGAAATCAAATTATCAAGTTTCATGCAAGATACAAGTATAGAAACAAGTTAGGAAGGTTGCATAATCATTTGGTTAAGTTTGACAAAAAGTCAAACTTTGGTCGGTCAAAGTCAACGAAAAAGTCAACACGTTCGGGTCGGGTCCCGAACTATTTTTCTGAGGTTTTTAATCATGTATGAGCATGTTAGAACAAGTTACGTGTGAATCGAAGGTGCGTAGCATAGCAAACATTATTCAAAAATCGACAAAGTTGGACAGACCACTTTGGCGCGCCGCGCGTGTATATGGCAGTTTTTATGTTTTATGCACGAACCTAATTTCAACCAATCACCATTTATGACCCGCAAACAACCAAATCATGTATCTTATATCATCAGAAAGGTATTTTGATAAGGAAAACAACTAAACACATTTCATCCATCACATTTACTTTTACAACAACCAAAACCACATTCAAAGCTCCTCATTAAATGCACTCAAGTTCATAAATGAAATTCGATGATTCGGCAACCAATTTACATGAATGATATGCCGTTTCGAAGGTGATCAAGCATACAATACAACCTAACACTTACAAATAACATTTCATGTCATTCAAAGCATCAAAAGTTTATTTCAAGTTCATCAAACCCTAACCCAAATCCACCAAAACCAATAATCAAGTTTATGAAGTTTTCTAAAACAACCTACACATCAAATTGAAGCTAGTGCTACTAGCAACACATTTAATACTTGCACTTTACCATAACAACAACATTTAAGCAACCAAATTACCAAATCAAACACACCAAAGTTTATATTTAAGCTAGTTACTTCAAATAACGAAATCGAGCATATAAATCATATAATCATGTTAGACTTGAGCCATAGACACTAATTAACAACTTTATAAGTTAAAAACATCAAGAACACAAAATCTAGTGATTTTAGAAAGTTACCCAAACTTGATGAAATCGGTATGGAATCGAAGAGGAGGATGAGAGGATTCCGAATATGCAATTTGTTTAAATGGATGCTTGCTCGATTTGATTTGGATGATGAATCCTTGAAGTGGTGTTTGAGAGATTTGGTGAAGGTATTAGAGAAAATGGAAAAAGAAAAGGAAATAAATGAATGGATGAGAGTGAAGGGTTGACTAGTTGACCTAGTCACCTCTTTGCTCTCTTGGCAACAATGATCCCTCTAGTTCGGTTGCGGGTGCGTGAATTACCTAAACGAGATATTTTAAAACGCGTATTAACGAGGGATGTCATAATCATATAACGGACTTTAAATAGTTAAACGGAAAAGTAAACGGAAAAAGGCGGGATGTTACATTACCTACTCCTTAAAAGAAATTTTGTCCCGAAATTTTAAGTAGGCGTAGTAGTCGTTGTTTCTTCCTCGGGATCTTGCGTTTCCGGAGCCGGAAATAAATGAGGGTATTTATTTTGCATTTGATCTTGCCTTTCCCAAGTAAACTCGGGTCCCCTTTTGGCGTTCCAACGGACTTTAACAATCGGGATTCGGCTTTGTTTCAATGTCTTGACGGAGGTGTCCACAATTTCAACCGGTTCCTCCACAAAATGAAGTTTGTCATCAATAGTAAGTTCCTCGAGAGGGATGACGATATCGAGTTCGGCAAGACACTTTTTCAAGTTAGATACATGGAAGGTAGGATGAACGGAGTTCAATTGAGGCGGAAGATCTAAACGATAAGTAACGGTTCCAATACGCTCCAAGATTTCGAAAGGACCAATATACCGCGGATTTAGCTTCCCGCGTTTCCCAAAACGGATTACACCTTTTCAAGGTGCGAATTTTAGCATGGCGCGGTCACCGACTTGAAATTCAAGGTCGTTGCATCTTTTGTCGGTATAGCACTTTTGACGACTCCGGGCCGTCCGAAGCCTATCTCGGATTTGAACGATCGGTGGTTTCGTGAATGAGTTCGGGTCCGGTGATTTGTACGTCGCCTACTTCGGCCCAACAAAGAGGAGAACGGCATTTTCGGCCATATAATGCTTCGAATGGGGCGGCTTTTATACTCGCGTGATAACTATTGTTGTAAGAGAACTCGGCGAGAGGTAAGTGCTTGTCCCAAGCTTTTCCAAAATCAACCACGCAAGCTCGTAACATGTCCTCTAAGGTTTGAATCATACGTTCGCTTTGTCCATCGGTTTGAGGATGATATGCGGTGCTCATGTCTAAACGCGTTCCTAACGCTTCTTGCAAGGTACGCCATAATCTAGAAACAAAACGGCCATCTCGGCATAATCGATAAAGGTACACCGTGTCGGGCTACGATCTCCTTGATATAAAGTCGTGCAAGTTTCTCCATTTTGTCGGTCTCCTTCATGGCGAGAAATTGTGTGGATTTGGTGAGACGGTCAACAATAACCCAAATGGTATCATAACCGCCCGTCGTTTTTGGTAGTTTGGTGATAAAATCCATTGTTATTCTTTCCCACTTCCATTGCGGGATTTCGGGTTGTTGAAGTAATCCGGACGGTCTTTGGTGTTCGGCTTTGACTTTGGAACATGTCAAACAGTTGGAAACATAAGTAGCTACGTCCCTTTTGATGTTTGGCCACCAATATAGTTGTTTAAGGTCGTGGTACATCTTATTGGCACCGGGGTGAATTGAGTATCGTGACTTGTGGGCTTCATCTAAAATAAGGCTTCGTAGGTCCCCATAACTAGGCACCCAAATCCTTCCGGCGTAATATCGGAGTCCGGTCTCCCTAATTTCGAATCGAGAGACGAGAATGTTCAAGAGCTCGTGTGAAACGTTTTCATCCTTGAGAGCCTCATCTTGGGCTACCCGAATTTGGCTATTAAGGTTGGTGTGGATGGTGATGTTTAAGGCTCGGACACGAAGAGGCACCGCTCTTTCTTTTCGACTTAAGGCATCGGCTACTACATTTGCCTTCCCGGGATGGTAACGGAGCTCGCAATTGTAATCGTTTAAGGTTTCAATCCACCTTCGTTGTCTCATGTTTAGTTGCTTTTGGTCGAAGATGTGTTGGAGACTTTTGTGATCGGTAAAGATAGTGCTCTTGGTTCCATAAAGATAGTGTCTCCACATTTTAAGTGCAAAGACAACGGCTCTGAGTTCGAGATCATGTGTTGTATAGTTTCGTTCATGAATTTTGAGTTGTCGAGAAGCATAAGAAATGACTTTCGTTAGTTGCATCAACACACACCCAAAAACATGTTTCGAGGCGTCGCAATACACAACAAAATCGTCATTGCCTTCGAGAAGTGACAAGATAGGAGCGGTGGTTAGCTTTGTTTTCAAGATTTGAAATGCGGATTCTTGTTCGGTCGCCCAATTAAATTTCTTTCCCTTGTGAGTTAAAGCGGTTAGAGGACGAGCAACCAAAGAAAAATCCTTGATGAATCTACGGTAGTATCCGGCGAGACCCAAGAATTGACGGATGTGAGTAGGAGTAGTGGGAGTCTCCCATTTACTAATGGCTTCGATTTTCGTTGGATCGACTTTAATACCTTGGTCACTTACAACATGACAAAGAAATTGAACTTCCTTCAACCAAAATTCACACTTGGAGAATTTGGCATAGAGTCGTTCTTGTCTTAAAAGTTCAAGCACGAGCCGGAGGTGTTCCTCGTGTTCTTCTTCGCTTTTAGAATAAACCAAAATATCATCGATGAACACGATAACGAATTTGTCAAGATACGGTTTGCACACGCAGTTCATAAGATCCATGAACACCGCCGGTGCGTTAGTGAGACCAAATGGCATTACAAGAAATTCATAACTACCATAACGAGTTCGGAAAGCGGTTTTGGAGACATCTTCCCCCTTAACCCTCAATTGATGATAACCCAAGCGGAGATCGATTTTTGAATATACACAAGACCTTTGTAGTTGATCAAAGAGGTCATCGATGCGAGGAAGAGGATATCGGTTTTTAACCGTCAATTTGTTTAGTTCACGATAATCAATGCACATTCGTAGGGATCCGTCTTTCTTTTTAATAAACAAAATTGGAGCGCCCCAAGGTGAATGGCTAGGTTGGATAAAACCACGATCAAGTAGTTCTTGGATTTGACTTTGCAATTCTTGCATTTCGGATGGAGCGAGTCTATATGGTGCACGTGCTACGGGTGCGGCTCCCGGAATAAGATCGATTTGGAATTCAACCGGTCGATGAGGTGGAAGACCCGGCAATTCGTCGGGAAATACATCGGAATAGTCACTAACAATTGGCACATCATCGATGTGCTTCTAATCGGACTCGACTTTCTTAACATGAGCAAGGATCGCAAAACAACCCTTATGGAGTAGTTTTCTAACTTTAATACACGAAACGAGGTTGAGTCCGGTGCAACTCTTATCGCCATAGACGATCAAAGGTTCACCATTCTCGATAGGAATTCGGATTGCGTTAAGATCACAAAGGATGTGAGATTTCGTTTTGGCTAGCTAATTCATACCGATTAATACATCGAAGCTTCCTAGTTCCATGGGTATCAAGTCAATTTCAAACTCATTACCCAAAATGTTTAACGTACACCCCCGGTAATATTTATCGGCACTCAATAGTTTTCCGTTGGCCACTTCAATGGTATAAGTGGTATCTAGTGGAAGTGGTGGAGTATTAAAAGAATGAGTCAAAGTCTTGGATACAAAACTCTTATCGGCACCCGAATCGAATAAACAAGTAACATAAGTGTTGTTGAGGAGAAACGTACCTGTGACTAATTCATTGTCATCTCGGGCTTCCTCGGTGTTGATGTTGAAAGCTCGTCCGCGCGTGTTGGTGTTGGCTTTCTTCTTCGGACACGCATTTCTAAAATGACCCGTTTGGCCACATTCATAACAAGTACCCGATTTTGGTGCATTGGGCACCTTTTGAGCGACGGGGGCAGCACTTCTACAATCGTTGGCCACATGACCACCCCTTTGGCACCGGTGGCAAAATAGATTGCTACATTCACCATAGTGGTGTTTGTGGCATTTGTTGCAAAAGGGTTTATTTCCGCCATAACTTTTCTTGGCGTCAGAGGTGAAAGGCTTTTTGGTGAAGTTGTTGTTGTAGTTGTTGCTTGATTGGGGGGCTTCCCATTTTCTTTTGTTGCCGCCCGATTTATCCTCGGCCTTAGGTGCCGGAACTACGATTTCGTCAACCGTTTCGATCAATTGGCGGGCCATGTTCAAAGCTTGTTGTAGGTTAGCGGGTTTGGATGACATCACTCCTTGTTTGATGCTCTTTGGAAGACCATCCATATAGAGTTCAACCCTTTGAGATTCGGGGTTCACGAGGTTGGGACACATCAAGGATAGCTCGGCGTATCATTGATTGTAGGCCTTGAGATCGTTTCCGACCGCCTTTAAAGTCCTTAGCTCTTGTTCGAGCTTTCGGGTTTCTTCACGAGGGAAAAATTCGACGATCATTCTCTCTCTTAAATCGGCCCAAGAGAGGGCGTGAGCTTCATCGGTACCCACCGATTGTACATACGTGTTCCACCACGTGAGGGCGATACCGGCAAAGGTGTGAGTGGAATATTTGACCTTGTCTTGGTCTCGACAACCGCTTATGCTAAAGACGGCTTCCGTTTGCTCAAACCATCGGGTGAGCACGACCGGTCCCCCGGTTCCATCAAAAGTGTGAGGTTTGCACCCCATGAAGGATTTGTAGGAGCACCCTTCGTTTAAGTTACCGGCTCCATTGTTGTTGTTGTTGTGGTTGTTGTTATTGTTGGAGGAGTGATCGGCCATGGCCGCTTCCACGGCGGTGGCTATCATTCGTTGTAGAGCTTGTTCGGGAGTCTCATGGCGTGGCACACGACGAGGAGGCATTGTTCCTTCAAAACACAAGAATACCGTTGATTAGTATTCTTAATAATACTAACCATGATATGGAATAAGGATAGAGAAAATTTTTTCCTTGACTCGCCTTAAATTCTTTATGTCATAATGTCGGAATGTTCATATGAGTCACCGTAATATAATCCCAGAAATTATATTACCCTAATTCATATGTGCATTCGACACTAATTCATATAGTCAAGGTGGCGCGTCAATTAAATTAAGTAACGTGAGATTAAGATTGAATAAGAATTTGATGTGATAGACGAGTTCGAGTAAAATGCACAAGTAGTCAAGTAATTCCTACTTCAAGTCTATATGCCGGTTGTAGTCTAGACTCACCAATGTACCCTATGACTCGGGGTTGACACCAATGAACTCTAAATCCCTACAACCAACGCTCTGATACCATCTGTAGCGACCCGACCAAATCATGTTTGACGGCGCCAACTACTTCGGTCCCGTTGCGTGGTCATAAGTCTTTATCATGACGTTTGACCAAAATATGTCGCATCTATTTCATAAGTAAAAGGATGTTTCAAGTTTACAAATGTAGTTCAAAGACTAGTTACATTACAATGTTTAACGTACGAATGAAACCTATGTGACACAATTTAAAGTAGTCAAAAGACGCTCCAACTATGCATGTATACTCGACATCCAAGCAAGTATCAAAAAGAGTGCGGAAGCATGTATCAAGTAGCTTTCAAGGACCTGAGAAAACATATAGAAAACTGTCAACGAAAACGTTGGTGAAATCATAGGTGTTTTAGTAAACGTTGCATTTGAACCACAAGATTTAATATAATATGATTATCAAAATCATTTGCATTCCAAAGTTGTTATTTGTTTCGCGGGCACCCAATTATCAAACTTAACTGTTTTGCACCCTTTGCGTAGTGTTAGAACATACACTAGACCCGAAAATATATTTCATCCGCTAACGGTAGCGAACCGTCCGAATGAGGCTCGTCAAGCCCATGTGATCACATAATATAAGTTCACGCTTACACCCTGTAAGTGTAACTAATGATAATTGAATTGAGGCTTTTTGTTCAAACCCGTACGTGGAATGTTCTTTTTCGTACTTGTGTTCAATGTATAAAAGTATGATACGTATATGTTTCTCATCCCATAGTTTAAAGCATAAAAGTTGTTTGAAAGATGGGACTATGATCTCAACTTGAGTGCACGTATGAAAAGTACTTCACAAAGTAACGTGTGCGAAGGATAGTGCTAGTCTTGACCTAAACAAATAGGTCGTATCAATAACGGTAAACACGATAGGTCAAAGATGTTCAATTAGTCCTGCGGCTCGTTACGACTCGATTATGTAGCATGTGAAATCAAATTGTCAAGTTTCATGCAAGATACAAGTATAGAAACAAGTTAGGAAGGTTGCATAATCATTTGGTTAAGTTTGACAAAAAGTCAAACTTTGGTCGATCAAAGTCAACAAAAAAGTCAACACGTTCGGGTCGGGTCCCGAACTATTTTTCTGAGGTTTTTAATCATGTATGAGCATGTTAGAACAAGTTACGTGTGAATCGGAGGCGCGTAGCATAGCAAACATTATTCAAAAATCGACAAAGTTGGACATACCACTTTGGCGCGCCGCGTGGGTATATGGCGCGCCGCGCCATTACCTGTGCAGAGAATTCTGGCAGTTTTTATGTTTTATGCGCGAACCTAACTTCAACCAATCACCATTTATGACCCGCAAACAACCAAATCATGTATCTTATATCATCGGAAAGGTATTTTGACAAGGAAAACAACTAAACACATTTCATCCATCACATTTACTTTTACAACAACCAAAACCACATTCAAAGCTCCTCATTAAATGCACTCAAGTTCATAAATGAAATTCGATGATTCGGCAACCAATTTACATGAATGATATGCCGTTTCGAAGGTGATCAAGCATACAATACAACCTAACACTTACAAATAACATTTCATGTCATTCAAAGCATCAAAAGTTTATTTCAAGTTCATCAAACCCTAACCCAAATCCACCAAAACCAATAATCAAGTTTATGAAGTTTTCTAAAACAACCTACACATCAAATTGAAGCTAGTGCTACTAGTAACACATTTAATACTTGCACTTTACCATAACAACAACATTTAAGCAACCAAATTACCAAATCAAACACACCAAAGTTCATATTTAAGCTAGTTACTTCAAATAACGAAATCGAGCATATAAATCATATAATCATGTTAGACTTGAGCCATAGACACTAATTAACAACTTTATAAGTTAAAAACATCAAGAACACAAAATCTAGTGATTTTAGAAAGTTACCCAAACTTGATGAAATCGGTATGGAATCGAAGAGGAGGATGAGAGGATTCCGAATATGCAATTTGTTTAGATGGATGCTTGCTCGATTTGATTTGGATGATGAATCCTTGAAGTGGTGTTTGAGAGATTTGGTGAAAGTATTAGAGAAAATGGAAAAAGAAAAGGAAATAAATGAATGGATGAGAGTGAAGGGTTGACTAGTTGACCTAGTCACCTCTTTGCTCTCTTGGCAACAATGGTCCCTCTAGTTCGGTTGCGGGTGCGTGAATTACCTAAACGAGATATTTTAAAACGCGTATTAACGAGGGATGTCATAATCATATAACGGACTTTAAATAGTTAAACGGAAAAGTAAACGGAAAAAGACGGGATGTTACAGTGTGTAATAAACATTTTGTGTAACATTTATATACTTACTGTTTGTTTCTTATATATGAAGTTTAATATGAATTCTGCTGGAACACAACATCAATCAAGTAGTGGAGATCTCTGTATAGCAGATAGTGGTACTACACACACTATACTTAAATCTGAAAAATATTTCATTGATTTGAAACCAACGGAAGGAACTATACATACAATATCAGGTGCTGCTAACTTGATAGAAGGGATAGGAAAGGCAAAATTCATATTACCAAACGGTACAACATTTTTAATTAATAATGCCTTATTCTCTCCTAAGTCAAGCAGAAATTTATTGAGTTTTTCTGACATATACCTTAATGGATATTATTATCAGTCAGTAACGGCAGAAAATGAGAAATATTTAAGTATCACTAACAAGAATCACGTGATTGAAAAACTGCCAAGACTTAATTCTGGATTACATTATACACATATAAATGTACCAGAAGCACATATGGTGATTAAAGAAAAGTATATTGATCCTGGTGTATTTAATTTATGGCATAACAGATTGGGCCATCCAGGATCAACAATGATGAAAAGAATTATTGAATGTACACATGGACATCCACTGAAGGATAGAAAAATCCTTCATGATACAATGGTTCCATGTATATCTTGCTTTCTTGGAAAATTGATAACTAGACCCTCACCACTTAAGGTTGAGAAAGAATCACCAATTTTTCTTGAAAGAATTCAAGGTGATATTTGTGGACCAATTCATCCACCATGTGGACCATTTAGATATTTCATGGTCCTAATAGACGCATCTAGTAGACGGTCTCATGTTTGTCTGTTATCAAGCCGTAATGTGGCATTTGCAAAATTTCTTGCCGAAATTATTAAATTGAGAGCACATTTTCCTGATTACATCATTAAAAAGGTGAGACTTGATAATGCTGGTGAGTTTACATCTCAAGCATTTAATGACTACTGCATGTCTATAGAAATTGTTGTTGAACATTCTGTTGCTCATGTGCATACACAAAATGGTTTAGCCGAGTCACTGATTAAACGTTTACAGTTAATCGCTAGACCATTGATAATGAGAACAAAACTCCCTGTATCTATATGGGGTCATGCAATTTTACATGCTGCTGCATTGATTCGCATCAGACCAAGTGCAAGTCATAAATATTCCCCTCTACAACTTGCTTTTGGTCAAGAGCCAAATATTTCCCACCTTAGAACATTTGGTTGTGCAGTATATGTTCCAATTGCGCCACCACAACGTACAAAAATGGGTCCTCAAAGGAGGTTGGGAATATATGTTGGATATGAAACATCTTTAATCATAAGGTATATTGAACCTATGACAGGTGATGTTTTTACAGCACGTTTTGCTGATTGTCATTTTAATGAAACATTGTTTCCTAGATTAGGGGGAGAAATAAAAAATAAAGAAAATGATGTTTCATGGTGTGAACCTCAATTAAAGTATCTTGATCCTCGCACAAAAGAATGCGAGATAGAAGTTCAAAAGATAATGCATATACAGGAACTTGCAAATCAATTGCCTGATGCATTCACAGATACAAAAAGGGTGACTAAATCATATATACGAGCAGTTAATACTCCAGCTCGAGTTGAGATTCCAAATCGGAAAACTGATAATGTAGTCACTCAAGAATCTATGCCACGTCTGAAATGTGGGAGACCAGTTGGTTCCAAAGATAAAAATCCTCGAAAAAGAAAATCAGCTGATAATAAGGTAAAAGAAAGTGTTCAAGAAGAACCACAAATCAGTACTCCTACTGCAGAGGAGATTGATGATGTCAATACAGAAATTTCAATCAATTATGCACATTCAAAAATATTATGGAACCGAAATGAAATGAAAAATCTTGATGAGAAATTTTCATTTAATGTTGCATATGACATCATGAATAATGATGATGATTCAGAACCAACATCTATGGTTGAATGTCAAAATAGACATGATTGGGCTCAATGGAAAGAAGCAATACGAGCTGAATTAGAATCACTCAATAAAAGAAAAGTTTTCGGATCCATCATTCTCACTCCTAAAGATGTGAAACCTGTAGGATACAGATGGATTTTTGTCCGAAAAAGAAATGAGAAAAATGAAGTTACAAGGTATAAAGCTAGACTTGTAGCTCAAGGTTTTTCTCAAAGACCGGGAATTGATTATGAAGAAACTTATTCCCCTGTTATGGATGCAATTACTTTTAGATACTTAATCAGCCTGGCAGTTTCTAAAAATTTAGAAATGCATCTCATGGATGTTGTGACTGCTTATCTATATGGATCACTTGATAGTGATATATATATGAAGATACCTGAAGGATTTAAGGTACCAGAAGCATCAAATGCAAAACCCAAAGAAATGTATTCGATTAAATTACAAAGATCTTTATATGGGTTAAAACAATCGGGACGTATGTGGTATAACCGATTAAGTGATTACTTGATAAGCAAAGGGTATACAAATAACCTTACTTGTTCTTGTGTTTTCATTAAGAAAACAACATCCGGATATGTGATCATAGCTGTTTATGTTGATGATCTTAACATCATAGGTACAAATAAAGAGATCCATGAAGCCATTCAACTTCTAAAGAAAGAATTTGAAATGAAAGATCTCGGAAAAACTAAGTATTGCCTTGGTTTACAAATTGAGCATATGCCTAATGGTTTACTTGTACATCAAACAACATATACTGAAAAGATTCTGAAATATTTCAATATGGACAAGGCAAAACCATTAAGTACTCCTATGGTTGTTAGATCACTCAATGTTGAAACTGATCCATTTCGTCCATGTGAAGATCATGAAGATATTCTTGGACCAGAAGTACCATATCTTAGTGCAATTGGAGCTCTTATGTATCTTACAAATTGTACAAGACCTAACATTTCTTTTGCAGTTAATTTTTGGCAAGGTTCAGCTCTGCTCCTACCAAAAGACACTGGAATGGGATCAAACACCTATTTCGATACCTTCGAGGAACTACTGATTTAGGATTATTTTATTCTAACGAATCAAAACAAGATTTGGTTGGTTATGCTGATGCAGGTTATTTATCTGATCCACATAAAGCTAAATCTCAAACTGTATATGTATTTCTAAATGGAGGTACTGCAATATCATGGCGTTCTCAAAAACAAACACTTGTTGCTACATCATCAAATCATGCCGAAGTGATTGCATTACATGAAGCTACTCGGGAATGTTTTTGGTTGAGATCAATGACACAAATCATTACTGATTCTTGTGGACTAGAACGCGATAAAAGTCCAACAATTATCTATGAAGATAATGCAGCTTGCATAGCACAGATGAAAGAAGGGTATATCAAAAGTGACCGAACCAAACACATACCTCCTAGATTCTTCTCATACACTCAAAATCTCATTAAGGACAACGAGATTGAAATGAGATATGTTCAATCCAGCAAAAACTCTGCCGATCTTTTCACGAAAGCACTTCCAACTGCTATTTTCAGAACACACGTTCATAACATTGGTATGAGACATGTTCAAAAGATGTAACAACTGAAGCGATGTCTACTTGAGGGGGAGTCAACTCAATGCTGCACTCTTTTTCACTTAGCTAAAGTTTTTTTCCCACTGGGTTTTCTTTAGCAAGGTTTTTAACGAGGCAGTAACTTACAGTTGATCTTCAACAAACAAAATTGCTATCCAATGGGGAGTGTTATAATATATAAATATATATATAAATGGATAGTCAATTATTGATACACAAAAGTAATATTATTGTATTACCTAAACTTGTGATATTTTTGCTATAAATAGCCATGAATGCAAGCATTAAACTTGCACCATTTTCTCACACTTACAAAGTGTTTCTTTCTTTCTCTCAATTATCATCTTTGTTCTTACACTTCATTATTAGCATTCTTAATCAAGAATCAAACCACTAAAGGTAGTTATAAACCTACTGAATTATAACATCAAGAATCAAACCACTAAAGGTAGTTATAAGCCTACTGAATTATAACACATCTCCCTTTTTATCTAAATTATTTTTTCCACTCCTTTATTTTATTTTTATTTTTTTCCATATCTGATTCTTCTCTCAACTAATTACTACTATCATTGAAAATGAAACTGGATATTTTTAACTTTTTTAATTTTTGTGTTATGTTGTTTCGTTTATTTTCGATCATAGATTATACTATAGATATATATATGATATGATAATTTCCGTAAATAAATTTAATTTATTGTGACATAATTAATAAATCGTATAGTCCAAACAACATGTCTAACATATAAGTCCAAGAGCCATCCTTTTCTAAAACCAAGGCCTGACTCAATCTCTTTGTAGCGACGGCGACACACTCATGGGGGCCTGACTCGGACTCGCTGTAGAACAAACTGTCCACCTAAGCTCTGATACCATGACAGAATTGATAAATCGTATAGCCCGAACAACATGTCTAACATATAAGTCCAAGAGTCAATCATTTTCTAAAACCAATTGGTGATAGAGGGACTTCCCCTTTGACTTATATGCATACATTCGTTTTTATCCATGACCGATGTGGGATAACTTCCCAACACGCCCCCTCACATCGAGGCGTGGAACGGTTGTAGAGATGGCGGCACGATAGAGGCCTGACTCAATCTCTTTGTAGCGACGGCGGCACACACATGGGGGCCTGACTCGGACTCGCTTTGTAAAACCGCTTACCTGAGCTCTGATACCATGACATAATTGATAAATCGTATAGTCTAACAACATGTACGACACATAAGTCCAAGAGTCCATCATTTTCTAAAACCAATTGGTTATAGAGGGACTTCCCCTTTGACTTATATGGATACATTTGTTTTTGTCCATGACCGATGTGGGATAACTTCCCAACAGAACTTTTAATTGTTGCTCATCGGGTTTCCCTTCTAATTTATTGAACTTCTAATTGTTGCTCATCAAGGTTTTGTATTTTTTTTTAGTGACGATTGGTGGTTCATCGGTATGAGTAGATGGTAGTAACGATGGCGGTTATGGCGGCGGTTACGGCTAGGTGGATGTAGAGATCATCAGTATGGGATTTATAAAGGTCTGTAAATTGATATCTGCGTTTTTATGCTTTCTTCAGTTTGTTGTCTTATACAATCATATATGCATCGATGACATGAGATATTTAACATCCTTAGTTTGAAAAGTAATATCTCATGTAAAAGCTAAATGGAAACAAAAAGCAAGATTTTGATATGAAGGCTGCTGTCGTTTTGGACAGAAGTCAGGTAACGTTGGGTTGAGGTTAATTATTTCAAGTAGACGGAACGTATACTTTATACAATTATTTATATGTGGTAATTTTTTTCATGTCACTGTTTGAAATTGGCATGTGATTAATTTTTATTGATTAAATATTTATGCAGTACAATTACGGAGTACAATATATATGTAGGATTACGGAGTACAATATATATGTAGGATGTATGAATATATGATGTTTCATAGTTATGGTTTCTCTTATTTGTTTGTCTTCTATGTTTATATTTTGTGGCAAGAATTTACCTTTTTTTCAGAATGGAAGGCATTCGCTTTGGTCAACTAATGATACGCCTATTATCTTGGGCTAGTATTTAGTCAATTGGTTGTCTTTAATGGGCTAGGTTAATTGGCCACTTTTAGTGGGCTCTTTTTATTGGACCACTTCTATTGGGCTTGACTTACTTCTCCCTTATTTAAAAGGAACGATGCCCTGGAATAACACACAAGATACATACTGGAACCACTCATCTCTCACGATACATACATGGAACGGTTCCTCCTAGAACCTCCATCTGACTCTTCTCCAAAACCCCATCTCCAAAGATGGTCCTAATTGTCTCTTTACCACCCTCGATGAGAACTATCTCGACGGGTTACTACGGCCACCCGGAGTGTAAAGAGGCGATTCCCCACACAAGTTGCACTCAGGTCAAAATTGGCTTGATCATTTGGCTGGGACACGTAACAATCAGTCAAGTGTTCTCACCTTCACATCGTAAAATTGAGTTTCACCTAACTCACCAGGTAAGTTTTCTGAGAAATCATCGTCAAAGCAATTTAATTTTAGTCTAACTGATATCCCATTGGATGATTAAGATTTTGGTATGGGATTCACGAGACAGGCATAATAAATTAAAGGCATGATGACTCATGTGCCCTAATATGTATACGTTAATCTATATTAATGTGTTGGCCAAAACACATCCGCAAGTTGTTTTGGTGACTATGGTTTTTATTAATGTCCTTCTAATTAAGTTGTGTAAATTATTGCAGCACGGATACAATTAAAATTTACTCCGTATTTTATTATGAATTTGTAATTTGTAATATACATAAAATTGTAACCGTCATGGTAGGTTATGGGTAACCGTGATAACTTCTTTGTGTAACCGTTTTTATCACTAAAAGTGGTTCATCTACCATTTTAATTGATGGTTACTGGGACGATCGTTACTCTACAAGCCACAATTTTATGTTGGCAACGGTTAACTTTGAGAAGCCAGTGGTTTGGTAACCGTTGGTGCTTCAGATAAGAACAATTCATAGTTAACTGACTTTAACATGTTAACATTAACACACATGTAACTGTTGGTTCGCGTGACAAGCTCAAGGTGCGGTATTGTCCTCATATGTTTATTGTCATATCATTATGATATTATTATTATTATTATTATGACATTAGATGCTTGGATATACTTTTGTCGTCAATATTCACACATACCTTCATTTTGTTTAAATTAACAAGCTATTGTGAGTGAAAGGAACATGGAGGTTTAAAGACTATTGATGTTGTCTGGAACAATCAAGTAGCACTATTCACGTTAAAAGTCCTTTGATTCGCTTGGAACGACTATATCCAATTGTCTCCAACTTGTTCATGTTCATTGTTTCGAACAAAGGTATATCAGCAACCTAACTGAGCTAATCTTTGAGGTATACATGTGGACCTTATCATCAATTTTATCATAATACATATCTTCATGACGTGCCTGATGTGAATGAGCACCCACGTCTTGTCTGAGCCACCACGTCAGGCTGCGATGCTTAACCTTTTTTAGTTTCTCACTTGATTATGTTGGAGCTAATTTTCTTCTCAAGAAAGCACAAGGATGCTAAAAGGTTCTAAGTGTTTACATAATGGAGTCATGAAAATTAGCAAATGTGCCACTTGAAAGAAGCTTCCATTTGAGCTCACTTTACAGCATGCATTCAAGAACTCAAGAGGATGCAGCCAGAAGAGAGAATAAATTTCTTCAATAGCACTCTTCAATGCGTAATGCATCGTAAATTTAAAAGAGGAAACAAGGTGCCATCACACAAACATGGCGTGGTGCTGTTTTGGATATGCATTTTACCACTTTATCACCTAATGCCATCCCGGATCCGATGACATCCTGCCACGTGATGCCCACATTTCGGATGCGTTCTTCAAGTTGAAATATATCCGAGCTGAAGCGAAAGGCCTTAATGGACGGGTCATTTCACCTTCTACATTTTTAAGTCTTGATTATAATTATTATTGATAATGCTGCTATTTATTTCTCTTACTTGATGACAGATATTAAGGGAGACAACGTAAGCGTAAATATGCAACCAATTTTGCTTGTCACGTAAATTGGCCAAAAAGTGAACAATCTGCATGTGACGTCACAGGTACGGTTATTCATGGTCTTACAAGATTTAACGTCTTATAAATTCATGGCTATTTTAGAGTAAGTCCATGTCAATATATTATATGTTCGTGGTTCTGTTGTGCAAGTCCATGAGCTCTTATAGGTCCATGGTTATTACCATGACGTCATGTGATCTGTTACGCGATTACACCTTCGGCCGACAATACGGTATGCCTTCCGGGCAATGATCCGGTACGCCTAACAATACTTTATGCCTACTGACAATGGACAATGATCCCTCATGCCATCGGGCGACGATCACTTGCGTGTTTGGGCAGTGATCCGCACATGTTCAAGCAAGTATCCGCTCCTCTTCGGGTTATATATTGTCTCGTACTATGCAAGAATTGGAAACACATGTTCCTGACAACACGCCATCACATGCGGGTTTCATCTTGATCTACAAGATATGCGTAGCGTACATCTAGATACATTGCTCGTTAATGTTACCAACACATCTATGGCCACCCTACTGTTGTGACGCCATGCCTTAAGCATGTCATGGCTTATCCGATATGTTGTGAGTTGTGACGCCATGTCTTATCTGATACGCCTCCTGGTAATGACACGGTACGCCTACCACAACCATCTATTACTTCTACACCTTCGAGTAACCTTCCGTTACGCCTTTAGGGCAACGATACGGTAAGCCTACTAGCAAGGATCCGCTATGACTTTGGGAAAGGATCTGTGCGACTTCGGGCAAGGATCCGCTACGCCTTCGGGTGATGATACGCTCCATATTCGGATGATGAGACTCCCGGCGACACGCTACGCCTCCGGACGGAGACACGCTACGCCTCCGGGAAGCATGATGACATATTAACATGTATGGCCGAGAGCTCCTAAGATGGCTGTTCTAGCAACGATTTTGGGACACAGAATTGGTTTGAGTACTATTACATATATACAGGAGTTATATACATGTGTTTTCATCGATTATGTCTAATCATCATATAATTATTTTATGTTTGATGTTTTTTATGTTCTCAAGTACAGGAGAAAGTAACCGGGTACTTTCGTATTGCTGCCCTGATCAAGAACTTGCTACAATCAGCAGTCTCACATCACCATTGTGCACGCTGCTGACTCATACGCTAAACTCCTTATGTTGTGTTTGTTAAGGATCGTATAGCCCAAACACAATGTTCTGCAATATAAGCCCAAGAGTCCATCCTTATTCTAAAACCAATTGATGATAGAGGGACTTCCCTTTAGACTTATATACATACATTTGTTTTGTCTCATGATCGATGTGGGATTTTGGTTTGCACCCTTACAAACCTCCCCTCAAACCCAAGTCCATATGGGCCTCCCCTCCAACGATAGTTCGGATCCAACCTTTACCGCTGCCTACTCGGAACTCTCAACCTGGTGGGAGGGCAGGGATATTTCGATACAAGGCTTCCAGGATCAACTCATCGTGCTAGGGTCCCCTCGAACGAGAGCTGGGTCCACTCATCGCTGCTCAAGACCGAGGGGTGCGCCACGTCGTTGCGTGCGCTCAGGGGTGCGCCCTACTGCGCCGTCCACCACATCGGGGCTATGGCCCAGCTCTGATACCACTTGTTAATGATCGTATAGCCCAAACACAATGTCCTGCAATATAAGTCCAAGAATCCATCCTTATTCTAAAACCAATTGGTATATAGAGCTTAGGTTTAATCCCAGCCGCTCACAAGCTGCTACAGGTTATAGGTGTTAATAGCAGCTGCTGTTACAGAATCCCTAGTCGTCAAACATCAGATCACAGGTTCAAACCCTACCCGTCAAACACAGCAGCCTGTGCAGCTGATAGCAGACCTGCTGCTGTGTTAATTAAAGTGCAGCCGCCTTTTTTTCTGACCATCACAACTGCTGCTGTCACAAGCTGCTACCACCACCAAATACCTGCTGGTGCTGCTGTTTTTACAGAGCAGATTGCAGGTTATTGCTGCTGTTTTTTAGGTTGTTGCTACTGTTACGATCCATATCAACCCTAGCCGCCACCAGACTCCTGCTGTTGCTGCTCTTACAGATCTACCTACTGCTACTGTTACAAATCAGATTGCTACTGTTACAGATCAGATTGCCGTTGTCCTCAGATCTAATAAACTTTTTTTTACAATGGCAGAAGAAGGAAGGATCAAAATCGACAAGTTTGACGGGCAAGATTTTGGTTGGTGGAAGATGCAGGTTGAATATTTGTTATGTCAGAAGGATCTGATGGATGCCTTGAATGAGAATAAACCAGAAGGAATGAAAGACGACGAGTGGAAAACACTTGACAGGAAAGCCCTAGCAGTTGTTAGACTCACATTGACAAAAAGTGTTGCCTTTAACATTGTGAACGAAACCACGACACATGGTTTGATGAAGACCTTAGCAAATATGTATGAGAAGCCGTCTGCTTCTAACAAGGTGTTTTTGATCAGACAGTTGGTAAACACCAGGTTGAAAGAAGGTGCTTCAGTAACAAATCATGTTAATAACTTCAACAATACTATCTCTCGGTTACTGTCAGTTGATATCAAGTTCGATGACGAAGTCAAAGCTCTTCTATTATTATCTTCGTTACCTGAAAGCTGGTCAGGTTCAGTCACAGCTATCAGTGGATCCACAGAGTCCTCAAAGCTCAAATTTGAGGGCATTCGTAATTTTATTCTTGGAGAAGATATAAGAAGAAAGAGCTCAAGAGAACCATCAGGAAACTTGTCGAGCACAGAAGAGAGGGGTAGGAGAAAAGGCAGAAGTAACACCACCAGGGTCAGGTCAAAGTCAAGAAGGAGGAGTGTGTCGAGAACAAGGAATGCTATTAAATGTTGGAATTGTCAGGAGACTGGGCACTTTCGAAACCAGTGCACTAAGCCAGTAACATCATCAAAGCCAAAGGAAGTTAATGTTGCAGTTGCAACAGATGATTATGATAACGTCCTTGTTTATTGCATTGAGAATACAATTGATGTATGGGTTATGGATTCCGGAGCATTGTTTCATGCTACCCCAAGTCCACATTTGATGAAGAATCTACGAACAGGTAATCTTAGTAAAGTTCGTTTGGCTAATGATCATTGTCTTGACATTACAGGGATTGGAGACTTAGAGCTGAAGACCTCTTTGGGCACTAATTGGACCTTGGAAAATGTCCGAGTTATTCCTGGCCTAAAGAAGAAACTAATCTCTGTTGGACAGCTTGATGATCAAGGATATAGTGTGCTATTTGGTGAAGGTCAGTGGAAAGTAATAAATGGGAACTTAGTAATAGCTAAGGGTAAGAAGAGAGGCACTCTTTATATGGTAGAAGTTCCAGCTAATGAAGTAAATGCAGTTTCCAATGAGCGAAGCTTAACCAGTCAGTGGCACCAACGTTTAGGTCACATGTGTGACAAAGGAATGAAAATGCTAGTGTCTAATGGTAAAATTCCTGGTTTAAAGAGAGTTGAATCAGACTTTTGCGAGTCATGTATTTTTGGAAAGAAAAAGAAGGTCACCTTTGCAAAAGCAGGCAGAACATTAAAGGCTCAGAAGCTGGAGCTAGTACACACGGATGTGTTCGGGCCTACTCCTGTTTCTTCATTGGGAGGAGCACACTATTATGTTACTTTCATTGACGATTCAACATGCAAGGTATGGGTTTACTTTCTTAAAAATAAATCTGATGTATTTGAAGCTTTTAAGAAATGGAAATCTGTTGTTGAATTATCTTGTGACTTGAAGGTAAAATGCTTGAAGTCGGATAATGGAGGAGAATACATCAGCACCGAATTCGTTAACTATTGTGTTGATCATGGCATTCGGATGATCAAGACGGTTCTAGGTACTCCACAACAAAACGGAGTTGCAGAAAGAATGAATCGTACTTTAAATGAGAGAGCACGTAGCATGAGACTTAATTGTGGGCTACCAAAGACTCTATGTGATGATGCAGTAAGCATTGTCGCTTATTTGATCAACCGTTCTCCATCAGCTCCACTTGATTTCAAAATACCAGAAGAAGAATGGAGAGGAAAAGCAGTTAGTTATGAGCATCTAAAAATCTTTGGGTGCAGTGCATATGATATTAATAAAGATAGGGACAAACTCGATGCAAAAGCAAAGAAGTACGTGTTCATTGGTTATGGGGGAAGTGACATGGGTTACAGGTTTTGGGATAACAAGGGTAAACATGTTATCAAAAGTAAACATGTCACCTTCAATGAAGCAGAAATGTACAAGGATTTTAACTCAACACCAAAAGAAAAAGAATCAGTTGAATTTGAGGTTAACAAAGAGACAACTAGAGAAGATGAAAGGGAAACTCCAGAGTATGAAACTGAAGTTCCAGTGAGAGTTCCTAATAGTGAAAGCTCAGAATCTGATCACGAGCAGACTTCTGAAAGTGGGAGCTCAGATTCCGATGATGAGCAGCCCCACAGCCCCCACCACAACCTCACCAGTCCAATTGGGTCAGGAGATCTACACGAGTCACAAGACAGCCAAATAGGTTCAGTCCAACAGTTAACTATCTTCTTTTGACAGAAAATGGGGAACCAGAAAGTTATTCTGAGGCAATGAAGGTGAAAGATTCGTTCCAGTGGGAGCAGGCTATGAAAAGCGAGATGGAATCTTTATTGAAAAATCAAACTTGGAGGTTGACTAAGTTACCACCAGGAAAAGGGGTCTTACAGAATAAATGGGTTTTCAGAGTCAAATATGAAGCGGATGGTTCTAAACGATACAAAGCAAGATTAGTTGTCAAAGAATTTCAACAAAAGAAAGGAGTCGACTATGCTGAAATCTTTTCTCCAGTAGTGAAGATGACGACTATCAGATTGGTTCTAAGCATGGTTGCAACCGAGAAGTTACACTTAGAACAGTTGGATGTTAAAACAGCATTCCTGCATTGCTACATTGAAGAAGACATTTACATGTCTCAACCAGAGGGGTTTCGTGTCAAAGGAAATGAGAGTCTTGTGTGTAATCTAAAGAGAAGCTTGTATGGTTTGAAACAAGCTCCGAGACAGTGGTACTTGAAATTTGATAATTTTATGGAGAAGACAGGATTCGTGAGAAGTTCTACAGATCATTGCTGTTATTTGAAGAAGTTCAAGAGCTCCTATATTATATTGCTTCTTTATGTCGATGATATGTTAATTGCAGGTTCTGATATGGTTGAAATACCCAATTTGAAGAAGCAACTATCTAGAGAATTTGAAATGAAGGATCTCGGGCCAGCTAAGCAGATTCTCGGTATGAGTATATGCAGGAATAAAGATGAGTCAATTTCTTTATCTCAAGAAAAGTATATTCGGAAGGTTCTTGAAAAGTTCAGAATGAATGGTCAGTCTACAAAGCCAAGAAACACACCGTTGGGCAGTCATCTAAAGCTTTCTAAACATCAGTCTCCTATAACTGAAGTAGAAAAAAGCAGAAATGGCTAAGGTTCCTTATGCATCCGCAGTGGGTAGTCTAATGTACGCTATGGTGTGTACAAGACCTGATATAGCACATGCAGTTGGGATGGTTAGTCGCTTTATGTCAGCTCCGGGGAAAGAACATTGGGAAGCAGTGAAGTGGATACTGCGGTATTTAAAGGGTACTCCCAAAGTTGGGTTATGTTTCAAGGGCAGGGATACTACTCTTAGGGGTTATTCTGATGCAGATCTGGGTAGATGCAATAATACCTTCAAGAGCACCACCGGGTATGTATTCACTATAGGAGGAACATCAGTGAGTTGAATGTCTAGGCTTCAAAAGAGCGTGGCTCTATCTACTACTGAAGCAGAATACATGGCCTTGACTGAATCCAGTAAAGAACTAGTATGGTTGAAGACATTCATGAAAGAACTGGGCAGCAAACAGACAGAATTTGTCTTATATTGTGATAATGAGAGCGCAATCAAGTTAGCAAAGAATCCAGTCTATCATGCTAAGACGAAGCACATTGGCATGAAGTATCACTTTATCAGAGAATGGATAAGCAATGGAACATTTAATCTGGAGAGCATTCCAGGTTCAAAGAATCCGGCAGATATGTTCACCAAATCAGTAACGCTGGATAAGTTGAAGCTGTTTATAGCTTCAACTGGTGTGACGACCCAGAAATTTCCGACCAAATTTAAACCTAACCTTTATATGTTTCCGACACGATAAGCAGAATTTGTAATGTTGAATCTCAAAAAGTTTGGAACTACATTCATGTAATCAATTACCCTTTGACCGTGTTCGACGATTCACGAACAATTATGTGTATATAGATATGTATATATAATATATAATAACTGAAAACATTAACAAAGTATTTGATATATATGATACTTTACATGAACGTATTTGTTTCGATATATTTATCGACAGAATTAAGAGATAATATCAAATGATTGAATTATCAAATACATTATGATATGATTACGGGCCAATGTTATGAGGTCCACTGTGATTTAAGAAATCTATTCTTTTTGACAATATTCGGAAAATGGTAAAGTGATCTATAAGTAAGAATGTGGAGTGTAAATAACTTAGATGTTGGATATCGACAAGTTAAGTAACTCGACATTTTTCATTAAGATGATTTCATACGTTTATTAAACCTTTGGACTTTATCTCATGCTTCACCAACAGACTGTAATTTAAAAACTTGAAACCTATTATGAATATATATAATTCTACTTTTCTAAAATATTTTATGATATAACGATTTAAATTAATATTAAATATATTTATACGTACATAGTTTTATACTTTTACTATACTTTAACTTTACCTTTACTTTACTTTTACTTTACTTTTACTTTACTTTAACTTTAATAATTCACTTTAATAATTCATACTTTAATCATTCACTTTAATAATTCATACTTTAATAATTCACTTTAATAATTCACTTTAATAATTCATACTTTAATAATTCACTTTAATAATTCAAAAATCTATTATAAATAAAATTTAGTAGGTTTCATTATTTCATATAAACTTGAAAATATATTTCTCTAACCTCTCTCAATCAAATTACATATATATATTTACTTAGTATTATTTCAAGATATTATTAGTATACATAAAATACTACGACGGAGTTATATTCAGACGATTTCAAAATAAGTTTTCAAACGGGATAGAGCTAAGGAAATTATGGGTTATAGCTATGGAGGTTATGGGTATTGTTCGAGGGTATTGCTCGTGCGGTCAACCTAACGTTTATCATTTTCGTTGCGTCTTGGAAAGTTCCAAAGGGACCCAAGTTCAATCCTCACTTGCTACACTTTGGGGGGCTTGCCTTTCAAAAAAAAAAAAAAAAAAAAAAAAAAAAAAAAAAAAAAAAAAATAGTGTATCCCTGACTAGTGCTCGAGTATATATGATTATGCATGTTTGTATGCTTAGTTTCGTCGTTAAATAGTTTATGATAAATCACGAATTTGATACATATGCTACTGAGATAAGGTATATGATATGCATATCGTTGAAAAGCTAAAGAAAAATTAATAACTTTTCATTTAGAAATCGTGTAGGTTCGATGAACGGATTAAAAGATATGGTCAACTGAATTATTATTAATTTTAATATTATTTTTAAAACGATTATTATAATTGTTTTCAGTTGATGTTATTACTAAAATTATCTTTATTACTAAAAATTAATATTTTTATTGAAACTATCATTTTGTTATTTTTATCATTATTATTATTATCAATATTATTTAATCAAATAAATATGCGTACAAAGATATTTTTACCACACGTAATATAATTACATTAATAATACATACCACTATATTTTTATGATATTAAGTGAATTTTATAAATTTTATTACTTGAGATATATAAAAGTATATTTTTATCATATATGAATTTAAATATAAATTTTTATTTATTAATAAATGACTTGTATTATTTAGTATAATAAGATCTGATAAATATATTTAAATATATAAAACGACTATATATAAGTTATATAATAAACATGTATAGATTTTGGAAGTCATTTTGGGTCAAGTTGACTTTTGTTGACTTTTGCATGTCGGTCTCGAGCATTAGGATTGTGATACACTACGACTTGACCTAAATTGTTAGACAGATATTGACCAACATATAAATATATATACTTAATATAGGTTCGTGAATCCGAGACAAACCCTGCACTTGTTCAGTGCCGTCATATACATAATTACTACGAAATACAGTATTGTGAGTTTCATTTGCTCCCTTTTTAATTGCTTTTGCAATATATATTTTTGGGCTGAGAATACATGCGCTGTTTTATAAATGTTTTACGAAATAGACACAAGTACTAAAACTAATTCTACGTGGGTTTAAACCAGAAATATACCCTTAGCTTGGTAACATTAAACTACTTGTCTATGTACGGTAGGCGCGAATCCTAAAGATAGATCTATTGGGCCTAACAAACCCCATCCTGACTATGGGATGCTTTAGTACTTCGAGGTTATATTAAATACACCTGATCTGGTGTACTTCAGAGGGTAAAACATGAACGTTAAGGCTTGTTACCGGGTGCCTACAACTTATAGAATACTTTTATACACTTGCGAGTGTACATATATTTATAAACGGAAATCTTGTGGTCTATTAATATATTGAAATGATTGTTATGATAAACCTATGAACTCACCAACCTTTTGGTTGACACTTTAAAGCATGTTTATTCTCAGGTATTAAAGAAATCTTCCGCTGTGCATTAGCTCATTTTAAGGATATTACTTGGAGTCATTCATGGCATATTTTGAAAGACGTTGCATTCGAGTCATTGAGTTCATCAAGATTATTATTAAGCCAATTATAGTTGGATGTATTATGAAATGGTGTGCATGCCGTCAACTTTCGTTGTAAAGAAAGTTTGTCTTTTAAAAACGAATGCAATGTTTGTAAAATGTATCATATAGAGGTCAAATACCTCACGATGTAATCAACTATTGTGAATCGTTTATAATGTATATGAACGGGTCCTTTCAGTTGGTATCAGAGCGGTGGTCTTAGCGAACCAGGTCTTGCATTAGTGTGTCTAACTGATAGTTGTTAAGATGCATTAGTGAGTCTGGACTTCGACCGTGTCTGCATGTCAAAAGTTTTGCTTATCATTTTTAGTCGGAAATCATCTATTTACCATCCTTAGGAAATTACCTTCTTATCATTCTTAAGTCTAGACGCGTTTTCCTACATTTATTGCATAATAATGTATAGACGAATTCTTATCTTAGCATATCTGTTACTGTGAACTTTGATTGACATCTTTCAAAGATTCCTCCGTAATTTATGGGATTTTGGTATTATATATACATATGTAAATTATGTATTGAAGAATACCAAATCTAAATTCTACAATCTATTTCATACCAAAAATTCTTTCCCTGATCATACAAGATGGATCCCTCAACCAGTTCGAGTTCCTCGGATTCCGACAGCTATGCCGATATGGATTTCCACATGAGCTCCGAAAGCAGCGTGACCGGAATGGATCAACCCATTAGCCATCATCTATTTTGGATGAATTAGGGATGGGTTCGTAATCTACTTAACCATTGGAGACAAGAAGAAGGTGATCCCTTTCATCCACCACATTGCCCTCTTGGCAATGAACCTGAAGTACTTACCGGCGAACATGTCTGAAACACCATTTTCTCTCTCATTTCCAGAGTATCTCATCATGATTATATACTACACCAAATTCTAGATCTTATCTATCCGCTCGTCCGAACCGACAATCATCCCGGTGTAATAGAAGAAGTCAACGAGCTTCGCGCTCGGGTAGTGGCTTTGGAGAATATGGTGCAAAGGTTACAAACACCAGTAGCAGCACCAGCAGCATAACTAGTACCACCATCAACAACATCAACAGTACCATTACCACCACCAACAACAACCGCATCGTAAACCTCAACTTCACAATCTGTCCCACGAGCATCGACGTCAAACGCCATGTAGATACCAAGGAATACCACAACGATGAAGTATTGATTCATAACTTCATTGGGGAAACATTCTACGACGATTATGTAATTTCTAAAGTTTAGAAATTATCTATCCTAACCTTAACCATAAATCAAATGAGTTTAATTTAATATTAACTCATTAAATCTATATTACATCTGAAGAAATATACACATATATATTTCCATAAAGACTGTAATAAAATTCTTTTGTACAAAATATTAATTGTGAATTTTTTTTAACGAGTAGGTAATACCTGAGAGATATATAAATTCACAATTAATATGTTACATTCTTTGAATCTGATTCAGCAAATCATCCATTATACTCCCTACTTTCACAACAATATACATTCTTTTATAGAAATCAAAACAACCATACTCATTCAAAATCTAATTACATATTCTGATTTTGAAATCTCATAATTCGATTCAAGATATAACCGAAAACATCACTCTTAGATTTCTACATCTTTCAAAACTATACTTTGACTTCAAAACTGTCCTAGAACCTCATTTCTATTCATGGAACTCACAAAAATATTTGTATCATTCAAAATCTTAGAACATCATATGTATATTAACAATTACAATATGTGTTCAAACACTTCGAAATTCTTAAAGACATGCGAGATGATGATCCAACCACACATTACCCATTGTCATGCACCTGAAAATCTCTTGAAAATAAAGTTATAGTTTAATACGTATCCGTGTCAGATCCTTTGATATTTATTACCAGATATAATTTTTCAATCTCTTTTCAAAATAGACAGTTTTGTCATAGCTTCAACAAATCACCTTCATTTGCTTATACGAATAAACCTTATTATAACAATTATCCCTTCATCATTGTTACCGGGGAACCTTTCATATCTCACCACATTAGCAGTAAACTTATCAACAACTTCCTTAACCTTTGACTTAAGCCTCTCCGAAAAGCCACTATACTTATTCATTAAAACCCCATCATGTACTCACCTACATCCTGTAACAATAATTGTCACACCAACTACTGGGAATTAGCAATCAGTATTTTGAATTTTGCGACAATTTTACGGCAAAAGTTATATGTATACATATAACGTCTATCTCCTAGACTTACATACTTCGAATGTGAATTTTCTGAAAAACATCCCAAACTATGAACTAGTTCTCCGAACTTGGAAAAATGCTGATGAAGCAGCAAAAACTATAAACGACTTTAACAGTCAAAAGTTTGATGATAAAGAATAGTATGGTGGTAAAGCTGAGAAAAAGAGAAGGTTTGAAACTGGAAAACGGATTGAGCAGACCATGAAGGAGGCTGTGGACAAATCACAAAGACTAAACCTGCCTTCAAAGGATCCAAATGATTCAGTGTCTACTGAAATCGTTAGCAAACACCTTACTTCTTATTCTAAACCTTCACAGACAAATCTTCTTCATCATCCATCTATGTTAAGAATTCTAAGATATCATCGTATCTTTTATTATAAATATCTTCGATATTCCTGAAGATATTTTCAAAACTATTCTTATTCTAAATCTTCTATCTATTCGCAATATCTGCGTTACAACATAAAAAGAAACTGTGTTAGTTTCTAAATTCTGAAGAAGAAAAAAATTCGAATTTAAAATAGGAATGTTTTTGAAGTAGTGTTGGGAACTGAAGCATGAGTTAGTATAATATAATGACACTTGATCAATGTGATTATATTACAGTAAGTCATACTGAGTTTCTAATGGAACGTGATGATTCACAGAACATACTGTCATCATGTACTATTTACACGACTCTTACATTCTACCCAATTTCCAAACATATTAAGAACATATCATCTTGATAGCTCTATATTTTCGGATATTCTGGTAATTTTCCAAATCAAGATCTTGCCATTACGATTTTCTTCTTGGAACATTAACTATGTTCATCTAAAAATTCATATCTACAAATTCTGGACCATTATCCGCTTAACTTAAGGTCGGGAAGAGAAAACGAAAGCATGAAGCTCCGAAATATAATGGAGAATATAAAGCCCGATAACAACCCCGAAATTACAAACCTTGTATATCAATGCGTATAGCAATATAAAGACACGGGAGAATAAAAAACACAATAACCCAAGGTAATGGTAGAAGAAAATAACTTCCTCCGGTGGTAGATGAAAAAGAAGAATGACAGATATGAAAGTTAAGAGTATATCAAGAATCAATACTGGATGAAGCATATTAACGAATGCTTTAAAGTATGAATTGGGGAGAAAGACTTGAAGGTGTGAGCTGTAGAAATAAAGAAACGAAGGGGGTGGATTTATAGTAAAATATCAGACAGAGAAATCGAGACAGATTATCGCATTTAATCAAATAAGATCCTGATTTCCTTAATTTCCGAAGAACCAAATCTTATTGCAAAGATTTTCTTTAAATTCCATGAATTCCAAAAATCAATCATAACTACGTCATCGGTTAAAACGAATATACGTTTACTCATTTCACTCTCTTGCGATAGCTTCACTTATACTCTTCGCGTAATCAAATTGTTTTATCTATATTACTCAATGATGATAAAACTCTATTTATCAACTCATATTTGTCATGAAAACATTTTTAAAGTTAGCCATGACGACCTCGATCAAATTTCGGGATGAAATTTCTTTAACGGGTAGGTACTGTGACGACCCAGAAATTTCCGACCAAATTTAAACCTAACCTTTATATGTTTCCGACACGATAAGCAGAATTTGTAATGTTGAATCTCAAAAAGTTTGGAACTACATTCATGTAATCAATTACCCTTTGACCGTGTTCGACGATTCACGAACAATTATGTGTATATAGATATGTATATATAATATATAATAACTGAAAACATTAACAAAGTATTTGATATATATGATACTTTACATGAACGTATTTGTTTCGATATATTTATCGACAGAATTAAGAGATAATATCAAATGATTGAATTATCAAATACATTATGATATGATTACGGGCCAATGTTATGAGGTCCACTGTGATTTAAGAAATCTATTCTTTTTGACAATATTCGGAAAATGGTAAAGTGATCTATAAGTAAGAATGTGGAGTGTAAATAACTTAGATGTTGGATATCGACAAGTTAAGTAACTCGACATTTTTCATTAAGATGATTTCATACGTTTATTAAACCTTTGGACTTTATCTCATGCTTCACCAACAGACTGTAATTTAAAAACTTGAAACCTATTATGAATATATATAATTCTACTTTTCTAAAATATTTTATGATATAACGATTTAAATTAATATTAAATATATTTATACGCGTATTATACGTACATAGTTTTATACTTTTACTATACTTTAACTTTACCTTTACTTTACTTTTACTTTACTTTTACTTTACTTTTACTTTACTTTAACTTTAATAATTCACTTTAATAATTCATACTTTAATCATTCACTTTAATAATTCATACTTTAATAATTCACTTTAATAATTCACTTTAATAATTCATACTTTAATAATTCACTTTAATAATTCAAAAATCTATTATAAATAGAATTTAGTAGGTTTCATTATTTCATATAAACTTGAAAATATATTTCTCTAACCTCTCTCAATCAAATTACATATATATATTTACTTAGTATTATTTCAAGATATTATTAGTATACATAAAATACTACGACGGAGTTATATTCAGACAATTTCAAAATAAGTTTTCAAACGGGATAGAGCTAAGGAAATTATGGGTTATAGCTATGGAGGTTATTGGTATTGTTCGAGGGTATTGCTCGTGCGGTCAACCTAACGTTTATCATTTTCGTTGCGTCTACGTACTTTCCTGCAATATTGAATCACAATATTGATACGTGAGCATTCATATCTTATCTTTTATATATTAATAGTGTATCCCTGACTAGTGCTCGAGTATATATGATTATGCATGTTTGTATGCTTAGTTTCGTCGTTAAATAGTTTATGATAAATCACGAATTTGATACATATGCTACTGAGATAAGGTATATGATATGCATATCGTTGAAAAGCTAAAGAAAAATTAATAACTTTTCATTTAGAAATCGTGTGGGTTCGATGAACGGATTAAAAGATATGGTCAACTGAATTATTATTAATTTTAATATTATTTTTAAAACGATTATTATAATTGTTTTCAGTTGATGTTATTACTAAAATTATCTTTATAACTAAAAATTAATATTTTTATTGAAACTATCATTTTGTTATTTTTATCATTATTATTATTATCAATATTATTTAATCAAATAAATATGCGTACAAAGATATTTTTACCACACGTAATATAATTACATTAATAATACATACCACTATATTTTTATGATATTAAGTGAATTTTATAAATTTTATTACTTGAGATATATAAAAGTATATTTTTATCATATATGAATTTAAATATAAATTTTTATTTATTAATAAATGACTTGTATTATTTAGTATAATAAGATCTGATAAATATATTTAAATATATAAAACGTCTATATATAAGTTATATAATAAACATGTATAGATTTTGGAAGTCATTTTGGGTCATGTTGACTTTTGTTGACTTTTGCATGTCGGTCTCGAGCATTAGGATTGTGATACACTACGACTTGACCTAAATTGTTAGACAGATATTGACCAACATATAAATATATATACTTAATATAGGTTCGTGAATCCGAGACAAACCCTGCACTTGTTCAGTGCCGTCATATACATAATTACTACGAAATACAGTATTGTGAGTTTCATTTGCTCCCTTTTTAATTGCTTTTGCAATATATATTTTTGGGCTGAGAATACATGCGCTGTTTTATAAATGTTTTACGAAATAGACACAAGTACTAAAACTAATTCTACGTGGGTTTAAACCAGAAATATACCCTTAGCTTGGTAACATTAAACTACTTGTCTATGTACGGTAGGCGCGAATCCTAAAGATAGATCTATTGGGCCTGACAAACCCCATCCTGACTATGGGATGCTTTAGTACTTCGAGGTTATATTAAATACACCTGATCTGGTGTACTTCAGAGGGTAAAACATGAACGTTAAGGCTTGTTACCGGGTGCCTACAACTTATAGAATACTTTTATACACTTGCGAGTGTACATATATTTATAAACGGAAATCTTGTGGTCTATTAATATATTGAAATGATTGTTATGATAAACCTATGAACTCACCAACCTTTTGGTTGACACTTTAAAGCATGTTTATTCTCAGGTATGAAAGAAATCTTCCGCTGTGCATTAGCTCATTTTAAGGATATTACTTGGAGTCATTCATGGCATATTTTGAAAGACGTTGCATTCGAGTCATTGAGTTCATCAAGATTATTATTAAGCCAATTATAGTTGGATGTATTATGAAATGGTGTGCATGCCGTCAACTTTCGTTGTAAAGAAAGTTTGTCTTTTAAAAACGAATGCAATGTTTGTAAAATGTATCATATAGAGGTCAAATACCTCGCGATGTAATCAACTATTGTGAATCGTTTATAATGTATATGAACGGGTCCTTTCAACTGGCCTTCAGGAACATTGAAGAGAAGGCAGGAACTAGAGAGAGAAGAGATGAGCTGAGTCTTGCAAAGCAGAAGTACAAGAATGCAGATCGATGTTGTTCGAAGCCTCCAAGTGGGAGATTGTTAATGTATGTTGGCTTCGACAGAGGCTTACTTGGTGGTTAAGTTAGGGTTTGGCCAACCCTAATTTAAATGGGCCGGGCTTAGGTTAATTAGACTAGGGTTTGTCTTAATCCTTGTCTATAAATACTCTCTCATATGTACATGCTTTGTATCACCTCCAAAATTAATAATATACTCTCTAGTTCCAAAGTGGATGTAGGTTTCACATCGAAACTGAACCACTATAATTCTCGTGTCGTTTCTTTTATTTCCTGCGTTTATTATTCAACTGTTTGTTTGTGATTGCTAGTCGATTAGGGTTACACTCTGATCTTTGCAGGTTCAAAGTATAACAGTGTTAATCATCTTTACAAGGGATTGCACTAGCTAACCACATTACTGCGTACCGGCCCAAACATGAGATCATCCTAAGCTTAGGACATATAATCGGCATGTCAGGAACTAGTGCCAAACATTCCGATATGACACAATGAAGTTCTCTGACTATATATCAAGATGCATATTTGTTATGCATGCTAACTTATTTCCTTTGTTGTCAGTTTCGAAACTGTAGGTTTCATAGAGCAATAGAAACTATTATGGCAGCAACTACATTCCACTACAGTGTACGGTCACAAACTACAGGTGTACTTGTAGTAATGGACAAGGTGTGACAAAAAAAAAGGTTGGCATAATCACCTCTTTGATGTTTGTGGTGCCACGCCACCGTTGTAGCGTCATGCTATACAGGGGTCAACACGTCTGACCATGATGTGTGACTTGATCCCGCTGATGTTTACAGAAACCTTGAATAAGTTTACTAATTACTATGATACTGTAGCGAACTTAGGGGAGTGATGAAATATTATTTTGCAAGTCCATGGCTATTTAGTGTAAGTCCATGACATACAATTGAAGTCCGCTATGGAGGTACATCTAAATACGTTATAGCACCGAAATAAGACCGTAACAAAATCACGCTTGAAGTTTTTTATGGATATAACGTATAAGTCCATGGCTATTTAGTATAAGCTCATGACGTCATACCATAATTCCATGGTCGTGCTACGTAAACCCATGGCACTGCATCAGGTGCCACATCGCACCTCCGAGTCTAGTCACATGACACAATCGGGTAAGAGCTAGGATATGCCACCGAGTAAGAGCTCACGTGACACCATCGGGTAAGAGCTACGATACGCCACCGAGTAAGAGCTCATGTGATGCTATCGGGTAAGAGCTACGATATGCCACCGAGTAGTGGATTACGAGTCTTAATCCTGGCTTAAAGCTGAGAGACACTTTACATAAGTTCAATATGATACTTTGCATAGTATCATACCGAACTTGGGGGTTGCGATGCTATACTATGTTATTAGTATATTTTTCAGTACCATTTTGCGAGATATATTCCTAGTGTAATTATAACTAGCATATGAAATTACGTTTCTTGAATCCCGGTGATTTACTTTGGCGTAATAATCATGTGAGCTGGGTAGAGGACGTTTATAAATTTGGGCCGGATTGGAAAGGCCTCTATGCAGTGTTTGAAACGTTACCGTGCCACTTGAGAACGCCTAATGAAATACTTGTGCCACGAGCTTGGCACACAACCAACCTGAAGATGTATTACCTTTAACGAACTGATAAGTTCTCATTTTGTTTAGCTGATCACCAAACTTTGTGTGCGCGTTGCGCATCAGACTTGTCTTCTTGGTTGCTTATTAATTTAAACACATTACGCTTCCCAATTTTAACGAATGTGTTATGTAACTGTCTGTGGCCGCACTTCGGTGTTTCGTAAGAATGTAATAATGTAAGTCCATTCATTTGTTACATATGCCTTGGATAAAGAATAATCTAGCTTTCGGACGGCATGAACGGCGCTTCGATAGAAACGTATGCCAAGTGACACTGTAACGAGATACCTTCGGATTTCATATGAAATGTCCAGTTCATATTGATTATAAACGTTCCATATTAATTGATTTTGTCGCGAGGTTTTGACCTCTATATGAGACGTTTTTCAAAGACTGCATTCATTTTTAAAACAACCATAACCTTTATTTTATCGATAAAGGTTTAAAAAGCATTACGTAGATTATCAAATAATGATAATCTAAAATATACCGTTTACACACGACCATTACATAATGGTTTACAATAAGAATATAATACATTAAAAATAAGTTTCTTGAATGCAGTTTTTACATAATATCATACAAGCATGGACTCCAAATCTTGTCCTTATTTTAGTATGCAACAGCGGAAGCTCTTAATAATCACCTGAGAATAAACATGCTTAAAACGTCAACAAAAAATGTTGGTGAGTTATAGGTTTAACCTATATATTATCAAATCATAATAATAGACCACAAGATTTCTTATTTCAATATACATCCCATACATAGAGATAAAATTCATTCATATGGTGAACACCTGGTAACCGACATTAACAAGATGCATATAAGAATATCCCCTATCATTCCAGGAAATTCTTCGGACATGATATAAACGAATTCGAAGTACTAAAGCATCCGGTACTTTGGATGAGGTTCGTTAGGCTCAATAGATCTATCTTTAGGATTAGTGTCAATTAGTAGATCGGTTTACTAATTCTTAGGCTACCAAGCAAAAGGGGCATATTCGGCTTCGATCATTCACCCATATAATGTAGTTTCATTTACTTGTGTCTATTTCGTAAAACATTTATAAAACTACATGTATTCTCATCCCAAAATATTAGATTTTAAAAGTGGGACTAACTCACTTTCACATATTTTTACTTCGTCGGGAAGTAAGACTTGGCCACTGGTCGAATCACGAACCTATAACAAATATGTACATATATATCAAAGTGTGTTCAAAATATATTTACAACATTTTTAATACGTTTTACTGTTTTAAATTTATTAAGTCAGATGTCCTCGTTAGTAACCTACAACTAGTTGTCCACAGTTAGATGTACAGAAATAAATCGATATATATATTATCTTGAATCAATCCACGACCCAGTGTATACACGTCTCAGGCTATATCACAACTCAAAGTATATATATTTTTTGAATCAACCTCAACCCTGTATAGCTAACTCCAACATTACTGCATATTGAGTGTCTATGGGTGTTCCAAATAATATATATACATGGGTCGATATGATATGTCAAAATATTTGCATACGTGTCTATGGTATCCCAAGATTACATAATATATTAGAATACATGTATAATACAATATAAGTTAGCTAGGATATGATTTGTATAGAATTGTTACAATATTTCCCATAGCTACAACAATCAAAAATATCCAATCTTGTTTTACCCATAACTTCTTCGTTTTAAATCCATTTTGAGTGAATCAAATTGCTATGGTTTCATATTGAACTCTATTTTATGAATCTAAACAGAAAAATTATAGGTTTATAGTCAGAAATATAGGTTACAAGTCATTTTTGTAAGAGGTAGTCATTTCAGTCGAAAGAACGACGTCTTGATGACCATTTTGAAAAACATACTTCCACTTTGAGTTTAACCATGATTTTTGGATATAGTTTCATGTTCATAAGAAAAATCATTTTCCCAGAAGAACAACTTTTAAATCAAAGTTTATCATAGTTTTTAATTATCAAACCCAAAACAGCCCGCGGTGTTACTACGACGGTGTATGTCTGGTTTTACGATGTTTTTTGTGTTTCAGGTTTTAAATCATTAAGTTAGCATATCATATAGATATAGAACATGTGTTTAGTTGATTTTAAAAGTCAAGTTATAAGGATTAACTTTTGTTTGCGAACAAGTTTAGAATTAACTAAACTATGTTCTAGTGATTACATGTTCAAATCTTCGAATAAGATAGTTTTATATGTATGAATCGAATGATGTTATGAACATCATTACTACCTCAAGTTTAGTAGGTAAATCTACTGGAAGTGACAAGAAATGATCTAGCTTCAAAGGATCTTGGATGGCTTAAAAGTTCTTGAAGTAGAATCATGACACGAAAACAAGTTCAAGTAAGATTATCACTCGAATTAAGATAGTTATAGTTATAGGAATTGAATCAAAGTTTGTATATGAGTATTACCTTGATTTAGAATGATATCTTACTGTAAACAACAAGGATTTCTTGAGGTTGGATGATCACTTTACAAGATTGGAAGTGAGCTAGTAAACTTGGAAGTATTCTTGATTTTTATGAAACTAGAACTTGTAGAATTTATGAAGAACGCTTAGAACTTGAAGATGGAACTTGAGAGAGATCAATTAGATGAAGAAAATTGAAGAATGAAAGTGTTTGTAGGTGTTTTTGGTCGTTGGTATATAGATTAGATATAAAGGATATGTAATTTTGTTTTCATGTAAATAAGTCATGAATGATTACTAATATTTTTGCAATTCTATGAGATATTTCATGCTAGTTGCTAAATGATGGTTCTCACATGTGTTAGGTGACTCACATGGGCTGCTAAGAGCTGATCATTGGAGGGTATATACCAATAGTACATACATTTAGAAGCTGTGTATTGTACGAGTACGAATACGAGTGCATACTAGTAGAATTGTTGATGAAACTGAACTAGGATGTAATTGTAAGCATTTTTGTTAAGTAGAAGCATTCTGATAAGTGTCTTGAAGTCTTTCAAAAGTGTATAAATACATATTAAAACACTACATGTATATACATTTTAACTGAGTCGTTAAGTCATCGTTAGTCGTTACATGTAAATGTTGTTTTAAAACCTTTAGGTTAACGATCTTGTTAAATGTTGTTAACCCATTGTTTATTATATCTAAAGAGATGTTAAATTATTACATTATCATGATATTATGATATATTAATATATCTTAGTATGATATATATACAGTTAAATGTTGTTACAACGATAATCGTTACATATATATGTCTTGTTTCGAAATCATTAAGTTAGTAGTCTTGTTTTTACATATGTAGTTCATTGTTAATACACTTAATGAAATGTTTACTTATCATTTATCATGATTAAACATAGTGTATCAATATCTTAATATGATTCATATGTATTTAGTAAGACGTTGTTATAACGATAATCGTTATATATATCGTTTCGAGTTTCTTAATTCAATAAACCCAATTTTATGTATATAACTCATTGTTAAAATACCTAATGAGATACTTACTTATCATAATATCATGTTAACTATATATATAATCATATATATGTCATCATATAATTTTTACAAGTTTTAACGTTCGAGAATCACCGGTCAACTTAGGTGGTCAATTGTCTACATGAAACCTATTTCAATTAATCAAGTCTTAACAAGTTTGATTGCTTAACATGTTGGAAATACTTAATTATGTAAATATCAATTTCATTTAATATATATAAACATGGAAAAGTTCGGGTCACTACAGTACCTACCCGTTAAATAAATTTCGTCCCGAAATTTTAAGCAGTTGGAGGTGTTGACGTATCTTCTGGAAATAAGTGCGGATATTTCTTCTTCATCTGATATTCTCGTTCCCAGGTGAACTCGGGTCCTCTAGGAGTATTCCATCGAACCTTAACAATTGGTATCTTGTTTTGTTTAAGTCTCTTAACCTCACGATCCATTATTTCGACGGGTTCTTCGATGAATTGAAGTTTTTCGTTGATTTGGATTTCGTCTAACGGAATAGTGAGATCTTCTTTAGCAAAACATTTCTTCAAATTTGAGACGTGGAAAGTGTTATGTACAGCCGCGAGTTGTTGAGGTAACTCAAGTCGGTAAGCTACTGGTCCGACACGATCAATAATCTTGAATGGTCCAATATACGTTGGATTTAATTTCCCTCGTTTACCAAATCGAACAACGCCTTTCCAAGGTGCAACCTTAAGCATGACCATCTCTCCAATTTCAAATTCTACATCTTTTCTTTTAATGCCGGCGTAGCTCTTTTGTCGACTTTGGGCGGTTTTCAACCTTTGTTGAATTTGGATGATCTTCTCGGTAGTTTCTTGTATTATCTCTGGGCCCGTAATCTGTCTATCCCCCACTTCACTCCAACAAATTAGAGACCTGCACTTTCTACCATAAAGTGCTTCAAACGGCGCCATCTCAATGCTTGAATGGTAGCTGTTGTTGTAGGAAAATTCTGCTAACGGTAGATGTCGATCCCAACTGTTTCCAAAATCAATAACACATGCTCGCAGCATGTCTTCAAGCGTTTGTATCTTCCTTTCGCTCTGCCCATCAGTTTGTGAATGATAGGCAGTACTCATGTCTAGACGAGTTCCTAATGCTTGCTGTAATGTCTGCCAGAATCTTGAAATAAATCTGCCATCCCTATCAGAGATAATTGAGATTCGTATTCCATGTCTGGAGACGACTTCCTTCAAATACAGTCGTGCTAACTTCTCCATCTTGTCATCTTCTCTTATTGGCAGGAAGTGTGCTGACTTGGTGAGACAATCAACTATTACCCAAATAGTATCATAACCACTTGCAGTCCTTGACAATTTAGTAATGAAATCCATGGTAATGTTTTCCCATTTCCATTCCGGGATTTCAGGTTGTTGTAGTAGACCTGATGGTTTCTGATGTTCAGCTTTGACCTTAGAACATGTCAAACATTCTCCTACATATTTAGCAATATCGGCTTTCATACCTGGCCACCAAAAATGTTTATTAAGATCCTTGTACATCTTCTCCGTTCCAGAATGTATTGAGTATCTGGTTTTATGAGCTTCTCTAAGTACCATTTCTCTCATATCTCCAAATTTTGGTACCCAAATTCTTTCAGTCCTATACCGGGTTCCGTCTTCTCGAATATTAAGATGCTTCTTTGATCCTTTGGGTATTTCATCCTTTAAATTTCCCTCTTTAAAACTCCTTGTTGCGCCTCCTTTATTTGAGTAGTAAGGTTAGTGTGAATCATTATATTCATAGATTTTACTCGAATGGGTTCTCTGTCCTTTCTGCTCAAGGCGTCGGCTACCACATTTGGCTTCCCCGGGTGGTAACGAATCTCAAAGTCATAATCATTCAACAATTCAATCCACCTACGCTGCCTCATATTCAGTTGTTTCTGATTAAATATGTGTTGAAGACTTTTGTGGTCGGTATATATAATACTTTTGACCCCATATAAGTAGTGCCTCCAAGTCTTTAATGCAAAAACAACCGCGCCTAATTCCAAATCATGCGTCGTATAATTTTGCTCGTGAATCTTCAATTGTCTAGACGCATAAGCAATCACCTTCGTTCGTTGCATTAATACACAACCGAGACCTTGCTTTGATGCGTCACAATAAATCACAAAATCATCATTCCCTTCAGGCAATGACAATATAGGTGCCGTAGTTAGCTTTTTCTTCAATAATTGAAACGCCTCCTCTTGTTCATCCTTCCATTCAAATTTCTTCCCTTTATGCGTTAATGCAGTCAAGGGTTTTGCTATTTTGGAGAAATCTTGGATGAATCTTCTGTAGTAACCAGCCAATCCTAAAAATTGACGTCTATGCTTCGGAGTTTTTGGGGTTTCCCACTTTTCAACGGTTTCGATCTTTGCCGGGTCCACCTGGATACCTTCTATGTTCACTATGTGACCGAGGAATTGAACTTCTTCCAACCAAAATGCACACTTTGAAAACTTAGCGTACAGTTTTTCTTTCCTCAATACTTCTAGCACTTTTCTCAAATGTTCTTCGTGCTCTTGATCATTCTTTGAGAAAATAAGTATGTCATCGATGAAAAAAATGACAAACTTGTCAAGATATGGCCCACACACTCGGTTCATAAGGTCCATGAACACAGCTGGTGCGTTAGTCAATCCAAACGGCATAACCATAAACTCGTAATGACCATAACGCATCCTAAAAGCAGTTTTTGGAATATCATCCTCCTTTACTCGTATTTGATGATATCCAGAACGTAAATCGATCTTCGAATAAACCGACGAGCCTTGTAGTTGATCAAATAAGTCGTCAATTCTCGGCAGTGGATAACGGTTTTTGATGGTAAGTTTGTTCAACTCTCTGTAGTCAATACACAACCTAAATGTACCATCCTTCTTCTTGACAAACAAAACAGGAGCTCCCCATGGTGATGTGCTTGGTCGAATGAAACCACGTTCTAATAGTTCTTGCAGTTGGCTTTGCAGTTCTTTCATCTCGCTGGGTGCGAGTCTATAAGGAGCACGAGCTATTGGTGCAGCTCCTGGTACAAGATCTATTTGAAATTCAACAGATCGATGTGGAGGTAGTCCCGGTAATTCTTTCGGAAATACATCGGGAAATTCTTTTGCGACGGGAACATCATTGATGCTCTTTTCTTCAGTTTGTACTTTCTCGACGTGTGCTAGAACAGCATAGCAACCTTTTCTTATTAGTTTTTGTGCCTTCAAATTACTAATAAGATGTAGCTTCATGTTGCTCTTTTCTCCGTACACCATTAAGGGTTCTCCTTCTTCTCGTACAATGCGAATTGCATTTTTATAACATACGATCTCTGCTTTCACCTTCTTCAGCCAGTCCATGCCAACTATTACATCAAAACTCCCTAACTCTACTGGTATCAAATCAATCTTAAATATTTCGCTACCCAGTTTAATTTCTCGATTCCGGCATATATTATCTGCTAAAATTAATTTACTGTTTGCTAATTCGAGTAAAAATTTACTATCCAACGGCGTCAATGGACAACTTAATTTAGCACAAAAATCTCTACTCATATAGCTTCTATCCGCACCCGAATCAAATAAAACGTAAGCAGATTTATTGTCAATAAGAAATGTACCCGTAACAAGCTCCGGGTCTTCCTGTGCCTCTGCCGCATTAATATTGAAAACTCTTCCGCGGCCTTGTCCATTCGTGTTCTCCTGGTTCGGGAAATTTCTAATAATGTGGCCCAATTTTCCACATTTATAACAAACTACATTGGCATAACTTTCTCCGACACTACTTGCTCCGCCATTACTCGTTCCGACACCATTTGTTCCTTTCGTTCTGTTAACCCCTGGTCCGTAGACCTCACACTTCGCCGCGCTATGACCATTTCTTTTACACTTGTTGCAAAATTTGGTGCAGAACCCCGAGTGATACTTTTCACACCTTTGGCATAGCTGCTTCTGATTGTTGTTGTTGTTGCGGTTGTTATTGTTGTAGGGATGATTGTTGTAGTTGCTGTTGTTGTTATTGTTGTTGTTGTTGTTGTTGTTGTTGTTGTTGTTGTTGTTGTTGTTGTTGTTGTTGTTGTTGTTGTTGTTGTTGTTGTTGTTGTTGTTGTTGTTGTTGTTGTTGTTGTTGTTGTTGTTGTTATTGTTGCTGCTGTTGTTGGGCCGTTTGTTGTAGTTGCGATTGATGTTGCGATTGTTGGGATAATTGTTGCGATTATTATTGTAATTGCTGTTGTTGTTGTATTGGTGATTCTTATCACCGTTTTCCTCCCACTTTCTTTTGACTTGCTTCACATTGGCCTCTTCAGTCGTATGTTCTTTAATTCTTTCCTCAATCTGGTTCACTAGTTTGTGAGCCATTCTATATGCCTGTTGTATGGAGGCGGGCTCGTGTGAACTTATATCTTCTTGGATTCTTTCCGGTAATCCTTTCACAAACGCGTCGATCTTCTCTTCCTCATCTTCGAACGCTCCCGGACACAATAGGCACAATTCTGTGAATCGTCTTTCGTATGTGGTAATATCAAATCCTTGGGTTCGTAACCCTCTAAGTTCTGTCTTGAGCTTATTGACCTCGGTTCTGGGACGGTACTTCTCGTTCATCAAGTGCTTGAATGCTGACCACGGTAGTGCGTACGCATCATCTTGTCCCACTTGCTCTAGATAGGTATTCCACCATGTTAACGCAGAACCTGTGAAGGTATGCATAGCGTACTTTACTTTATCCTCTTCAGTACACTTACTTATGGCAAACACCGATTCGACCTTCTCGGTCCACCGTTTCAATCCGATCGGTCCTTTGGTTCCATCAAATTCCAAAGGTTTGCAGGCAGTGAATTCTTTGTAGGTGCATCCTACACGATTTCCTGTACTGCTAGATCCAAGGTTATTGTTGGTATGTAGCGCAGCCTGTACTGCGGCTATGTTTGAAGCTAGAAAATTTCGGAATTCCTCTTCATTCATATTCACGGTGTGTCGAGTAGTCGGTGCCATTTCCTTCAAAATAGTCAAATGGAACAAGTTAATCATACAGAATATTAAGAGTAGTTAATAGTATTTGGTAGCATAATATCAACTCATTTATAAAAGCTTTTTCTTCATATTAGCGTTTTATAAGTTTAAATTCGGGTAGTACCTACCCGTTAAGTTCATACTTAGTAGCTAATATACAATTCAACTACTACAATTCTATATGAAAAACTGATTATAATAATATTTCGCGTTCAAACTTTTATACAATATTTTACAAGCTTACAATACCGCTTATTTTACATAAAGCATGAAATATAGCACATAATAACTTTGATACAAGATAGTTGTCAAGATAATTCTAGCTAGTACACAAGTCGTTCAGCAAAGGCAATAAAGACACGTAATTCATACGTCCAGAAACAAGTCATGCATTCTAGTTTTACTAGGACTACTTCCCATCCTTGGTCTTGTGGAACATAACCGTTATGGCCGTTGATAAGACAGCGTGTTGTAACGTCGTCAAAGGGACGAGGGTTACGTAATGACCAACAGTCTCGTAATAACCTAAAAACCTCATTTCTTACCCCAAATACCGACTTCGTCACTTGTGGGAACGTTTTGTTTAATAGTTGTAGCCCGATGTTCTTTTTCTCACTTTGGTGAGAAGCGAACATTACTAACCCGTAAGCATAGCATGCTTCTTTATGTTGCATGTTAGCCGCTTTTTCTAAATCATGAAGTCCTATATTCGGATACATTGAGTCAAAATAATTTCTTAACCCGTTGCGTAAAATAGCATTTGGGTTTCCCGCAATATATGCTTCAAAGTAAACACATCGTAACTTATGGGTTTCCCAATGTGATATCCCCCATCTTTCAAACGAAAGTCTCTTATAAACCAAGACATTCTTGGAACGTTCTTCGAATGTCTTACAAACTGATTTCGCCGTAAATAGTTGTGCCGAAGAATTCTGACCGACTCTAGACAAGATTTCATCAATCATGTCTTCGGGTAGGTCTCTTAAAATATTGGGTTGTCTATCCATTTTGTGTTTTTATATTGTAAAATAGACAAGAGTTAGATTTAAAAAAAAAATACTTATTAATACAAGCAATTTTTACATATATCATAAAGCATAAGCACATTATATTACATATATTACACCACACGAATACAACTATCTTATTCCGACTCGCTCGTTTCTTCTTTTTCGGTTTTGGTTCGTTTTGCCAAGTTTCTAGGGATATATGATGTTTCCCTAATACGAGCTGTCGTTTTCCACGACGGTTTAGAAAAACCTGGTGGTTTAGAGGTTCCCGGGTCATTATTACAACTTAAGGGCTTCGGGGGTTGACGATACATATAAAGTTCATCGGGGTTGGAATTAGATTTCTCTATTTTTATGCCCTTTCCCTTATTATTTTATTTTGCCTTTTTAAATTCAGTTGGGGTAATTTCTATAACATCATCGGAATTCTCGTCGGAATCCGATTCATCGAAGAATTGGTAATCCTCCCAATATTTTGCTTCCTTGGCGGAAACACCATTGACCATAATTAACCTTAGTTGGTTAGTTGAGGATTTTCTTTTACTTAACCGTTTTATTATTTCCCCCACCGGTTCTATTTCCTCCTCCGGTTCCTCCTCTTCCGGTTCTGATTCTTCTTCCGGTTCTTCTTCGGGAACTTGTGAATCAGTCCAATATATATTCGACTCTTCGTTATTATTAGGTGAGTCAATGGGATTTGTGCTAGAGGTAGACATCTATCACATAATATCAAACATGTTAAGAGATTAATATATCACATAATATATACATGTTAATAATATATAGTTTCCAACAAAAATGTTAAGCAATCATTTTTAAAGAAAACAAGATCGAAGTCCAGACTCACTAATGCATCCTAACAAACTCGATAAGACACACTAATGCAAAATTTCTGGTTCTCTAAGACCAACGCTCTGATACCAACTGAAATGTCCCGTTCTTATTGATTAAAAACGTTCCATATTAATTGATTTCGTTGCTAGGTTTTGACCTCTATATGAGACGTTTTTCAAAGACTGCATTCATATTTAAAACAAACCATAACCTTTATTTCATAAATAAAGGTTTAAAAAGATTTACGCAGATTATCAAATAATGATAATCTAAAATATCCTGTTTACACACGACCATTACATAATGGTTTACAATACAAATATGTTACATCGAAATCAGTTTCTTGAATGCAGTTATTACACAATATCATACAAACATGGACTCCAAATCTTGTCCTTATTTTAGTATGCAACAGCGGAAGCTCTTAGTATTCACCTGAGAATAAACATGCTTTAAACGTCAACAAAAATGTTGGTGAGTTATAGGTTTAACCTATATATATCAAATCGTAACAATAGACCACAAGATTTCATATTTCAATACACATCCCATACATAGAGATAAAAATCATTCATATGGTGAACACCTGGTAATCGACATTAACAAGATGCATATATAAGAATATCCCCATCATTCCGGGACACCCTTCGGATATAATATAAATTTTGAAGTACTAAAGCATCCGGTACTTTGGATGGGGTTTGTTAGACCCAATAGATATATCTTTAGGATTCGCGTCAATTAGGTTGTCTGTTTCCTAATTCTTAGATTACCAGACTTAATAAAAAGGGGCATATTCGATTTCGATAATTCAACCATAGAATGTAGTTTCACGTACTTGTGTCTATTTTGTAAATCATTTATAAAACCTGCATGTATTCTCATCCCAAAAATATTAGATTTTAAAAGTGGGACTATAACTCACTTTCACATATTTTTACTTCGTCAGGAAGTAAGACTTGGCCACTGGTTGATTCACGAACCTATAACAATATATACATATATATCAAAGTATGTTCAACACACTTTTAATATATTTTGACGTTTTAAGTTTATTAAGTCAGTTGTCCTCGTTAGTAACCTATAACTAGTTGTCCACAGTTAGATGTACAGAAATAAATCGATAAATATTATCTTGAATCAATCCACGACCCAGTGTATACGTATCTCAGTATTGATCACAACTCAAACTATATATATTTTGGAATCAACCTCAACCCTGTATAGCTAACTCCAACATTCACATATAGAGTGTCTATGGTTGTTCCTAAATATATATAGATGTGTCGACATGATAGGTCGAAACATTGTATACGTGTCTATGGTATCTCAAGATTACATAATATACAATACAAGTTGATTAAGTTATGGTTGGAATAGATTTGTTACCAATTTTCACGTAGCTAAAATGAGAAAAATTATCCAATCTTGTTTTACCCATAACTTCTTCATTTTAAATCCCTTTTGAGTGAATCAAATTGCTATGGTTTCATATTGAACTCTATTTTATGAATATAAACAGAAAAAGTATAGGTTTATAGTCAGAAAAATAAGTTACAAGTCGTTTTTGTAAAGGTAGTCATTTCAGTCGAAAGAACGACGTCTAGATGACCATTTTAGAAAACATACTTTCACTTTGAGTTTAACCATAATTTTTGGATATAGTTTCATGTTCATAATAAAAATCATTTTCCCAGAATAACAACTTTTAAATCAAAGTTTATCATAGTTTTTAATTAACTAACCCAAAACAGCCCGCGGTGTTACTACGACGGCGTAAATCCGGTTTTACGGTGTTTTTCATGTTTCCAGGTTTTAAATCATTAAGTTAGCATATCATATAGATATAGAACATGTGTTTAGTTGATTTTAAAATTCAAGTTATAAGGATTAACTTTTATTTGCGAACAAGTTTAGAATTAACTAAACTATGTTCTAGTGATTACAAGTTTAAACCTTCGAATAAGATAGCTTTATTTGTATGAATCGAATGATGTTATGAACATCATTACTACCTCAAGTTCCTTGGATAAACCTACTGGAAATGAGAAAAATAGATCTAGCTTCAAAGGATCCTTGGATGGCTTGAAAGTTCTTGAAGCAGAATCATGACACGAAAACAATTTCAAGTAAGATTTCCACTCGAAATAAGATTGTTATAGTTATAGAAATTGAATTAAAGTTTGAATATGATTATTACCTTGTATTAGAAATATAACCTACTGTAAGTAACAAAGGTTTCTTGATCTTGGATGATTACTTGGAATGGATTTAGAAAACTTGGAAGTAAACTTGCAATCTTGGAAGTATTCTTGATTTTATGAAACTAGAACTTTTAGAATTTATGAAGAACACTTAGAACTTGAAGATAGAACTTGAGAGAGATCAATTAGATGAAGAAAATTGAAGAATGAAAGTGTTTGTAGGTGTTTTTAGTCGTTGGTGTATGGATTAGATATAAAGGATATGTAATTTTGTTTTCATGTAAATAAGTCATGAATGATTACTCATATTTTTGTAATTTTATGAGATATTTCATGCTAGTTGTCAAATGATGGTTCCCAGATGTGTTAGGTGACTCACATGGGCTGCTAAGAGCTGATCATTGGAGTGTATATACCAATAGTACATACATCTAAAAGCTGTGTATTGTACGAGTACGAATACGGGTGCATACGAGTAGAATTGTTGATGAAACTGAACGAGGATGTAATTGTAAGCATTTTTGTTAAGTAGAAGTATTTTGATAAGTGTCTTGAAGTCTTTCAAAAGTGTATGAATACATATTAAAACACTACATGTATATACATTTTAACTGAGTCGTTAAGTCATCGTTAGTCGTTACATGTAAATGTTGTTTTGAAACCTTTAGGTTAACGATCTTGTTGAATGTTGTTAACCCATTGTTTATTATAACAAATGAGATGTTAAATTGTTATATTATCATGATATTATGATATATAATATATCTTAGTATGATATATATACAGTTAAATGTCGTTACAACGATAATCGTTACATATATGTCTCGTTTCGAAATCATTAAGTTAGTAGTCTTATTTTTACATATGTATTTCATTGTTAATACACTTAATAATATATTTAATTATCATTTAACATAATTAACCAAGTGTATCAATATCTTAATATGATTCATATGTACCTAGTAAGACGTTGTTATAACGATAATCGTTATATATATCGTTTTCGAGTTTCTTAAATTAATAGTCTCATTTTTATGTATATAACTCATTGTTAAAATACCTCATGAGATACATACTTATAATAAAATCATGTTAACTATATATATAACCATATATATGTCATCGTATAGTTTTTACAAGTTATAACGTTCGTGAATCACCGGTCAACTTGGGTGGTCAATTGTCTATATGAAACCTATTTCAATTAATCAAGTCTTAACAAGTTTGATTGCTTAATATGTTGGAAACACTTAATCATGTAAATAACAATTTCATTTAATATATATATATATATATAAACATGGAAAAGTTCGGTCACTACAGTACCTACCCGTTAAATAAATTTCGTCCCGAAATTTTAAGCAGTTGGAGGTGTTGACGTATCTTCTGGAAATAAATGCGGGTATTTCTTCTTCATTTGATATTCACACTCCCAGGTGAACTCGGGTCCTCTACGAGCATTCCATCGAACCTTAACAATCGGTATCTTGTTTTGTTTAAGTCTCTTAACCTCACGATCCATTATTTTGACGGGTTCTTCAATGAATTGAAGTTTTTCATTGATTTGGATTTCGTCCAACGGAATAGTGAGATCTTCTTTAGCAAAACATTTCTTCAAATTTGAGACGTGGAAAGTGTTATGTACAACCGCGAGTTGTTGAGGTAGCTCCAGTTGGTAAGCTACTGGTCCGACACGATCTATAATCTTGAATGGTCCAATGTACCTTGGATTTAGTTTCCCCCGTTTACCAAATCGAACAACGCCTTTCCAAGGTGAAACCTTAAGCATGACCATCTCTCCAATTTCAAACTCTATATCTTTTCTTTTACTGTCCGCGTAGCTCTTTTGTCGACTCTGGGCGGTTTTCAATCTTTGTTGAATTTGGATGATTTTCTCGGTAGTTTCTTGTATTATCTCCGGACCCGTAATCTGTCTATCCCCCACTTCACTCCAACAAATTGGAGACCTGCACTTTCTACCATAAAGTGCTTCAAATTGCGCCATCTCAATGCTTGAATGGTAGCTGTTGTTGTAGGAAAATTCTGCTAATGGTAGATGTCGATCCCAACTGTTTCCGAAATCAATAACACAAGCTCGTAGCATGTCTTCAAGCGTTTGTATCGTCCTTTCGCTCTGCCCATCAGTTTGTGGATGATAGGCAGTACTCATGTCTAGACGAGTTCCCAATGCTTGCTGTAATGTCTGCCAGAATCTTGAAATAAATATGCCATCCCTATCAGAGATAATTGAGATTGGTATTCCATGTCTGGAGATGACTTCCTTCAAATACAGTCGTGCTAACTTCTCCATCTTGTCATCTTCTCTTATTGGCAGGAAGTGTGCTGACTTGGTGAGACGATCAACTATTACCCAAATAGTATCATAACCACTTGCAGTCCTTGGCAATTTAGTAATGAAATCCATGGTAATGTTTTCCCATTTCCATTCCGGGATTTCAGGTTGTTGTAGTAGACCTGATGGTTTCTGAAGTTCAGCTTTGACCTTAGAACACGTCAAACATTCTCCTACATATTTAGCAATATCGGCTTTCATACCTGGCCACCAAAAATGTTTCTTAAGATCCTTGTACATCTTCCCCGTTCCAGGATGTATTGAGTATCTGGTTTTATGAGCTTCTCTAAGTACCATTTCTCTCATATCTCCAAATTTTGGTACCCAAATTCTTTCAGCCCTATACCGGGTTCCGTCTTCCCGAATATTAAGATGCTTCTCCGATCCTTTGGGTATTTCATCCTTTAAATTTCCCTCTTTTAAAACTCCTTGTTGCGCCTCCTTTATTTGAGTAGTAAGGTTAGCGTGAATCATTATATTCATAGATTTTACTCGAATGGGTTCTCTGTCCTTTCTGCTCAAGGCGTCGGCTACCACATTTGCCTTCCCCGGGTGGTAACGAATCTCAAAGTCATAATCATTCAACAATTTAATCCACCTACGCTGCCTCATATTCAGTTGTTTCTGATTAAATATGTGTTGAAGACTTTTGTGGTCGGTATATATAATACTTTTGACCCCATATAAGTAGTGCCTCCAAGTCTTTAATGCAAAAACAACCGCGCCTAATTCCAAATCATGCGTCGTATAATTTTGCTCGTGAATCTTCAATTGTCTAGACACATAAGCAATCACCTTCGTTCGTTGCATTAATACACAACCGAGACCTTGCTTTGATGCGTCACAATAAATCACAAAATCATCATTCCCTTCAGGCAATGACAATATAGGTGCCGTAGTTAGCTTTTTCTTCAATATTTGAAACGCCTCCTCTTGTTCATCCTTCCATTCAAATTTCTTCCCTTTATGCGTTAATGCAGTCAAGGGTTTTGCTATTTTGGAGAAATCTTGGATGAATCTTCTGTAGTAACCAGCCAATCCTAAAAATTGACGTCTATGCTTCGGAGTTTTTGGGGTTTCTCACTTTTCAACGGTTTCGATCTTTGCCGGGTCTACCTGGATACCTTCTTTGTTCACTATGTGACCGAGGAATTGAACTTCTTCCAACCAAAATGTACACTTTGAAAACTTAGCGTACAGTTTTTCTTTCCTCAATACTTCTAGCACTTTTCTCAAATGTCCTTCGTGCTCTTGATCATTCTTTGAGTAAATAAGTATGTCATCGATGAAAACAATGACAAACTTGTCAAGATATGGCCCACACACTCGGTTCATAAGGTCCATGAACACAGCTGGTGCGTTAGTCAATCCAAACGGCATAACCATAAACTCGTAATGACCATAACGCGTCCTAAAAGCAGTTTTTGGAATATCATCCTCCTTTACTCGCATTTGATGATATCCAGAACGTAAATCGATCTTTGAATAAACCGACGAGCCTTGTAGTTGATCAAATAAGTCGTCAATTCTCGGCAGTGGATAACGGTTTTTGATGGTAAGTTTGTTCAACTCTCTGTAGTCAATACACAAGCTAAATGTACCATCCTTCTTCTTGACAAACAAAACAGGAGCTCCCCATGGTGATGTGCTTGGTCGAATGAAACCACGTTCTAATAGTTCTTGCAGTTGGCTTTGCAGTTCTTTCATCTCGCTGGGTGCGAGTCTATAAGGAGCACGAGCTATTGGTGTAGCTCCTGGTACAAGATCTATTTGAAATTCAACAGATCGATGTGGAGGTATTCCTGGTAATTCTTTCGGAAATACATCGGGAAATTCTTTTATGACGGGAACATCATTGATGCTCTTTTCTTCAGTTTATACTTTCTCGACGTGTGCTAGAACAGCATAGCAACCTTTTCTTATTAGTTTTTGTGCCTTCAAATTACTAATAAGATGTAGCTTCATCTTGCCCTTTTCTCCGTACACCATTAAGGGTTCTCCTTCTTCTCGTACAATGCGAATTGCATTTTTATAACATACGATCTCTGCTTTCACCTTCTTCAGCCAGTCCATGCTAACTATTACATCAAAACTCCCTAACTCTACTGGTATCAAATCAATCTTAAATATTTCGCTACCCAGTTTAATTTCTCGATTCCGGCATATATTATCTGCTGAAATTAATTTACCGTTTGCTAATTCGAGTAAAAATTTACTATCCAACGGCGTCAATGGACAACTTAATTTAGCACAAAAATCTCTACTCATATAGCTTCTATCCGCACCCGAATCAAATAAAACGTAAGCAGATTTATTGTCAATAAGAAACGGACTCGTAACAAGCTACGGGTCTTCCTGTGCCTCTGCCGCATTAATATTGAAAACTCTTCCGCGGCCTTGTCCATTCGTGTTCTCCTGGTTCGGGCAATTTCTAATAATGTGGCCCGGTTTTCCACATTTATAACAAACTACATTGGCATAACTTGCTCCGACACTACTTGCTCCGCCATTACTCGTTCCGACACCATTTGTTCCTTTCGTTCTGTTAACCCATGGTCCGTAGACCTCACACTTCGCCGCGCTATGACCATTTCTTTTACACTTGTTGCAAAATTTGGTGCAGAACCCCGAGTGATACTTTTCATACCTTTGGCATAGCTGCTTCTGATTGTTGTTGTTGTTGTTGCGGTTGTTATTGTTGTTGGGATGATTGTTGTAGTTGTTGTTGTTGTTGTTGTTGTTGTTGTTGTTGTTGTTGTTGTTGTTGTTGTTGTTGTTGGGCCATTTGTTGTAGTTGCGATTGATGTTGCGATTGTTGGGATAATTGTTTTGATTGTTGGGATATAGGTTACAAGTCGTTTTTGTAAGAGGTAGTCATTTCAGTCGAAAGAACGACGTCTTTATGACCATTTTGAAAAACATACTTTCACTTTGAGTTTAACCATGATTTTTGGATATAGTTTCATGTTCATAAGAAAAATCATTTTCCCAGAAGAACAACTTTTAAATCAAAGTTTATCATAGTTATTAATTATCAAACCCAAAACAGCCCGCGGTGTTACTACGACGGCGTATGTCCGGTTTTACGGTATTTTTCGTGTGTTCAGATTTTAAATCATTAAGTTAGCATATCATATAGATATAGAACATGTGTTTAGTTGATTTTAAAAGTCAAGTTAGAAGGATTAACTTTTGTTTGCGAACAAGTTTAGAATTAACTAAACTATGTTCTAGTGATTACATGTTCAAATCTTCGAATAAGATAAATTTATATGTATGAATTGAATGATGTTATGAACATCATTACTACCTCAAGTTTAGTAGGTAAACCTACTGGAGGTGACAAGAAATGATCTAGCTTCAAAGGATCTTGGATGGCTTGAAAGTTCTTGAAGTAGAATCATGACACGAAAACAAGTTCAAGTAAGATTATCACTCGAATTAAGATAGTTATAGTTATAGGAATTGAATCAAAGTTTGTATATGAGTATTACCTTGATTTAGAATTATATATTACTGTAAACAACAAGGATTTCTTGAGGTTAGATGATCACTTTACAAGATTGGAAGTGAGCTAGTAAACCTGGAAGTATTCTTGATTTTTATGAAACTCGAACTTGTAGAATTTATGAAGAACACTTAGAACTTGAAGATGGAACTTGAGAGAGATCAATTAGATGAAGAAAATTGAAGAATGAAAGTGTTTGTAGGTGTTTTTGGTCGTTGGTATATGGATTAGATATAAAGGATATGTAATTTTGTTTTCATGTAAATAAGTCATGAATGATTACTAATATTTTTGTAATTTTATGAGATATTTCATGCTAGTTGCCAAATGATGGTTCCCACATGTGTTAGGTGACTCACATGGTCTACTAGGAGCTGATCATTGGAGTGTATATACCAATAGTACATATATTTAGAAGCTGTGTATTGTACGAGTACGAATAAGGGTGCATACGAGTAGAATTGTTGATGAAACTGAACGAGGATGTAATTGTAAGCATTTTTGTTAAGTAGAAGTATTTTGATAAGTGTCTTGAAGTCTTTCAAAAGTGTATGAATACATATTAAAACACTACATGTATATACATTTTAACTGAGTCGTTAAGTCATCGTTAGTCGTTACATGTAAATGTTGTTTTGAAACCTTTAGGTTAACGATCTTCTTAAATGTTGTTAACCCATTGCTTATTATATCTAAAGAGATGTTAAATTATTACATTATCATGATATTATGATATATTAATATATCTTAGTATGATATATATATATACAGTTAAATATTGTTACAACGATAATCGTTACATATATATGTCTTGTTTCGAAATCATTAAGTTAGTAGTCTTGTTTTTACATATGTAGTTCATTGTTAATACACTTAATGACATGTTTACTTATCATTTATCATGATTAAACATAGTGTATCAATATCTTAATATGATTCATATGTATTTAGTAAGACGTTGTTATAACGATAATCTTTATATATATCGTTTCGAGTTTCTTAATTCAATAAATTCAATTTTATGTATATAACTCATTGTTAAAATACCTAATGAGATACTTACTTATCATAATATCATGTTAACTATATATATAATCATATATATGTCATCATATAGTTTTTACAAATTTTAACGTTCGTGAATCACCGGTCAACTTGGGTGGTCAATTGTCTATATGAAACCTATTTTAATTAATCAAGTCTTAACAAGTTTGATTTCTTAACATGTTGGAAACAATTAATCATGTAAATATCAATTTCATTTAATATATATAAACATGGAAAAGTTCGTGTGACTACATCGTACCCGTCGCGTTTATCTCGGCTTGGTCTAGATACATGCATGTCATGACAATTATGGTGTAACATCCCGCCTTTTTTCGTTAATTCATTTTAACGCCCGCCTTTTAAAAAAAAAAAATAATCTTTCGTCATCTATATTCGTACCCTTCGTTAACTAACGTTCCTAACATTTTTGTTATTTAATAAAAACATTCCTCGTTTACTCTCGCGTATTTAAAAGTAATTCGTTCGGTAAATTCCCGCACCCGACTACAAACTTGAAGGACTAATCTCGTCACTTGGCCAAACTTGGGTTAACTAGTCACCCACCTCCCACCACCCACCATTCTTTTCCTCTTATCTCTTTTCTCTCTTTTCTTACTTTCATCTTTTTCTCTCAACACTCAAATTCATTAAATCATCATCCAAATTCGATCTAGGAAGCTCACAACGAATCCGATTACATATTTGGAATCCTCTCTTCATCCTCTACATTTTGATACTAACTTCATCACTTTTGGGTAACTTTCTAAAAACTCTAGATTTCTCTAAATTCATTTTATAGACTTGAAATGGTGTTAATTAGTGTCTATGGCTCATTGTGATGTCGTGTATGTAATTTGTATGCTCAATCTTGTTATTTGGTGTAACTAGCATGAACACTTGAAATGGGTTAGTTAACTCTTTGATTTTGGATGATGAGATGTGTTTAGATGTTAAACCTTGTGTGTTAAAAGTGTTACTAGCATCGTTAGCTTCGTTTTGGTATGTTGGATGACATGAAAATCTCGCATTAACATGATTATTGAATTGATGATTCTTGGTTAGGGTTTGGTGAAGTTTGATATGAACATATGAGGTCTTAAACGATAATGAGCATTGTTGGTAAATGTTTAGTTGTGTTGGGTGTATGATTACCTTCAAAATGGCATGCTATATGTGCACGTTTAACGTTCAAATTGCTAGATGCATATTATGAACTTTGAACATTTGATAATGAATATTCAATGATCTTTCGATGCGAATTTAATTGTTGTAAATGTTAGTTTCAATTGATGAAATGTGCTTAGTTTTTTTCCTCATCAAAATACCTTTCCAATGATATAAGATACATGTTTTAAGTGTTTTCGGTTCATAAATTGTGTTTGATTGAGTTTTGGTTCGAGACTTGTGAAATTTCAGCAAACTGCAACTGCCCAGGTGTTTGGACGCCGTCCCACCACTTGGACGCCGTCCAGTCCTTCACTGCTGGACGCCGTCCAGCCTATTTGGACGCCGTCCAAATGAACTGCAGAATTCTGTTTTGCTTGATCGTTTACCGTTTAATTCCAGCCATGCTATGCACCTCCGATTAACATGAAACTTGGCCAACATGTTTATATATGATTAATAATTGAAGAAAAATTGTCGGATACCCGACCCGACCCCGTTGACTTTGACCAAGTTTGACTTTTAGTCAAACTTAACCAAATACTTATGCAATCGTTCTAACATGCTTTTAAACTTGATTCTTGCATGAAACTTGACAACGTGATTCACATGCTATATTAATCGAGTCGTAATGAGCCACATGACTAATTGAACACATTTCGACCGACCTTGTGTCGTAACCGGAAATTGATAACGACTTATTTGTTTAGGTCAAGGCTAAGCAACTTTCATTTGCACAACGTTTAATTTCAAGTACTTTGGCATGCAACTATGGTGAGATCATAGTTTTCAATAACTTTTATACTTTCAAATCGTCGGCTGAGAAACATATACTTTGTATACATTTTATACGATTTATACTTTTATACTTTGAACACAAATACGAAAGCAATACGAGTTAGAACAAAAATCCTCAAGTCCAATTATCATTAGTTACACTTGTAGGGTGTAAGCGAGAACTTATGTTGTGTGGCCATACGGGTTTAACGAACCCTCATTCGGACGGTTCGCTACCGTTAGCGAATGAAATATAATTTTATCGGTATAGTGTATGTTCTAACACTATTATGCAGAGGTAAGATTCCGTTAAGCTTTGGTAATTGGGTGCTCGTGATACAAACAACATCTTTTGAGATGTATACGCTTTGATACTAAATATTGTGGTTCAAAAACATACTTTACAAATACACCTATGATTTCACCAACGTTTTTCGTTGACAGTTTTCTACATGTTTTCTCAGGTTCATACTTGGCTACTTGATACATGCTTCCGCATACTTTGAATACTTGCTTGGGGTCAAGCATACATGCATACGCTAGTGATAGCACATTTGGATTCAAACTTAAAGCATACATACTTACGCTATTTATAGCAATCGTGATTTTTCAAACTTATTATGTCGCAAGATATTTCAATTATACTTTATTACTTTTGTAAACTTAAACTTGTTGTTGAACCGTTTGGTAAACTAAACTTTGCAGTCTTGTACGATTCAAATGAACGCGACATAATTTTGGTCAAACACGTCTCATATAGGGACTATGACCACGTAACGGGACCTAAGTTAACGACGCCGTCAATGACGTTTTGGCCGGGTCGTTACATATGGTACAAGTGTTAACTTGATTACGCTACTCAACCGTGACGACGGGTAGCGTCCATACAACACGAATGCGTGTTGATGCAATTATTAGTAACAAGGTCCCAAGAGAAGACGATCGAGATAGTTTCAACTCTATTTGTCGTCTTGCCATTATTTGGCCTCATTACAAGTTCATCGTGGATTGAGATGATATCTTTTGAAGGTACTTAGAGTGATATGTGAAGAAGTTCAACATGACGTGTATTAGTCTGTCATATTGAACTTGGGGGACTATGGCGACGTCTGTTGTGCGAGATGTTGGCTGCAATAGAGGTTTCAAACTTTGCATATTGTATATTGCGCTGAAGCATTTGTAAAGATAAAGGTTTCAAACTTTATCCTTTATTTGCTTTCGTTGCAAACCTACCACTGGTCAAGATGATTTCCTTGGAGTCATCTAAAGCGACATATTAACAAGTTTGAGATGACATGTTTGAGTCTTTCATCCCGAACACGGGGGATTCAATGATATGGCTATTATAAATAGGCTACTCTTAACGCCTTTCGATTATGACATGCTAAGAAGTTCGACATGACATTCACGAGTCTGTCATCTCGAACTTGGGGGGACTTAATGAAACGCCTATTATCTTGGGCTAGTATTTAGTCAATTGGTTGTCTTTAATGGGCTAGGTTAATTGGCCACTCTTAGTGGGCTCTTTTTATTGGACCACTTCTATTGGGCTTGGCTTACTTCTCCCTTATTTAAAAGGAACGATGCCCTGAAATAACACACAAGATACATACACATCACGATTAGAGAACGGTTTCCCTGGAACCACTCATCTCTCACGATACATCCATGCAACGGTTCCTCCTAGAACCTCCATCTGGCTCTTCTCCAAAACCCCATCTTCAAAGATGGTCCTAATTGTCTCTTTACCACCCTCGATGAGAACTATCTCGACGGGTTACTACGACCACCCGGAGTGTAAAGAGGCGATTCCCCACACAAGTTGCACTCAGGTCAAAATTGGGTCAAAATTGGCTTGATCACCAACTATATGGTAAAAGCATAGCATCCGGTTGGTGCCAATATAGTTATTTATATATTTTATTTTTTCAATTATTTGGCCGTCACTAAGATAGTGTTGAGGCGATTCCTTTTCCAATATCAAGCTTGTAATTATTTAAACTATATCGGAAGTTAAATGTTTGAGAAGATACTAAGCCTCTTTTTACTATTTTGTATGATTAACCCTTTTCTTAAACTCGTAGCAAATTTTATATTGTTCATGTAGTCTCTCAAAAGCATTTAAACATGGTTGAACTGTAATTTTTTTTTTTTTTGACTAATCCTTTTCTTAGATATTCTTAGGTAGTTGCAGACGCAAATGTTTGGATTTTTACAAATTCTGGAATGTGAATTACAGGAATCGAGCATAAGATATCATAGGTTGCATACTTGCATAATTTTATAAGAGATTAAAATTACATATATTAAAATTACATAAAATTACATAATTTTATAAGAGATTAAAATTACATATATTAACATCTTGCGTTCTTAGGTTCGTTAGTCTTGCATAATTTTCCTTGTAAAATTCGTAGTCGATATATATGTTATGAGTCCTTATCTTAGACGTATTGAGGACAACACGTTTTGTCGTGTACATCTCTTGTACTGAAGCTTTCAAATTCGGTAAACATTCATTATTTAGATTTTACGATAAGTGATATAGCAAAGTTACATCATATTATATATATACCGATATATTAGTATCTGCCTCATGGGCTGTGGTATGCACAGCCATAGAACTTACAAGCACGTGGCCAGCCGCGCGTTGCGGCGACCAGACTGCATTCGAGTTGCGGTCAACAAAATTCTGTGTGTTACGTATTGTAATAAGCTTTTATGTGGTTTACATACTGCCCGACGACGTTTCCTGCATAATCGTACAATGTCACAAAGATTAGTCTTGAAAAACAGTTAGTAGACATTTTCATTAGGCATATAACCAAATAAAAGCCAGGAAAAAGTAGTCTTACATCAATAAAATGAGCATTGAACGCCTTGAATCTCAGAAAGACATACAGACGATGTTTTATGATAACACCTACACCTTACCGATGTTAACAACTAATGTACAAAACGGATAAAGAAAAAACATTAAAAAGAAAGACAAAAAAGAAAGCGTAGAAACTACTAAGCAACTCATATATCAGCACACCCAAACACGAACGTGTCAGACACATACATGCACTACTGGAGTCACCCAAGTCTCGTCAAAGTCAGTAACACCTACACATAAAAGTGTGCAAATTAAACAACACTCAGAATTAGTGAAATGTAAAGCAGATACGATCTCAGCAGCTATGATTTCATAAACAAACACACAATACAATATAATGTGTACACAAAGTTAAAAGAAACAAAATCAGAAGAGTACCTCCCAAGATTAGAAGAACTCAATAAGGAAGCTACAAAACCACCAGTGTACATTGTGCTTGAAACAAAAGTATTACGTGATGCATCATAAAAATAACTTCCAAGAACATTAGTAGACGTCGTTATAAATTTAACATGAAAGAGTATACTAAACGTAAATTAAAATGAAACATGGTATTTAACAAACACCTGTGTGACTCTAAACCGGTGCAAATTATAGGAAAAAATCAACAAAATTAAACCATCAAGTCTCACATATACGACCTATGCCTATACTGCTAGTCTAGACGACAACATACTAAAACATTTGACCTGGTATATAGATAACAGAAAAGGGAAACATCAACCTTGATCTATTAACACATGTTTTTGTTTTTGTAATTAAGGTAAATGTTTCACCAGGCTGATTCGTAATACTTGCACAAAAAAGTTATGAACCAAAGTAAGAAAGCCCCCACCTCTCCCCTTGTTACCTATTTACCTACATTACCTAAAAGATATTTCATTTTTTATCGTAAGATCAGGATGAAATATTTGCATAAGATATTTTTTAATTGGATCAAATCAATCTACCATATTACCTGGGATGGATCCTCATACAATTTTTTTAATCTTCCAGAAGGGATAACATATGTATAATACAAAACATATTTATATCAGCTCAAAATAAGTTTAGATAGTAATGAAACATAAAACATAGACTATTATATTGAAGTAATAATTTTTCATATAATCATACGAATACTAAAAGTAAGGAAAAGCAAAGCAAATAATAAATGAAGAAGCTAACCTTTAGCAACCGGCAATTAGTTGTATCCTTTAAAGAGACGCACTCGGATTTAGGAACTAAAAACTGTACCACAAAATATAGCAACCACATATAGATTATACATAGTCCAATCGGAAATGGAATAAGCACATAGTAACAACAGTACGGACACGAAATAAAAGTTAACAATCTAAATACAATGAAATCGACAACTCTTGGCACCATAGTATTAGAACCCCCAAAAATCGAAGAAGTTACACACCTACGGCCGTTGTCAATTGAAATATTTCAAATATATACATTATAGGCGGGAAAGAAAAACTTGCTTACCTATTGCAAAATCAAGCAACAAACCTGTTATCTGCAAAAGACCTGTTATCTGCAAAAGTGCCCATATTTCTGCATATACGATTATTATACGGAGCACTTCTATTAATTAGATCACACGGCTTGTGCATTATCGTTTCCGATACGACTTTAGAACCATCAGTTATGTATTTGGGTCTGGTAATTCGGCCAAAACGAATCTGTCAACATCCCTGTCAGCACCATAATGGTCAAAAAAATATGAAACCCCCATGAAAAACCAAAAACATCCAGGAAAATTTAAACATAAAGTGAAACATATTTGTAAAAACGATGCATACAAAACAAATGAAATGAGAATCGTAAAAACACTTTCAGTTATAAGTCTTGTAGAAAGCGTCCGTTTTACAGTCTCAAAAGGTTATCTGCTACAAATCGAATAAGAGAAATATCATTTTAGAGTAACAATATAAACAGTCTAACATCAAAGGAATAAACTTTAAATAACTATGGGAACATACATACGACATTTGATGATCCAATTGACGAAGAACCATGTTGTTAAGAATCACCAAGCATAACAGAACTGACACACCCAAATTCTGATTTCAAACACTCTTCCCTAAAAATGTGATCAAACAACTATCATCTCCAACAGTTAAATTCTTGAGACATCTCCTTTTTGTCGTATCTTGGCCATTTGTGTATGTCGTCAAAAATATTAAACTAAATTTCACATTGTTAATGTCGTAACAAATAAGCTCTACCAAAATAAACAAGCATATTTTGAATTTTAAACAAAACGTTGGTACAGCTCATACCAATCAAACAAATAGCAGGTGATAATTGATTACAAATTAGAAAATAATTACTTACAAAATGGAAGAAACAGTATCTGATTGTTGGTTACAAAAAACAAACTTACTGGACAACGTCGTAATGACAGGTAAAGAAGTAAGCAACAGCAGCAAACCGCAACACCCCCTGAAAATCTAAAGACAATAGCCTTTAATAAAAACCCACAATATTCTACAAAAAGCGCTAACAAAAACATAATTGCTGAAACGCTAACGACGATAACAAACAGCAGAAACGATGAATATTTTTGAATTTAGAAACGTCATGAGAAATCTATGATCTATTTTTTTTTTTACATTCAGAACTCACACAAACTATAATATCCTTCATCCTAAAGCAACACCTAGAATAAAAGAAAGAGGGTTTTAATACCAATATCGGTAACCATTTTTATCAATAAGTCAAGTTATTATATGTTGCCAAGAGTTACACAATTGATTTGATAAATTAAAAAAGTAATCACAATCGTGCTTCAGCGTAAAAACACCTCGCAATCAGTTGCACTTAATTTCATTTATACCTGCGATTTGACGTGCCTAATTAGGTGACGGTGAGGTTGTTTTCGTCACAAACCAATTGTAAACTACAAAAAAATAATCACTAAAATTAGTGAGTTTGAAGACATATATACGAATTTCATTCATGTAATTTTTTTTTTTTTACTTTTTTATACAACCCTAACAATAATACGATTTAGGTTTTCGAATTCAAAACCAATAATAAATCTCTAAATGAAGGTGGAACAAACAATCTTACCTTATCAATTTCAGACAAACAGGAGCCGATGGGGAAAAGTGTGGCGGATGGTAGTGGATGGTGCCGGTGGTAACAGCAGCGTCGGCGGTGGAGGAGGAGATGGTAGCAGCGGTCACCTCAGGTATAAAAGTCGTTGGGGGTTCTGGAGGTGAGTGAGAGTTTAGATGGAGAATGGGGTTGGGTGAAAGATCTGGAGAATGGAACCGGAGTGTGTAGAAGGGTTTAGAAGGATGTTGTATGTAGGGATAAATATCTTTTAGCGAAAATGACAAAAATGCCCTTACTGTTGATAAATAGTGAAAAAATTTGCTCAAATGTAATAAGTATAATATAACTAGTATTTATAGTTAATATTAAAATACTATAATGATACATTATAAATAGTCATTTTTCTTCATAGAAAAAAAAATCAAAAAGAAAATAGAAAAAAATCTAACCACTTACATGACATCATAAATCAATTTAATTTACAATTAAAATTTAATCTTTCCAATTAATTATGATTAAGATATAAATTAACAAAAGATGCGGCCTTTATTCCTTTTGTTATTAACGGAGTATTTGTTTTTTTATATGGTAAATAAAATTACCCTCGTGCTTCGCAATATATTCGCTACATCCTTAAAATATATCATTTTTCCCAAATAAAATTAAAACCCTATAAAACTCAAACGAATTGCACACCTTTATTTACTCTCTTTTATAAAGAATTCTTAGGCTCTATTGAGTCGACAGCAATCGTCGATTTATTGACGACTTGACTGACTCTTAGAGCCTAAATTAAATTCCAGGCAGGATTTAAAACCCATGGAAATTTGATTCTACCATTTTCATGGCGTCTACTCATTTTTATTTTATTATTTTTTATTTTTTTAAAAAAACTTTTTCCTACTTAAAGGCCGGAGGTCCTCTCGGAAGCAATCTCTTTATCCGTCGAATAGAGAGAGGGATGACTTTCTCTACTTTTGAGAGTGTTTCACTCTGGGTGAAGAAATGACTTGTCTTTATTCTCGGATAGGGGAAGGATTGTCTACATCTCACCTCCCCCATACACCACTCATGTGGTATTGGGTTTTGTTGTTGTTGTTGTTGTTGTTGTTGTTGTTTTATAAAGAATTCAAATTTATCTCTTCAAAAAATAGTTTCATTCATCTTCTACACCATCTTTTAATGGATCTTTTCATATACTCTAAACTTCATCACATGTCTTTTTAGGTGAATCAATCTTTTGTTTAAAGAGTTAATCTATTAGATTATCTTTGTTTAATTCTTGGTTATTAGTTTAGGGCTCATACCATTTATTGGTTCATGATATTTTGAATTTGGATAAATGTATTTCATCATAAAAAATCTTGTATAGTTTTTTACTTATCTTAATTTATTGGATGCATACCACATATTCGATAAAATGACAGGAATGAATTTGATTTTTGTTAACATGAGTTGCTCTTCGTAAGCTTATGAATCCAGAATATAGATGACATCATAAATAGTCATTTTCCTTCATTGAAAAAAAACAAAGAGAAAATAGAAAAAAAATCTAACTGTAACGACCCGACTTCGTTTTACCAATAACACGACTTAATTTTTTTTTTTTACAACAGACCATCTGGACGGCGTCCAGACCTCTGGACAGCGTCCAGTAACAAAGGACAGGACGGCGTCCAAATCCTTGGACGGCGTCCAATAACACTGAAGTGTTCTGAGACAGAAAACACACAACCCACGTTATACAGGACGGCGTCCATCCCATCTGGACGGCATCCATCCCATCTGGCGGCGTCCAGCAGACCTGATCAGCTCCAATTCATTTCAAAACACATTTAACACTTTAAATTAACAACCAAATGCTTTGTAACAACCCAATCGAGTTTTACATCAACAAAACATTAAATAAATGTGTTTACACCGCAAATACAGGTTAAGACTCAGTAACCCAACCCAATACCAAGAGCATAATTCCGGGGACTATCAAATCCCCAATCCGCGTCTAAATATCCAAAAGCTACCCCAACGAGCCCAAGCGCTCCTAAGCCTCTAGTCTAACAACTAGCTAGCTTCATAATCACAATACCTGTAAAAAGGTAAACAACGAGAGGGGTAAGCATAAAGCTTAGTGAATGTAATAATTATACACATACATATATAATATACCTACTTGCAAACACTTACTCACATACCGCATACATGCTAGCAACACAATTAGCTTATCATCACAAGTACAAAGCTATTAACCTTCAATACCACAAGCTAGCACAACAATAGCATATATATATATATATATATATATATATATATATATATATATATATATATATATATATATATATATATATATATATATATATATATATATATATCCCGAACAATATAAAATGCTTACGCTACAACACAATAACCATGGTTAACCAATCGTACAAGGGAATGGCGCTCGCGAAAATGCCATCGGTGTTCATAACATCCGTTAGTGTACTTAACACCTCGTATCACTAAACCCTAGGGTGGCACCTTAACACCTCGGTACTTCACCACGAGTGGCATCTTAACACCTCGATGCTTCACTCTTTACTTTACGGAGTGGCGTCTTAACACCTCGACACTTCACTCCTAAGTGGCATCTTAACGCCTCGATGCTTCACCCCGAGTGGCATCTTAACACCTCGATGCTTCACCCGTCAATTACTTAGAGTGGCATCTTAACACCTCGATGCTTCACTCCGAGTGGCGTCTTAACACCTCAACACTTCACTCGTCACGTGAAACGTGGTGTCTTAGCACCTCGACACTTCACATTTCACGCTACCACAAATAGATACATTATATACCTACGCATATAATTATTCCACTCACCTTGGAATGCCCGCACAAGTCATGTACAACATGATCTCCGTCCCCAAATCCGAGCAAGTAATCACCTATATTACACATAGGCACAATATACACATAAATAGCCATTCTCTAAAAGAGAACCCGACACAAACATCCCTTAGCCGAGGGATCACACCTTGCTCGCCAAAACCCGCCCATTTAACACCTAATGGACATAAACCAATTACCACCTCGGGTGGTAATTTAAACCCACCCAACAAAGTACAATTTATCCCAAATTATACTTGACACCAATTAGACCAATCTCGGTCTTAACACTAAATTACTACTTAGGGAGTAGTCATTTCAAACGTTAATTACACCAAAACCCCAACACGTGCAATATTGACCCATATTGCTTTTGACCACATTTGACTTTTGTTAAAATACCATTTTAACCCAAAATCACTTCCCACAATTACTTTCATTCAAAAACGCCATTTAACATTTAACAAAAGTGCTTATCACCTAAATTAATCCAAAATTAGTGTCATTACCAAATTTGACCCATCAAAGTTAACCCATTTTGACATAAGCCCCAAAAACATCTTTAATCACTAACGGCTAGTGATTTACTTCCCAAACACCATTTAACACTTTAATCAAACATTTGTATACTCGATTCATCACATCTTGACCCAAAACATAATTCGACACAAATCAAGGTCAATACCCATTTTGACTAGTACACAAGTTCTTATGAACATCTATACACTAACACATTTATGATTTAGTGATTATACCCAAAACCATGATCAAATTCGTCATCAAACCCTAACCCGTCAATAACGGGTCAAAACTCATCTACTAACCACAACAAACCCATATCATAACTATTCAAGGGTTTCTAACAAAATCACACTCAAACCCTAATTTGAATATCAAAATCAAATAAAGAAAAAAAATCGGAGTTAGGACTTACCACCACTACCAAAACGTAGCTAAGAACGCAATGAACAACTTTAGCACTCGAACCTTCACCCGATTCAAGCTTCTTCTTCTCCAAAAGAAGCTTTCTCTCTCAAAAACTCACCCCCTCTCTCTAAATAAGATGGGAGTGTTTGTGTGGGTGAAAATGAGGCTTGAAAGGGCCTTGGATCAGTTTTGATGCTCCCAAACCGACCCCAAAGTGAAAAGACCAAAACACCCCAACATATACCCTTTAAAAACATTAAAATATCACAGCTGGCCCGTCAGGCCTTTTGGACGGCGTCCAAAAAGGTTGGACGCCGTCCAGATTAACTGAATCAGTTTTTAGAACTTGTTTTGGTCGTAATTTTCAAACCGTAACTCCGTTTTCGATGAATCAAATATCGTTGGAAACGTAATGAGATTTCCTTTCTAATGGTAAGGTTTTGAAACATCAACACAAACTTTATTTGGGATCCAAATATACGCTTACATGCCTCGTATTTTGAATGATGTTCGAAATAATGCGTAACTGAGAAACGGGGTGTTACAACTCTCCCCCACTTAAATTGGATCACGTCCTCGTGATCCACACCAACACTAGAAGTTAAGCACTTCTCCCTCGAACATTTCCGTTTCTAACGCGAAGTCACACATGTAGTAATCACGCACCCGAATTCTCGCTTCGTGCACTGACTCAACATTTAACAACAATATCGGGTAATCAACCCTCGAGTCAAAACAACTCAACGGTTTGCTCCTACACCGAGTATCCAAACTCATACCATACACTTCACAATCGTCTTAAAAGTAGAGCATTTCACCGACAACCATCATCGTCGTGCCTTTCAATCCTACGAAACACAGCCAAGCCTGACATCCATAACATCTTCCGTGAATTCTAAGATCTCACCACACGCTAATAATCACTAGCGCGCATTACCGCAACATACAGTATCTCATACACTCAACGTTCAGAATTCCCACTTAGGAAAATACGGGAAACACCATTATCCCTTCAAATAATCTCGGCTATAACTCGTAACAAGCTATATCCATAACTATATCACCCAACGCGATCTACTAAATCCACCACGTCGTGAACCATGTCTTGCATTAATCCCAATCGAGAAGGATTCATGCTTCCTTGAAACTCCGTGCTCCATCGGTTCATAAACGTACTACTCAACCGGTCATTCATGAACATTCTCTGGACCGAGAACCAACTTCCTCCGGCTCCACAACTGGGTCATTCCTTCAACGAAGAAATTTCGGTAACCCCAAAATACTCACTTAGGAGCACCACTTTCCCACCAATCGATCCGCACACGACCATCCGTCACTGGATTAATCCAGGACGACAATAATACACCACGAGTTAGATGAAACATCAACACTCGACACAAGGTTTCTCCCTTAAACCCTACAACACATCCATACACTATGGCTTCCTAGTACTATCATGGAAACTATTCGTGTACTAGAATCCCGTCAGCAGCGAATTATCAACATAACAATTCGCAATTCGCCACACGAGCTACAAAATATTCACCAACGCCGGGTGAATCCTCCTACCTAGACCGTCCATTGAGGATGGCTTCGACATTTCGATACAACCAACAGGTCACATCACTAGGGAAAACACTCTCGCAAACAAACAACATCCGCGTGTCTCGATGTGAGACAATCAGAATCGACACTTTCCGCTTCACAATCATCCGTAAAGTGGAATAATCTACTGACTATCTCCACGATTGCGTTTCCCGACAGGGAAAATACGATATTCACCACGATATCGAACTCGGTCTCATTCAATTATACTGTCCGGGTTTCACGACAACCCAGATTTTTCACTACAGGAGCACCCGCAACGACAACTTCATTCTCTCACTCCGGGATCTCAAACTTCACATTTGGTCTCATACCGCACATTGGTACAACACGAACACCTTACATAGGAAGCCTTACACTTCCTTCGATCCCATCATCACAATCTTCACGCATAACATTCCAGAGTTGTAACTCACAATCGTAAAGCACGATCTCGAGTCGACATTAGCAACCCGTCACTCTTCCTCGTTAGGAAATCCGAATTCCTGCTGAGGCCTAACACGGTACACCCCGACATTTCACTATACAAACACCGCCGAAGCTTCCTCGGGCGGCAGTAAAAACTCCCACACTAAGGATTCAGCTCCATATTCTCACCGCCAAGATGATAACATCCCGCGAAATTGTCGTTTCACGGAACACATGATCATTCTCATCGTTGGTCACATACTCCACATTACTCCAAATTCACTTCAGGCTCTCAACATCCACATTCACTTGGAATGTCGTACACATCACACCGTCATACCACAATTCATAGTCAACTGCCTTAATCATTCGCAAAGCGAACTCCACCAAAGTCCCACATACGCCTCTAAGCCTAGGCATATGCCACTCCGCTTAATCAGTCGTGCATCTCAGTCGAGATCACCCGACCTTCCACTCAACGAACCTTTATCAACAATGGCTCACTCTCATGATGAAGAGTGACCAATCCGACACGATAATTGCGTCGATCGCAATATCAACAATTCATCGAAATCTTCGGCCTAACCGAAGATTAAGTACATCAACGGCTCACCGGTCATCTTTACCCATCCACCACTTAAGAGCAACAAGATTCACTCATCCATCACTTCATAAGAAGTATTCATCACAATGCTCTTAAACTTCGACTTTTGCAACCGTCGAATTACTATCACCCGTCGATCACTATTATAATCTCTGATGCTTCCAAGGGTATTTCGCGGGCACCCTAAGCACAAAATGATCACACCACTACCGGAGTTGAACATTACACTAGCAGGTATAAAAAGGCACCTGACGCAGTGTCATGCAGACTCCCACCACAATCAATCGAATGTTAGAAAATCGATCTTTAGGTTCCATACACCCATCTCTCTATAATAATGACCCGAAGTCATACTTACCCGACAACCTTACGGTTTATTGTCTTATCGAAAGTCCCAAACGATCACACGCTACCCGCAATTTCTACAAGGCCAAACGATATAGCCTCACGAAACCTTTCATCTAACACTAAAGAGATGCTCGGGAACACCAAGTCTTACACCCTTCTACATCTCGATAAAACCACTACTACAAGGGATATTCCATTAGGAATGTTACCTTGTGAGCCACAACACACTAACACAATCATCGTTATACGGGTCCCACTCCCATGAGTTAAATGACCCTAAGACTCCTCGATTCGCCAATTCCAAGGCGACTCACAACTAAAATCCTAACACGATTCTCTAACCACACACTCTACTGAGTGTAAATCAAACTATAATCATTAGACTTGTCGCATTCCATTACGGAATTCAAGTCCTCGTCGCACACACGCAAGTGTAAATCGGTTATCCTAGTTATGATGGGTAACTAAAACCAATAACAATCTCAACAGTGCACCCACTACTTAGGGTGACTAAACACGCACCAAACTCGTGAGTTAGCTCGCTCACTCAACTAACCGAATCCATCGTACACTTCCCGACTCATAAAGAACCTGATGTGATAACAAGCACATCACTCGAGACTACTATATCCTAGGAACCAATAAAAGATTCCTAATTCGTCCCGTTCTACCCCAACCATGCCACGT